>NC_136510.1:16462194-16549694 GCF_053919585.1 Euprymna scolopes | reverse complement strand
TTTATATATATATATATATATATATATATATATAGCAAGGCGACTCAATGGTGTCCGAGATTGAATGTGGATCAATAAATATGCCACCCTCCCATACTTTTATTGTCTGCTCCAGTTATGCACCACCCCCCGCTGTGTAGTAGGAGGAAGCTTCACATGCCTCCCAGCAGTGACTTAGTCTACAATATATTGTAGTCTACATTGCACTGTAGAGAATCTACTGTTTATTTCATGAAATTATCTGTAAATAATGGCTTCACAAAGATTAAAATGCAAAAGTGAAGTATCATTGTTCAGTTGAGGCCTAAACAGGAACATTCATTTCAAACGCATCCCTGTCTTTTCAAAGACCAACTATTAATTTTATGAAATTATTTTTATATAATCACTTGAATTAAAATTAAATGAATGCGCCCCCGTTTTATAAAAGAATCTACAGTTGATTTTATAGGCTGGGCCTTTCAACTTGTGCATGATAAAACTTCCCAAATGTACTGGCGATGTTAGGTTTTATAAATGTGTTGACTTTATTCAAAATCAGACTTTTTTCTTTAATCGGATTTTTTTTCGATTATTGGTTTTCAATACTTATCAGACGCATTTCCATACAAGACCTACATAAGAACACTCGCAGACATATCAAGTACCTCCGCATGAAATTTAAAAAAAAATCGGCCCTGCCTTTTCAGAGTCCATAGCAAACGAACACACATACACACGTGTGCGCACACTGACAAAGTTCCTTTTATATAGTAGTAGAGATAGAGATATATCCACTCCCTAAATGTTAACATTTACAAAAAAAATATGTTCCCATCTTACTCACCATATTTCCTAGAATATATACTCCAAAATTCATCATGATCCGTTTATTAGTTCTAGTGGTGGCAATACTAAGCTCTTTTATCTACATAGCTTCATATGATGATTCAAACTTTATCCAATTAATTAGTGGATTTTCAGCTCTTTTCATCCAGTTGGTTCGACCTGTAGCCATTCCGGCTATTTTTATCCAATTCTCTTTACTTGTCGTCATTCAAAGCCCTTTGATTCAATTCGTTCAACTAGTATTATATTTGATTACCTCTACCTGCATCATTTCAAGTCTTCATACAATTAGCTCTATCTGTGGCCATCTGTTTCCATTCAATTTGTTCAATGTGGTCATTTCAAGCTCTTTTGTTTCAATTAGCTGTGACTGTGGCCATTCTAGGCTATTTTTTTTTTTTTTTTTTTATCTATGTGGTAATTCCAAGCTATTTTCATATAATTAACTATATCCATAACCATTTATCCAATTACGTAGCTCTTTCGGTGAACATCTTGCTACATATGACCATTTCAAATCTTTTTATACAATTAATTCTGTTTGTTGCTATTCTGAGCTATTTTATCCATTTAGGTACCCCTGTGACTATTCCAACCTCTTTTCACTTTTTTCTTTTTTTTAATTTTCTTCCTTTGAAGATTGTAACGCAGGGTATGGGGCAGCCAAACCAGCTGCCAACATTGCCCTGCTTTTTATTGAAACCAACCGAGAGCTCTTTTTAGTATCCTCGTTGTTCCCTTAAGTGCAATTGTGCGGATCTCTTTTGCACTTGGTTCACCAGGAATATTAGTTAGATAGGACTTCAGGTTCTTCTTCATAAGCCCTGTGGCACCTATAATAACTGATATGATTGATATCTCTCTAAGACAGTTTTTTTTCATATCATACATGAAACCTTGATATTTGGTCTGTTTCTCCCTTTCAACTCTGTTGACACCTCCATCATTAGGGACACTCACTTCAACCAAGGTTGCAACTCTCTCTGACTTATTCCATATAACTATGTCAGATTCCACAGCAGTATTTTCAAGGTGGGTGGCTGTAGGGTTTATAAGTCATTTCCAACTGTTCTTTCAGGTTGATGTTCCCAGGATTTGCTGCTACACTGGATGTTTAATTTTCACGTGATTACCCCTACTTGTGATCATTATGAGCTCGTTTTATCTGACAGTTTTTATTAAATAATTTTTTTTTTATTATCCATGTGGTAATTCCAAGCTATTCTCATACAATTAACTATATCCATAATCATTTATCTAATTACGTAGCTCTTTTGGTGAACATCTTTAAATCTTTTAATTAAAGTTAGTTCTACACATGACCCTTTCAAATAATTTTATACAATTAATTCTGTTTGTTGTATAGTCACAGCGATATCTAAATGGATAAAATAGCTCAGATAAAAACTGTCAGATAAGACGAGCTCATAATGATCATTCTGAGCTATTTTATCCATTTAGATATCCCTGTGACTATTTCAACCTCTTTTCACCGGATTAGCCCTACCTGTGATCATTATGAGCTCGTTTTATCTGACAGTTTTTATTAAATAATTTTTTTTTTTGATTGGGCATTACAAACTTCCATCCAATTAGCTCTACCTGTTGTCTGTTCTAGTGGTTTGAATCTAATTAGTTCTATCTGCAACAATTTAAGCTTGTTTTTTTTTGTTTGTTGTTTTGTTTAATTTTACTTCAGTTGAAATATTTAGAAATCAAAGACTCCCTCTTCTTAGGGCTAACACTTCATCTCTGTATGAGACTAGCAGGGAGACTAGACGTTGCCTGGGATTTAATGATGATCAATGAATATTTCACACTCCTATATTTTTATTGTCATCGAAATCCGTGGAATCTTCACATGCTTCCATGCAATAACTTAGTCCAAAATACATGTTATTCTACATTGCACTCTAGAGAACTAACTGTTTCTTTTATAAAATTATTTTATATAAACTTCTTTCCAGTTAATGAAAAAAAAAATATTAAGAAATTTACTTGTGGGGTTTGAACCTACAGACCACATCATGCAAAAAAAAAAAAAAAAAAAAAAAAGTAAATTTTAAAGTCTTATAAAATTCTTTGCAATTAATGGAAAAAAATTAAGAAATTTATGTGCGGAGTTTGAACCTACAGACCACGTCATGCAAAAAAATAAAACAAAACAAAACATGCTATCAAATTACCCACAGTAGAATTTTCACAGCCTGTTGTTCTATCATTGTTGCTAAGCAACGACGATGACATGGAAAAAATGGCTTTACTGATGATAGATAAATTAAAATAACGATTTCGATTATTGATTATTCGTAATTATTGGGAGTATTGTGAGACAAAGATCACTCCCAGATTTATACACTAAAGGTCTGTAAATTTTAAAGAAAATCTGTTCAGCCGTTTCGGAGTCTATAAGGAACGACTTCACGCACACACAGACAGAGAAAGTTTGCATTTATATAACTGTAGAGATACATAGATATTCGAATATTCCATTAAAGTTCTCCTTTACATCTCAAACAATGAGTTCGAGAAGAAGTTGAAAACATAACTTTCCTTTCCCCCAAATTTAAATTGGGCCATTTAAATATGTTATACCATACCTTTCTTGATCTTACTGGATTCCAGGACGAGAATTCATCTAGTCTGGTGGAGTATCCAGCTTTGTGCTATTACTTGAGGTAACATCACTTGAAGAAAGTGTATCATTCCTTGTAAAAGCCATAAGATCTTATTTGAGCCACTTTGGTAAAGGTTTACTTCTAGGGAAAAGTATCCCCATGCCAGGTTGTTCTGACAAATCCCTGTACAGAGAGACGATAGACACTCGAGGAAAATGTCTAGTAGACATTCAAGTTTTCTTTAAATAGGCATTCAAGTTCTCTTCAGTAGGCATTCAAGTTTTCTCCTGTTTGTATTTCAATCTGTATGTAGCCATTCAAACCTCTTTTCATCAAATTAGCTCTCCCCTGTAGCTTTTTTTTTTTTTTTTTACATAGGCATAACCACTTATCAAGGCCAGAGACCACTCGAGGATAAGGGTTAAGAGTGTACAGTAGTCAATTCGACAATATTAAGTTAGTAATGGAAATTCGGTAAATTTGTTAACTTAAGTGGAACGGCTCATCAAGAACTTGTTTACGTTGGGCTTATCCTAACCACATTTTATCTATGCGGTAATTCTAGGCAATTTTTATATGGTTAACTATATCAATTTAAGCTATATTAATTCAATTAGATCTTCTATGAATATTCCAAAATCTTTTCATCTAGTTAGCTCTACTTGTGTCCAATCAATTAGATTTACCTGTAACCATTCCAAATAATTTATGCAATTAGCTTTTGTTTTGACCATTTGATGTTCTTTAACCAATTAATTTGATCTGTAACCATTTTAATGCCTTTTCACTCAATTAACTCTATCTGCAATCATTTTAATGGCTTTTATTTCAATTATTTTTTATTGTTGTCCTTTTCAATGGGTTTTCCTTCATTTAAATTTATCTTTAGCCATTTTAATGTTATTTCATCTAATTAAATCTATCTTCTATTGTTTTAATGGTTTTTCATCCAATTAACTCTATCTTATCCATTTTAATGGCTTTTCATACAGTTAATGCTATGTTATTTTTATATCTTTTTATCCAATGAATTCGACCTACAGTCATTTTAATGGCTTTGCATCCAATTATCTCCATCATGCTTTTTCAATAGATTTTCATGCAATTAACTCTATATGCAATCATTTTAATGTCTTTCATAGAAGTAATTCCGTTTGTATCCATTTTAGTCGCTTTTCATCCAATTTACTATATATGTAGGCATTTCCATGTCTTCATCCAATTAAGTCTACCTGCAACCATTTTAATGTCTTTTCCTCTAATTATCTCTGTTGGTGGCCTGTTTAATTGGTTTTTGATATGTTCCACAAAAGGTATATATTCGTTTGAAATAGCTGAGTGATCTTTCTCTCCAATATAAAAACCTGTGAAAATTTTTTTACAGCATAAAATATTACAAATCTGTCGTTTTCAATTTGACTGTAATTTCATTCTACAAGCAGCAACATTCACTAGGCATATGCTATTGGCTTTGTAGATCCATCATTTGTGAAGTACTGCAGCACCCAGTTACTCATTGCTAGTATCTGCTGCTACAGATTTTCCTCTTCAGGTAGAAATGCGCTAATGATAGATCTATTAACAAACAACTATTTTTTTTTTTTTTTACATTCTTCTGACCATTTTTACCAAATTATTTCACAGAGCTCTCATATGTTATAATAACTTACTAATTCCAAGAAAGTCTGAAGTTTAGCAAAATTATCAGGTGCGGGAATATTCTTTGTAGCCTCATCCCTTTCTGGGTTTGGTTTTCTTGTCAATGATTTGCCCTAAATATTTTGCCTTCTTTAGAAAGAAATCATATTTTTCAGCACTTAGTTTGAACCTATATTCTTCAATTCCTTGTAATACTACTCTAATAATAATGTTGCATCACATTTTCGCTTTTAATCAAAATATTTAAATATTATGCCCATTATTTGCTGGAATACATTTTGAGTTTCTTTTAATCCAAAAGGAAGACGATTCGGTTTAAAAATTCCTTTATGTAAGTTTATTGTCAGGTACTTCAAACATTCTTCACTGATTGGATGAAGGTAAGCTTCAAACAAATCCTACTTTGATAAAACTTTAACTTTATTTAATATAATGAGTATATCTTCTGGAGATGGTAGAGAATATGCATGGTCTTTCAAACCGTTATATAATCCTGTTAAAAATCAGCACATATGCCAATTTTTCAGTTTTTCTTTTTTTATATATATACATGGTTAGCCACGTCCAATCCAAGTAATCAAACTTTTAAATTATGCCAATTTTTTCTAACTTTTCTAATTTCTCATTTATTGCATCTAGTTTTGAAAATGATACTTTTCTTTCGGGTTTGAAAATCGTTTTTTTTTAATTCAAAGTCAAATTCTGAGACCTGAAGAAACATGAGGGAATTCGTTTTTCAAATTTTCCATTTGCTTCTTCTTCTTCTTCTTCTTCTTCTTCTTCTTCTTCTTCTTCTTCTTCTTCTTCTTCTTCTTCTTCTTCTCTACGATGTTATATTTGTTAGAGAAAGAATTAATTATTAATTTCTAAAAATTAAGCTGTACAATTCAGTCTAGACCAAAAGGATTTTATGAACCAGAGAGTACATACACTTTTGATTTATAAGTTTTTCCCATGAATGAAATGTTACACTTTAATTCTCTTTTGAACTTTCATTTTTTACCTGATACTCCTCAACAATTTTTTCTGTGTTTGTTAATCATAAAAACCTATTTCTGCTAGTTTGTTCGTTTATTACAATGATATCATTTCCTTAATGGTGCCACTCCTGTCTTTGTTGCTCTTTTTGAGTTAAAAAATAAGAAGCTTTAGTTTTAGAATGACTCTTGTATGACAAAGCGTGCTCCATACACAGCTATTCATTGCTGGCAAAAGTGCATTGCGAATAGTAGTGACTGTGTAGAAAAATAAATTCTGAAGCACAAAAGGTCGTTTGTTTTAATGATGCCACTCCTATCTTTATAGTTCTTCAATTTTTTGAGTTAAAAATAAAAGGAGACTTTCATTTTGGAACGACCCTCATATTACACAAATAGAGGAAATGTCTTGCAGAACTTATTGTATTTGGTGGCTTGAAACAAGACTAACTTTGAAATATAATTGTTTAATGTAGGGACGATGGCTTTCTGATGTGCATCAGATATGATTGAAGTGAAAGTCCTTTTATTTTGTCTGATTAGTGATCACATTAAAAAGGAGGGAGCAGTATTTCTTGGCATTTTCTCCAATCAAACACAGCTTACAAAAGAAGATATACAAAGGGTTTTTGCATCCAGCCCAAAATTAAATGCCTGTTGATTGGCCAATTAAAAAGGGGCTATTTGTGAATTCAAGGGAGCTAATTCGTCTTCATGATAAAAAAAGAGAGATTATTATTTGAAGAGAATAAGGAGATAATACTTTTGTTTTATATATATATATATATATATATATATATATATATATATATATATATATATATATATATATATATATATATACTGTGGACCGTATCAGCGAAATGTGCATCAAAAACAAATGTCTTATTTGAAGCATAAAAGTTCAACAACAGCTGGTGATTTTCGACTTGGAACATGTAAACATTTCTGAACATCACAATAAGTGATGATTCGACATGTGAGAAAAGTTTTACCTCAACAAGGTGTGACCACTGACATGGAACACATGTTTCCCCAGTAGAATAACCAGACACATCAATCACCTTGACATGAGTAAACCTTCAACAAACATTGACCCCCCCCTAACTACAACTATTGACCTTTGACTTGGAAAACATAAACGTTAACAAAAAAATTTAAACTCTCAAAAATAGGATTTTGATTTTATTATCATAGGGCATTAAGAGTCTCTCAGTGCTATTTTATTAACACCCACAAAGGTTTGGAGTTTACTTATCACCATGTGGTATCAAGCACATCTCAGGCAGTTTTTTTAATTTTATTTGTAAGTTACAATAACGGGAGATAACTTAGGTTATAGTATCACAAGGAGGAAGATAGATGAATGATTAACAAAGATCAAATCTTCATGTTTCTGAATTTATATATATACTAGCATTCGGCCCGGCGTTGCCCGGGTGTTTGGAGGTTATGCTGAGTAAAAAAAAAACAAAAAAAAAAAACGGTCAATTTTTTTAACTTTGACCCCTATTTTGACTCCTTAGCATTTATTGTTTTGGGCTCAAATCAAGTTATTAAGTTAGATCCATGTCCAAGGAACCAATATCTAAAATTTCAAGTGTTTAGACCCCAAATTATCGGAGGAATGGTCCCCCCTCGCCAAACTTTCACAAGAAACACTCGTCTAGCTGTAAACACTATCAATAATTTCCCCCACTCTTTATCTGTGCCTAAACCTAAACGTAGATTCCATGAACAAAGCTTCTTTTTTAGAACTGCACGCCTGTGGAATTGTCTTCCGTTTTCCTGCTTTCCGGCTGACTACAATATGGTTTTGTTCAAGTCTAAAGTAAATAAGTTCTTGATGAGCCGTTCCATATAAGTTATTAAATTTACCAAATTTTCATTACTAATGATTACTATATTGACCAACTTCTACTGTACACTCTTTAACCCTTATCCTTGAGTGGCCTCTGGGCCTTGATAATGTGGTGATGCCTTTGTAAAAAAAAAAAAAAAAAAAAAAAAAAAGGTCAAATCGTTGACCTTTGACCCCTTAGCAGCCAAATTTCTGGCCGAAAACCGATCACATCAATTTTTCCAAATCTCAGTACCCTGTGTATCAAATTTCGAGTCTGTACATTAAAAATTGACAGAGTTATTGCATAGGGAAATGTACACAGACACACAGACACGTTCACTTTTATATATATATATATATAGACTAGCATTTCAGCCCGGCGTTGCCCGGGTGTTTGGATGTGTATGTTGAGCAGAAAAAAAAAGTGGTAGTAGGACGGCAGGCTCGAACCCGTATTGCAAAGGAGGAAAAAAACGGGGTAAAACCTAACGTTTATGCTGTTACGACCACCGCCAAACCGGAAGCGACATTTTTTTAAATTAAGGCTAGACAATCTAAAGGAGAGGATAACTTTAAAAAATATCGGCGAAAAAAGTGACCCCCCCCCTGTAGAAAAGTGCCTAGTTGAAGGTGAAGATATTAATGTTTTAGCCAATTTTTTTTATATTTGTCGTATGAAAGATCGAACTTTAAAACGATACTGATCTTGGTAAAATCCGTCGCCTCTATTGAAAGTTTAAGACAGACATGCAAATAGACATACATACATAGATTTATATATTGGTAACTAAATATTTTCGACCCAAACTGATGAAAAAGCTTGCCCTATCTCTGAATACCCTTTATGTAAAATTTCAAATATTTAGACCAGAAATTGTCTGAGTAATTTGGAAGAGACCGCAGAGTTCAATTTCTTTTTAACTTTGACCCCTATTATGACCCCTTAACATTTATTGTTTTTGGCTCAAATCAAGTTATTAAGTTAGATCCATGTCCAGGGAACCTATATCTAAAATTTAAAGTGTGTAGACCCAAAATTGTCGGAGGAGTTTGGTAGAGTTCTCAAAGGTCAAATCATTGAACTTTGACCCCTTAATCCCCAAATGTCTGGCCCAAAACCGATCACATCGATTTTCCCAAATCCTGTATATCAATTTCGAGTCTGTAGACTAAAAATTGACAGAGTTATTGCATAGGACAATGTACACAGACACACAGATACACAGACACGTTCACTTTTATAGATATATAGATAGAAGATATATATATATATATTATATATGGTTTTAAATAAAATACTAGGCGGAAGTTTCTCGAGAGCTCTTTCGGCTATCATCTCTTCAGGAGTA
This sequence comes from Euprymna scolopes, assembly GCF_053919585.1. Taxonomy (NCBI): domain Eukaryota; kingdom Metazoa; phylum Mollusca; class Cephalopoda; order Sepiida; family Sepiolidae; genus Euprymna; species Euprymna scolopes. The sequence goes on along the minus strand of NC_136510.1, from coordinate 16,540,420 downwards.
AATCGATAGCAATCTAAATAATATTGTAACGAAAATAAAGAGTTCTATTGGGGAACTTATTTAATGTGCCAAAGTACGGGGACATTAATTAAATTTATTTACGTTTAAAAAACGATTAAAAATGTTGGCACAACGAGGGAGAAAAAAAAAAAAAAAAAAAAAAAAGCGGGAGAAAAAATTCAAAGTTCCCCAAAGAGAAACAATGCGTTTGATGTTTCTTTTTGCCGGCACAAAGAAAGTTGACGCACTGCGATAGAGACGGCCTCCAAAATCTTTAAATGGTTTTTGGAGTCCGCTCTATGTAGCACCTCGAACCAATCTATTTTATATCTATCGGCACAGCACGGGTTGTCAACCAAATGCTGGCCAATAGCAGAGTCCAAGGCTGCAGAAGGAGGGAGACCACCGAACCCCATCCTCCCTTGTCTGATCTTCGATGGAACATGCTGGTTTATACGAGTCAAAAGGTGCAAGGATGTTCGCCCAACATAACCAGCATCGCACTGGCATCTAAACTGATATACAATATTACTATTTTGGATGTAAGGCAAACTATCCTTGCGGAAAGACGGAAAAGCAGGTCTCGTAGTATATACCACACGCAAGGTCACCGAATTGAAGCAATCGTAAATACTTCTTCGAATCTGTTTTGAAATTATATTACTCCCCTCCCCTATCCACGGTAATTTCAAATAAACCGGGCATTTCAAGGGTCCAAACTTTTTAGGGGATTTAAAATCCGCAACCTTTTGGAAAATACAATCATCAATAAGGTCAACAGGATAACCATTATTGATGAATATTTCCCTGATCTTATCGAGTTCGACATCTAATCTGTTAGGCGAACAAATCATGAGGGCTCTATGTACCAAAGTATTAATTAAGCCGGCCTTACGTGATTTAGGTACAAAAGACAACCAGTTCACATATAGGCCAGTAAATGTCGGCTTTCTATAAATTGTAGTGAGAAAGCCCCCGTCGAACGCTCAAGGGGGGGGGGCTTTCTCACTACAATATTACTATATTATTTAGATTGCTATCGATTTACTCCTGAAGAGATGATAGCCGAAAGAGCTCTCGAGAAACTTCCGCCTAGTATTTTATTTAAAACCATATACAAATTCTGTACCTCTAAACATTTATTTATATATATATATATATATATATATATATATATATATATATATATATATATATATACTAGCAAAAGTACCTGTTGTTGATTGGGTTCAAAAACAGTCTACAGAAAATGGACTCTGATTTATGAAAGTATGATAGGTTATGAAAAGGAAGGGTTGTAAAGAGATAGCTTCGAATTTGGGGGTATCAAAACGAAAGCAAAATATGATGAAAGTAAAAATAAAATAGATAAACCCCATAATTTATTATACCATACCTGTTCACACTGAAACACTTATCACAATATTCTGTGGATTTATATTGAAAAACCTTGTTAAACTTTGTGACATATTTCCATTCTATGGAGGTCAGGCGCGAACGAACACCCAATAATTTTATCATACCATATTTCTTCAAACTGAAACATAATTATCAAAGTATATTTACGCAGATAGATATGAAAAATCTTGTTAAACTTTGTGACATATTTCCATTCTATGGAGGTCAGGTGCGAACGAACACCCCATAATTTTATTATACCATATTTCTTCAAATTGAAACATAATTATCAAAGTATACTTACGCAGATAGATATGAAAAGTTTTTATTAAAGTTTGTGCCTATTTCCATTCTATAGAGGCCAGGCGTGAACGCAGACCCCACAATTTTATTAAACCATCCCTATTTAAATTAAAACATACTTATCCAAGTATTCTTATGTACATCTATATCAAAAATACTTATAAACGTTTTTTTTTATTATTTTAAAATTTTTTATTTCCATACTTTGTGGACCAGGTGCGAAGGCAGACCCCACAATTTTTATGAACCACTGTTCTGCCAGATCAAACATACCCATTCCTGTGTCTCGATACATCTTCTATCATTATATGTAATCAGTTTTTTAATATAGTCAACCATATAGGAGCCTATTTGTGACCACACACACACAGCTTTATATTATATATATAAAGGAACTTTGTGTGTCTGCGAGTTTGCTCTCTATGGACTTAAAAACGGTTGGGCCATTTTTTATGAAATTTCACACAAATGTACCTTATGTGTCTGGGAGTGTTCTTAGATAAGATTTATACCAAAGTGCCTTTGATAAGTATTGATAATCAAAATAATCCAATGAAAGAAGGAACAGGCGATTTTGACCAAAGTTAACACCTTACACAGCCTAATATCACAAGTGCATTTGAGAAGGTTTATTACCACACAAACTGAAAGGCTCGACATATCAAATTAACAGTAGGTTCTTTAATACAACAGGGGCGCATTCAAAATGTTTCTGTTTAGAGCACAAGTGAAACATGATATTTGACTTAAAAGAGCACTGGGGAAATTTTAAAGTTCCAAAAGACGATTAAAATAAACAATTAAATTAGATATATTTGTATAAGAAGATTAAAATGCCACTGCGTGGGGGAAAAATATCAAAAGGCAGGCGATCAAAGTTCCCAAAGAGATTTAATGCTTTTATTGACCCCTTCTGTTGGCACAAAGAAGGTTTTCAAATCATGATAAAGACAGATTCCCAAATTTTAAAATGATTTTTGGAATCTGCTCTATGTAGTACCTCAAAATCACTCTATTTTATACTTATTGACACAACATGGATTCTCAACCAAATGCTGGCCAATAACAGAGTCGAAAGTTGCAGATGAAGGGAGACTCACAGATCCTACCCTTCCCTGTCTAATCTCGGATGGAACGTACTGGTTTATGTGAGTCTGCAAATGCAAAGAAGTCCGACCCACATAATTGTGGACTCTGCTGTTCCATGCATATCCCGGAATTCAGCAGAAAGATTCCCTGAGTTGGACAAGATACACCTGAAGAAGGTCGGGGGTTAAATTGACTGAGACGTTGTGCAACTAACATTCAAGATGAAAACAGTAGTGTGAATAATCCAATAATCCAGAATTACTTATGTGTTATTTGTGGCTGTGGAGTATGGCCACATGCAGTCACCCTTGATGCACAACTTGCATTTGTTCAACTGGCTAGTAAACAGTGTGTCATGGTTTATTTATTAGGCTATCATTTTTTTTTTTATTATTTTATCAACAAAACCCAGATATCGTGATTTTTATTTTGTTGAACGGAAGTGATTTACATTTTTATTTCAAGCCAATTTTTGATTTCTATTTAAACATATCATTACGATATCAAATCAACAGCAGGAAGTGAAGAAAGTGATTAACCAAACACAGCGTTTTAAATATATCAGTCTACATTATCATGAGCTAAGAATTAATTGCTGTAATAGTTTAGACGAAAGATTTAATTTTTAGTGAAAGAAATATGAGAGGGTTAAGCATATTATAAGTCAGAAGGTTTATCCTTTGGTTGAGTGATCATCAAAGAACTTATGTCTGGAGATTCCAAGTGAGAAAAATCCGAGTGAGTGTTGTTAGAATAATGATTGGGGATTAATCTAATGAGTTTCGGTGTGTGTATTTCTGGAGAAAGTGATCTCCCCTGTATGCATGCGTCAAAATATGAGGATCGCTCCAAAAGTAGAGCCTCCTATTTGTTCCTATTTACTTGCCTCCCCATGAGGGCAGAGTTAGACATAAGGTTTGTTTTTGATGTGGCGAAAATCTAGCTCCCCAAAAAGAGGCACTCTGGATAGGAACAAAAATAAAAAATTGTCTCAGTCTAGAAGGATTTCTCGTCCACTGACCAAGGACAGAAAACGTGAAGTATCAGAACAGATACTACACTATGTTCTTAGCCAAAAGGCCAAGAGGCCTCCTGTTTGTTTTAACTCAAAAAGTTGAAGTGCTACGAAGATAGGAATGATGAATAATGGCCGTGCATGGGCATTCATAGCACGCTTTGCCATATGAGGTTTGTTCCAAAAGTAAAGCCACTTAAAAAACTTAAAGAGCTACAAAGATGGGAGTGGTATCATTAAAATAAGAAACCTTTTTTGCTCCATAATTTATTTTCCTACATAGCCACCATGGTTCTCTATTTACTTTTACTAGAAATTAAACAACATATCTCCGTTTCTGACACACGTCCATGATAGGGGTTGCTATTTTAGAGTCCCACACCGTCAATGTCTCCAACAGAGAGCTGAAACTTTCAGGTCATGAATGCATCAGTTCAGTCACCATAACAATGCAATTTGCAATTCCTTCTGATCCATTCGGACGGAATAAAACAAAATAGGAGGCATTACTTTGGAACGCTCCTCGTAGTTTTTTTTTTTTATTCACCAAGTGATGGCACACACGAGCTCTCTAGATCAATGACTCACCTGTAACCCTTACATAATAATGTGTAAGTTGAAAGCAAAAGCGTTGTCAATTGCTCATCCAGCCAAAAAAAAATCTAATAATTGAAATGTATTATGTGTGTGGGAGTTCGAAAAGTGATGAAAGAAATTTGTTGACAAGACATATTAGTTAGGGGTGAATAGTCAATTTTTTCCACATGTGTGCGTATGGTAAAGTGAAAAAAAAAAAAAACCTTCCTGAGCAGTTGCATTCATGTTGTTTATTTTTTATTTATTTATTTTTTTTTTTTTTATTCAATTTTCACCCCAAACAAGGCACAATGCCACTTCGAAGCAGGGGGCTACACTAGTTTAGTTCAGATATCGTGATTTGGAAAGATTTAGGAAAGAACAAAGTTGACCTACGGTTTACTTTCAGCAGCATCGTAACTCTCACTTCCCTTATTTTATCCTTTAATCCTCACATTCTATAAGCGATGTTTCTGACAAAGGGGGAAGAATTGCTCTTTTCTGAGTCAGATTCTATCAATCTAATGCTTATCAGTAACTAATTTTTAATCTTGAAGTAGTATTTTTTTTTTGTTCTTTACGTCAGGTGGCTTCATTCTTTGTATTTTTCAATATTTATTTGTGATGCTTAGTTTGGTTGTTTTGTAAAAAAAAAATTGCTGTTTTTGTTTTGGGCTTTTCAGAACATTATTAAATTTATAAAGAGAAAGAGAAAAATCAATGTTTGGTGTATTTTAGGTCAGAAAACCGGTATCTTCACACTGCCTGATCTGGTAGCATCACAGATACTTACATTTTAAAATAAAATAATATATTCATCTCTATATTTCTCTTTCATATCTCTCTCTCTCTCTCTCTCTCTCTCTCTATATATATATATATATATATATATGTATATATATATATATATATATATATATATATATGTATATATATGCTACCATCGTTTTTGAATATATGGTTAAGTGGCAGTTTTAGTCATTTAGAACTGCTTTAAAGCTTCACCGCTCACTCATTTTTCGACCAAATTTCAAACAATTATTACAGTTTATAGATCATCTTCTCATCTATACTCTGAAAAGAAATTTTCAATTTTCGTTCAGTAAAACAAAGTTATGGATGAATTTACTGGTGATCAAAATCATAAAAAAAACGTAAGGAGATGAGCGACGTTTTTTATGACTGCTTTCCATAGCAACCACGTCGCTTTAATGACTATAGTTGCTACCAATTCACCGCTCTCGCAAAAAGAGAAGTAACAAGTGAAACAGAGAGAATGAAAGGGAGATAATTGGAGGATTTTATTGAAAGCAGACGAGTGCCGTACATTGTTATTACATATGTGTATGTTATGTTTATGGGGGCCAAAAAATAAGACTGAAATTAAACAAAGAACAAGTGAATTTACTGGAAGCCTGAAAAAATCATGGATTACAATAGAAAAATGCGAGCATGAAAAGTAATATGGTTAAGCTTAAACATGGAAAAGTAAAGGACTACTTGTTAAAACTGGAAAAGAAAAGGACAAGATATTCTAGTAAAAAATATAATAAATTTATAACTTAAAATATTAAAGCATTAAGGATTTTTTTAAATTCAATTTATAACATCATATAATCAATTCTTTATGCTTTAATATTTTAAGTTATAAATTTCTTATATTTTTTACTAGAATATATTGTCCTTTTCTTTTCCAGTTTTAACAACTAGTCCTTTATTTTTCCATGTGTAAACTTAACTATATTACTTTTCATGCTCGTGTTTTTCTATTGTAATATATATATATATATATATATATATATATATATATATATATATATATATATATATATGAGGAGATATATTTTTTATTTTAAAATTTAGTATATGTTTGTATATATATATATATATATATATATATATATATATATATTTTATTTATTTATTTTTTTTTACACAGTGGTCACCACTTATCACGGCCCGGAAGCCACTCAGGGATAAGGGTTATTGCAAGTACATTACGTTAGTGTGGAGATTTGATGAAGTGTTTACGTAAGGGGGCGGTTCATTAGGAATTTGTTAACGTTGGACTTGAAGACATCCAAGTTGTAGTCAGGTGGGAAGCAGGCAGACGGAATAGAGTTCCACAGGCGTGCACTTCTAAGAAAGAAGCTTTGTTCATGGAATCCACGTTTTGATTTAGGCACAGATAAAGAGTGGGGGAAATTTTTCACAGTGGATTCAGCTAGACGGGTGTTTTTCGTGAAAGATTGGCGAGGGAGGGACCAGAGATTGGAGTTCAGACGAGCACCTACCATGGAAATAACGATAAAACAAGGATAGGCTCGCAACGTCTCTTCTGTGGGAGAGAGGTTGCAGGGTAGAGAAAAAAGGGCATCCCCCACTAAGCCACAAAGTCTATTTTGTACTCTGTCAAGGCAGGAAAGGCTGTTTTTAGCAGCTCCTGCCCAGATATAGCAGCAGTATTCCATCCTTATATATATATATATATATATATATATATATATATATATATATATATATATATATATATATTTCACAAATGAAGAGTGTTTTAATTTTGCATTATTGTAAAAAACATCTCCTAATGTCTTAGTTTGTGTTAAAATTACAGAAAGATATCATCTAAAATAAAGAATCTATTTAAGTTCAAAACCCTTCAGTGACTTTTTGGACACCCTGTATATATATATATATATATATATATATATATATATATATATATATATATATATATATATACACACACACACACACACACACACTAATAGGCCGCCTGGCATTACCCGGTCGTAAAATATGCTTAAATATGATATCTTAATTTATGTAGATTTCGTATTTATTATTATAGCGCCAATTCTTTTTTGATTATTATATTGTACCCAATATATAGTAATGATTTCAAAAGTTAAAAAAAATTACTTACGTGTTATCAGCTAAAAACGAAAACATTTAGCACTCCATCCTTAATCTTTACTATTTTAGCTATCAACAAATGGAAACGAAAACGTTAAAAGTTAAGCAATTTTAAACTACTAATGTACATTTGTACGTATGCAGAAGTAACAAGTTTAGTCAACTTACTCCTGCCAAGTTCAATTTTTAAAAAAATTTTGATTACTTAGCAAATATTTTTACTGGTCAAAAGCCAAATCGAATGTGTTCCACAGGTTCAAATCTCTTAGAGATCAAGTTTTATGTCTGTAGATCAAAAATTGAGAGGAATTTGGTAGAGACTGTTGAGTACAAACACAAACAAGGTCACTTATATATATATATATATATATATATATATATATATATATATAGTAATTTATGAAATATATATGGCGATTAAGCTACACTGAATATTCTGCGTTTCATCCAACTATAGGATTCGTCAGGCTTATGCGCGAATTCTGTCGTTGCTTCTTGTTTTTATATATGTTGAGGATTTCTAGTTGGCCAATCAGCTTTCTAGTATCAACCGCGCCCCTTCCTATCCGCCAATGGGCATGCATTTTATCAAACAAAGGATCTGTTTTAGAACTAGGTTAGTGGTTTTAGGTGGCCGTTCTCCTTTTTTTTTTTTTTTTTTTTTTTTAAATAAAATACTTAAAGTTTACGCATAAATCTATACTTTCGTATATTAAATTTATGTGAATAAATGAAGTAGGTATATATATATATATATATATATATATATATATATATATATTATGCAAATATACATGTGCGTATGCTAGAACTTTTTAATCCTAAATGCTACACAATTATGCACAATGTAGAAAATATGCATAAATAGAACTGAGGGTAATAGTTAAATGAAAGCAGTCGTCCAATAAGAAACCATAAACAATTAATAATTTTTCAAAGAAATATACAAATTAGTTAACCTTTATGAAGTCACTTGAATACTCATGACTAAGTATATTAAGAAGTTTGTTTTAATAATTTTTAAACAGAAAAAGTAGGCTTTTAAGATCAATGTCAGTGTGACGACGACTCCCTGGTATGTTTGTGGTATTATGGTGACTGAAAACTCTAGCTAGGATTAGCGTAGACAAATTAAAGGTACAGTTACAAGGATCACGATAGACCCTCCCCACTTTTTTGATTGACCTTGTGCTTAATTTTGTGTTGTTAAATTTTTGTTTTGCGAAATAAAATATATAAATCAATGTCAGAGTGACAGAAAACTCAAGTTTGTGTGTGTGTGTGTGTGTGTGTGTGTGTTTATGTGTATGTGTGTGTGTATGTGTTTATGTGTATGTGTGTGTGTGTGGGGGGTTGAGACACTAATAACCGCTTTATCGTTAAAAAAAAAAAACAATAAAAAATCGACATAGTCTAAAAGCGATAAAAATAACACGTAAAGTCATCTAAAACCTTGTGGCATAACAGTTAACGCACTCGACTCTAGTATAATATGATTTGAGGTTTGAATCCTAGAACAATCAATCTAAACTAATGAATAGTAGAACCATGAAACACATGTTCGTAGACTACTGTTTTATAAGTAATATAATGTATATTTATTTATTAATATAAATAAACTAATTTTATCAATAAAAATATACATTAATAAAAATATACCTTGCCCTTCTTTTATTGAGCATTCTTAATAACCTCGTTAAATTCATGAGTTATCACTCCTGAACGTCTATAACTTGGTATATATATATATATATATATATATATATATATATATATATATATATATATATATATATATATATATATATAAGATCTGTTGTTATAATTTTTTTAGTGGTATTAACAGTTTTGAAATGCTGTTTTTTTGTTTTTTTTAATTTAATTTTGCTACCTTAATGATGAGGGAGTTACCTACCCCTTGTTTTGTATATAAATGCGTCGCCCCTTTTATTGATGGGGCATATTTTTAAATTATTTTTTAAAATTTTATTTTGTTTTTAAATATTTTTATGTGCATAAAAGTTATCCATAGACACGCATGTTTCTAGTTATCAGCTGTCGTCAGCATGGCTAAACTTTTGGGTAAATATATGTATTAAATATGGTTAAATCCAAAAATTCAGTTCCCAAAGTTAAGATGCCGTTAGTGGACTAGGTTTAGCTAAATTTGGAACGGAAATCACTAAGCATGAAACAGAATATGAAACCATATGAAACTTTCGTAGAAACTTTTTTACAAATGTTTAAAATAATTTTTTTGTGTGTGTGATTACATAAGAAATGTTTAAAAAAATAGGAGGTATTACTTTTGGAATGACCCTTATAATAACAATATTAAGCCAAACAATTCAGCAGATCAGATAAATTCTTGTGCTGGAATTAGAAACAATTAGCACGAGAAATCTCTGTGATAACCCTTATCCCCGAGTGGCTTCCGGGCCTTGATAAATGGTGACTTCCATGTAAAAAAAAAAAAAAAATAGTTTAATAGCGTTCTAAACAGTAAAACTGTTTTTTTTTTTGTAAGTAATAAACATTATTTAGATAACTTCAGCTGATAAAAATAAGTAAGTTTTTGAACTTGAAGTAGTATTTTATTTTTTTTTACACATCAAGTGGCCTCCCGCCTTGTCTGGAGTGATTTCCATCCCAAAAATTTTTTTTAAATACAATCATTAATTTTTGGTAATTTCTATTATTTTAACACAGATTACTATTTCTTCCATTGTAATTTAGCCATATCATTCATTCTATAAACCAGGATTTTGTTGTATTATCAGCAGTTTTTTTTTTTTTTTTTTAGAGAAAACGTTTGTTGTTTTGGATAAAGAAAAATATTTTTGAAAATATTGTTATTGACGATTTTCATTTGGATTCAAATTAATGAAGAAACAAACCTGTTAAACGTATATGGCTTTTATCATGAACAAAAAGAATGTATTATTTAATATGGTGGAAACGATTGTACGAAGAAAGAAGCATATGAGCCGCTATTTTAGAAAAGAACCATCATCATCAAATGAAGTAGAAACTGAATTTGTAAAAAGTTTTGCTCATAGAAAAATTATAAAAAGATATAAAAACGATAAAAGTTCATTTTTATAAACGCAATTATTACTTATGTCTCTTGGTATGGGGAGTAGGTGTCTCCATTTTTAACTATCTCCTAAAATCAATATTTAAAAAAATACCAAATGCTTGTTAACACGGTCAGGGAAACAGGGACTAGGGAGGGAATTGCAAAGACAAGCAGTTCGAGGTAAGAAGCTATTAGAGCAGAAAATTTTTCTGACATCTAAGGACTGATGAGGTGGAATTTTGCTGCTCGCTGGATGAGTCGGGAGTATTTACAGTGAGAAGGTACAAGTGCAGGTTGAAGAGCTACAAAGATGGGAGTAGTACGATTAAAGCGAGCGACCTTTTGTGCTCCAGAATTTATTTTTCTACATAGTCACCGCCATTCTCAATGCATTTTTTCCAGCAATAAACGATAACTATATATGGATGTCTGATGCGCAATTTGTCATACGAGTATCACTCCAAAAAGTCGAACAGCTATGAAGACAGGAGTGGTACCATTAAAATGAGTGGCCTTTTCTACTCCAAAATTTATTCTTCTACATAGTTACCATCATTCTCAATGGACTTTTGCCAGGGATTCAATGACGCCTCTCTGCTTCTGAAACACGTCCAGTTGCTTTCTTAGTCTCACACTGCTAATATCTGCTCATTGGAACTCATTCCATGGAAGTACTTGTAAAAGAAGTTCAACATTGCAGTGATGCAACAGGGGCTGGAATTTGGCAGATAGTGCAGAACTTATTAAGTTAGGAATTCTTTTTTTGCAACCTGTCCAAGAGGGAGAGACTAGTGGTTGGTGCACCAGCGCAGATGTGGCAATAATGTATGGGTGAATGATGGCTTTATAGATATATGAGGGACGTTCCAAAAGTAATGCCAGCAGTTTCATATCAGATGTGGATATATCCGAGGCAATCATTCTCTTTCCCCTTTCTCATTTTTTACTCTCTCTCTCTCACCACATTTATCATTCTTTCTCTCTTCTAATTTCTCACTCTCTCTCTTTCACCCCATATCTTTATCTCTCTCTATTTCATGTAATTTCTAACCTTTTCTCTCACCTTATTTCTCACTTTCTTTTGTACCTAATTTCTCCCTCTCTATGAAAGTATCTGTAAAAAAACACAGGGATGCAACATTGTGGTGATGGGACAGTGGCTGGAGCTTGGTAGACAGTGTGGGATCTATTAGGTTAGGGGTTCTTTATTGAGAGAGACTAGTGGTTGGTACACCAACCCAGATGTGACACTAATATTCCATGCATGGACGAATCTTGGCTCTATCGAGATATACGATGTCTATCTACAGATGAAATTCTATTAAATATTTCATCCGAAAGTTCCCAAAACTGCTCTCTTAATCTATTCTTTCACTATTATTTATGAATTCCATCTTCAAAGCTGTTTTGCAATTGATCTTCTCTGAACTTTTGCAGAATACGAACCACACTATTTGTTTTAGATAAGATTTTCAAATTAAATTCAAGGTTTTCACTATTTCTTGTTTATTAAATTGTTAGATGAAAGTACAGAATAGTTTATAAAATGCTCTTCCTATGTTAAGAATGGTTTTCTAAGTAATAATGTTATTATTTCAGCATGGTTCGTATTCTGCATAAGTATCCTTCTTTTTGATCTGACCAAGCAACTAGTTCCGACAAGTTAATTAATGGTGGAAATTAGACAGAATTTGATTATTTAATACAACAGCTTCACAAGAACTTGTTTATATTGGACTTGAAAAAACACTTAACTAGCTACAACCACTATATACGATTTCCCCCACTCTCTAACTGTGTCTAAATCTAAATGTAGATTCCATGAATAAAGCTTCTTTCACAGAACTGCCCGCCTATGGAACACTGCTCCACTGGCCTGCTTCCTAGTTGAATACAGCATAATAACCCTCAAATCCAATGTAATCAAGTTCTTGTTGAGCCGTCCCCATAAATAATCAAATTCTACTCAATTTACACCATTAACAATTACTACACTACCACCTTACATTCATTAAACTTTATCCTCGAGTGGCCTTCTGGCCTTGATAAGTAATGACTCCCAAGTAAAAAAAAAAAAAAAAAAATTGGTTAAGTTTGTGGAGATTTAGATCCAGAAGAAATTTTTTTCAAACCCACTTTAGTCCAAAAAATGACATTAATTATTTTCAAAGTTTCAATTAAATTACCATCATTCTCATTATCTGTAGTAAAGTAGTTAATCCTAATTTTTCTAATTTCTCTCTCTCTCTCTGTAGCAATAAATTTTTTTTTTGTGGACCTGTAAATACCCTTGTCCGTTTGTTTGTTCATCTGCCTGCACTTTTCTCAATAACCACGCCTTGGAATTTTTGTAATTTTGCACAAACATTAAACATGATATGAGTAAAAAAGTAACAGAACAGATTATCTGGGAAAACTCCAGTTTCCCCCCTAAGGATGCCTTTCGAGTTAAAATGGTTAAAATTGACACTTTTGTGTTTATTAAAAAAACCTGATGCCTTGGATTTTTATAAAACTTTTTGAAAAGTTGTAACTAACTGATTTCTATATAATTTTGTTTGCGATAACTCTTGGGTGTGTCACAGGGCCTCTTTTAGGGCTAATAAAAACACTCCATTTTTGGGACTATTTTACCATATTTGTCCAAATTTTTCTGTGTATGTCTATTTGGCAGTTTTGCATGGTGCTGAACTCAAATTTAAATATGTTAAGGCCTTGGGGACTTTTGGGGCTAAATGAGGGGAGGGCAAATGATGGACTTAGTCATTTCTTTTTTTGCATGGTGCAGAACTCAAATTTACATATGTTAAGGCCTAAAACTGCACTGTTTGTTCATTTTCACCAGGATTTGACGTCCTCTGGGGACTTTTAGGGCTAAATAGGGTGGGGGATGCTGAACTTAGTAATTTTTTATGCGTCGTTCACTGTGCACTCATGGGGGACCATGCATGCTTCACTTGTTTTTTATTAGTTTTGTCATTCTTCTTGGAATGCCTTAATATTACATTCCAATTTCAATATCTAGACACTGAAAACCGAATGCAATCTCCTATGAGACAAAATTCAGACAATTTTTTTTTTACTAGGGCGTCACCACTTATCAAGGCCCAAAGGCTAATCGAGGATAAGGGTTAATGAGTGAGCGGTGGCCGGTGAGACAACATCGTGAGGATTGGTAATGGTGGAAATTAGACAGAATTTGATTATTTAAGACAACGGCTTTACAAAAACTTGTTCATATTGGACTTGCAAACGATCATGTTGTAGTTAGCTGTGAAGCAGTCCCACAGTATTGTATTTCGTAAATGTTACATAGTTCTAGGAAAGAAACTTTGCTCATTTTCTAAATAGTTGTTAGAAAAAAAAGTGCTTTCTCTTAATAATTGATCATTTTCAAATAAATATCATGCAAGAAGAAAAAATACAGGAAGTTTTTTTTTTTTTTTTTTTTGCTACGTTCAGCTGAAATAAAAGATATTCTTTCTGCTAAAATTTGGCTTAAAGATATGAAAATTAAAAACAATGTCTACTTAATGACTATTTTTTTTCTTGTGTGTGTGTGGGAGGGGGGGGGCATCGTTTTAAGGAATTTAATCAAAAAAAAAAAAAAAAAAAAAAAAGAGGGAGGAATGATTTAGCATATTTACTGATCCAAACAACTTCCGGTTTTGAAATTTCTCAGAGGTAAACGGTGTTACTTAATTTGAAGACCCTGCTCTAACACGTTTATTTAATCTATTGCGATCATTTTTTTTTTAATGTATTATATTTAGTTCCAGTATTAATTATTTCTGTAAAAATGCTTCTGTAAATAAACATTTTCTTCTAAAAAAAAAAATATTAATAAACATATTTATTAAAAAAAATGTTAATAAACATATTTATTAAAAAAAAAAGTAGTTTATGGATATTCTAATTTATTATATCTAAAAAATATTTATCTTTTAGTATTACTTACTATTCTGTAAAAATCAGTTAATGTATATTCTTATGTTTTGACCTACATTTTTGATGAGGTCTTCAAATTAACTAATACCGTTTACTTCCGGGGAGTTTCAAAACCGGAAGTTGTTTAGATGGGTAAAACTCCAATGTAAAAAAAGTTCTGGATGAGCTTAAGTAATCCAATTTACCAAATTTCCACTACTAACGATTACTACGATATTGTCCGATTGATTACCGTACACTCATTAACCCTTGTCCTTGAGTGGCCTCCAAGCCTTGATCAGTGACTCCTTTGTAAAAAAAAAAGAGTTGAACAGCGAGGTTTCTGTTCACACATTTGAACTTCTGCATATTAATACAGCCAGGGAAGCAGGAACCTGGGAGGGAATTCCAAAGTTAAGAATTTGGAGAGAAGAGCAGTTCAGAGAGAAGAAACTATTGGAATAGAAGGCTTTCCAGCATCTAAGGATATCTACAGTGTAAGGGTGGGATTTTGCTGCTTGTCAGGTTAGTTGGGCGTTTTTATGCCAAGGAGATACAAGTTACCAGAATACACAATATTATGAATAGACCTAAACTATGCCAGTGGTATTCACCCTAGGTGGGTTGAACCAGCTTCCTCTGAAGGAGTAAGTATCAAGGGAATATGGCAACGCATCAAAGACCATAAATGACTAAGTTCTCTCTGATCTGCTCCCCTCTGATCTTGAGCACGTGGTGGCTGGTTACTTTTAATATATCTAAAACTAACCTTCTATCTTTTCATCATCACCGCTTTGATCCCCATCTGAAATCAATTGAAATGAATGGCTCTTGTCTTGGGGAGGTTTTATGTTTTGACAAGCTTCTGAGCTTGACCTTTATTTCTGATCTGAAACGGAACACATACATCAAATCTGTTGCCAAGGTAGTTGGAAAAACGGTGGGAGCCTTCTACCGCTCCAGTACATATTTCACTGCTGATGCAATTCTCTACCTATATTAGAGCCAGGTACGTCCAAGGATCGGGTACTGTTGCCACATCTGGGCTGGAGCTGCTAGAAAAATCTTATCCTGCTTTGACAAAGTTCAAAATGGACTTTGTAGCTTAGTGGGGGATGCTATTTTCTCTTCACTGTAACCTCTTTCCCCACAGAAGAGATGTTGCAAGTCTATCTCTGCTTTATCGCTATTTCCATGGCAAGTGCTCGTCTGAGCGCCAATCTATGGTCCCCCCTCTCCAAACTTTCATGAAGAATACTTGTCTAGCTGAAACCACTATCAATAATTTCCCCAAATCTTTATCTGTATCTAAACCTAAATGTAGATTCCATGAACAAAGCTTCTTTCTTAGAACTGCACGCCTGTGGAACTCTCTTCCGTTTGCCTGCTTTCCAGGTGACTACAATTTGGTAGTCTTCAAGTCTAACATACACAAATTCTTGATGAGCCGTTGTATTAACTAATCCAATTTACCAAATTTTCACTACTAACGATTACTACGATCTTGTCTCATTCATTAATGTACACTCATTAAACCTTATCCTCAAGTGGCCTTCACACCTTGAATGGTGACTCCTATGTGAAAAAAAAAAAAAATTATGAGCAATCCCCAGTCGCATGTATATCCCGAGCAAGGGAGATTACAATGTTAGTTTTTTTATTTTTTGGGCAATTTTTCCTACATACAGCTACTGGTATTCTCAAATGGTAACCCATCTAGTACTGACCAGGCTTGACATTGCTTAACTTCGGCGATTTAACAAGAACTGGTGTGTCAACGTGATCTGACCTAAATTGAGTGTAATCAACCTGACGCCAAAATTACTTTGAAAAATAGGTGCAAACAAGCTGATGAAACTTCAAGCAGAAACTTGAACATCTTTTCTTTTTTTATAACAGCTAGATTTATAAAAATAAACTTATTCTCTAAGAGATCTTTATGGGAGAAAGACCAATCGAATCAGGATTGAAATACTCATGAAACGTGTACTGTCTCGGGCATGAGTGTACATTTCATGGAAGCATGTGCAAACTTCGTGCAGTTAGATTTAACTTCCAGCAATCAAGACTCAGAGGCACGATATATTTAAGACACAAGTTTATTGATAGCAAAACTAGGTAAAACTGAAAAAGAACGAAAACAGTTTCAGAAACCTGTAAATAAAAATGAAAACAGAGATGAAGAGTTTACTAAAGGCTAAAGAAAATTGTGAACTTAATAACGTTGAAAAATAAAGATATTTTGAGCATAAAAATAATGCTAGAAATGAAACAATAAAGATGATGCTAGAAAGGGATAAAAATTATGCTAAGTTTTATATGATTTTTTGAGAAAGATTAAGTAGAGACTCATGCGTAGTGAAAAAAACAAAAAAAACAAATTCAAGCATGAGGGTTGTTCCAAAAGTAATGCCGCCTATTTTTAAAATTTTTTTATTTCACTCAAATGGACCAGAGAGGATGGCATATTGCATTTTTATGATGACTGAACTTATGTATTCATAAACTGGAAGTTTCATCTCTCTGCTGCAGATATTGACAGAGTGAGACTCTAAGAAAGCAACCTCTGTCATGGACATGCATCAGAAGCAGAAATGCATCATTGAATTCCTGATAAAAGTGCATTGAGAATGTTGGTGACTATATAGAAAAATAAATTCTGGAGCACAAAAGGTTGCTCGTTTTAATGGTACCACTCCCGTTTTTGTAGCTCTTCAACTTTTTGAGGTGGAAAAAAAAAAATAGAAGGCTTTACTTTTGGAATGACACTCATAGCTACATGAAAATCCCGTCTTCAGAATTTGTTGTTAAATTAAAGCCATACAAAGTCAAATAGTGAAATGGGGGTGATATAAGCCAAAATTTGATTCTCAGAAAATATTAATTCGAATGTCAAGTAAAACTTGGATGCACCCAAAAACTTAGTAAAAATAGCTAATAATTGTTATGAAGTCTTCTTTATAAATCGTCTTGATATTGCATGGTTTTTATTTAGCAATAAACTCTGAAGACAAGATTTTCATGTAGCCACTTGAATCTGTTCAAGCACGATTTGAATTTTTTCCAGAAATATATGCAAGATTTGTTTTTGCTCCGAAACTGATTAAATCGCAGTATGATACAACCCTGATCTGTCACTTTATTTATAGCTCTATTGGAAATTTTGAAATAACGATTTAAAGATTTGAATATTGTTATACTCACATATGTATATGTATGTACAAAAAAAAACAAGTGAAGCATGCATGGTTCCCCGTGAGTGCACAGTGAACGAGGCATAAAAAAAATGACTAAGTTCAGCATTTGTCGCCCCACCACATTTAGCCCCAAATGTCTCCAGGGGACATCAAATCTTGGTGAAAATGAAAAAACGGTGCAGTTTTAGGCCTTAACGTATGTAAATTTGAGTTCTGCACAATGCAAAAAAAGAAATAACTAAATCCATCATCCCCCCCCCACTTAGCCCCAAAAGTCCCCAAGGCCTTAACATATTTAAATTTGAGTTCAGTACTATGCAAAACTACTAAATAGACATACACAGAAAAATTTTGGACAAATATTGTAAAATAGTCCCAAAAATGGAGTCTTTTTATTAGACTCTAAAAGAACCCCTGGGGCACACCCAAGCGTTATTGCAAAGTATAGACAAACAAAATTATATAGAAATCAGTTAGTTACAACTTTTCAGAAAGTTTTATAAAAATCCAAGGCATCAATTTTTTTTTAATAAGCATAAAAGTGTACATTTTAAACCCAAAAGGCACCCCTAAGGGCAGAGTAACCGGAGTTTTCCCTGGAAAATCCATTCTGTTACTTTTTTACTCATTATGTTTAATGATTGTGCAGAATTTCAAAAAAAAAAAATTCCAAGGCATAGTTATTGAGAAAAGTGCAGACAGACAAATGGACGAGGGTGAATTTACAGGTTCATCCTCTTTTTGTCAGGGAACCCAAAATGAGAGACAAATTTAATGTCAATTTCGGAGCAAAGGAAAAAAGTTTTTACATTTTTATGGAGAAAAATCATAGGATAACTTGGACAAAATTCAAGTTATTATATAATGATTTTGATACTTATCTGAAAGCCTTTTTTTTTTTTTCTATCTTTATCTTTTTATTTTTAGATAGTCAAATTTTTGGGGTGGGTACTCTTTGGATATTGCTATAGTTCAATAATAAACAGGTAATTTTTATTTTACAGGCCGCCTGGCATTGCCCAATTGTAAAATATGCATAAATATTATATTTTAATTAATGCAGATTTCTTACTTATTATAAACAGAAATACTGTAAGTATTAAGTGTAACGTTAAATTCCTTAAAAAAAAAAATTAAGTAAAGGAAAGAAACTGAGACATGTGCATGTGAGTATTGTTTTTCTAAACAATTCACTTCTTGTAAGTAAAAAAAAAAAAAAATACCCGAGCTGAGATCGAAACCAAAACTTAAAGACAGTTTGTCAAGTACGATAACCATTAGGCCAACTTGACGATTTTTAAAAAGTGTTTCCAGACCTACTTATTCTTAACATAAGTAATCTGTCATGCGAATGATTCACGTATGCATATTCGTAAAACAGTTGACAAACAGATAAAAATCCAATGACCTCCCCACGTACCAAAATTTTCAATTTTTACTCCTTTGCAGCCCTTTTTTACCAGATGAAAACTGATTAAAAAGTTTTCCACGTGTCTGAATACCCTATATACCAAATTTCAAATCTGTAGATCAAAAATTTGTTGAGTATATAGGTTGAAAAATGTCCTCACACACACACATTTTCACTTTTATATATAGATTGATTACTTAATATACAATAATTTTATGAATGTTGTCCATTTATTTGCATTAGAGCAGGCCAATTTTGACATTCCCACTAGTTCTTTATGAGCTTTGAATGCTTTGTTCAACCTACATGTCAAAATATAATAAATGTTTTGTGCTCTATATTTTGATGCAGAAACAAACATGACAACACTAATAATGTTATCATAGTAAAATTGAAAATAAAAACTTCTTTTTATATTATTTAGACTATTATTCTTATTTTGTAGATAAAAGGAGGAAGAATTACTGTTTTCTGCGTCAGAATTTATACATCTAACACTTATCGTCGGCTAGTTTTTAATCTTGAAGTAATAATTGCTTTTTTAGCTCCTTACATCAAGTGGCTTCATGCCTCATCTGGAGCTATTTCCATAAATAAAATAAATTTAAAAATTCTCATACCATGTAATTTCCGTCAAACTCAAGAATCTGTACAGAATTATGAATAAAACACTTAATTTAATCTGTCGAGTGGGGTGGGGAGTAGCTTTCTCATGCCATGTTAGCCATGACCGGGTAGAAGCCTTAAATTGTATTCTTAGTATCAGCCTATAGTGAGGTTTAAACCTTCAACCTCTAGAAGACTATCACTTGACACTTATGTTATGTAATGGGTCTTTGCGAATAACTTTGTTATCAAAATGCATCAACATTTGAAGAGTTTATAAAAATTGAAATGTTTAAAAATTAAGACATTTTTTATTATAATCTGGGTAGAGTACTCTGGAGGCGAAAATAATGGTTTCCACTTAAATGTAAAGCAAGATTCTTCCATGAAATTAATTGAGTCCTATAGGTTATAAATATCACAGAAATGTAAACAAATTGAATAAAATTCATTTAAAGCATGGATAAATTTATTTCCCTTACTGTAGTAGGTTGTAGTACCACCATTTTATTTGCAATTTTATAAGTTCCAAATCTCAGAGACTATTGATCGCAAATGAAGTTAGAAGGGTAATGACCTGAATGGTTTAATGGGCTATGTGACATTTGCTCTTAAGGTCACACATTAAGGGGATCATCTATTATCCAAACCTATTTTTGGCACTTTTTTACAGCCATAAAATGTTTCAATCATAGTCATTTGTTTTCCTAGTTTTGCATATGAATTACAAAACATCTGATATTTCCCCAAAACCTCTGGCCTTGATGGAGGGGAGACTAAAAGTCTCTTCTATGGTTTCAAATGATCTGAAATAACAGCAAGGGGAGACTTTTTTTTTTTTTTTTTACACAGTGATCACCACTTATCAAGGCCCGGAAGCCACTCAGGGATAAGGGTTATTGCAAGTACATTACGTTAGTGAGGAGATTTGATGAAGTGTTTACTTAAGGGGGCGGTTTATTAGGAATTTGTTAACATTAGACTTGAAGACATCCAAGTTGTAGTCCGGAGGGAAGCAGGCAGACGGAACAGAGTTCCACAGGCGTGCAGTTCTAAGAAAGAAGCTTTGTTCATGAAATCCGCGTTTTGATTTAGGCACATTGATTCCAAATATTTCTCATACGTTATATCTCCCCTCTTTGGTTTTCATACATAAAGTAAATTTCACAGTGTATAAGGCTTATTTGATATTGGAGATATTCATATCGTACCCTATTTCCAAGAGGCGAGATATGACATATGAGAAACATTTGCAATCAAGTGTCCCCTTGCTGTTATTTCAGATCATTTGAAACCATAGCAGCAAATTTTAGTCTCCCCTCCATCAAGGCCAGAGGTTTGGAGGAAATATATATATATATATATATATATGTAATTTATGAAAATATATGTAATTTATGAAAATATATGGCAATTAAGCTTTAGGTTTCATAATAGTAAGGAATCATCAGAGGAAAATGCATTTTAGCCTGACGTTTATCTATGAGTATAAAACATGAAACATTTGTAAGATGTGGAAATCTGTATAGTTTAATTGGTTGAAGTAAATACTTACCATTAATACACAAGATATATTTCGTTATAACATTTTATACAGATACATGAAAGATTATAGATATATATATATATATAGTAATTTATAAAATATATATGGCGATTAAGCTTCAACCAATTAAACTATACAGATTTCCACATCTTATAAATTACTAACTAGTTCTACCTACGTATTGAGCACTTTTGAAGTAAATACTTAAAGTTTACGCATAAATCTATACTTTCGTATATTAAATTTATGTGAGTAAATGAAGTAGTTATATATATATATATATATATATATATATATATATATGAGCAAACAGTAAATAAAATATGTTAAAAAACACTTTGAAATGAGTTAAAAACATATTTAATCTGAAAAGGAAACACTAGATAAATGGATAGCCCTTAATCTGCGGAGTTTCGAAGAAGTACTTTCCTTCTCATCAGAGGGTAGGAATTAGCAAAATGTGGGATTGGATTTTGCATGCAGAAGTATTTGATGAAACAAGTAAGTCAAAGATCTTACTTGATAACAAAAAAGTGAAGCAGAGGGAATATGGTGAAGAAAATGGTGATTACACATGAATGGATAGTCTGGTGGAAAATAAAAAATCCAGTGACGGTAAAATCCAAATGTAAAACTTCAAGAAAGTTAAAAGAATTTCCATTATATATATATATATATATATATATATATATATATATATACACACGTAAATTGAATAAAATCGCAACCTACATGAATAGAAATTCACTTATTTTGGCGTTAAGCTCTAACAGCTGTTTCGTGAAAGGATGGACAATTACCTCTCATCCATAGAACTGTAAATCCTCCATCCAGTCACTCCTCAGAGACGCTTACAACTATTCCCAACAAGTTTTTCAATCCGTTGTGAACACGTTTATTTTTCCCTCCATATTAAATGGAGCTCGTATTTATACTTAGTTTTTAGGTTCGTACAACCCTTACAGTCAAGAACATCTTCCTATAACTTAGTTTTTAGCCTATTTTGGGGGCACTATTTTAAATGAATCTCACTTTTTAAGGATATTCTAATTTAATTTTAGCTTTTATTTAGATTTCGCGGGTTCGAGGAACGAATGAGAAATCAAACAAACCCTGCATTCAGGATCCAGGATAGACTATGTACAATTAAACATGGATTTGGGGTTTTTAAAAAAAATGGGGGATTATGTGAAAGTTAGTAAAACAATAAAAACTTTGTTATTTACGTCTAGTTAAAACTTGATAATATTTACATGTAAAAAATAAAATGTGATAAATGAGTAATTTGGAGAAGTATGAAGCTAACGCTTATAATAATGAGTTAAGGAACTGACACAAACAACATGGATTTGCGGTTTAAAAAAAACGGGAGATTATATTAAACTTAGTAAAACAATAAAAACTTTCATTTTTTACATCTAAAAAAAACCTTTAGTTCTAAATCACTTCTAAAAACAATGTGACGAAGGAAGGATTTAAAAATTATATAAACTCTAGGTTCACTATATATATATATATATATATATATATATATATATATATATATATATATATAATGCTTATATAGATATATATATAATATAGATATATATATAATGTTTATATAGATATATATATAATATAGATATATATAATGCTTATATAGATAAATATATACGTATGTATACATTTATTATTAACTAGCGGAGGGTACCCGGCATTGCCTGAGTGTTTGGAGGTGTGTGTGTGTTAAAAAAAAAAAAAAAAAATGTTGGCCGGGTGTTTGGAGGTGTAAAAGAAAAAAAAAATTTAGTAGGAAGGTAGGATTGAACCCCGAAGCCTTGACGCGAAGGTGGAAAGGAAATGGAAAAAAACTTGAGAACCGTTTTATTCACACGCTAACAACTAAAATATATCTATCCTGGATTCTTTATATATGCAGTACTCGTGTGCAATTATATAAGTTTGGAAAATATATATGGCAATTAAGCTACATAGAATTTGCCGTATTTCATCCCTGTGAGGATTCGTCAGGCTATTGCCTGACATGGAAAATTCTATGTAGCTTAATTGCCATGTGATACTATAAAGATATTTTCAAAACTTACTACCAAGCTCTGCTAACATATCAAGCACTATTGAAGTAAACACTGAATATATTTACATGAAATTTTATGTAAATACATAAAATAATATATATATATATATATATACACACACACATATATATATTTATATGAGAAAGATATTTATATAGATACACACACACACAAATTCAAGTTCACATGTGACTATTCCAATATGTAAACAGATGTTGAAATAAAAAATAAATTGACATTCAATTTTTGTTAAAATTATATAATTGCAATCAATAATCAATATTTACTTTTTCTACTGCGTGATTAAACGTTATATTAATACCTGTAATGATGTAAACTATCTACCAAAAAAATAAATAAATAAATAAAAATATAATTTATATTTTCTGCAATATTTTTAAAGAATATTTTCTCTATATAAGGTCTTTAGTATTGATGACTATAATTATGAGGTGACAGTGGTCTAGTGGTTAACAACACAGACTGACGACCAGAGTGTCTCAAGTTCAAATTCAGTTCATTCCACAAAAATTAATTTCACTTAGAATATTGGCAACCTTCCCATGATGCCTCCTGTAATTCCAAACATCTTTCTAGAAAGAATTCTGACGAGAAAAATATCAGGGAAACCAATGTCAACAATATAATCTTCTGATCCATATGATGATGATGATGATGACTAAAATTGATCGATACTCTGTAAATAAATATTTAATGAAATATGTAAAAAAAAAAAAAGTACAATTGGTGAAAACTTGTGCTCTTTATAAAGACTTAAAAAGATGTATCAGCCAGGATTAGTGCGAACCAAGAGTATACTCGCTTCTTGCAGTATAAAGGAACACTATTTTTCAATATCTTGGAGCAAATTTTGTTTTTTCACAGGAAATAATATATTGAGCAGACATATCTGTTTTATCATCATCATATTCGATTTAACGTTCATTTTTACATGCTGGCATGTGTTGGACGGCTTTAAGAAACTTACTTCCAAACTCACCTATTTTTAGCAAAGTCCATTTTTATCACTCCCCCCACCCCATATTTTTCTTGGCTTTCTCTTACTGTACTACATATATTAATCTAAGAACTCTCGTCCATTCTTTCAATGTGACCATACCAACGAAGTCTCCTGTTTTTTGCACATTTCCCTATGTTATTCGGACTAAATCTCCTTGAGGTCATCAAAACTAAGCTTGTCTTTAAGACATGCATGTTTTCCGTAGCCAAAGGATTCAAGTAAAATAATTCCATCGAATTCTCATTCCCTTTGCAACGTTCAAAATATAAGAAAATTCTAAATTTATATTTTAAACCAAATTAACTTCACTGATGATCAACTTTTTGGTGAGGAAAGTTCAAATTTTTAATTGACGTAAGAGAGTTAAGACTTTTCTCGGGCACAAAAGATTATCCTCCCAGGCATTACCCCCTCTGTAGAAAGAATTATTAGACTATGTTGTGAAGTAGTCCAAACTGTCATTGAGTTACTGACTTCCCCAAGACACTAAACATGAATGTGTTACATTTTGAACTTGTGGGGAGGCAGGTAGATATATTTACCTACTTCAAGCTATCAAACAATAAAAAAAAAAACTGCTTGAACACAATTTTTCAAAACAAATTCTTGTATGTTTGGCCCTAGAATATTAGTTTTTATATATATATTTTTAATTTTTCATAATTATTAATTTAAAAGGAAATATTTTTCGAAAAAGGTTTAATTTTAAGTCAATTTGACTTCCTACCTGAGCTTGAATAAATTGGATTTGAATTAAATTTATTTTCAAATAATTTGATGTTTCCTTTAGGAGTTTTCAAATAACAAATGTCAGTTAGGATCAAGTTGTGTTGATCAAATCAAAAAATGATAAAACGTTTAAACGATGTCACTTATAATAGCAGCATTGCATATGTATTGAGCACTTTTGAAAAATATTGATTTTGAGTTCAATACATTTGAACTTATTTGATTATATGTATAAGAAGTTTTATATAATTTAAGAATTAAAATAAAATGAATCATTTTATATTTATTTTCCTAAAGAATCTTCAAGAAAATTTAAGGCTGCAAAGATGGAACGAAAACTTTATTTTTAAATCCTCCTTATTAATGTTAAAAGTAATTATATATATATATATATATATATAACAACACACACGCAACTAAATATTTGAAGAAAAAAAATCAGATTTGTTGAAATCGATTAAAAGATTGCGAAACATCTTTCTTGGCAGTCGACAAGGAAGGAAATCTTAAGAAAGAAAGAAGGGGGAAGAAATGGCCCTAAAAAGCCGATGGCTTTTCTTGTATTCTTTGATATGTCAAATGCCATTCAAAGTCTGCGGTTGTTAAAACGTACACTTCATTCGCAGAGATCGTAAATGGATTACAATATCTACGGATGCTGTTTAAGAAATAGTTGACATTAATATTATTCATCGTCAGAAACAAAAGAAATTAGATTCAAAATGGAAGCAAAGATTTATTTTTAAATTACTTTTTAAAATTGTAAAAAACAAAAATTAGGGATTTCTTTTTTTTTTTTTTTGCAATCCATTTAAAAAATTATTCTTTTTTTAGAATCAAGAAAACTATTATTGAAACATTACAAAACAAATTAAAACTAATCTTTAAAAAAATTTAATGAAAATTATTGTCATGAAATTAAGATTTTAAATTTTGTAAAAAATAAAAAAAATTAAAATATAAAGATAAAACCACATTCTGAAAACGACAAAAGTTTTTGTTTCATTTTTGAACTTTGGATTTAAAGTTTTTTTTATTGTAAACAACAAAAAAGTCTGTTTCTTGTAGTTTTCTGTGTATTTTTATTGTAAAAAATTGATTCATTAAATTTGGATATTTTTTGCGTGGAATTTAGCAAAAATAAAACGAAAACAACAATTTACAAGATATTTGTTTTTATTTATTTTCTTTGTTTAGAAGAAATTAAGGAATTCCTGTATTGGAAAATAACGGTCATTTATTTTATTTCAAAATACAAAACAAGTTTTATTTTGTGTGTGTATGTGTGTGTGTGTGTGTGTTTTTTCGATTAAAAAATAGTTAAAAATAATTTCAATCATTTTAAATATTATTTCAAACTGAAATTTCATGATAAAAAATACAAAAGAAAAACCCTCCAAAAAATCTAGGAAATTAAAATCTTGCTGCTTTTTATTAAAAAAAAATAAAATAGAAATTATCATTTTGACAGAATTGATGACATTATTTTGTATTCATTAAAAACAACAAAAAAAGGAAATTAAGTTTTAACAGGAATTAATAAAGAAAACTCGACAAAAAACATTTAAAAACAAAACTTTGCTTAAAATATTTAATATATTCAACTGCAACAAACGTGTTCTTTTTTGAAAACACGCGATCTAAATTAATATAATTTCATCGACTAAAATAAACAAAAATCACACCCCCAAAACATTAAAATAATTTATGTAATTTTAAGAATTTAAAACACATTTTTTTTACATAACAATTTAACCAAAAAATTTATGCGTGTAAAGCAAACATTGAAATCATAACAAAATGAAAACGTGTTATTTTTTAAACTAAATGATGACGAACGGTTTTCCAGGTGAAAGAAATACGCAAAAGCTTAAAAAACAAAAACAAAAATAAAAATAAACAAATGATTAGGAAAAATATTCACGCTTTGGGAAAAATAAACAAACTAAAATAGTTACGCTTTAACATCGAAAAATATAACATGAATAAGAAATAATTATTTAATTCATGCAATTTTTTTAATGAAGTTTTTTTTCTTTTTCAAAAATAAATAAATAAATACTTTTTGTCGAAATGGCGACTGGCCAACCGTTTCGATTGTTTGAAATTTTACTTTTTTTGTTTTTTTTTTTATTGAAAGATTTCATATTTATTGATTTTAATTTAATTAAGATAAAAACTAGGATGAAATATTCAGTAAAAAGTATAATAAAACAAACAAATAAAAAAGAAAATGTACATTTTTGACAGATTGTTTACGTTTCGGTAAAATGACAATTTTTAATAAAATGGGTTTGTCCGTTTAAAATAATAATAATAATAAAACACTTTTAATCGGATTATTGTTGATTATCACGTTTAACAATTATTGAAAATGTTTTAAAAATATATATTTATTTCACTTGGCTATTAACACCTTCATTGTATAATAGACACTGACTTTGTAGCCGATGTAACTAAAAATGCTCAATTTCAACGTTAAAACAGCAGAAATAACGTTTTTCATGAATGCGTTACATCGGATAAAAAGTCAAATGTGTCCATTTTGCATTCAATGTACCCCCCCCCCATTTTTGGTGCATGAAAATAATATTAAAAAAAGAAGAAAAAAAAGGCATTTGTCTTTTTTTTGGAGAGAATCCTTCTCTAAAAAACGCGATAATCTACCATAAACAGTTTTATTTGGGAAACAAACTCATTTTGCTAGAAATTATTCGAAAAACAGTTGCGGTTCTAAATTGTTATTTTTATCAGGTAAAAATAATTGTTTTATTGCAGAAATTGTTTAATAATTGCATTTAAAATCGAAAAAAAAAATAAATAAAAAAAAACTCTACGATTAATAATTCCTAAGCTACGAAAAAGACAACGTAATAATTATAAATTTTCAACGAATAAAATTTAAATAAAATATAACAAATAATGAAAAGAAAAAAAAAAATAATAGCCATGTCCAGTTTGAAAAAAAAAATGCCTTCTGCTAGCGGCCATTTTTTAATCTTCTGATTAATTTTTTTCCAGGTAAAAATGGATTAAAAAAGGTCGAATAATTACAAATATGAGTTTTAAAATAATTTCCTCTAAATAATAATAATAAAAAAAAACAA
This sequence comes from Euprymna scolopes, assembly GCF_053919585.1. Lineage (NCBI taxonomy): Eukaryota > Metazoa > Mollusca > Cephalopoda > Sepiida > Sepiolidae > Euprymna > Euprymna scolopes. The sequence continues at coordinate 16,512,422 of NC_136510.1, read as the reverse complement.
GCCGAAGTAACAAAACAAAAAATAATAAACGGGATCTTAGTTATATAATAATAATTATTATTTTGAAAAATGCACTTTTCTCATTTCGAAAAATTTTACTATTCTAAAAACATTTAAAAATGAATTCTTCAAATAAGACTTCTGGTTTATATTTAATAAAATTTCCAACATTTATTTAAGCAATTTCTTTGAAGATTAAAAAAAAAAAAAAAATTAAAACGAACAATAAAAATATCTGATTTGAGATTATTTTTTTTTTTTTTTTAATTTTAAATAAAATCTCTTGTATTTATAAATAATTTTCTTTTTATGAATTTTGTTATGAAATTTTTCTTTGTTTACTTTCGTGGCATGTAAAGACTGTAATTGGCGGCATTTTCAATCTATCACTCACACTCGACATTCGCTGTCGAGTGTGAGTGAAATCAGTGAAGGGGAGGAAAGAGAGAGAGAGAGAAAGAGAGAGGGGAAGAGAAGACGAAACACGTACAGCATTTTCCCTCCTTCTTTGAAAGACGTTTGAACACTTGATTCTACGATTGAAATAATCCATGTATATATTTTTTTCCTTACAGAATAAAAGCATCCAATGTCGGCCGTTCGCCTGGCTAAGATTTTTCATTATTTTGTTGATCAAATCACACAAAAAAATTCAAAATAAATCGACATTTTGCTGTGGAGATTTTTTTGATATTCTCTTTCGTTTTATAGCAAAGATGGTGGTCGAATGATGACAAGGCTCTTCTATAAAAAAATCGCATTGTATAAAAATCAAATAAACAACAATAGTTGCATGGTTTCTGACTCTTATAACATAGAACCGATTTGGTTTAGGTAAAATTAAAGTTAAAAAAAGCCGACGAAATGGTCACCAAAATACAAAATTAACCGTGACAATCGCTGCTATAAAGTCGGAGAAAACCGGAGGTCGGCCATCTTGTTTTTTGTAATTTTTTTCATTTCCTCGAAACTTAACAATGACAATACGACTTGAATGGCATTTTCGGAAATCATTTTCTTTCAATAGTGATGAAACGGTCATCATTTATTAAATAAAAAATATAAAAAAAATAAATCAGATTTTGTTTTAATTATTTAATTTTTTTTACTGAATTTATTTATTAGGTCGATTAAACTACTACGAGTATTGGAAATTATTTAGTTAAAGGGAGACAATTCTGACCTTTCACCCCGCCCTCCATTTTTTTTAATTGTGAAAGATGTTTGAAACCAAAAAGAAAGAGGAAATCGAAGGAAATAAATGTCAACTACATTTTCTTGTCAAAAATATTCAACCTCAGGTGTGTGTGAGATAGATAGATAGATAGATAGATAGATAGGGAGAGAGTTTTGTATGAAAAAAATAAATAAATAAAATTCTGTAATTATTAAACGTCGGTTGATTTTCAAATGTACTTTTAAACTAGTTACCATTGAAAAATAAACAAATAGCTATCTAAATATCTAAACAATAATTTTAAACATTTTATCAAACAATTATCAATATATATATATAATATATATATATATATATATATATATATATATATATATATATATATATATATATATAGCTTTATTTAAAAAGAACACTGCCTTTAATTTAACAGACAAAACGGTATTTTTGTGTTATTTAAAAGAAAAACTAATTTCTTTTAACGATAGGCAAATATTTATTTTCAATAAAAAAATATTTAAAAAAAATAACTATTATTCTTGTGTTATGTTGATTATTCTTGTTTTAAAATGTAAAATACCAGCAACCGACTTTTAATAATCAATAGTTTGTTTTGTTGTTTATTCAACAAATAAAAAAAAAAAAAGAACAAGTTATGTTTTCTCTTTTGGTAAAAAAAATAAATAAATAAAATAATAGAATAAAAAAAGTGACACGAAAAATAAAATGGCTTTGTTGAAAGAAGGAAGAGGAAAAGGCTGGAACATGTTTGCTTTCTTTCTTTTTAATGGAGAAATAAAACGAAATTTGAATCAAAATAATAAAAATAAAAATACAATATTGTAAGGAGGGGAAAAAGGCAAAGAGCATTTAAAGTCGATTTTTGGATAACAAAGAAGACAAAGAGATATTCCATTTCAAACTAGCTTTTTAACGATCAACTTCGAAATCACACACACACACACACACACACACACACACACACACACACTAGCAAGAAAACATTGTGTTGTCCGGGAATGAATATGAAACCCCATGTTCTCTTACACCCACCCATAACACCTTACTACCTTTCTTTTTTTTTTTTTTTAATTCTTATTTTTTTACAAATTTATAAGATTCAATTTTGGGGGGTTGGGCGCCAAATATGTACCCAGCAATGCTTGGATTAAATGGGGGGGGGGTAAGTAAATTGACATCAATTAAAATAATTTTCAATAAAATTATGTAACCTTAAACCACTTTAAGACACACCTGACATTTGTTGGGAAGTAAAAGAAATCCCTATGCACCCAAACCCTAAACACACACACACACACACACACACACACACACACACACACACACACACACACACACACACACACACACACACACACACACACTTATTCTTTAATTTTCTATAATTTTCAAGTTTTTAAAGCAAATAAAATGTTTTCCCCTTTTTATCAAACGCGACCGGAAGTCCCACTATAACTCTGTTCCCGCTTTCATAAAAATGAAATATACTTATCCAAATATCCTGGATAATATATCAAGGATGTAAGTTTTCCACTTTTTTCCAGAATTTAGTTTAGCTTTGTTTTTGTTTTTGTTTTTATCCAGAAAAACGGGATTTCCGCTTAAATTGAATCTCATGAACGCAAGTTTGTTTTGTTTTTTTTAAATTTTTCCTTAACTTAAATCTTTTTTTTTTTTTAATTTAAATAAGGAAAAGCTGATTTTCCCTCTAATGAGAGTTCTCTCTCAAAATTGGAAGTATTAATTTTGCCATTAAAGTACTTCAAGCGATTTATGCTGTGCTAGGGGAGATAGATGACTTTTTGACTCATCAAAGAACGACTTCCTGTTCCCTTCCTCTTACATACACATTGAGTGTTTTTCTCTTAATTTGGACTTTCTTAGTTGAAACTTATTGGAATTGAAAAAAGGTAGTTGTTTTTTGTCCTATACTCTCCCCAAATATACAAGGGAAATGGTATCCCAGGTTAGGAAATTCATCTTAATCTCAACATTTTTGCCATTGACTACTAACATTTCTGTTATATATATATATATATATACATATGTGGTCATAATATATATACTTTTGTGGTCATAATATCGAGTTTTGAAATCTAATAGTTTACCAGGCCAAAATATTTGCGAAAGAAAACCCAAATAACAAGAAATATTATGTAAGTATGACTTCCTTAGATTTCAAAACAAATCATATGGATATACTTTTGAAATCACAACTTTATATAAGAATCAATAGAAAATTGACTATAATAATATATACAAAATCTGCGTAAATTAAAATATATTTAAGTGTATTTTATGACTGGGCTATGCCGGGCATTCCTGCAAGCTTAGATAAATACTTTTGTAGTTTTAACAAAAGAGCTACAATAATATCAGGGTGTATTCATTTACGCTGAACTTCCAAAGGATGCCACCATCAATATTTTACATATGAAAAAGTCTGCTGTGGAATTTTCACAGGTCCCACTAGTTAATGTTAATATTCATATACATACTTAGAGTATTCAAATTTTTTTATTTTGTAAACTTTCATTTCTGAAATGTATATACATGGAGAAAAACAAGCTTATTCAATTATATTTCACCCTTTATTTATACTCATTCTTTTATTTATGAAGCTCACTGTATGTTAAATATAACTACAGACTCTATACAAATAAATCTTTAAGATGGCGTAAATATCATAAAACACAACGCAACTACTCTTCGGATTTTTTCGTATTGAAGTAATCATGCCGAAATTCTCTATTCTTTTTCATTTTAAAGTTAATGTGTTTTTATTCTTCTGATGAGTTAGGGCAAAATTGTTTGAATTGGCCTGCACAATCTCCAGACCTCAATCCAATCGAAAATGTATGGTATTACATCAAGCAACAGCTACGAATTGCTAAAATTTCAAATCTGGAAGAACTTTGGACAAAAATTAAATAAACGTGGGATGCCTTTTCACCGGAGCATGGCCGCAGACAGATTCAAAGAATGTCCAAAAGATTGCAGGTTGTCCAATTCCAAAAGGGCTACGCTACTAAATATTAACTAGTTCATTGTGTTCTGTTGTATTTTGTGTTGCATTAATGTCCTGAAGTTACATTTAAATAAGAATTTTCTATTGTGCGGACTTTCTTTTTGCTTTCTCGATTTGAAGTTAATTTTTGAAATTGACGTGAACACTAGGATACTTCCATTAACAGTCAAATATGAACAGGTAAAATTATAGAGGAATAAAAGGTGAATCAAATGAGGTATAAATTGTTTAAACAGTCACAATTTAGCTTAAATTTGTGGGTTTTGAAAAATGACAAGTGCAGATTTTCTTTTTGGTACCACTGTATATATATATATATATATATATATATATATATATATATATATATATATATATATATAAGACATCATTCATTCCACCATAAATGAACTTTTCTGTAAAGTCTGAGGAGGCTACATAACGGCCAAAAAACGGTCGCATAGCTGAAACAAAAATGTAACTGAACAGAAAAAAAACGGTAATAAAAAATAAAACGTGTATATATATATATATATATATATATATATATATATATATATATATATATATATATATATATATATATATCAATCAGGATAAGGTTGTTATTCTATAAATATATTTCTCTATATTTATAATTCATCTGTTTCTAATTTGGGAAGCTTTTTATTAACCTTTTCTGCAATTCCGAAGTTTTCTCCTATTATTCCTTAAGCTCCCCCTGTGGTTTGAGCTTTGTTACCTTATCCAGATATGTTCAACAAGGAATACTTCCCTCTCTCTGTTAAAAACATACCTATCTCTAAGAACTAGCACTACGCCCACAAATTTTTCCAATCTTTAAACATTTTCCTGAAAAATATTAGATGGAGACTTTCCACTACAAATTGAACCATAACAATAACTTTAATTTGACACCAACAACTGAAGAAGTATCCCACCCGAAACTCCTAGGAAAAGGTCTTCCCATCAACTTTACTAGATAACATAAGAAGATTGAAAGAGAGGCAGCTAAATTTTATGGCCCTGAATCCCCATTCCACCCCAACCATAATCCCTATTCAGATTAATTTGAAAATGCTATGATTAACTTGGCAAAGAGGATTAAATTTAAAAAACATAAGCACCCTTTCAACCCTATTACTAGGAAAATAAACAATTTTCCTAGAAAAGTTAAAACAAAACCCTTTATTTGCCCCTACTGATAAGACAAAAATCTATTATAAAATCGATTACCCAACATATAAAAAACTCATGTATAAAGAACTAAATAAATCATATAAAATAGCTTTACCTAACACTTTAGATAGCAAAAATCTTGATGCTAAAAACATACTTCAAAAAATGAAAATTCGTAACTTAGCAGAAATTCTAACTCCAAGGACATCAAGGTTTACACTTAAAGATCACAAAACCAACTTTTTTGGCCACCCTGCTATTAGACTGATTTTCCCCTCTAGCTTTGGGAGCAGTAAGCAAAAGAATTCTTGATAGAATCATTCCACACATTAAGAAAAAAATATCCCTCCCTCTCTGGGAATGTTCAAACTCTATAATTGAGTTTGAACATTCCCAGAGAGGGAGGGATATAACCAATTATGGTTCCTTAACCTTAAAGATAAACAAATGCAGAGCCTTATAACATTTGATATAGATAATTATTCCCAGTCAATTTCTCCTAAATAAGACCCTTATCTTTAAAAAGAAAATTGCACTGATCTCACGGATCTAGAAATTATATTAATCCTTTTAGCTAGAAAATAAAAATTTGGACTGGGAAAGACACACCCAATAATTTTGATATTTTCACGAGATCATCAGACTCCGCAAAAATCACAGATCTGTTGAAAGAACTCAAGCTTGTATTTAAATCTATTCAAGGAGGACTTTATAGAGATGACACCATACTTATAACTAGAACTAGACCTAAGGAATATAATAACACCATTAAAAGACTACACTCCTTTTACAATAAGTTTGGCTTCACTATAACTATAGACCCTGATAAAAAAAATCAAACTTTTAGACGTTACTCTAAATGTCAGAATCATATAACCCCTACCATAAACCCAACCTTTCTCTATTCTATGTCCATAAATTTTCAAACCACCCTAATTCGATTATAAAATCAGTAGTACCCTCTGTTTCAAACAGAATATCTAAGCTATCAGCTGACAGAAAAACTTTCAACCAAAACTCCACCTTTTTCAATAATGCATTATTAAATTCGGTAAACTCTGAGAAAATCAAATTCACCCAAAACAAACTCCCCCAAACCGTCTTAACTTTGTAATCACACATAATATGACACGAAAAAAGACAAATCTAAACTCTTTACCCAATTTAAATCATAATTTAAATAACTCCTAATGACTAATAAGGCCACTCAACAAAATAACCCTCACCACATAATTCCCAAAACCGTCTAAGAAAGAAGAAAATATTTGGTTTAACCCCCCCTTTAGCAGTAACGTCTTAAATAATATACCTAAGGAATTCTTTAGAATTGTAGAAACTTCATTTCGATACCCACTTAGATATAGCACTATTTTGAATAAGAATTCAATTAAAATTTCATATTCAACTATGCCTAATATAACCCAAACAATAATAGCATTTAATAATAAGAAAATTAGGAATTCTCAATCTGAATCTACCCTCCTCTACACCCACCACTAATTGTAACTGCCAGAATAAAGTGAATTACCCTTTAAATAATAATTGCATGCATAAAGATGTAATCTATGTTTATACCATAACCGAACTACATCCAGACTCTCCTCCTGTTATTCCTAACAACTTTAATGTTATTCCTAATATTCCTCAAGTAACCTCCCCAAACCCTTCTTTGTCTTCCTGCCAAATTAGTTCTCTTCCAATTGCTCTAATGCTAACTTTGTTTACCACCCCACAAATTCTCCAGATAGATTATTGGCCTCTCCTACATCTACCATCCAAACCCCAAATACCCTTGGGTATATTAGTTAAGACGTTACTGCTAAAGGGGAGAGGTTAAACCAAATACCAGTCTATTCCCCCTATCCTCGTCCACTCTACTCTATATAAACTCTATCCCCCTAATCATTTTGTCCCCTTCACTTTACTTTATTATGAACTATCATCCATCCATCTATATCCTCACCTAATTTTATTTCCAATTTAATCATCACTTAACTTCATTTGTGATACCCCTTCCTTAAAACCAGTCCAAAAACATATTTATTTAACCCTTTTTTTCTCTAACTAGATACACACAAGTCTTAATATAATACATTTTTCAAGCTTTACTTTATCAATACTCTTTTATCGTTTTCAACCACTCTTTTATACATACAATATCCCTAAATACCACCTTTATTGAAATCTCTTTGCCAATATATAAATGCATTTCTTAATTGTACTTCATTCTGACTGTATTTTCTTATTTGCTTATTTTTAATTTCTTCTTTTACAGCCACCCCTCCCCACTTCAAACAACATTTATTTACACCAAGTAACTGGACATCTCCTATTTTACTATTCTCTCCTCCCCATCCCTTCATTCTCACTCATCTTCCCCTCCCAAATTCCTTTTCTTTGCCCCACTTATCTCCTTTATAGATCTGAATTTACTAGCCTGATGTTAAAAGCCCCCTCTCCCTAACCTCAACCTTATTTATCATCTTACTTTCTGCCTGTATTTTTCCTATCATTCACCACTTTATGAAATCTGCATTAATTAAAATATCATATTTAAGCATATTTTATGACTGGACAATGTCGGGTGGCCTGCTAGTATTTTCTAAAGTTAGACAATATGTTGCAAAGATAGACAATATGATGTTAAGGTAAACGATATGCTCTAAAAAACGAACCTATATTGTAAAAGTCCACAATATGTTGTAAAGATCAACAAAATATTGTATTGATAGACAATGGCAAGGCACAACAACGGCACACTAAAGCACAAAAAAGGCACACTAAAGCACAACAAAGGCACAACAAGGCATGATAAGGCACAACAAAGACCCGACAAGGCACAACAAAGGTACACTGAGGCACAACAAAGGCATGACAAGGCACAACAAAGGTACACTGAGGCACAACAAAGACCCGACAAGGCACAACAAAGGTACACTGAGGCACAACAAAGGCGTGACAAGGCACAACAAAGGTACACTGAGGCACAACAAAGACCCGACAAGGCACAACAAAGGTACACTGAGGCACAACAAAGGCGTGACAAGGCACAACAAAGGTATGTCAAGGCACAAAAAAGATACGATAAAGCACTACAACTAGGTCATGGAGATTCTCTATTCATTTAACTTTGGTACGTCATTTGAGCAACCTGTGATGCCAAACTACTGGTTGCTGCTGCATTTGTATTCAAGCAATCTCAGCACATATTTTAGCATAATATTCAGCCATGAAAAACATATATGACATTGAAAGCTTATTTTTGGCAAAACTCTAAAAGATATTTGCCAAAAGATAAACTCTAGATTTTTTGCCTTAAAAAAAAAATTGGTTTAACACAATGACAAATCTGCAAAATATGAAATTCGAATCATACTTGGAGTAGTTATTTATTTGCTCCCCTCAAAGGCAAAGTTAGACGCAAGTTAGGATTTTAATGTGGAAAAAATCTAGCTCCTCAAAAAGGGGCACTCTGAATTGGAACAAAAATAAAAATTGCCTCAGTCTAGAAGGATTTTTCTCTTTCACTGACCATATGGACAAAATAGCTAAGTGTAGCATCAGAACAGATACAACAGTTTGTTCCTTAGTTCTCTGAGATTTTTATGTCCAGAACAACAAGAAGCGACCGATTTTTTTTTTTTTTTTGTAATAACTCACGTTATAGTCAGGATTGTCTGCTCTTTTTGACTTGCAACTTTTTGTTCTGCCGACGGGACAACAGTGACAAACAAGATATGGTCCCTTTCGATTAATGATCATCTCTCTTTTAGATAATGTGAAAGTCCCCCTTTCTTTCCCCCATGTTAAGAATGGTTTTCTTGTCTGCTTGATCATGCCTAATTATGTAGCCAAATGGACAATAAAAAAACCCGGAAATCACAAACAGCAAACAATCTTGACTATAACTAAAACTTACATATCTTCTTATATCTTGGCCTTCAGGACGAGATCAAAGTGTAGTATCTGTTCTTCAGATGCTGCACTTCTATTTCTTCTTCTCTTTCGTTGGAGGAGAAATCCTTCACGACTGAGACAATTTTTATTTTTATACCTTTTCTCCACGTTAAAAAATGACCCTGGTGTCTAACTCTGTCCCGTGGGGAGGCATAGTAAATAGGTATAACTAAAACTTACATTAAAAAAGATTAATTCAAAATTTTTAAAAAGTATTTTTAGAAAATGTAATGCTCTACTACTACTACTACTACTACTACTACTACTAATGATAATAATAATAATAATAATAATAATAATAATAAGAAGAAGAAGAAGAAGAAGAAGAAGAAGAACAACAACAACAACAACAACAACTTATTTCATCTTATTTTTAAAACATTTTTTACCAAAATCAAAGAAAAACAATTTATTTATTGGGAGAAGAAGCGACCATAATATTTTTTTTTGTTTCAATGAAAATGATATTATGAAGTTTTGATTTAATGAGGGTCTTGCTACTCGGACTTAGGCTTTATGGTAAAAAAAATAAAAAATTGCTTTACTGTCTTTAAGCTAACGAACCGGAAATGCGAGATCATTTTAAATTAAATTTATTTCCGAAATTGATCTCTCTCTTTAAATGGACCTTAAAGTAAACATTTACCCTATTTTCTTTTATACTTTCATTGTATTTTTTTTTTTATTGTTTCTTAACATGGAAAAGAAATCTTTGTTAAAATCAGTAGTTGACAAAAAAAATTAAAAAATCTTTTTGTCGAGATAAGTTATTTCCCTTGACAGGACATTTGCCACCTTAAAGTAAAAAAAAATGGCTTCTCCCTAGTTTTCCATATTTTGTAAATGTAAATATTCTGTAGAATTACAATTGTAAATTGGGAATGTCTCAACGAGAGAAATTGCTTGTATAGAAATATATGATCCAAGGGAGGTAACTCCTGCCAACATAAATGACAATAACGAGTAAACTCATGAAAACTGCATGAAAACAAAATTAGAATACGATAAGAAACGAGGATAAAACTGAAATATTTAAAATAATTTGGGTTTTACCGATATTAAAAATTGATTATATGAAATTAGCCAGTAAAGAAGAAGAAGAAGAAGAAGAAGAAGAAGAAGAAGAAGAAGAAGAAGAAGAAGAAGAAGAAGAAAAGGTTTTGCATATTTAAAATTAATTCGGCTTCTCATGTAGCTGATATTTTTTCTGATTTTACTATCGTTTTTTGTTGCTCACTATTCCGAATTCGTAGCAGTGGGCCAACGCCAGTAGACTTTTATTTTATCATTAACAATTTTTTTCTTCTTCTTTTTAAAGTTTAACATATTTCAAACTGACATAAATTATTGCACAGTAAATATAATTAAATTAAAGCAAAAATAATTCTTCTTATTTCGAATTATTTAATCAAGTAAAAAATTCCATTTTTTTTTATTTGATTATTAAATTTTAAAAGCTAGTTTTTTTCATAGTATTTTGAAGTTAAATTTAATTTTTACGCTATTGTTGTTTATTAAATTGTTAGGTAATTTACTAGAATAGCTTTTTAAATTTAGTAATCAAGTAAAACAATTAAATTTTTACTTGATTAAATAATTCAAAATAAGAAAAATGATCTTGGTTTTAATTTAATTATTTTTACTTTATATAAGTTTTAAATAGGTTAAACTTAAAAAAAACAAAAACATTGTTAATGACCGTTTTAGTACAAAAAAAAGATTCCAGTGATGTCAGGTCACTGCTACGAATTTGGAACAGGGGTATATAAGTGAGAAAAAGCGAAAATAGAACAAGTGAGACATCAGCTACATGAGAACTTTAATTCAACATTTTCAAATTACCGCAAGAGTTTTGCTGTGCAAAAAAAAAAAAAAAAAAAAAAAAAATGAAAAAGAACAAAAAAAAAAAAAAATAAAATAACAAGTGAAGCATGTTTGGTCCCTCATAAGTGCACAGTGAACGAGGCATAAAAAAATGACTAAGTTCAGCATTTGAGCCCCAAAAGTCCAAAGTAAAAATTATAGACAGAGACGAATGGTAGAGAGTAAGACAACTGAAAGAAGCAGCACATATGCTGGAGAATAACCAATTACTAAGTAAACTTAGTATAGAATTTAAGGTAATCGTGAAGAAAGAGAGAGCCTGTTTCCTCCGTTTAACTATAGGTGGCGTTACTGTCTGTCCACCCAGTTACGGAAGCACAAAATGTATATAATGGCACCCTTGAAATAAAAATAAATGTTTTTATTATATTTTAATTTTAAACATGTTTTTATTTTGTTTTTTTTCCAAACATATTTAAGTTTTACTTTTTCAAACATATTTACGTTTTTTTTTGTTTTTGCAAACATATTTAAGTTTTATTTTTTCAAACATATTTACGTTTTTTTTTGTTTTTGCAAACATATTTAAGTTTTATTTTTCCAAACATTTACGTTTTGTTGCTTGTTTATTTTCAAACATTTACGTTTTTTTTTTTTTTTTTTTTTTTTTTTTTTTGCAAGCATAAACTAAATGGTTTTGCTCTGGGTGGACAGACAGTAACGCCACCTATAGTTAAACGGAGGAAACAGGCTCTCTCTTTCTTCATAGTGAAGTCATCATTTCGTGTGTTTGGGTCAATTTCTATGGAAGATCATTTATGCAGAAATTTATGAATAAATTTATGAATAAATTTATGAATAAATAAAATGTACACCACAAAAAAAAAAAAAAAAATGGATAAAAAACAATATAAGACTTACCTTTTATAAAACAAATAGATTTTTAATAACGAACTACACAGACAATGAAATTAATTTTAACCTGTTCTGTTGGTAAAGATGCTGTGCTTACAGTCGTCCATGTCTTTTTGAAAAAACGGCGCAAAATTTGAATATCACACGCTGTCATTTTAAATAATCAAATCCAAATGAATGTTTTTAGTCGATTTTACTTTTGTAATTTTTATTATCTCAAGAGTCATATATTCTATTATATGAATACATTTTTTTATTATTGGAAACTTGTTATATAAAAAAAGCTGTTTAAACTTTATATCGCGTAATAATTGAATTTAATATCATTTAAAGCTTTTTAAAAATAATTATTTTTTAGAATTGTGTTTTTGTTTTTTTGTTGTTGTTGTAATTCAAATAATTATATTACAGAGAAAAAAATCAAGAAAAATTGTTTGTTTATTTATTTATTTTTTTAACATAATAATATTGATTTTATGTCCAATTTTATTTACAACTTTAAGGTAAATAATTAAAAAAAAAATGACGGGATTTTATATACATATATATATATAAAAAAACTATTTTCTAATTTTTTAATCTTTTAAGCTTTAAAAAATGTTGAAATTTTTATCGACCTACATTTATTATTTTTTTTTTTAGTTTTCGTAACATGAAATATGGTGTGTGTGTGGGGGGGGGGGGGTAGAACGCCTAAAAAAATTCCTCTAATATATTTAACGAAACCTACTTTTAATATGTAAGTTTATTTAATAATGAATAAATATCGAAAGTTCCAGGAAAATATGACTATTATTTGATTTTTGCTAGATTTTTAAAACATGGGTGTGTTAACGCCAACGAACGTCACGGCTTAAAAGAACGTTGTTTTAAAGCGTTAATAATGTAAACACGATTTTTGTCTCGCATTTCCATTATTTTTATATGCTGTAAAAATTAAAAAAAAAATCTTTAGCAGTTTATTTGAAGCTTCTTTTAAATGGTAAAAACATTAGGATGATAATATTAAATTAAATTACAGTTACATCGTGTTACTGTTAGTGTACTTACATATAGGGAGGGTTAAAACTAGCGCACGTGCACGTTGGAGGTACCTAGTTGTCTATATTACAAAAGCTTCCACCGTCTTTTTTTCCCAGATTCTTTTTTCAATATTTTTATATATTATTATTTTTTTGTTTTTTCACCACAATTGGTCCAAGACTTAAGTCGCCACAATTACCAAAAGTAGAAACTTATGTGCGGACTGACTGCGGAGGTGAGGAATTATTTACCTGTTCGCCGTTCGGTAATATATTTTGTGTGTGTGGCACAATCTATATTTTGTACCTGCTTTGTCGTCTCTATTCTCATAAAAATTACTCCCATGCAATTGTCGAATCTTCCTCGAATGCAGAAATAGAATTTTTGTTTCTGATATATTTTATCCTTAAATGCAAGTTTCACAATAACAATACACCATAATCAATTCATGTTGAAAAAAAAAGGACAAAGGGAGATAAATCGCGTATTCATTGTTAGAGTTGTCTACCCTTAAATGTGAATAATAAATAAATAAATTATTATTATTATTATTATTATTATTATTATTATTGTTATTATTATTATTATTATTATTATTATTATTATTATTATTAAAAAATAAATAAATAAAAAAAAATAAATAAAATAAATTGTTTTGTACTAATAAGACGGATTTTTAAAATAGTATTTGGAGGAGTCCCTCAGTTTTGGAAGATTTTTATTTTTAGGTGATTTGATGTGATGTATTTTTCAGATGAGGGATTCAAGCAACCGTGTGTGTGTCGCGCTTGATAAGTGTGAGTATGCGTGTGACAGTGTATGGTTACTTGAGTTGTAGATTTGTGGCGATTAAACAGAGATGTATTTTAGCACTGTCTGAAATCTTTTTAGTTTCAATTGTTTATTGAACGAAAATCTGGCTTTTTAAAGGATAGAGGTGGCTCGGAGAAAGGCCGTTCTGAATAAATTCAGGAAATACTCCGATTGGTCCAAAATATAATTATTTGCTTTCATTAATTAAGACCTGCGTGAATTTGAACATCAAAGGGCTTTGGTGCTACAAGTAAAGAACGACATTACATAAATGAATAGAACAGACGATAAATTAAAGAGAGAGAGAGAGAGAGAGAGAGAGAGAGAGAGAGAGAGAGAGAGAGAGAGAGAGAGAGAGAGAGAGAGAGAGAGATACTAAACGCCTAATCTTAAACTGAGTAATTACAGGAATATGAATTATAATGGCGTTAACTAAGGTCACGTTCATGATGCAAGGAAGATGATTTAGCATGATTGCTCCCTCGAAATAAGAAAATCGAAAATATTGCATTTCGATTACAATCAATGGCGTTTTCTTAACTGTCATGCCGAAATTAGTAACTTATTCAAAAATACGAAAAATGATAAAGTAGAAAATTAATTATTAATGGAAACAGTTTTTGAAAATAAGCAGAATAAACAAGGGCGGTAACTGTGGTCTGTCTTTTTACATTCTCCTCAAAATAATGGCGTCTCAATCAAAGTACATGTTTTGTACAGGTTTTTAATAATATAGTAACATGTTACTAATCGCAACATGACAATTAAGTAGATAATATTGGCTTAAGTTTTAAATTGACATAAAAATTAAGTAAATAACATTGTTTTTTTTTTTAACGGAAATTCAATTTTGTGGCTTTAGATTTTTGTCCTTATTCCAAAGTGACGCTTCATTTTATGGTTGTATTTTGTAAAAAATATTTTTTAACACTTATTAAATGTTATAAATTATACTAGTCATACACTATTAGGTACTATACTGCAATTAGCAAAGGACACCTAATTATCTCCCCCTTTTCTGCAAGGTGGAGAATCAGAAATGCTGCCATATTCTAACATGATTTCATGTGTATAATTCTCGTCCATTATTAAAATTGGTCAATGGGCACAAGAGCAGTGTTAACCAAAGTGGGCTCCATAGAGCCCTGGGGCTACGTCAGTGAGACTGAGAGGCACCGGAAGCCCTTTCTTAAAGAGGACCAAATGCTTTATATGGAAAAATTAAATCGCTGCAGAATTTAATTATTGATCTGTTTTTACAGGAAATAGATATTTCAGGATGGTTTATGAAAAAGAAAATAAATTAATAAAATGCGCAACAATTTTTGATTAATCAAAAATAAAAAAAATGGTTGTAAACATTATCATTAGTTAGTTTTAAAATTTGAAATTAATGTTTTTCATATTTATTTTAGAAATTATCTTGTTAGTACTCAGTGAAAAACCTTTGCCTTGCTCAGGGGCTTCATGGTGTCCTAAAGTTTGGGAAACCCTGCACAAGAGGACCAACTAAAGACTTACATTTTACAAATTGATTTCAAGGGTATTTTGCTCTGTTTTTTTAAACGTTGGTCGTACACATGAATCAAAATAATAAGAAATCCACTTATTTTGAATCATGCAAACGACCAACACTTAACATTCGGACATTTAAACCTCAATTTTCAATCTTTGAAGGCGTGCCAGGCTCTACGATCCCCATGACACGAAAAAAAAGGAAAAAAAAAATACTGCCTGGATTTTCCTGATGAAGGATCTGTTACGATTCGAAAATGAGAATTTTAATAATAAAATTGTTTATTTTTAAAAATAAATGCACTTATTTAGTCTTTTCAAACTGCTAAATTTTAAATAAAGTTATATTTGCATTGAACCAATAAGATGATTTTTAAATTGTAAAGCACGATATTACAAAAATTAAATCAAATGGCAGATGAAAATTTTTTAAATGACACCATTTTATGAGATAAGAAGATTGTTATTTGGATAATGGCAGTAGTTCAGTCCAGTGCAGATTAAAAACAAACATGGAGTTACAAGAGGGGATGGGAAAGCAAAAAAAAAAAAAAAAAAAAAAAAAAAAACATAAATCAGGTTTTCTTTTAAACGAATATAAAAATGCTTTTAAAAATTTTGAAAAAATAAAAATCACAATAAGTGAATTGTTTTCTTTCATTATTTCAGCACGGTACCAAATATACATAAGTACCCTTTCTTCTACTATATAGAGTGTGTGTGAGTGGTCACTTTCCCATATAAATTTAACATAGAATGATCACCCACTTCTGAGCCAGAGAGCATATGACAAAATGGTAACCATTACTTTAGAGGAGACGGAGACAGTAATCTTTGCCATTAAAAAGAAATTCTGGAGTTTATTTGATGATCTTGACAAAAACAAACCCTTGATTAATCCCAGTAGTAACTCTAAGTTGAAGTGGTGGCAAAAAGAAAAATGTTATAGTAAGGAGAGCCTCAATCCTAAGTTCGGTTATGCCTTATACGGCCCCCGCTAATCGAGCCAGAGATGTCTCGTGTCGCGGGGTTCGAATCGTTCGACTGGTAGTAATCGTGACACCCTGCACTGAAGAATCCCGAAAGGATGAAACACTAGTGTCTGTAGGTATTTAATTATTATAGTAAAAAAATAATTATGACAGCCCCTTTAAGAAATACGTTTCTTATCGTTGAGCACTTTCTGTTGAATTAAAAAGTCGGTCAATTTAGCTCTTATGCGTAGATCATCGTATAACGATTTGATCACTGTCTGTCTGACGTAATGAACATTTAAATTAAAATGTTTAAAATTCAACGCTATTTCACACGATTAATGGTAGCCGAATGGATACGGCCCCCGCTAATCGAGCCAGAGATGTCTCGTGTCGCGGGGTTCGAATCGTTCGACTGGTAGTAATCGTGACACCCTGCACTGAAGAATCCCGAAAGGATGAAACACTAGTGTCTGTAGGTATTTAATTATTATAGTAAAAAAATAATTATGACAGCCCCTTTAAGAAATACGTTTCTTATCGTTGAGCACTTTCTGTTGAATTAAAAAGTCGGTCAATTTAGCTCTTATGCGTAGATCATCGTATAACGATTTGATCACTGTCTGTCTGACGTAATGAACATTTAAATTAAAATGTTTAAAATTCAACGCTATTTCACACGATTAATGGTAGCCGAATGGATACGGCCCCCGCTAATCGAGCCAGAGATGTCTCGTGTCGCGGGGTTCGAATCGTTCGACTGGTAGTAATCGTGACACCCTGCACTGAAGAATCCCGAAAGGATGAAACACTAGTGTCTGTAGGTATTTAATTATTATAGTAAAAAAATAATTATGACAGCCCCTTTAAGAAATACGTTTCTTATCGTTGAGCACTTTCTGTTGAATTAAAAAGTCGGTCAATTTAGCTCTTATGCGTAGATCATCGTATAACGATTTGATCACTGTCTGTCTGACGTAATGAACATTTAAATTAAAATGTTTAAAATTCAACGCTATTTCACACGATTAATGGTAGCCGAACGGATACGGCCCCCGCTAATCGAGCCAGAGATGTCTCGTGTCGCGGGGTTCGAATCGTTCGACTGGTAGTAATCGTGACACCCTGCACTGAAGAATCCCGAAAGAATGAAACACTAGTGTCTGTGTCTGTAGGTATTTAATTATTATAGTAAAAAAATAATTATATATATATATATATATATATATATATATATATATATATATATATATATATATATATAAGAACAAGTAATTAATAAAACATGTTATAAAAACAATTTGAAAAAGAGTTAAAAACATTTAATTTTAAAAAGTAAGCACAAAATAAGTGTGTTTATGGAAAGGATTAGGGGTGGGAAAAGGATGCCATAGAGGCCACAACCAAGAATACATGAAATGAACAACGTTGGAAATGTGTAGATTCTAACTCCATATAATTAAAGACAGACGAATATTGAAGGTTGAGAACCGACTTTATTTACTACCAACAATTTGTATTAGGAGAGGCAAAGTGTTCGTAGGATGGAATGTGATTTAAAACAGGAGATGAATGTTCGTAAAATGTTTGTAGGTATGTATGAATTGACAAGGAATGAATGTTCGTAAAATGTTTGTAGGTATGTATGAATTGACAAGGAATGAATGTCTGTAAACTGTTTGTAGGTATGTATGAATTGATAAGGAATGAATGTTCGTAAAATGTAACTTATCTTTTGGACGATGGAGAGGGTTAGGGTAGGCCGATCATCCTGCTGTCGGTGATGCGTGTCCTGGTTTGTAACTGGAAAGCGAGTGACTTTTTCATTAGCAGCTAGCAGCCCGGCATCTTCGTCTTTTTTTCCTCCTCTCTTCTTTGGTTTGTATGAATTAGGCAGTGTTTAGAATTGAAGGTGTTTGGCCCATAACATGAGAGCGTAATCGGCTTCAGTTCACTGGTGCCTTATTTCTTTTTCTTCTTCATTATGTCTCTTCAGATTTGGTGACAGCATCTGTCCATACGTTGACTGGCGCAGCAGGGCGAATCTCCTCTTCCCTCCTTTTGATTCCCTTGTTTTATAGTGGCAAACTGGCTTCCAGCGACTGTGATATTTGAGGTGTTTATTTTAGGCGCAGAGCTCCGCCATTGGTCGATAATTATTTTGTGGTTATCTTATTTTTTCTTCCCAAGCGGAAGCGATGCATGGAGCCATGTGCAAAAGACGATTTTTCATTTTGTCTCTCATGGTGGATGCGTTAACATCCGGTTCGCTGCTAATTCTCATCATGTTCCCACAATAGTCCTTAATCCACAGAGTTTCGAAGAAATACTTTCCTTCTCATCAGATAGGATTTAGCAAAAATGCGGGATCAAATTTTGTTTGCAAAAGTATTTGATGAAACCACAAGTAAGTCATAGATCTTACTTGATAACAAAAAGTGAAGCAGAGGGAATAGGGTGAAGAAAAAGGTGATTTCACGTGAATGGATAATCTGGTGAAGGGTAAAATATCCAATGACGGTAAAATCCAAAAAAGTTGGTTAAGTTTCCATTTCCACAAGTAAAATCCAATATATATATCGATGTCGATTAATAATACCAGGATCGTGAGCTAGAAGGATATATGCAGCATTAATGCAAGGTTTGATTTCAATGTGATGCACGTTACTGGCAGACAAATACATGCAAGATCAGTGGCAAGATTTGAAAATGAAATTGCACAAAAAATCGACTGGGGGAACAAGTTCATCCTTTGCTAGTTGAATATATTATTTTATCATTTTTAACTTGTCCCTTCATCATCGCCTCCAAATTGTGGACGTAATAGCAATTTGTCCACATTAAATCGCTTATGATAAATATTGTTTTTGGCATAAATTATGGACGCATTCAAATAAGATAAAATGTTTTTTTTTTACATGAATTCAACAGTTTTTTTTTTTCTCACATTGTGCCCCCCTCTCTCTTTCTTTCTTTCTCTCCCTCTCTTCTAGAAATTTTTTGAACATAACAGTTTTACATCACTTCTATATCCTCTTTATTTATGTCTCTATACTTAGATAGTCGTTGTCACCTTCTAACATGGATTTGCCCATTTGAAATAATTCAATTCAATCAACTTGCGTTTCAAAAATGTCGTCTTGTATTTTTCTTTCTTTTTTGTTTTTATCTCTGTCCTTTTGTTGTTTCAGAATCACAAAGAAATCTGGAATCATAATATGCAACCAAGGAAGATATTTATAATATTTTCTTCAAAAACTTCCTTCAAATGTTCCATATTTGAATTAGATGATTTCAATTCTGTCTTTTTTTTCTTTTTTCTTAGGTTATCCTGCATTAAAGTCAGAACTCCTTCTCCCCAACACTGCAATTTGTACTAACTCCTCTTAATTTAACTCGTAATTCACAACACTAACTCTCAATATCTATTCTCTTTCTCTCGGTTGTCAAAAACTCGACCCCTGTTTTCTGAAATTCATCCTTCTTCTAGCTGCTATTCTCCTCATATGCAAATTAATATATAAAAATCCATCTACAAATTTAAGTTTTTCTTCTCTTCTTTTTTTTCACCAATCCCGTCATCTGACAGACTAAACAGAAGTGCTGCCCTTTGTGTGATTAGTATCTTCTAATACAGCATGTTGTCATATAAATTCTTTTTGCGACTGTCAAGCGAGATATCCTCCCAGTACCTTCGCCACATGTTTGTGTCGGACCCTGTTGGTTTTGTTCGACTCGCACTGTTGAGGTAATGTCAACAGACATAATGGCCGATACAGCTTGAAGAAAAGTCAAAGATTTTAATGCCAGAACGTTAAATGAATGCCCAAAGATGTGGTCAGACAAACAGACAAGAATGTTATTTCAAACTGAAGCGCACTCAATGAACAGTTTACAATAAAACATTTCCATCTATAAAATACTCTACTTGTTTATTAAGCAACGATACTTGTCTGAATATATATATATATATATATATATATGTATATTAATTTATTACAATTCGTGATTTTTTTAATCGACTTATTTATTTTATAACATATAACATCTGAATACGGTTCATTTCTTTTTTATCATTTTATAATTTTGTCATTCTAATAAAGATATATATATATATATATATATATATATATATATATATATATATATATACACTCACATAGAGAGGTATGTGTGTATGAACCAAATAAATTGCACTATTAATTATTTATTTCTATAAATAATCAGTAAATATTAAATAAGAATCTCTATAATACTCTGCTTGTTCCTTCCTTCCTTGGTTCATACGTTACGCTTTGCAAAAGGCCAAACACAATTTCTGAAGGCCAAACTACTTACAAAAAAGGCCAAATTTTCAAAATTTAGCCTTAAAAATGCCAATCTGGCAAGTTTAGGTAAGAACATGAGAGTGACCTCCCTTTGATGTACCCTCATTTTTGAATATCATTATATGATCATTGTTGTAATGTCGTGAGAAAGAAACTCATTGAAATTTCGACGTGCAACAGTTTTTTCATTGAAAAAAGAAGTCGGTGAAATGTTATGTAAAGAAAAGAAACCTTAAAAAAACAGTACAAAAAAGAAGAATATTGTTTGTCAACAGGCACTGGACTGAAAGAACTAAATTAAAACTTGTATCTTTATGTGATTTTATTATTTGTATTGAACTATGTAGCATAATATTATTTTCTGAGTATTTATTAGTATTTATTAATTTATCTCATTTGGATCAGTTCTATATTTAGATACAACTAGCCTGGGTTCCCGGCATTGCCCAGGTGTTTGAAGATGTGTGTTGAGCAAAAAAAGCAAAAAAGTGGTAGTAGACAGGCAGGCTCGATCCCATACCACGAAGCAGAAAAAGAACGTAAAAAAAAGCAAAAAAAAAAGTGACATCTTTGCTGTTGCATCCATCGCCAAACCGGAAGTGATGACGATTTAAATTAAGGATAGTCAATCAAAAAGAGTGGACTACTTTCGAAAATATTGGCGAAAAAAAGCGACCCCTCTCTGTAGAAAAGTGCCCAGTTGAGGGTGAAGGAATTAATGTTTTTAGCCAATTTGTCGTCCGAAGGGTCAAGCTTCAAAATGATACCGATCTCATGAAAATCAGTTGCCTCTGTCGAAATTTTTAGGCATACATACATACATACATACATACATACATATAAACAGACAGGTGAGATTTATATTATAGATGGACACTATTTTCATAGATATGTTAATAAACTCATATTTGCTGCATGTTATTGGTTTTTCTGTTCAAAAAACTAATTTTTGTGCTATCCAGAAACATATCAGCTTAATAAAAACAATTGTCGATGAAATATATTTTTCATTCCAATCCATTCAGGAATTTTCACAAGTCCAGTTATTTTTATAACATTTTGACATTAAATAACTCTAAAAGGGTTGATATGAAAACAAACCGGATGTTGTTGTATCAGCACTTCTGGCGGTCAAGTGAAGAATGGGTTGATAACAACTAATTGTCAGGTTTACAAAAAAAAAACGCCTCTTTTATTCTTTTTATCTTTTCATAAGCCACTTTCAAGGGAGGGGAAACAACTGGCAATTTAAAAATAATTGATAGTGATGACAATCGCACGTGGTGGTGGTGGTGGTGCTGGTGGTGGTGGTGGAGGAATGACATCAGTGTCAAACAGTCAATGTTTTCGGCTTTTGGTCCTTTATTTCTCAGAGAATGCAGGCATGGCAACAATCATATCACGGACAGGAGTTGATATCAGTATTTAGCTGAAACCAGAAACTCTCCTCTACCTTCCCGTTTTTTTTTTTAGAAACGTGTGTGTGTGTGTGTGTGTGTGGAGATATATATATATATATATATATATATATATATATATATATACTTGTTTATTGTTATATAAACATGCTCACATCCCGCTGCTATAAATAGCCACTTGTTTCAATCAAACAACAGATATCATCAGGCAGCGACTTGACTATTCAAAAGTTCAATGAGCACTATCTAACAACCTCGTTGAATTCATTAGTCCATTACTTTTGAATATAAAAAAACCCGAGTATATATATATATATATATATATATATATATATATATATATATATATATATATACACACACATACACACGTTTCTATAGAGAAAAACTGCTGCCTATATATAGTGATTTAAAGGTTATGAGAGGTTTTTGAAGCATGAAAAACGATGTTACTTTTTGTATTTTATATTTTTATTGTTATTTTTTATATTTCAAGCGGACTGAAATATAAAAAATAATAATAAAAATATTAACTACAAAAAGTAACATCGTTTTTCATGCTTCAAAAACCCCTCATAACCTTTAAATCACTATCCTAGAAGCATAGTGGACTTTCAACATATATATATATATATATATATATATATATATATATATATATATATATAGGCAGCAGTTTTTCTCTATGGCATATTTCATTAAATAAGTTTTTTGTCTATTAATTCTATTTTCTATCCTGTCCAACTTCTGCATAATAGTCCTCACTTCTGGCGGGAATTGGCTGATGTAATCACCATATTTATCATAAGTCCGAGAACTTACCAATCCTTCAGGATTCATTCTCATGGATTAATTAATGATTTTGAACAAGTTTGAACACATTACCTGAAAGTACTTCTTTTAAACTCCTCAGCCTAATGTTTACAGGGAACATGAACTGGAATAGATACATTGAGAGCATTGCCAAGGCTGTTGCAAAAAAGTTGGGCTCTCTTTACAGTGCTAGAAAATTACCTACGCCTGAAAGTATCCTGTACCTCTATAAGGCCACTATTCGCCCATGTATGGAGTATTGTTGTCACATTTGGGCTGGTGCATCTGCTACTTGTCTCTCACTCCTGGACAGGGTTCAAAAGAGAGTCGCCAACCTGATAGGTCCTGAACTGTCATCTAAGCTTCAGCCTGTCCCATCGACAAAATGTTGCATCCCTCTGCCTGTTCTACAAATACTGTAATGGTGAATGCTCTGACGAACTACAAGCACTTGTACCTCCTCGACATGTCTACTCCCAACAAACCCGAAAAGCAACTAAGTCCCACCCGTTTACAGTAGAGATCCCTAGGTGTAAGAAAGCCTTTTACTCCAATAGTTTCTTCTCCAGAACTGCAAGTCTTTGGAACTCCTTTCTGGGATTCTGCTTTCCCAACTGTACTGATATGCAGAAGTTCTAGTGTAATGTAAATAAATATCTTGCTACTAATTTCCCTCCATAACAAACCGGTTCTCGTCAGATCACCGAAGTTAAGCAATGTTGAGCCTGGTTAGTACCAGATGGGTGACCATTTGGGAATTCTAGGCGCTGTATGTGCTCTCCGCTTATCTCGGCATTTGTTTCCAGTCGTCTTGTACATACACTTCACTTGCCACTGGTATTTTACAATGTTGACTCAGAAGAGGTGTGGTTAGAGATTACGCACCTCCTACCACAAAAATTTCATGCGCAGGCACCCCTTCGTGGGTATCCAGAGTCTGTTAAAGACTGAAGGAGCCCCTATACATATATATATATATATATATATATATATATATATATATATATATACAAATGAACAAAGATGAGTTGAGTTGAGAAGACATCCGTACATCAGTGGATTATAGTGATGTATGCTTGTACAACATTTTCTAAATCTTCATGGCCAGCATTTGCAGTGTACTTGCTGCCACACGCTAAACAGGTCGTCTCAACAGGTTGTGAAGGTAAGTTTTTAATGTTTAAAACGCAAAAGTCAAGTATCACTGTGAAATTGTGCTCTAAATAGAAACAGTCATTTTGAACACGCTCCTTTCATATCTCAGAACCTACTATTGATTTTATATGTTCGGCCTTTCTGCTTGTGTGGTAATAAAACTTCTCAAATGCACTTGTGATGTTAGGTTGTATATGGTGTCAACTTTAGTCAAAATCGCCTATCCTTCTTTTATCATATTTTTTCGATTATCGATACTTATCAAAGCCATTCCAATACAAAACTAAGAATGCCCTAGAAAAGACGATATGAACCCATTTCCATTTGATGAAAAACAGTTTTCTTTTTTTGTTGCAGACCATCTATTAGTTGGTCAGTTGTGTACAAAACCCAAGAGTGATAGGAGCCTTCTATCATGTCTGAAAGTGACACAATATTCAACGAGTGAGATTGGAGATGTGCCACTGTACAACTCATGTTCTATACCAATCCAGGTTATAACAACAGGACCTTTGCCATCACCCTCAAAATGCAAATCTGGACGTTTCAATGCTTGAGGACACAGCTCAACAAACATTCTGGCAACAGTTATGGTCTTTTGTATGGTTTCAAGTGAGGGCCATATCATGCCACTTCAAATTTTCAAAGTTGGCTTGAAAGTCAACACCAAAGTATACCTGGATGTGCTGAAGAGTATGATGGTATGATGGTCCCCTGGTGCGGTCAGGTGGCCACTATGAAACCGCACCGTAACTGTCGCGTCACCCAGTAAGCCCTTCTTCAGTGCGTTGGTGGAATCGTCTTTGCTGCAATGTCCACAAGGCCGGATCTTCTGTGATCGTCTAGAGATTTCATCTTCGGAGATACCGGGTGCCCGTTGACGGAAGCAGGTTCACAAGTAAAAAAAATAATAATGAAAACATCAGCACATCAAAGAATTTTGAATAACAAAGACTCCGGAGATTGGGTTATATAAATGTATTAAAAGAAAACCATAAAAGAAATATATACAAACATATATACAATTTGGAGTATGAATTTGTAAGCAAGCATTTAAACTTCTAAGTGGGGCTTCCACTTGCTGGAATTTACAAGTCTATTAACTTAAACCTTTTTAGTTATCGAGCAATAGGCGGGGGGGGAGACAGAGAGAGAGGTGATTTGGCTTGACTCTCGGACTCGCTCTGTTTTGCTCCGACTTCTGTTCTCAATCTGTTTTAATTCTGACTTTCTTGGTCTTTATATAGTACCGCACTGGGCGGGGCGACAATTACCAATTCTTTCCCGACCAATCAGAATGCTCAATAACCCAATCGTCTGATTCTCTCTTATTGGATAATTTGACTGATGACCAAAAATTGGCCACCTCCCACAATCCAAGAATAATTCTAACTCCTCCCCGATCAACCAAAAACGCCCAATGGAAAATAACCAGTTTTCTCTCATTGGATAATTCGGAAACTGCATAATACGCGATAACCGTGTAAGTAAGAAAACTGCGTCCAGAAAAAAAAAAAGGCTTTGTGAATTCTGCCCTTAGATGTGACACTTGTTCATTATCAAAGGAAATTAACAATTTATTGTTCTGTCAACATCTCGACAAAATATGTTATTGAAAATTGAAAAATCTCTTGATCTAAATTTCAAATGGTTTTATCATAGTCACACCGAATCATTTAATATTTGATTCGAAAAAAACATTCTTTGAAGCCGACAAATGCGTGTGTGAAATTTTAACTCTGAAGAATTTATTTATCTTTTGTTTTGATCTTGTCACAAATATATTTTGTGACGCCAACAATTACGTGTGTGTGTGTGTGTGTGTGTGTGTGTGTGTGTATGTGTGTGTGTGTGTGGTTTTTAGTTCAAAGCAATCAAAAAAAAAAAATATTTCCTTTTTTTTTTTTGCAATGGATATGACTGTAGCGGAATTTGTCACCATCGCTCGACTTGAAAACAAAACGTATGTTTTTTGAAGTTATCATTCTGTCCATTTTGACTAAATCATTTATTATTGTTTTGCTTTAAAGAAAGAAAAAAAAATACTTTGGCAGAATTTAAGCCAGCAAGGTTCTCTGGTAGTGCCCGGCACAAGATATTAACATTTATCTTTTAGTTAACCGGTGTTGCCCGGAATAAAATCTTAACATCTATCTTTCGATTACTCGATATTGCCCGGGATAAAATACTAACGTTAAATAAAAGCGTCACATTGACCCTAATGGTCTGATGCTGCCTCTCTTTGGTGTTACATTCGCCCCCACATGGGGTGGCGATTCTCAATATGAGGACGACGCCCCATGTCCTCAACAACCAAAGAAATTCTCCCAACTCATACTACTGCGTCTTAACTAAAAGTTAATGGTCACTGACGATTTCACGCTGCCTCTCTTTGGTGTTACAGCCACCGGTAGACCCTGGATGTGGCAGCATGGCTCGGCGCTGGCCCACAAGTCCAAAGAGACTTGGCTTCAGAAGGAGTGCTACAACTTTATACCCTTTTCTCACTGGCTTCCCTCCTCCTTACTCGACCTGAACCACTTCGTTTGGTCACACGCCGACAACATCACCAACAAAGCCAGTCTGATTGCCACCATCTGCTGAGTATTTACTGAGCTCCTGTCGGCGCTTGTGGAAAAGGCATGGTCTCAATTCCAAGCCCGTATTGAGGCAGTGATTGAGACTGAAGGTGACTACATTGAATAGATGTCAGTTCTACTGCATAATCAAGTTACCTGAATTGATTTTTTTCAATAAAAGTTTTAAAATAAAGCTGTAGTGTTGTTTTTTTTAGGGTGACAATTTTATCTTTCTACCTTGTACATACAGAACGAAGATGGCATATTCCAAAAAATCATGTAATTTGATCAAGTAGTTTTTTTTCTTTAAGAAAATCAAATTTTATGCCGTGCTCAAGGTGAGAAAACCTAGTCACCATATTTGATTGAATTGAAAAATCATCCCTGGTTACCTCCCCCTTAACAACCTCTCCAGAAGAAATGGATCATCAATGGCTGCTAAGAATACTTAATTGATAAATATCATAAAATCTGATATTTTTAAATCATAAAAAAATCTACTTTATCAATTTTTGTGATTTTTGGAATACAGTAGAACCCCGGGGTACGGCATTAAAAATGAGTAAGAAAATACAGTACAGTATGTATAACACTTGAATATAATCAAATAACATTATAAATAACACCATAAGGAGGGACAAATACCGTAACCAGAGGCCAGAAAAACATATTCCACATTGTAACTTGAAAAAAAAAATCCTAGGGCCACCGTATCCTGGGGTTCTTCTGTATGACATCTTCATGCTGTGACCAGTAGGTACACTTTTGAATTGAAGAAGAAAAAAAAACAAAAAAAAAACTTGTTCTAAACAAAATGGCAGTCATCAAGCAGAGAAGCATTGAATTGTAAAAGCCAAGATAAAGACAAAGAATAGGTTTTCCGTTGGGTAGTTGATTTGTACAAGTGTTAGATTGTAAAAATCTGCAGATGGAGAGCAAATTCCTTCTCGTGTTAGACACGAAAAAATCATGTGCGAGAATGCTGAAAGATTCAATATTTTTATGGAGCAATTCTGGTTTCGGATTGGTTGCTAGCAGAATGTGGCTTCATTCTCTTAATTTTTTCCCCCTAAAAAAGTGCAAGTATAAATAAGCATTGAAAATTTTGGCAGGTTCAGACGGTTTGTCCTTTTCAAATGGACGCTTGTTTTAGAAGAGGATTAAGGGAGATAACTCCTATTTACTAAAAAAAAGAAGAAGCATTGCCGAAACAGTTTACGAAAATATAACACACTAAATAACAAACTTTAATAAAAACGAACCCATAAAATTTTGAATAATAATAAGAAAAATGAATACAAATGAAAAACATTAACACACGAATACTATACCTGAACATTCAGTTAATCAATCGAAAAAGGAGACAAGTTGGAAACAAGTTAACAAAGTAAAAATTAAACAATATCAAGTAATAAAACAAACGGTTTTTAATCAAATGTTAATAAAATAATCACATTTGTTAATTAACGTATACAAAACCAAAAATAAATAAAATGTAACAATGTAAAAACTACAAAAAAATAAATGAACTTGTGTTAATTAATAAAAAAAAAAAATTATATCACATATTGATCCCTTTCCTTTTCCATTTTCTGCCAAAGAAACTCCATGAGATGAAGGTGGAACATCTCAGTCTTGGTCCCAACAATTTCCAGATATGTCTTTTGGCATGATACCAAAAATCAAAAGATATCAATATATGATATCATTTTTTAAAAATTATTAATTGTCGTAAACTGTTTCAGCAATGCTTCTTTTTTTTTTAGTAAATGAGTCGTCTTTCTTCAATAATCCTCCTTTCTCATTCGTTGTTGCAAAATTAGGTGAAATAAATCGATTATGGCATGGTGATTGGGATCAAAATCTGGTGAATTTATATGATTGGCTTTGCATTTAAATTGGAAGACAGTTCTGATCACTCTGAACAGTTTCCCAGGGTTCATGTCAACAGAAGAAAAGTATCATTCTCTGTTCATGTTTCTGCCCCATGGAACATCCTGTCAAAGGCGGTAATGGTGATGTTTAACATCCAGGTTCAAAATAGCCCGCAACAAACATTTTTACACGATTCTGATACAGTTACAGATTCTGATTCCTATAAATCTGTAAATATTTAATATAGAGTTGCTATTATTTTCCCCAATAACCGTAAAAACACATAAAATGTGCAAATATTTTTTTAAAACGTAAAAATACACCTGTGGCGGGGATGATCTAAGATTTGAATTTTACTGGTAGTTTAAAATCAATAAATGTTTATTATTTCATCATTACTACTAGCAGTGGAAGAATTTATTTTAGACAATATCAATAAAAAAACAATAATTAAAAGAATCGTTTTTGGCATCAGAAAAAAGGCCCAGATTTTTCTGATTACCAATACCACAAAAAGTTCCAATTTTTCCGATTAATCGCCCCAACACTAATTATATATATATATATATATATATATATATATATACACATACATACACACATCGATCGATGCTTCTGTTCAGTCTCGAAAGACAAAGGGTGTCCCCTGTAGGGGTAGTTGCGCGTGTAATTGTGAGGCAAGGGTTGCACAATCTCCAACCACACCTCTCCTGAATCGGCACTGCTTGAGTCCAGTGGCAGGAGAAATCCAGGATAACTGGAAACAATGCCAAGATAAGCGGAGAACACATACAGCACCTGAAGTCCCAAATGGTCACCCATCTGATACTGGCCAGGTTCATTGTTGCTTAACTTCGTTGATCTGATGGAAACCAGTGTGTCAAATGTGATTATGCCGTATATATACATACACACACAGGATACCTGGTACTATTCTAGCGTCTATCTGAAATTCCGTCAAAAGTTTGGATTATCATTGTGACCTATTTTTTGCTTACAGTTACTTTATTGCAACATAGAAACATATGAACATAACTAACTTTATAAAGATAGTGATAAGAGGATAAGCTTCTCCAGCTATGTTGAACCTCTAACAACATCTCAGGAGGAAAACTACACGTCTGTGGAACTCCCTTCCGTTTCCTTGCTTTCCAGCTGACTACAATATGGCCGTCTTCAAGTCCAACACAAACAAATTCTTGATGAGCTACCCCCTTAAGTAATCCAATTTACCAATTTTCCACTACTAACGGTTACTATGATATTGCCCCATTGTACACTCATTAACCCTTATCCTCAAGTGGCCTCCAGACCTTGATAAGTGGTGGCTCCTTTGTATATAAAAAAAAAGACCAGACTACAGCTCCAGTCCAGATGGCTAGACAATACTCCCTCCTGACATAGGAAAACTCTTCTTCTAAGGCCCTCTTTTCCGATTCGGAGGCATTTCGTTTCCAATAAAAACAGTAATGGTGTCAATCAAAAGTTGCTTTGACCAGATGAGGTTAGAAAACTGACCCAACCATTGCCTTGTATTCCTCTACTGCTCTACCGGTGCAGTTTTGAAGACCTTGTTCATCGATACATCATCTTTTTCAGGATGAGGCGGTGGTTTACAGAGTCAGACATAAAAGACAGATTAACAAAGACGACTCCTGTTATCAGTCCTTTCTGAAACCGATCTCCAATGTGCTGAGTGAGATTCTGAATCTAGCTTTGTTGTCAATTATGCCAGGCTAGGATCCTGCTTGTTAGGGGATGATAGATCCAGTAGAAAGCATCCAGCCATCTGAGAACAGAAAGAGAGGGACCAAAAGCTGCTATGACAAGATGGAGGCTACAAAACTAACCCAACCATCTGCAAATATGAAGAGGAGGACCATACAGTGCAACACTACCTTCTACTGTCCATTCGGTACAGATTGAAAAATCTTGCAAATACAGCAATAAGGCAAAGGATTGAGTTAAAAGGTAGGAAACTAGTGTAGGGATTTACTTCCTTCCGACCGTAGGAAGATGTGACATAAGGTCAGAAGGTGGTGAGAGTCAAGACAGCACCCCTAAAGGAGGAGCACTCTGGCTTTTTAAAAATTGCCTGGGTAGCCCAGTCAGCATTCACAGGTAGAAGCGCTTCAAGTAGTAAACAATAAACTTACTTCATCTTAAAAGGTGGGCGACAAAGCCTGACCTTCTAGAACTACACAGAACCACACTACTGCTCAGCAGATGCAAGATCATTCCCTACTCAAAAATGGTCAAGATTCTGCCAGACTGTGTTGAGGATGTATCCTCGATGGGTATGATTATGACCTTCTGTGCTATGAGTATATGCTTCAAAGGTATGTGAAGAAGAAGAAGAAGAAGAAGAAGAAGAAGAAGAAGAAATATGAGTGGCAGCATTCTTGATTACCATGACGTCATCTGTAAAAGAAAAGAAAAAAAAAAGAAAAGGAAAAAAGAAAAAGACGAAAAGAGAGCTTTTTTCGATTTCTGATCATTTATTTGTATAAACCAGAAAAGTTTTTCACAATAAAAAGTGTTCATTGGTGTCGACGAGAGAAAAAAAAAAAAAAAAAAAAGAAAGAAAAGAAAGAAAGATAAAAAAGAGGACTACATTTTTCAGAACTTTTTATCTTGTCTTCTGCAAAAGATGAGAGACATTCGTGGAGTTGGAATGTTTCATATTTCGATCGCTTCTTTCCCGGGAAATTATTTGGGATAAACAATTCTTTTTAAAAAAATTTTAATCGTCCACAAGATTTTAAAAATTCTGGTGACTTTTTTTTTTTTTTTTTTTTTTTTTGTGGTGGTGGTAAAGTAAAAATAAAAAGTAAACATGTAGTCTACCAACCCATGCAATTTTATTACAAATACGATATGCAGTAAATTCAAAAATTGTATTTTTTTTTAAGATTCTGGTATGCTGAACATATTGGTGTTGAAAGCAATTTATAGTATTACGTATACAATAGAAAAAAAAAATTTTTTATTAGTACATTAGTCGACACAATTGCATATTTCTAATATGGGCGCCTGGAAAGCTTGTCAATATAAAACTTGGAACAAAGAATATGTAGCACAAAAAGAAGTAAAATCTTTTAGTGAATTACCTAAAAAAAATTTATTTAAAACAAAAACATTAAGTATTTTTCATAAATATTTTGTTTTAAAAAATATTTTTATATAACTCACTAAAAGTTTTTACTTCTTTTCATTTTGACATTTTTGTTTCACGTTTTATATCAAAATATGTGCCCATCTTATAAATTTATATTTATAAATTTAATAATTTCAAAAACGATTTCTTTTTTCTATTCCATTCATAATACTAAATAAGTTTAATATGTAATAATCTAAAAAATAATAAAAAAAAACAAAAAAGCAAATTTTAAGCTTCTGCCTATTGTCTTTCAATAAAATTACACGAATTGGAAAACTACACGTTTACCAAAATAAAAGATATAAGAAACTATGAGAAGCCAAAAAGCAGCTTGAAAAACTTTATCAAAAAAATCTTTTTTTCATAGAAATAAAAGTCCTCTGACGTTTTTTTTTTTTTTTTTTTTAGTGCTTCTACATTAATATATACATATAAGATTCCTGTCTTTAATTAAAAAATTAAAGGAAAGTGACATATAACGATGGTGGGGGAGGGGGTGACGGAAGGGGAGACAATCAAATAAAATTTGTCACTGATTTCTCCAAAAATGAATATAAACGATGGTGTAAAAACATTTTTTCACATGTTTCGTTAAATGAAACTTTACTGCATTTCGATTACCTATTTTATTATTATTAAAACAGGTTTATTAATTATTTCATGTTCAATTTATATAAATAATTTAATTTTAACGTATCCTCTGAAGTTTTATTTGATTTTTTATTGATCTCCTTTCATCTTTTTTACCCCCAAAGTTTGAATTATCTCCCCCTTTTCATGTCGCTCTTTTAAATTCAAGTCGTAACTATTTCATATGTACACAAAGATGCAGAAGTACCATTTTATTTTAAAATTAATATCATTTGTAGATATAAATGTTTTCCCCCTCAGCAAAACAATGGGATTTTTTTTTCTTAAAAGAAAATTCAAAGACAAAACGGGGTTATTATTATTATTATTATGTTATATTTTTTTTGGGGGGGGGGGAGGGAGGATTGTGCAATTGGCTTTTCTTTTTGGACAATTATTTTGTTTTCATTGTTGAAGAACGCCTTTGAAGGGGAGACAATTCAAAAAGATCCTATTCGAAAATGTCAAAATTTCAGATAACTTTTGGTAAAAAAAAAAGAAAGAAAAAAAAAGAAAATTAAAATAAAAAATTAAAACAGAATAAAACATTAATTATCTGAACATTTATTGAATTAAAATAAAATTAAGAAAATTTTGAAATAAATGAAAATTTCCATTATATGAAAATGTATGAATGTTAAAATGTATAAATAGTTTTAAACAGTCATCATTGGAATGCGTGTGGTATATTTTTTTGGAGAAAACGAATTTTTCCATATTTTATTTTAATTCAATAAATGTTGAGATAATTAATGTTTCATTTTGTGTTATTAGAATTTTTAAAATTTTATTTTAATTCAACAAACGTCCATATAATAATAATTTTATTTTGTGTATTTTTTTTTTTTAACTAAAAGTTGTGGGAAACTTTAACATTTTTGGATAAGGTCTTTTTGAATTGTCCCCACCCCCAAAGATGTTCTTAAAAAAAATAAAAAATTGTCAAAAAAAAAAAAAAAAAAGAAAAACTAATGCACAAGTGCGTTTTCTTTTTTTAGCTTTTGAAAACCATAGACAAAAGAAAAGTTAAATTTTGCCACTGACTAAACTGTTACTTATGTAAACAATTGATGACTTTTTATTTTAATTTCCAAAACGACAACAAAACACAAGGACTTTTGTGGCAAGCGATGAGCGAAGGATTTTGTATTTTGGGTAAAGAACAACAAAGAGGGGGAGAGCGAAAGTGAGAGATAGATATATATATATAGAGAGAGGGGGGGTACAAATGTTTAAGTTACATGTTTAACATGCAAAATATTTCATGATTGAAGCGATCGACAGCAAGGGAGCGAGACGGGGAAGGGGCGGTAGTGAAGCTGTGTCGACGGGGGACAAGACAATATCATTTTCCCATTTTGAAAATTGGAGTTGCAGAAAGAGAAGTAAAGATTCAAAATACGAGACGTAGAAAGAGATAGGTAGATAGATAGATAGATAGATAGATAGATAGATAGATAGAGAGAGAGAGAGAGAGAGAGAGAGAGAGAGAGAGAGAGAGAGAGAGAGAGAGAGAGAGAAATGTTGAAAATTAATGCTTCAATGACCGTTTCTTATTTTTCTTGAAATAATTCTTCTTGGTTGCCATGATGGTGTATTTCTTGGCGTTTCTCTTCCATTTTTTGTGTATCGCCTGTAAATTCCTCTGATTCTCCTCATGCCCAGAATGGCTGACGCCACCGTGACTTGCAGACGCCATCTTCTTCTTTCCAAAATGGCCGCTGCTGCCGCTAACCTTGTGAATGTTGCCCTTCCTATCTTTCTTTTCTTTATTATGGCCAGCACCAACATTGGACTTCTTACTCTTCTCCAATTTATGAGATTCATGCTTCTTTTCACGACGTTTCTCCTCGTTATGAACGACGTGCAGGTTTTTCTTTGTGTGGGACTCTTTCTTGCCGGATCGCATTTGGCCATGTCCTTCGTTGGAATGGAAATCTTTCTTCTTCAGATAGAGCGTCGATTTCTTTGCATGCGATTCTTTCCTTCGGTCGTCTTTCTTGTGGAGACTGACCTTTCCATCATCGTGGTGACGCTTCGCTTCATGATGATTATCCCGATGCTTTTCACCCAGACGGGACTCGTGGTGGTAGCCATGGTGACTGCCATGGTGGTCAGCAAAACTCATCTGTTTCACACGGTTTAACTGTTTTTTAGTCATCGGTGCAACCAAATCACGCCTCTTGCTACGGATCAGTAGGCGACCGGCCGTGTTATGATCATGCACAAGTTTGGCCAAGCGTTTTGCCCGGGCAATGTTGGCCCCCTTGGCGGTTTCCATAACATCCAAACGTTTAGCTCGGATAAGAAGCCTTTGTGAAGATGGAGCGTCACCAAGTCTTTGTTGGTGTTCTTGCATAGCAAAGCCATTTTTTTTCTGCCGGTGATAATTTGGGTCGACTTCATAATGTTGTACAGTCTCTCCATGAGCCAGAGCGGAACTCTGAAAGAGATAAGAAAAAAATGAATAAATTACAATAAAATAAATAAAGAAACAGAAAAGGCTGCAACAAAACAAACGATGCAGGAATTGTCATGTTATTTTAGTAGTATTAATAGTTGTAATAGTAGTAGTAGTAATTAATAATAATAATACTACTAATAATAATAATCGAGGAGAGAAAGCACTAACCAGACCTCCACTGAATGAGTACAGAGAAGATGAGGGACCTTGGAGAGATTTATTGCCACTCCAAATTCCAGTGAAGGCCAATAGTCATTGCCAGTGGGAAATTAATGGTATACGGCTGTTGTGATAATGCAAATTCATTTGCAAATGTTATCAAAAGAGCTGGAGAATACTGGAAATCTGGGGAGACTTGTTGTCACTTAAACTCCAGAGAACACCACAGGTTGTTGACAGAGAAATTTTTGATGATGGCCTATGTGAAAACCCCTAGTGAGTACAAATAATATAATAATAATAATAATAATAATAATAATAATAATAATAATAATAATAACTAATAGCTGATGGACAATGCATAACAAGATCAAAATACAAAGAAGTATCTTCCAAGGTGATTCCCTATCATCACTACTGTTCATCATAGCCATGATACCGCAAAACAATATGCTAAGAAAACGCCAAACCCGATACAAGTTCACTCCTATAGATGAAAGAATAAACCACCTAATGTACATGAATGACCTGAAACTGTTTGCAAAAACAAAGACAGAACTAGAGATGCTAATAAACACAACCAGAATCTTTAGCCAGGATATCTAAGTAGAATTTGGTATGGAAAAGTGTGCGCTGCTGACCATGAGGAAGACAAGACTGGAAACAATGGAACGTATAGTACTACCCAATCAAACTGAGGCAAGGGCACGAGGTGAACATGATAGCCAGAAATACTTGAGAGTTCTGGAAACAAGCACCATCAAGGCAAGAGGAAATTGGAAAGGAATACCACAGAAGAACAAGAAAACTCATCAAAACTAAACTATATAGTAGAAATTTAAAGGAATAAACACGTGGGTAGTGTCACTAGTAGGATACTCTGGACCGTTTATAAGTTGGACCAAAGAAGAACCGAAAAATCTCGACCAGAAGACCAGGAAACTCATGATAATACACAATGCACTACATGCAAACTGATGATACTGATACTATGTGAAAAGGAAAGACAGGGGAAGAGTGCTGATTTGTATAGAAGACTGTGAAAATAACACAAAAAAAAAAAAGAATTAGAAAAATATATAATGCAGAACGCTGAAAGAATAATTACCGCAGAAAGCGACACTGAAGAAACAAACAAGATACAAAAAGAAGAGATGAAGAATAAGATGAGGAAAGAAAAATTGGCAAAGAAACAGCTACATGGACGATTCATAAGGGTTACAAAAGATGAGACTAACATAAATACTTAGAATTGGCTAAAAAAGGAAACCTAAACAGGGAAACTGAATCCCTAATAACAGCTGCACAAGATAACGTAATTAGAATAAACCACATCAAAGCATGAATCAGCAAGACACAAAAAACAGTAAATGCAGACTCTGTGAACGAAGAGACGAAACAATGAACCAAATAAGTGAATGCAGCAAACTAGCCTAAAAAGAATATAAAAATAGACATGATCAAGTGGGAAAGGCAGTACATTGGCAATTATGCAGGCAATTGCGTCTTGATCACCCAGACAAATAGTACAAACATAAACCGACAGCAGTACTGGTAAATGAAAGTCACAAGATTCTGTGAGACATGGATATACAAACGAATAAACCCATCCAAGCAAGAAGACTAGATGTCATAATAGTTAACAAGAAGGAAAAATCTTGCCAGACGGTGGTCTACTGGAATGGTAAAATCTACAAAGTGAAGATCAAGAAACAGAGAAGTGGAGCAACTACATGGAACTGCCCAGAGAGTTCAAAGATGAAGAAAGTCATGATAGCACCGCTAATAGTAGGAACGCTAGGAACAAGACCGAAAAAATTTGAAAAAAGAATGGGAGAAATTGGAATCAGATGGATGACTGAGAAAATAACAATAATGAAAACTGCAGAAATATTAAGGAAAACCATTGAATGCGGAGACTAACACACAAGCTACAGACACAAACTAGGCAGAAAACACAAAGGAACATTACATGTAATCATGAAAACTGAGACTGCATGATTGTAAGTTAAACCACTTTGTGCCTCACTTTTTTGTGTGTGTCACCATAAACTGACATCACACCAAATAAGTGAAAAAGGTCAGAGAGGATGGAAGGATTGAGGAGAGAAAGCACTAGCCAGACCTCCATTGGATGAGGACTGGGATCTTGGGGAGGCTTATTGTCACCTAAATTCCAGTGAAGTCTGATGGTCGCTGCCAACGAAAAATTAATGGTAAGTACCTGTTGTGAAAATGCAAAAGCCTCTGTAAAGATAATCAAAAGTAGTGGAAAGTATTGGAAATCTGAGGGGACTTGTTGTCACTCAAACTCCAAATAACACAAATTGGTAGCAATATGTGAGAACGGAAATCATAAAATCTTATGAAACATTGATGAACTGCATGTCATAATAGTTAACAAGCAGGAAAAAGCTTGCCAGATTGTAGATTTCACTGTCCCAGCAGACCACAGAGTGAACATCAGGAAAACAGAGAAGCAAGGCAATTTGGCCAGAGAGCTGAAAGGATTATGGAACATGAAGCCAAGATAACACCAATTAAAAAGTGTAGCTGTCAGCATGAACTAACACCAATTAGTCAAGAATGGTTAAACAGGATGGAAAGACTAGAGAGAGAGAGAGAGAGAGAGAGAGAGAGAGAGAGAGAGAGAGAGAGAGTACTAACTAGGCTTCCACTGGGACCTTGGGAAAGCTTATTGTCACCCAAATTTCTGTGAAGACTAATGGCCATTGCTAATGAAAAGTCGATGACAAGCGGCTGCTGCCATGATGCAAATTCATTCGCAAAGATTATGGACAGAGGTGGAGAGTACTGAAAATCTAGAGAGACTTGTTGTTATTTGGACTTCAGGGAGTACTCTCCAGCTGTTGTCAGTGAGCAATCTCTGATGATGACCAGGGTGAGAACTCCTACTGAGTAATAAGTTTTATCAAAATGCGAATGAAAGAATAACAAGAACGTAACAACCAGACTCAACAGAAAAAATAATTCTGGAGTGAGATGGGGGGGGGGGGCAGCCTCACGACCAGAATAGAATGATTAAAAGATATGGAAAGTAAACTCCAGGAAATTGTAGAAGGAAGAGAAACAGAAATTAACGAAGAAACGCTCCAGACGACTTTAAGGAAAATGGCTAACTGGAAAGCACCAGGTCACGATGGAATCCATGCATACTGGTTCCAAAAATTCATGACACTGCATGGTATACTGGTGCAAAATCTAAGAGAATGTATCTGCAAAACAAGAGTACCAGAATGAATGACTAAAGGAAAAACTACATTAAAAAGATGTTCAAAAGTGGACGACTCCAAACAATTACAGACCAATAACCTGCTTACCAACTGTGTGAAAGGTCTTAATGGCACAACTAAGTGAACAAATCTACAACTCCCTTAACATGTGTGGACTCTTGCCTGAGAAACAAAATGGATGGAAAATATTGGAGACATCTTATATATCAAAAGAACTTGAAAGAGGTAAAAAGAATGAAAAAAAACAAAAAAACAAAAACAAACAAACATAGCCATGGCATGGATTAATTCCAAGAAAGCCTACAACAGAATCCCAAGAGCATGGATAATTGAATGCTTAAGAATGTAAAAATATCTGACAAGATTATTATATTATTAAGAAAGCAATAGAAACATGGAGACTGGAACTGATAGCTGGAGGAACAAAACCTGACTGAGATAATAAGAATACAGAGAGGCATCTTCCAAAGGTATTTGCTATCACCACTATTGGTTATCATAGCCATGATGCCACTCAACTGCATACTAAGGAAATGTAATGCCGGATACAAGTTTACAGCCATAAAAAAAAAACAAAAAAACAAAAAAAAACTCATGCATATAGATGACCTGAAGCTGTTTGCAAAAAGGAACTGAAAAATCTGAGAAACACAACCAGAATGTTCAACCAGAGCATTGGAATGAAGTTTGGCATGGAAAAGTGTTCACTACTGGAGATGAAAAAGTTGAAAACTAGAAATATCAGAGGGCAACTATCCAACCAAGAGGAATAATACACGACCTGAAAGCTCTTGTGTTCTGATGATCGATATGTTAAGAATATATGTTTAATACATGAACTGTGAACTGTAGTGGAATGGGAACAAAAATGGATGGTCACATTCGATGATGCCAAGACTAAGCTTCTTTCCTTTAATAATTACAAGAAACCTTCTCAACCACTAATACCCATGGCTAATGATACACCTGAAACCTGAAAGTATTTTGTTCAAACTCCTCGGCTTTAACATTCACAAGGAATATGAATTGGAACAGATACATTGAGGGCATTGCCAAGGCTGCTGCAAAGAAGGTGAGCTCTCTCTACCATGCTAGAGTGTTACTTACGCCTGACAGTATCTTGTACCTCTACAAGTCTACCATCTGCCCATGTGCAGGGTATTCTCTCCTAGATAGCAATAAAAAAAAAAAGAATCGCAAACCTGCTAAGTACTGCTCTGTCAACCAAACTTCAATTCTTGTCTTATCGACGAAATGCTGCATCCCTGTGCCTATTTTACAAGTAGCTTGATGGAAGGTGCTTTGATGAACTCCAAACACTTGTACCCCCTCGATGTAAATACCCCCAACAAACCCAACAAGCAGCAAAACCCCACCCCTACACAATAGAGATCCCTAGATGCTGGAAAGCCTTCTATAACCCTTATCCTTGAGTGGCCTCTTGGCCTTGATAAGTGGTGTAGCCTATGTAAAAAAAAAAAATAAATAAAATAAAATAATAGTTATTTTCCTCAAACTACTAGGCTTTGGAATTTCCTCTCCGGGTTCCTGCTTCCCTGACTGTACTGACATGCAGAAGTTCAAGTGTAATGTGATCATAGTGTCCCTGCAAATAATATCCCCCTTACATCCAAGTGGCACTATGCCTTGTTTGGGGTGAAATAGCAATAATAATGATAAAAAAAAAAAAATGAGGGTGTTTGGTGAACATGAAACTTACAAATATTTGGGAGTGCTGGAAATCTACTGAAATGAAAGTGAAAATTGGAAAAAAGTAAGTGAGAACAAGGAAACTCTTAGAAAGAAAACTATATAGTAGAAATCGAATACATAATGCATTACACTCAAAAGATGATACCGACAGGTTCTATGTGAAAAGAAACGAAGGGGGAACAGGACTGGTATTATGTAGAACACTGAAAAAAAGACTTGGAAGAGTACATAGCTTGAAGCACCGAAAGATTAATCGTTGCAGTTAGAGACATTGTCAACATGAACAATACAAGAAACGATAAAACTAGAAAGAAAAAGACAAGAAAAGTGGGAAGAGAAAGAACTCCTTGGACGATTCATAAGAATGACAAGAGAATAGAATCCCCCAAATACGTGAACATGGTTAAGAAAAGGACACGTGAACAAAGAAACAGAATCTCTATTGATATTAGCATAAAACAACTTGATTAGAACTAACCAAATTAAAGCTAAAATATATAAAATAGAGCAAAATAGTAAAGTAACAGTAAAGCAGTAGACTCTGTGGACAAAAAGTCAAAACAGCCAACAACATAAGTGAATGCAGCAAAGTAGCCCCAAAATTTACAAGAACACACGGCTGCATGGAGAAAGCAGTACACTGGAAACTGCAAACAATTGCACTTTGAACATGCAGACGAATGGTATAGGCACAAACTGGAGACAGTACTAGAAAACAAAAACCACAAAATCCTTTGGACCATGGAGATATAACAAGATAAACTTCTCTGCTAGTTAAATATGAAGAGTGCTGAAAACATTTATTGAATTAAATTAATTTTTTTAAGAAACACTTTCTACACTCTTCCTTTAAAAAACAGTTTTCGTAATAAATTAAAATTTCGAAACAAATTAAAACAGCAAGCAGTTTATTTACAAAGGATTACGTTCATTTTTAGAGAAAATTTCGTGATTGTCTCCCCTTGTTCCGAATCGAACTGTTCATAAATGAAAAGCAAAGAAAGCTAAGATGCCGAATAGTATCATGTAAAAAATTTCTCACTACTTAAAAACAAACAAACTGTTTTTTTTTTTTTTGTTTTCCCTAAAACTAATTTAATAAGAGTTGGAATATAAAGACTAACGAGGGTGAAAGGTTTTTAGGTAGAAGCGCAGGTAGACACGAGGGGAGTGAGAAGTGTTGCGTTGTCGAAATGATGAGGTGTGTGTGTGTGTGTGTGTGTGTGTTGTTAAAATGGAACGGTGGATCAATACACGTACTGACTTGACGAAAGTGTGTTTTGCATTTAGGATTGGAGGAGAAGGGTCTGAAGGATAAGAAGCTCGGGAGAGAGGGATGAGAGACTTAAAATCTGAAAAGAAGACAGGAAGAATAAAAGCATCAAGAAAAACAAAAATTAAAACAAAAATGTTTTTATGGTTTTAAAAATATAAAATAAATAAATAAGGAGAAAAATGTTGGCAAAGAAACAAAGGGAGAAAACAGAAACGGAAAGAATATTGATTGGCACACGTTTTTGGAAGCAGTTCAATCACGACCTCCGTAAAGCAGGCCTGTCTCGTTTATCTGCTAACGTCAGAGCTGTTGGTAATAAGTCACATCCAAATAGATAAACAAAAGGCTTCGAAAAGAACGGTTCCACACAATATGAGGATTGTAATTTCTCTCTTAAATCATGTAATCTTTTTATTTAGTAAGTTTTTGGTATTAAAAAGAAGTATACTGCTGGTTTTATTGATATATCTGCATTGCTTGGTTTTGCATGGAAATATGTAAAAAAAAAAAAAAAAAAGAAAAGAAAAAAAAAGAAAGTTTTTTCACAATTAAAATAATAAACGAATTTTAGTCATTAAAATCCACGAGACAACCCGATGTTTATTTAACGTACAAACTTCTTTTTAAAAAGAAAATTAAATTTTCTTTTTAAATTAATTCTTTTTTTTTTTTTTTTTAATTAATATTGAATAAAGTTCAGTTTCAGTATAAACCGCATTCCTTATTTTTCTCTTTTTAGATGCATTTTAAAAAGTTTTCTAATACTTTTTTTTTAAATCTCATTCATTGTCGATAGTCGGTTTGACAGACCTTGCATGATGTCATTTTTCAGTAAACAGGCCTGCTTTACCGAGGTCGTGACTCAACTCAGTTTCATATAAACGTGACGGCGAGGTTAACGGTTGGTCGCCATTATTCGGATAGGTAGCATTATCATCGTCATCATCATTACTATCGTCTGCAACGAAATGAAAATCGTTGAAAATTAATGGCGTCGTTGGAGAAAGCAAATGAAACGAGCTGCAAGGAATCAATTTAGCCGGTTTTGATTTTGGATTTCCCTACCCCAATCGTTTCTACCGAATATGATCTCCATCCTCTTCCATTCATGGTGAGGGGAGTCAGTCCTTTTATTGATTATGTCCTTTATCGATTGATCACCATTTGCGCCATTGTAACCAGTCGCCATTTTGGCGCGAACAGGCAAACAGCAGACGATTTTCATTTCAAGATAAAAGTTAGAATAAATGCTTGATGACCAGGAGGCAGGGACTTTAACAACAGCAAAAAGACACTCAATATTTCTTAGTGCTTGTACAGAATAGTGAATTTTGAAACAAACACATTCTTGATAAAACATTATTACGTAGTTTTCTTCCTTTTTTTTTTTACAAGGAAGTCACCACTTATCAAAGCCCAAAGGCCAGTCGAGGATAAGGGTTACTGAATGTACGGTAGTCACTGAGACAACAGTGTATTAATAGTTAGTGGTGGAAATGGAGTAGAAATGGATTCTTGGAGGGGGGGGATGGCTCAACCAGAACTTGTTTATATTGGACTTGAAGACGACCATATTATAGTTAGCTGGAAAGCAGACAAGTGGAACAGAGTTCCACAGACAGGCAGTTATAGGAAAGAAACTTTGTTCATGGAATTTGCATTTAGATTTAGGCACAGATAGAAAGTGGAGGGAAACTGTTGATAGCAGTTGTAGAAGAAGAGTGTTTTGTAAAAGTTTGGCAAGAGGATGGGGATAGATTGATTGATTGGTTCAAAACAAACCGAGTGTCCACTCTGTGCAGTTAGAACAAAAAAAAAAAAAATTGCTGGCATAACCATTTTATGAGGGCCCTTGATATTGGTTCAAAAATCGAAAATTAAACAAAATATTGGCAAAAGATATTTTTGCATGCTTGGTGACATTTATTGGATGAGTTTCTACCAGTATTTTGTTTAATTTTCGATTTTTTGAGCGATTACCAAGGGTCCTCGGGTAGTGCTTATATCAGTCATATTTTTTTGTCCAAATTGA
Source organism: Euprymna scolopes (assembly GCF_053919585.1). Taxonomy (NCBI): domain Eukaryota; kingdom Metazoa; phylum Mollusca; class Cephalopoda; order Sepiida; family Sepiolidae; genus Euprymna; species Euprymna scolopes. The sequence continues at coordinate 16,469,161 of NC_136510.1, read as the reverse complement.
GCAGAGTGGACATTCGGTTTTTTGTCTTGGAAAAAAAACAAACAAAAAAAAACGCTTTAAAATATGTTAAAAATCATAAAATTATTCATATAGGTAAAAGAGTAACTTATCTTGCCTTTGGTAACATTTATTTGTCATTATTTTTACCCTTTTTTATTTGTTCTGTTTTCTACAGTTAAAAATACCAAACAGTTGAATTATTCTGCCATCCCAGAAAGAACCTGACTACTAGTGCAATCATACCATCTATCTATGCATAAAACTTAGTGAAAATTCTATGGGAAAAGTTTCTGTCCTAGAATTGTCTGCCTGCGAAACAATATCGCATGTCTGCTTCCTGGCTGACTATAGGATGGTCATCTTCAAATCTCATGTTCCTTCTGAGCCTTAAATAATTAAGCCCTACCCAAGTTCCATCATTACTGATCGTGTTGTTTCACCCTCTACCTAACACTTATTAACCTTTACCCTAGAGTGACCTTGACTTTACTTGCGAACATGCTTTGGATAGATCAATTTTTGAAAAATTCCCCTCCCTCCCATTCAACTTTGAAAAGATTTCTTCTGGCCTAGGGAGCAGATAGCTGTGGTCTTTAAGACAATAGTTTAGACCTGTGGAAAAATCAGAGCATACTATTATTTTTTTTCCTTTTTCTTTTTATGTATACTATGGATGACGCCCACTCTGAGTAATCAACTTTTTTAATTACTCCAATTTCTTTAAGTTTCTTTAATTCCTTGTCTACCATTTCTAATGATAAAAATGGAACTCTTTTTTGCATCGCTCTTTAGCTCGAGTTTTACCTCAGTCTTTGTACAAGCCAGTCTGTCAAAAAATACACCCGTAAATTCATTTTTTAAATCTCTTTTAAATCAATTTTTTCTGCCAGTATAGATTTCTTTATTCCTGACACATTTAAGTGTCTAAAAAATCGCATTTATCAGTTTCTTCCATAAATTAAACAGTACCATACCATCGATGCCGAATAAGTTTGAATTTCTTCCATATATGGCAGATTTTTTCCTATAATATTTTATCGTCAGATGACATTTGCATAAAATTCACCTTTGAATTTTAACCTATTTCCAGAAACGCCCCTGACAATTTTCTCAGTGTTTTATAGATTCAGTCGTCTGATTGTTTTCCACATCATTTCATCGATTAGGAATGTGTCACTTTAAGTATCAAGAAAGCAGTTTACCGCTCATATATTTATTTTGATGCCTATATACTTTTTTTTTTAAAGTTCTTCAGACAGTGTCGGGAATGCAGAAAAAAGTGGCTGGTTACTTTTAATGCATTTAAAACCAAGCTTCTATCTTTACATCATCAACGCTTTGTTGCCCAGCTGCCATCAATCGAAATGAGTGGCTTTCGTCTTGGGGAGGCTTCATGTTTTGACAAGCTTCTGAGCTTCACCTTGACTCCCAATCTGAAATGGAACACGTATATACAAATCTGTCACTGGAAAAATGGTGAGATCCTTCTACTGCTCCAGTAGATATCTCACTCCTGGTGCAATTCTCTACCTATATAAAAGTCAGGTTCGGCCAACGATGGAGTACTGTTGCCACATCTGGGCAGGAGCTGCTAGAAGCAGCTTATCCTGTCTTGACAGAGGTCAAAATAGTCTTCATAGCTTAGTGGGAGATGCCTGCTTTCGAGCTGACTACGATCTGATTGTCTTCAAGTCCAACGTGAACAAGTTCTTATTGAACCGTCCCCCTAAGTAATCCAAGTTATAAAATTCCCACTAATGTTTACTATACTAAAATCACAACGACTAATGTATACCCGTTAACCCGTGGCCTCTGGGCCTTGATAAGTGATGACCCCCATGTATTAAAAAAAAAAAAAAAAAAAAAAAAAGATATTATTTTAGACCCAATCGTGTTTATCTTTTTAGGCTTCTGGTATTTTTTTTTTTTTTTTGATACAGTCGCTTTATACCCTTTTCTACTACGTTCATAACACAATTTATTTTTGAAATAAAGGCTCTTATAAAATGATTTTTCCCACTAGATGCCTTGCAGTATCTTTCCTTGTGGACTCGTTTTCCAATCTTTGTATTTGAACAATATTTTTCTCTTCTATACTTAAATTGACCCGTTTTATATTAAGTAACTTTCGACATTTTTTTGTTCTGTAACATTTTGTAACGTTATTTCAGTATCTTGTTCCATAATTGACAGTATTCCCGAACGTAATTCTTTATCTTTTGCTGCAGTTAATCCCTGAACAAAAATGAGACATTTAAACATGTCTTCCTTAATTTCTTTTATCCTGAATAATTCACACTACAAATTTACTTTTCCGGCGTATTGTAATAAAGTCCTCATTTTCTTTGACAAAATTTATGGATTTATAACATGTGTGAAACAAACTGTTACGTTCACCAAATATTTTCGACAATATTAGTTATTTCTTCAAACGACATAGCCTCCGTTTTTTTTTTTTTTTTTTTTTTTTTTTTAGGCAGTATGAAATACGGGTACTTCGCATTTTCCTGAGCGCACAATATTTTGTAATCTCTCGAATTCACTAGAGTACTAATGGTAATTTAAGGGATCATCAGTTGTTTACAATGAAACACTGTTTCGGGGATATATATATATATATATATATATATATATATATATATATATATATATATATATATATATATATATATATACTCGGTTTTTTTTATATTCAAAAGTAATGGACTAATGAATTCAACGAGGTTGTTAGATAGTGCTCAATAAAAAGAGCTGATAATACTTGTTTATTGTTATATAAACATGCTCACATCCCGCTGCTACAAATAGCCACTTGTTTCAATCAAACAACAGATATCATCAGGCAGCGACTTGACTATTCAAAAGTTCATGATTGAAACAAGTGGCTATTTGTAGCAGCGGGATGTGAGCATGTTTATATAACAATAAACAAGTATTATATATATATATATATATATATATATATATATATATATATATATATATCATAAAATACACTAAGGAAGGTCAGAGGTTACACCAACTGAAATGTTCTGAACATTATTGTTCAACCAATATGATGATAGTCATCTGAATAATTGAAATTATCAATCTTCAGCTAAAAGACTCCGAGGTATAAATTGTCCGTTTGTCTTTCTATCGGTCACAATTAAAAAGGGAGTGATACTATAATTATATGCGTTGATCTATTTTCAGATTCAATTTGCTCTCTGGCCTAAAATATATTGAACGAATGGGCAAACGTATGAATAGCGTTGTCGTTTTTTTTTCTCTTTTTTTTTTTTTTTTTTTTCTCTCGCTGAGTTCTAACTTGAATTTAAACCAGAATAGATTCTTTCTTGTCAAATCGCTTCGTTTTCAAAATATTTCCTCAGTTTTCGGTGGTTCAAAGAGAAAAACAAAATCACTTGTGCGAATTCACAATTTTTTTCATTCATACAAAACTACATTTGAATCTGCAACGATTGTGTGATTTAGTTGACAAGAAATAGGCGTGAGAAAGGAAAAAGCAAACAACAAAACAATAAATTAATAAATGTTGCAACCCTATGCCTGTTTCACAAGCATTTTAATGGAATGTGCTCTGATGAACTCAGTGCACTTGTGCCCCCTCAACATACACACCCTCGATAAACCCGTTTAGCAACAAAAATTCCACCCTTTGATTATATAGACACCGGAAAGACTTCTACGCTAATAGTTTCCTTTTTTGAACTGCTAGACTTTGGAATTCCCTCTCCTTTTCCTGTTTTCTTAACTGTACTGACATGCAGAAGTTTAAGTGTAATGTAAACTGACATCTCACTCATCTCCCCACATAATCTGCTACAAACATCAGAGTTTTACATTGCGAGTGAAACAGTCGCATTTGCAAGTGATTTTTCAAAGTGGCGACTAGAAATAATGAAACGCTTATCTTTTGGCGATTGTATTTCTTTTACTGACAATCTTCCAAAGCTTACTGAGTGAAAAATATCTTTTCAACATTTTTTTAAATAAAACGAACAAAGTTAAGTCATTTAAACAATAAAAGTTTAATAGAAAAAAAACAAACTTTTTTTAACGAAGGCTGTTTAAAAAAACATCTGAAGAAATTAGAATGTTTATACCTTCAAGTATCAATATAAAATTTGTTGCATATTTAGAATTACACTTATCAAAAAAATACAGAAAAAACTTTATGTACATAATCGTCACAGAACGAAGATGTCATATTCCAAAAATCATGTGAGTTTGGCTAGTAACTTTTCTATTTGGCTAGTAAACGAAAATATTTAGTTGTCAAAGGCCAACTAAAGATAAATTTGTCCATAGAGCCCTGAACATGGTCCCAAATCGTAGACCTTTACGTCCAAGTGTTATTTTGTCTTGTTTGAGGTGAACGAGAATAAAAAAAGGGGGGGGGGTATTTTTAACAATAATCAACAAAACAAAAAAGGAGTGAAAAATAAATATACAACAAATAAATGTTACCAAAGGCAATATAAGTTACTCTACCTACCCGGTTAAGTTTTTGTGGTTTAACTTATTTTAAAGCGTTTATTTAACTTGGAAACAAAGTAGTGTCGAGTCTGTTGAGTCAGAACGAGAAACAAAAATGGTAGAACGTTATATTTTGATATGATGGGTGACATTTATTGGATATGTTTCTATCAATATTTTTGTTTAATTTTTATTTTTTATTCTTTTATAGTTATCAATGCTCGACATGGCGGTAATGAAACCGGCATTTTTTTTTTCATTCTAAAAACAAAAACATCTGTATAGTCCGATCGATGTTATCATTGATGTGGGTACCTACGTCGACAGGAAATAAATCTACAACCACTTTAATAATAGAAGGTAATACAATGGAGGATGAGTTAAAACATTATATATATATATATAATGCGAAACAGTACAGTGTAGATGACATACATACATATATATATATATATATATATATATATATATATATATATATATATATATATGTCATCCACACTGTACTGTTTCGCAGCTCATCAGTGCGGCTAGACAGGCAACTGCCTCAGGCCAGGATCGAAACCCGACCGTCCAAAATGACAGTCAAGGCTTCTCACCATTATGCTATACGGCTGCTGCTGTGTGGGTAATGAATAAACGATGTTATGACATAGATGCCTCCGCTCGATTTGTTTACACAAAGAGCATTGCTTAATACGCTAATGGCAGTTTGTATATCACTTCCCAATATGCTAAACCCAAGATAGGGAGCATTATATATATATATATATCTATAATATAAAGCTGAATGTGTGTGTGTGTGTGTGTGTGTGTGTGTGTGTGTGTGTGTGTGTGTGTGTGTCTAGTCACGAATAGGCTCCTATATGGTTGACTATTTTAAAAAACTGATTACATATAATGATAGAAGATGTATTGAGACACAGGAATGGGTATGTGTGATCTGGCAGAACGGTGGTTCATTAAAATTGTGGGGTCAGCGTTCGCACCTAGTCTACAAAGTATGGAAATAAAAAATTTAAAATTTAAAAAAAAAAAACGTTTACAAGTGTTTTTGATATAGATGTACATAAGAATACTTTGATAAGTATATTTTAACTTAAATAGGGATGGTATAATAAAATTGTGGGGTCTGCGTTCGCGCCTGGCCTCCATAGAATGGAAATAGTCACAAACTTTAATAAAGACTTTTCATATCTATCTGCGTAAGTATACTTTGATAATTATGTTTCAGTTTGAAGAAATATGGTATAATAAAATTATGGGGTGTTCGTTCACACCTGACCTCCATAGAATGGAAATATGTCACAAAATTTAACAAGGTTTTTTAACATAGATCCACAGAATATTGTGATAAGTGTTTCAGTGTGAACAGGTATGGTATAATAAATTATGGGATTTATCTATTTTATTTTTACTTTCATCCTATTTTGCTTTGGTTTTGATACCCCCAAATTCAACCCAAATTTACAACCCTTCCTTTTCATAACCTATCATACTTTCATAAATCAAAGTCCATTTTCTGTAGGCTGTTTTTGAACCCAGTCAACGACGTGTACTTTTGCTAGTATATATATATATATATATATATATATATATATATAGGCAACTTTTTTTCTCTTAGGCATATTTCATTAAATAAAATAAACGTTTTTTTGTCTATCAATTCTATTTTTGACCGGTTCTAACCTCTAAATAACAGTCTTCACTTCTGGCAGGACGTTGGAAAGGATTAAAAATAGAATTAATCGACAAAAAAACGTCTATTTCATTTAATAAGAGATAAAAGTATGTATAAAAAATAAACTAAACAATTACTGTTGTTTGTATAGCAGCATTGCTTCCAACAAAGCCTTCATCAGATGATGACTTTGGGTTCAGGCATGGTTTTGGAGGCAAAGCATTATTACCACTAGCCGAGAGCACCTCAGCAGTATCTCACGATACCACCAGACTTTGTTGGATTGTCATTACTCTGTATGATTGCCATGTCTATGGCGGATGCAGAGAAAACCTTGTCTTGTATTTTCTTTATTTTTTTTTACACATTTATGGCACAATCATGTTGACACACTGGTTCTCGCCAGATCACAAAAGTTAAGCAATGTTGAGCCTGGCCAGCACCAGATGGGTGACCATTTGGGAAGACGAGGTACCGTATGTACCTCAAGATAAAATACCAGGTTGAGAAACTGGCGTGGTCTATCCTTCTCTCGAGGGTATATGGGACTCTCTTTAGCCGTGGTAGGCACCCCATCTAGTGATGGCATCACAATAAAAAAAAATACCTTTGGATAGCCCTGGCGAAGCATCAAGTATTCAGCTAGCGACAAAATTTGAATTGCACTACAAACTCGTGTAGTGAGTTCAATCTCGGCTGCGGCACACTGGATGAATAGATTTTTTTTGGTCTGATGAAGAAAGACCAAGATTATTCAAGAATGTGAAAGTTGAGTTTGTAATAAAACCTCGGCATCCGACTTTG
>NC_136510.1:16424694-16457194 GCF_053919585.1 Euprymna scolopes | reverse complement strand
ACAAGCACCCAAAATTTTCCTCGCGACCGCGACCTTTAAATATTTCTTACCAAAATCGAGTTTGTTAGAACTCCACTCTCTCGACGTATGCGGATATTTCAACTGGTTTCTACATAATAATAATACACCCAAACAAACAAACAAACACACACACACACACACACACACACACACACACACACACACACACACAGCTTCGTGATAATCGTTCATTTTTTGGCAATATTTATTTTTCAAAAGCCGGAAATTCGAATGTCAATTGTACTACTCCTATCCCGCAGTTTTTTTTAAAATCTACCTGAACTCGAGTCGTACAAACATTCCACCCCGGGACAAGATCAAAGTGTAGTATCTGTTCTTCAGATGCTGCACTTCAATTTCTTGTTCTCTGTCAGTGGAGGAGAAATCCTTTACGACTGAGACAATTTTTATTTTTGTTCCCTTTTCTCCACATTAAAAAACGACCCTAGTGTCTAACTGTCCCGTGGGGAGGCATTGTAAATAGGAACATTCCGTCCAAATTGTTGGATGGAGGATGAGGAGAAGGGGTGTGACGACGAAAAACTGCGTTTCTCTAATTGCTGTAATCGTTGGGGAATTATATCATTAGTCTTTATCGCCTCAAATCGTTGGTGGAAATTGATGGCGTGTAATTAAACATCTGTTTGGCGTTCCAAACATCACGCCATTTTTTTGATGTAAGGAAAAGCAATTCGCAATTGTATTTTGAGTAATTGCGACTTCTATTCGGTCGTGGCTGACAAAACGAGATTAAACGTAGATTAAATGAAGGGTTACGTTCCAAATTCCGTGCAGATTCCAGAGTTCGGCAAGATACATATGAAGAAGGTCGGCGGTTACATGGACCGAAACCTCCCGAAAATATCACTCGAGATAAGCTATTGAATCTTTTAGCATTCCTACAAGTAATTTTTTCATGTCAACACAAAAAAAATATTTTGCATTTTGCCTGAAAAATTATAAAGTCCGAGACATATACGGAACAGCTACCCACCGAAAACTCTTCTGAAATTAAACATGGCTTTCAATCCAAGATTTCTCAAAAGTAATCAAATTTTAATAATTATTTTTAATCCTCTCATAATGTTCTTCATCATTCAGCTGACGATCGACTCATTTCATTAAGCCAAATCCACATAAAAAAAAAATTCTTATCATTTTGTTCCAGCTAGAGATGGGGTATCCTACCAGATACATTCCAACAGAGAGATCTTGTTTAGATTCTGATCGTCCTTTTAAATGCAATTGTTTGCATCTCTCATGCACTTGATTCACCGGGTATATTTGCCAGCTAGTTTTTTAAATTCTTTTTTATAGGTTCGGTTGCTTCTATAATTACTGAAATAATAGAGATCTTCCTAAGATTCCAATTTCTTTTCATGTCGTACATAAGACCTTGATATTTTGTTATCTTTTCCTCTCAGCTCAGGTGGTTCACACTCTTTACTTCTGTATGGCAAAACCTGCACTTGTTGTCATTGCTGAGACCACTCATCTCTTATCGGCTTGACATGAGGTGACTCATCAGCAAAAGAAATAGCATATAGAGGATAGTTTTGTTACTAATTAGTCACAATTCATCAAGGTCAAAAGCCACTCGAGTATAAGGGTTAATGAAATGGATAGATTATCAGTTGAATGGTGAAGAATATTATGAGTGGATTGAAAATTATTAATGAAATGAATCAAGTTTGATTACTTATGGGAACGGTTTATTATAAAAAAATCAGTTTGCATCGTATTTTGAAGACGGCCATCTTACAACTGGCAGAGAAGCAGTCATGTGGTAATGTGTTCCACAAACAGGAAGCACTTTTGAAGAAGCTTTGACTCTGAAAATTCGGCCTGCTTCTAGGCACACGGAATGAGAAAAAAAGTTTTTTGTAGTTGTGATAGGATGATGAGTTCTTGCTGTGAATGTCTTACAGGGAGGAACCAGAGATCGGAGCTCAATAGAGCATCTTCCATGGAAATATCGATAGAGTAGAGAGAGACTAACAATGTTTCTTCTGTAACATTCTTAGGAAAACAGATTACACCCACAGGAGAACAGAATAGATATTTTACTACCCCTCCTTATATAGAGGAGGTAATGCCTTGGAGGATGGTATCATGATAAATAAACACATACTCTACTATCCTCCCTTAAAGGCGAGAATACTGACAATGGCATGTAGTTCTTGCTATGAATGTTTTATAAGGAATAATCAAAGACTGAAGCTCAGTCGAGCACCTTCCATGGAAATCACAGTAGAGACATACTAACAATGTTTCTTCTGTGAGGAAGGTTGTAGGTAGAAGAGATCTTCCCATATAGCAGAATAGATATTACTCTACCTTCTTTCTCTTCCCACATAGAGGAGGTAATGCCTTGGAGAAGGGTATCATGACCAATGAACACAAACTTTGCTTAAAGGCGAGAATACTGATAGTGGCATGCAAAAGAGCTAGTAGCCCTGAGCATCTGATATTCAAAGTAACTCCCTTTCTTAAAATATTTCTCAGTACTAGGACTTATACTTGACTCATTGAGGCATACAATCAAGGAATCCATATGTTTGTTTCTGTTGTGGTAGGATGACAAGCTCTTGCTGTAAATGGCTTACAAGAACTAAATGGCTTACAAGGAGTAACAGATCTTGCTGTAAATGGTTACAAGGAGTAACAGCTGTTGCTGTAAATAGTTACAAGGAGTAACAGCTCTTGCTGTAAATGGTTACAAGGAGTAACAGCTCTTGCTGTAAATGGTTACAAGGAGTAGCAGCTCTTGCTGTAAATGGTTACAAGGAGTAACAGCTCTTGCTGTAAATAGTTACAAGGAGTAACAGCTCTTGCTGTAAATGGTTACAAGGAGTAACAGCTCTTGCTGTAAATGGTTACAAGGAGTAACAGCTCTTGCTGTAAATGGTTACAAGGAGTAACAGCTCTTGCTGTAAATGGTTACAAGGAGTGACAGCTCTTGCTGTAAATCGCTTACAAGGAGTAAATGGCTTACAAGGAGTAACTTTTATCGAAACAATGATTGAGTAAAGAGAGACTAAGATCTTTTCTGTGAGAAGGATGTTGTAAAAAAGAAAAAAATTAATCTACTACTAGATTGCAAAGTCGATTTTGTACTCTATCAAGGCAAGAAGAGCTCCAAACAGCACTTCCCCAAATGTAGCTGCAATACACCATCTTGGAACGTATCTGCTATAGGTAGGGGATATCATCAGGAGTTAGGTACTTTCTCGAGCAGTAGAATGATCCAAACATTTCTTCAGTAGCATTAATTAAGTGGAGAGCACATACAGAACCTGGTGTTGGATATTGAGGTACAGGGGGACTCAAGACAAGCAAAAATAGGGATTCAAGTAAAAAGAAAACTCCCAGACAACGCCAGACAATTACAGCGAGTAGAAGACGACCTGATTGTTGATTTCTGACACAAAGGCGTCCCGATATCTGAACTCTGACGAAAAGCAAATGTCAATAACAAACAATGAAAGCAAAATTTATGAATCAAATAGCGATTCAGAAGGAATGCGAACTTAAAAGCAAATGAGATTTGAAGGGGAAAGGTAGTCACTATTGAGAGAGAGAGAGAGAGAGAGAGAGAGAGAGAGAGAGAGAGAGAGAGAGAGAGGGGGGGGGGAAAGACGCGCGTTGGTTGCTTTCCGCTTGTCAGTCTACCGCCCCATTCTTCCCACTCCCGGCTCCACGAGCGACTGTTTTTATAGCCAAGCATACACTGAAAGCGGTGTATCAAATAAATATACTCCCAATACGGGTACTCCAAAATGGCCACTGATTATTATACTGACCAAGCTTAACACCACTTAACTTCAATGATCTAACGGGAACCGGTGTGTTCTTTTTTATTTAATGGAAATCGCTCCAGACAGGGCATGAAGGCACTTGACGTAAGAAGCTAAAAAAAACAAAAAAACAAAAATACTACTTCAAGGTCAAAAACTAGTTAACAATAAGTATTAGATGACTAGATTCTGATCAAGAAAACAGCAATTCTTCCCCGTTTGTCAGAAACATCGCTCGCGGAATATGGGAATTACAGGACAAATTAAAAGAAGTGAGAGTTATAAGGCTGCCGAAATTAAACCTAAAGTTCACGTTTTTACTGTCCTAAATATGATTATGCCAAACATCTATGGCAATAACGATAGATTAAAGAAATACCTGCAACACCTCTTCTGTGAGAAGTGCATTGTAAAGAATAGAAGAAATTCTCCCCCACTAGATTGCCAACTAGATTTTGTACTCTGTTCGGGCAAGAAGAAAATCTCTGAACGGCAATTCTCGAGCTGTAGCTGCAGTACTCCATCTTAGGATGTATCTGCTGCTAAGCACATGAAAGAAGAAAACAAAAGTTCTTTGTAGTTGTGGTAGGAAGACGGGTTTTTTGTGCATATCTTACAAGAAGGAACCAGAAATTGGAGCTCAATCGAGCACTTTTCATGGAAACAAAGATGTTTCACTTATTCTTTTTTTTTTTTTTTCATATTTTATATTTGGGATATTTTTTTTATTGTAAACCTTATTGAAGGAATTTTCTTTGTAGTTTTCAAAAGAAATTGTGTTATTTCGAATTATAATATGGTTTCCAATATTATTTTGTCAAATAAACTCTCATAATGAATAAAATAAAATACGCATCAAGTGCGCTTGAAAGCCAAATACAACGTAATATTAGAAAAATAAACAACTATTTTACTTGTTTAAAATTTATCACAAATATATTTCAGAGGTATACTCCATCTTCAGTGTGTTGTTTTGTTTCTTTTTTTTTCCTTTTCTTCTTCCTTGCCATGTTGTAAATTTGGAGAAAGAAGTCTGTTTGTAAAGAGCCGCGCGTTGTTTCTACCGGTTGTATTTTGAAATGTTTGAACTGTGCGTAGGCCACGCGAGAATAACGTAAACATTTCTATATGAATTCTCATCCTTGACGTTATTCTCGCGTTGCCTACGCACAGTTCAAGCATTTCAAATTCAAATTAAAACAATGTTTCTATATGAACTCTCATCCTTGATGTTAAAGCCTCATAATGTTCGTTGGTTAGGGTTAGGAATTTTGTTGTGTAGGTATTTATTTCTTTCGCATGGTGAAAAATGCGATACAAGAGTTGGAAAATGGGATTGAAAAGTCAGCGCCTCCAAGGAGGAGTACTCTGACCTGTAAAAAATGGGCATCCCCATTGGAATTTCCAATTAGGGGTGCCTCAAGCGATTAGCAGTAAACTGACTCCTTCGCAAAAAGAAAAAAAAGGCAAAGTCGTAAATGGTCTACCTCCAAGAACTACACAAAACCAGCATTACATCATTAGTGAACAGGGGAATAGACCATTACAAGAATGACCTAGAATCTATTGGTTTTGGGGCAACCCACGGTAGCATATTTTTCACCAAAATTCTTGGAATCATATTGGGATTTCAAGATTATATTGTCAACTGACACTTATAATATCCGTGGGTGGCTTCAATGGATTTTGCAGCAATTATTATCGATTGAATACAAAATGGCAAGAATAAATTTTCTTCTTTGCCATTTAGTCGATCAAATCATGGAAGAAGAAATACCAAAAAGCCAAATGAAATGTTGCAGAAGATGAATTGTTGAATGGAGTGGAATTTACTGATAAATAAATGATACCATAAAACTAATAAAGATACATCAAATTGAATAGATGAAATCTCTCTCTCTATATATATATATCTATATCTATATATATATATATATATATATATATCTATATATATATATATATCTATATCTATATATATATATCTATATCTATATCTATATATATATATATATATATATATATATATATATATATTAATACATCAGCTTTATTTATTTTTTCAGTTACGAATTTAATTTGTTCCATGACAGCTGATGTATTAATAAAAAAAAATAAATAAATAAAAAATCGTATCTCAGAATAATTATTTCCATTTGAATTAAAAGAAACAGAATTAATTCGTTCCAAGGGTAAGAAATTTACTAAAAAAATAAAAAGTTGAAATTGCACTCAGCAATCACTAAAGAAACATAAATACAATAGTAATGACACAGGAATAGATATATAATAATAAATGTTAATAAAAACCATAAACAAAATAGAGTTGTACTCATTACCTAGGCGAGTGCTAGAATACGAGATACATGCAAGGAGGCGAGAGGAAGAGAAGCATAGCTACCACACACACACACACACACACACACACACACACACACACACACACACACACACACACACACACTATGGTAACTGAAAAGGGGCAAGATTATAGACAATTAAAAATGTTGAATTAACTTACTAAATGCTTATTATTTAAGTCTTAATGTAACAGAAAGGATGAGTAATAAAAAAAAGAAAAGAAAATTATAACCAACATACTATGGAGACAGGCATGAGCGGCTAATGAAGGTGAGCTATAAGTATGGTTGTAGGGAAAGAGAGTTGAGACAGCATAGCCTGGCCTACAATACGCACACCTTTTTGTATTTTCCTTTGTTTTCTCTTTTTGTATTCTTTGTGCTTTATTTCATTTTTTTTGTGTCACGTGATTTTTGGAAATCGTATCTCAAATTTTTTGTTGTATCTTAGGGTGTAAATATAGATACAATGTATCGCTATATTAAAAAAAATCGCATTTAGTGCATTCGTATTTCAAAGTATTACTGTATATACATACAGTGATAGTTATATTGGTTTTACGACCACTACCCTACCCTCCACCTCACCATGCATCTTGTAAATTCTAGTGGAAGTTATCAATTTATAATATAACGGCCCTCCTCCAATTTAAGACAAATCTTAGTAACACTAAAAATTACACCATGCAACAAATTTTTACAAGTTAAAAATATTCAAAGTCATTTACATAAAAATCCAACCACAATATTGCCTATCAAGCCAGTAACAATATTTTAAAATGTTTGTGGTAACATTTCTCTGATGTGACCCAAATCTTGACCCCAGAATTCAGCTTTTTAATGGGTTCCCCAACAGTCTGGCACCCTACTGTCTGCAAATATTGAGTTGTGCAGCTATTGAAATTCTTCTTCCCTACCTTTTCCAACCTACTTGTCATTTGCTCCCTAACCCAAAGATAATTTGATGCCGAATTGAAAACGTTCATGACACATATGGAATTTACATTAATTGTTTTGATTTTTAAACAAAAATAATAAAAATAAATGCATAATTAAACAGAAGCTCTTGCTTATTTTTTTTTTTAACAATGTTTTGATTTCTTTTCTTTTTAAATTTTCTTATTTTGTTTTAGCTAGGAATGGGACATCCTACAGGATTCCAGACACTGACCTACTATCGCATACATTCCAACCGAAACATCTTTTTAAGATTCTAACCGTTCCTTTTAAGTGCAATTATTTGTATCCTTCTTGTGCTTAGCTGAACGGGTATATTTGCCAGATAACTTTTCAAATTCTTTTTCATGAGTCTGGTTGCTCTTATAATTACTGATATGATGGAAATCTTCCTAAGATTCTAGTTGCTTGTCTCTCGCTCCTGGACAGGGTTCAAAAAAGAGTCGCCAACCTGATAGTTTGCTTGTCTCTCGCTCCTGGACAGGGTTCAAAAAAGAGTCGCCAACCTGATAGGTCCTGAACTGTCATCTAGGCTTCAACCTCTGTCCCATCGACGAGATGTTGCATCCCTCTGCCTGTTCTACAAATACTTTAATGGTGAATGCTCTGATGAACTGCAAACACTTGTACCTCCCCGACGTAACTACCCCCGACAAACCCGACAAGCTACTAAGTCTCATCCCTTTACAGTAGAGATCCCTAGGTGCAAGAAAGCCTTTTACTCCAATAGTTTCTTCCCCAGAACTGCAGGTCTTTGGAACTCCCTTCCGGGATTCTGCTTTCCCAACTGCAATGATATGCAGAAGTTTAAGTGTAATGTTAACAAACATCTTTCTACTCTTCTCCCCTCATAATGACCCCGCTAATTAATTCCCTAATAGTAGCCCCCTGCTTCAAAGTGGCACTGTGCCTTGTTTGGGGTGAAAATTGAATAAAAAAAAAAAAAAAAAAAAAAAAAAGTTTCTTTTCATGTCGTACATAAAATCTTGGTATTTTGTTATCTTTTCCCTCTCAGCTCCGTTTAATCCAGCATCATTGGGGAACACTAACTTCTACTAAGGTTGCTTCTTTCTATTTCTTACTGCATTATGTCAGGCTTAATAGCTCCGTTTTCTAGATATATAGTAAGAATTGCATAATCATACGTGCATGAGTGCACAACTTATTTCCAACTATTCTTTCTGGTAAACATGTTCCCAGGACTTGCTGCTGCATTGAATATTCAACTTTTTACCCAGTGAAGATATTTACACATTCCATTGTATGACATAGTTTAGATGAAATCAAAGACTAAAAAAATAGTGATAGTGGTTGAAACCCAACAGGGCACGGGTACGTCTACTATCTTATCGATATGCATGGACGAATCTAAAAGGCAGGGAAGAGAAACTCATTCCAATTACATTTTGATTGATTGATATTTTTTGGAATATCGACACGCAAAGCGTTATTTATCTATCACAATAAAACCCATTTTTTTGTTTCCATGTTGGACACGCATCGCAGAACCGAGGTCAATATTCTGCTTTACTAAGAATCGGTTTCCATGGAAACATGGAGATCTATTCATAAATTTCAGCTTTGCCATGACTACGACAATACCTGACCGATTGACCAAGAATGTCAGAACTCTCCTTCGTCACTCACCATCCGCCAATTCAATTGCAATAGCACACGTTTGTAACTGACCAAGATAACAAGCATAGTCGTCGACATCCAGTTCTTTCCAGTCTTTTTTTTCATAAGGGAGTCACCACTTATCAAGGCGCAAAAGCAATTTGAGGATAAGGATTAATGAGTGTACACATCACCAAGACAACGGTGTAGTGATCGTTTGTGGTGGAAATTGCATTTAGATTTTAGCACAGATAGGGAAATTGTTGATAGTGGTTAAAGCTAGGCAAGTGTTTTTTGTGAAGGTTTAGCAAGGTGTGACCATAGATTAAAGCTCAGACAAACACTTGCATGAAAATAACAATAGAAAACATGGAAATTTTACTTTAACTATTTCCACTATATAAATTATTATTAGTATACCAGCCCGGCATTACCTGGAAGTTTTTATTTTTATTTACTAGTTCTTTATATCTTCAAATATTTATTTATGATGTTTGGTTTGGTGGTTTTGTTTTATGGCATATCAACCCTTTTTGAGTTATTTAATGCTGAATCCAGTAATTTTGAAAAAATAAAAATGCTATACTTTAACTTCTTTATATCTTCAAATATTTATCCATGATGTTTGGTTTGGTTATTTTGTAGAGGGAAATTATGTTTTTTTTTTTAATTTTATTTTTTATTTTTATTGTTTTTTACTTTGCAAAACATGATTACATTTTTCAAAGGGAAAGGAAAAAAAAACAATAACATGATTGTTTGGTGCATTTTAAGGCAGGAAACCAGTATCTTCAGACAACCTGATCTGGTAGTAGCATGTATTTGAGGCAAGAAGAACAGCATCCATTATGTGTGTGATACTATAGACCCATCCCCACTCAGGAATTGGGAATTGTGGGAAAAAGAGAAAATGTACTGTATGACGAAAGACAAGAGGAAATAAGCTTATTGGAGAACAAAGTTAAAGGAAATGGAGTTGGTGAAAAGACAGTAGATAGAAAGTTGTTCATCAATGCATACAAAAGGAAGCTCAGATGAGATTGTTAATCAAGGTGTGACAGTTATTTTGGGACAAAGAACCGAACAAAGGTTATTATATATTATATTTAGAATTAGTTTATGGGCAGTTTTAGGTGTGGCTGTAAATTCTGCAGCAGTTTACGACGGTTAGGAACAGGTGTGGACATTCTTGGGATCGTGACAGTTAATAACAGTTACAGTTGACGACAGCTATGAGTTTGACACAATCGAAGCCAGATCATGGTTTGGACGAGATCAGGAAAGTTTTGGGAGATCGAGATGAGCTAACATCAACTTAACCAATGTTACCTCCTGTTAGACATATATATGAAGTTTATAAAATCAGAGAAAAATGTAATTCTCATCTTCTTGTCTCCCTCTCCCTATTAATTTTTTTTGTTTTATTATAGTTTACGGACAGTCTTGAGTTTATGACAGTACGAACAGTTGACGACAGTTGCAAGTTGGACATAGTTGAGAGCAGGTTGTGGCTTGGACCAGGTTGTAGCTCAGAACAGATAAGGAAATGAATTGATCAACTGACAAAGAGGCCTCAACAGACAACTAAGATATGGACGTTAGTGCTTAGAGAGTCGTTTCCTATGATGGTGTCACACATACACCCAGAGCCTAACTAACATCCACAGATGATGTTTTCTATTTAAAAAAAAAATTTTTTTTTATATATCCTTGCAAACCCATGCACACCTTCTTGACAGCCGCCAATGTGAGAGACGACAACATGGCCAAAAGAAAAGATGAAAGAGGAGATCACAGAAAAATGTTGGGGGGTGGGTTACGTTTGTTGTCGAGGGGGCAACATGTGGAATCACATGTGTTGTTAATCCCTCTTTGATGTATTAAAATATCACAAATTTAATCATAATTTTTATTTTTTTTATTTTTCCTTCCCAGAAAACAAAAAATACAAAAAAAAAACATATATAAATAAATTTTTATTCTAAACCAGTGGCTGCCAACCTGTAGGTTGCAACCTCAAATGGTGTCGCAGCACCAATACCATGAGGTCGCCAATTTATTTTGAGCCGAATGTGAATCTTAAAAACTTATTGATAAACTGCAATTACAAGAATTTGGGGCAAAAAGTTCTACAAAGTTCCTAGTAATATCAGGAATCGAATTAAGGAATTTATTACTGTTCCCAACAAATTATGTGAAGCAGCATTCTCCCAACTTCTCATTCTTAAAAATAAGTACTGAAATCAATTAAATGTGGAAGCCAATTTGAGGTGTGCCATATCGACAACAGAGCTCAGTATAGAATTCCTTAAAAAAAAAAAAAAAAGAAACTGCAATATCAGCCATCTAATTAAAGTCAGTTTATAAACATATTTTACCTAACCGATGAAATTTGTGTGTTTGAATAATTTTGAATTGACTTGCAA
This sequence comes from Euprymna scolopes, assembly GCF_053919585.1. Lineage (NCBI taxonomy): Eukaryota > Metazoa > Mollusca > Cephalopoda > Sepiida > Sepiolidae > Euprymna > Euprymna scolopes. The sequence continues at coordinate 16,446,016 of NC_136510.1, read as the reverse complement.
TTAATTTTTGTAGCAGCGTTGGAATTTGTATGAATAAATTTGAAATTAATCATGAATTTAGGGATTGTATAGTTACTTCATGAATAAATAATCTATAATTCAATAATCGAAATATATCACAGTTTGTTGTACAAAAAAAATGAATGTATATATATATTTTAAGGGTCAGGTTCGTTTCTTGATTACTTGTTCGAAAAAGGGTTGCCATTTTTTAAAGTTTGGGAACCATTGATCTAAACAATAGCCCCTAATAATCAAGTTCAGGAGATAATTCGTTCTTTTAAACTATAGAGCCCCGCAACGCGAAATTAATTGTAATTGTTTGAAATAGAAAACAATTGTTGTTAAGTGCTCATCTGAACCCCCATGCCAAACTTTCACAAGTGTTCATCTATGGCCCCCGCCCCCTGTGCCAAACTTTCACAAAAAGACACTCGACTAGCTAAAACCACTATATATGATTTCCCAACTTTCTATCTGTGCCTAAATGTAAACGCAGATTCCATGAACAAAGCTTCTTTTCCAGAACTGCCTGCCTTTGGAACACTGTTCCGCTGGCATGCTTCCCAGCTAAATACAACATGGTAGCCTTCAAATCTAATGTAAACAAGTTCCTGTTAAGTCGTCTTCATAAAAAATCAACTTCCACCCAATTTCCATCATTAACGATTACTTCATTACCACCTTACATTCATTAACCCTTATCCTCGAGTGATCTTCGGGCCTTGATAAGTGGTGACCCCAAGTAAAAAAAACAAACAAACAAAAATAATCTTAAAAAGGATTGCAAAAAGATAGCAAATACCAAATGTTGAATGAGACACTCAACATTTCATTTCCATGAGCACCTTTAACAATGGCTATTGTTCCAAGCTTCTATCAACAAAGTTTTTAAGTATTTTACGTCTGTGACCTCTTTCCACTGTAATTGAACGGTAAACTCCAATTGCTAAAAAACTCGTTACGCTGCGATGTAGATGTTGTGAGTGAAATTCGTTGGATTCAATGAACACAATTCCTTCTGTGATTATAGTCAGCTTACATACTTCCTAATTTTTCTGCAGAGCGCTTACCGGAAGCAGTGACAAGGCAAACCAGTTTCTCCACTTTTATTTCTATTGTGAAGCGATTTATTGAAATAGAATATAAATTATTGAAAAGCATACAATAAAAATTAACAAAATTATAAAAAGATAAAAATAACACAATTAGTCTTTATTTGCACTTTTAATAAGAGAATTTAAAATAAATGTTTTTATTTTATTTTAAATTTCATAAGGAATATATTTGTTTTTGAAATTATAAAGATAAGTGTTTTTTTTAATCTTAAAATAAATTTTTTATTTGAATTTATATAGTAAATATGTTTATGAAAGTATAAAAATGAAATTATTGAAATCAAAATAACAAAATTTCAAAGATCATAAAAAACATATCCAATACATAAGAAAAATAAAGGAACTGATTTGCCTTGTCACCGCTTCCGGTAGCGCTCAGCAGAAAATTAGGAAGTGCGTTAGCTGCCTATAATCCCTTTTGTTTATTAAATTGTTATATGAAAGTACAGAATAGTTAACAAATCCTTCCCTCCCCATGTTAAAAATGGCTTGTTTAATAATTGTTGAAATTTGCTAGCCGGAAGCACTAGCCGGCCGTTCTATAGCAAAAGCTCAAGGGAGTTTGAGCTTCTTCCGGAAGTTTCATTTGCACAAGCATGAAATTACATGCTCACTTAATTACAGTTATAATGTCATTCGGACAAGATATATTAATCTTGTCTCGATGAGAATCCAATTCTTAAGGGAGATTTTTTTTCCGCTTGTCTTATCCGCAGGAAGTATTCATAGGGAACTAATATCTTCTGTGGTTTATTTCCTTAAACGGGATATTTGAATTAATTTTGGTGCTTCTATATTATAATAAGTGAAGCATGCATGGTCTCCCGTGAGTGCACAAAAAACGAAGCATAAAAAACCCCGACTAAGTTCAGCATTGCCCCCCCCCCTATTTAGCTCCAAAAGTCCCCAGGAGACATCAAATCCTGGTGAAAATGAACAAACGGTGCAGGTTTAGGCCTTAACATATGTACATTTGAGTTCTGCACCATGCAAAAAAAGAAAAGAAAAAAGTCCATCATTTGCCCCCCCCCACCACCACCCCATTTAGCCCCAAAAGTCCACAAGGTCTTAACATATTTAAATTTGAGTTCAGCACCATGCAAAACTGCCAAATAGACATACACAGAAAATTTTGGACAAATATGGTAAACTAATCTCAAAAATGGAGTGTTTTTATTAGCCCTAAAAAAGCCCCTGGGGCACACCCAAGAGTTATTGCAGGGTATAAACAAACAAAATTATATAGAAATCAGTCAGTTACAACTTTTCAGAAAGTTTTATAAAAATTCAAGGCATCAATCTTTTTTAATAAGCACAAAAGTGTCAATTTTAGCCATTTTAATCCGAAAGGCACCCCTGGGGCAACCGGAGTTTTCCCGGAAAATCCGTTCTGTTACTTTTTAATCATATGTAAAATTTCAAAAAATTCCAAGGCGTAGTTATTGAGAAAAGTGCAGACAGATAAACGGACAAGGGTGAATTTACAGGTCCACCCTCCTTTTGTCAAGAGACCAATAACAAAAAATATTGAATTTCAAGTAAAACAAATGGTACTTACATAATTTGCAAATAGTAACATATCCAAAAATTATGGAAAACGATAAGATAGAAAAATGATTATTCATGAAAAACAGTTCCGATAAAGGTAAAAACAGTTCTATAATGTTACATGCTGAGTCGGACAAATTGGGTCACGTGACGTAATAAAAGGGAAGTAACTCAGTTGGAGCACAATGTATAGCAGGCGGAATTTATTCAGAAAACCAGCATAAACATAACATATATACATAATTTGTGAATTTTTAAAACATAACTTTGAATTTTGAATTTTTTTATAAAAAATAACTGATTGAATTTGTGGAAAATTGAAAACTTAATTACCTCCCCTGTTAACTCTCCAATTCAAGTCAGTAGATTTTGTAACAAAATCGTGAGATTTTACAAATGTCTCTTCATGAATAATTATTTTTCTATCATATCGTTTTTCATAATTTTTGGATATGTTACTATTTGTGACATGACAATTATGTAGGTACCATTTGTTACTTGAAATTCAATATTTTTTCAATATTATAATATAGAAGCACCTTAATTTTCCCTGTTTGGGAACTTGTATGAAAAATTGATTGCAAACTTTATCAAACTTTTTCACTTTGTTGCAATAGGTTAAACAGCAAATCTACCAGAACTTGACTTATTGACATGCCTCTGTCAGGAAGGATTACTATGAGGCCTCCAACAGTTTGGAGCACGCTTAAAATGCACTATTTTCTGCAACACAAAATTGAATAAAGAAATATATTCAAGGTAATTGTTTCTGGTTTTGCGAATATCGTGTCTTCGGAATCTTTTACCTGTGTAGAAGAAATTCTTACATAATAACACAATTATTTAGAAACCCATTCTTAACATGGGGAGGGAAGAACTTGTTATCCGGTGCCGATACAAACACAGGATGTAAGAACGTTCAGGAGCTGTCTACACTTCCTCTTCCTCCTGACGAAGAGATATTTTCTCGAAAACATTTGAGAAACTCATGAATCTACCACCTTGTGTGACACGCGATGGTCAGAAATAAATTTGCATTATTGAAAATTACTGAAGTTCCTTCAATATTGCCATTGTTATTTATTTTACTATATAGACCGTTTCCATAACAGTACTGTTATAGCTCCCCAAAACAAATTAAAATGGATAATTAGGCATTCCGGGTCATAATTGTATTATCTCCATATATAAAATTTTGATTACAGAAATTCTCTGGACCAAAATAATGTAGGTTTTACACAGCAGATGCCACATACAAATTTATCATGTCTAGACTATTAGCCACTATCTTATGTAATTTTAGAACGATATTTTAGACACATTTAGTCATTATAATAAAATCCTACATTTCATCCTAGGAACAACACCATTACAATTGCAACCATCTTTACAGGAAGTAGTTCCTATTTTTTCCTCAAAATATAAAGTCCTCCTACTGCCCCCAGTTAACACCAGGAGAAAATATACATGTTATATGCATATTGTGCTTGCATCCTTCGTAACTGGATCATAAACTCATAGACATAACATTATCTTTCCCTTTTTAGATTAAAAAATAATAAAGTCCCCCAGACTAATTCTGCTCATTCTGATTGGCTAAGCTCTGATCATTCTTATATTCTGGATTAATAGTATCCCCATACTAAACAAATACTAATGTACCATTCCAATATGGCATCACAATGATACCTACTTTTGCCCTCTGAGTAAATTGCTGCATTCATTTTCTTTCTTTTTACAGTGTCAACAATATTTACATCAGTTTTTATTTATTCCCCCCCCCTCTCTCTCTCTCTCTTTCTCTCGCTTTTTAGATTTCTTTTTCTGCTGAAATAAAAGAAAAACATTCTACAGCATCAACATTATCTACACAAGTTTTTATTTCCTCTCTCCCCTTCTTTCTCTTTACAAAACAGCATCAACCTTATCTACAACAGTTTTTATTTGCTCTTTCATTCGCTTGCTTGCTTTTCACATTTCTTTTTCTGCCTAAATAAAAAAAACAAACATTTGACGGTGTCAATGTTATCTACAACAATTTTTATCTCCTCTCTCTCACTTTATACATTTATTCGCATGCTAAAAAAAAGAAGAAAAAACAAACATTTTGTGGTGTTAACACTATACTACAACAGTTTTATTCCCCCCCTCTCTCTCTCTCTGTATACATTCTTCCCAACTTTCCTCTCTCTCACTCCGATTATTATTTCTCTTGTGTGTTTCTGTGTCCGTGTGTTTGTCTTACTATGCGGCTCACTATGATAAATTGCTATCACAAAAGCAAAAAAAAAAAAAAAAAAAATTCATCTCCCTACTTTTTATGCCATCTTTACTTATATATTCACAGATTGTCGTAAACAACAACTATAGGAGATAAGTATAACAGTCCGCAAATAAATAAATACAAACTATTTTTCTATAATGAAAAAAAAAGAAGTTTGCCACACTAATTCCTTCTTAAAAAAGATGAATTTTGCCTTTTTAATTTTGTTGTTGTTGTTGTTGTTGGTGGTGGTGGTGGTGGGAAGACCATTTACTAAAACTGAACCACAGCAACGTGTGACCGGGTATGGCTAGTTTTACTATAAAGACCGTTTCCATAACAGCATTGTTATAGCCTTCAAACACAGCCCTTTCACATTTCGCATAAGGCAAACTACAAAATTCTTCTTTCCTTTGAGTATTTGTAAAAAAGAAAACATTCCAATTATAATATCTTTGTAATAAAAATAAAATTCAAATTTTCCAATTAAAAAAAAAAAAATCACTATCCACAATGTGCCAAGTGTTGACCTAGATTTTCATATGTGTAAAATACACAGGGAACTGATTTTCACAATTCACCACTAACTGTTGAATACATTCTTAGTCGGAAGTAGCAATTCTCGATCGTTATGCCAGGATTGTGTCAACATAGTATGTGATACTGAAGTACTGCAAGTCCTCTTCATATCCAAACTGAGACATAACAATGGGTCTTCTATGCTAGTGCATTCTGGGAAGATATGACCTCCATGATCTATTTTTATTTTCGTTATTTAACCATGGGGAAGAGGGAGATGAGGTGTCGTTCTTAAATATTGGAATTCTTTTGATACCGCTGCATTTCAGAGTGTCTCTTTGTGGCATTTTTTTTTTTTTTTTTTTTTTTTTTTAGTTTCTTTTGATTAGCTGGTTGAATCCATACAATTTTCTTTTCCTGTTATCATTTTTTTTTTTTTTTTTAAATCACTTTCATTAATGAATGGCGTCCGGGTGAATCTCTTCCCTTCTTTCACGTGACAAAAAAAAAACAAAAAAAAAAAAAAACAAAACAAAAAAAAACAAGAGAAAAAAACAAAAAAACAAAAGAAAAAAAAGACCAACAGCAAAAGAGAAAGCTTTTCTTTTGTCTTTTCGGCTTTTTACAACACCATTAGCACAGATTTTTCTCTTAATTTCGCTTTATTATTTATTTTTTTCTTTTCAGATTCCTATTTTTTTTAAATTTGGTTCTTTTGGAAATGTTTTTGTCAATTTTTCATCTCATTTAATTTTTTTTTTTCGCAGGAGGAACAAAAATTTTGAAAAAAAAAAAAATTAAAATAATAATAATAATCCGATCTAAAATAATAAAAAAAAAAAAAAAAAAATGACAACTGATTGCTTGGCTTTTAAGTCATAAAATAAGAATGACATCAGAAATTTTGTCAAAATTTATAAATTTCGTTTTTTGGTCCTCCCTTGGAACAAGAACGGAAATCGAAATATTGAAATTCAATTAAAACAAATTGCATATACTTAATTGTAATGCCGAAATTAGTAAAATATCCAACAATTACGAAAAATCGTTATTGTTATTTCCATGGTAGGTGCTTTATCGTTATTTCTGAGCTCCAATCTCTCGTCCCCCCTCGCCAATCTTTCATGAAAAACACACGTCTAGCTGAAACAACTGTCAATAGTTTTCCCCACTCTTTATCTGTGCCTAAATCAAAATGTAGATTCCATGAACAAAGTTTCTTTCTTAGAAGTGCACACTTGTGGAACTCTCTTCTGTTTGCCTATTTCCCACATGACTACAACTTGGAAGTCTTCAAGTCCAACATAAACAAATTTCTGACAAACCGCCCCCTTAAGTAAGACACTTTATCAAATCTCCATTACTAATGATTACTACGATATTATCCCATTGATTACTGTACACGCAATAACCCTTATCCCTGAGTGGCTTCAGGGCCTTGATAAGTGGTGACTACCGTGTTAAAAAAATTAAAAAAAATGATGAAGTAAAAAATTAATTATTAATGAAAACAGTTTTGGAAAAAATTGCACGTTATACATAATTTTTTTTTTTACTCATGTTCACCCCTAACAAGGCATATCACCACTTGGACATGGACGTAAGGGGCTTCTATTTGGCACCATGCTTAGGAAATATAAAGAAGATGTTGGTTTACGTTACATTTAAAGTTCTGCATATTAGTACAATCAGGAAAGCAGGTAGTAGGAAAGGAATTCCAAAGTCTAGCTGTTCAAGGGAAGAAACTATTAGAGTAGAAAGCTTTCTGGCATTTAGGGACCTACACAGTGAAGGGGTTAGATTTTGTTGCTAAGCGAGTTTGTTGGGAATATGTGCATCGAGGGGGTACAAGTGCAACGAGTTCATCAGAACACATTCCATTAAAATACTTGTAAAACAGGCACATAAATGCAACATTATGGCGATGGATCAGAGGTTGGAACTTAGTTGACAAAATAATAAACAGAATAGGCAGGGGAGGTAACTAATCTGTTTTGTTATATCCCCTCCCACATAATGATGATGGCATCTCAATAAATCGTGAAATTGTGAAAGCAAATGTTTTATATAAAAATTTAGTTACTGATTGCGACACACCAATTAAGTACCTATTTACTATGCCTCCCCACGGGACAGAGTTAGACACCAGGGTCGTTTTTTAACGTGGAGAAAAGGTACAAAAATAAAAATTGTCTCAGTCGTGAAGGATTTCTCCTCCACCGAAAGAGAACAAGAAATAGAAGCGCAGCATCTGAAGAACAGATACTACACTTTGATCTTTACCAAAAAGGCCAATGCTCTGAAATGGAAATTCAATTTTGCGGATTTCGATTTTCATTTTTATTTCAATGAAGCTTCTTTCATTTTTTCGAAAATTGATAAAAAAATTGATTAAATAAGAAACAAGCCGAGCATGTGGGGTCCTCCTCCACAAGTACAAAATTTACTTCACCATGACTAATGTTTGAGCCAAATTTAAAAAAAAAAATCCAAGGCATGGTTATTGAGAGAAATGTGAACAAACAAACGGAAGGGAATCACTAGGTTCAATTCCTCCTTTGTCGGGGAACCAATAATTATTATTTAGTGAATAATCTTTATTCATTTAAATAAATAAAATTAAAAAAAAACCCAATTCAAATTGTCGCTCCCTTGGATTATATACGAGTTATCTCCCCTAAATCATTCTTATGAACGCTCTGCTAAAAACAACCTCATTCCACATAATGCATTTAAAATAAGATATCCTCTTTTTGGATGGACAAGTTCTAATATTTACTTATACCATTGTTCATGCATATTCTCTATTCGCTGACCTCAGCAACACGTCTTTATCGATTGTATTAAGTCTTTTAGCAATTATATCTGTGTGGTTCATTGGTTCATTCTTTTATGTATCGTATATCTCTTTTCTACTATTGTAAAAAAAGAACTGTGTGTGAGTGTGTGTGCGTGTTCCCTATGGACTCGAAAACAGTCTGGCTCAACAGTTTTCAAGAAGTGCAATGGTAACAAAGTGTCACCATGCATCGAGTATTCTCACCACATTTGAGCAAGAGCATCTGTCACTAGTCTCGCTTTTAAACAGGATCCAAAAAAGAGTCTCTAATCTAATAGGTTCCTTATTATTGGTCATGCTCCAACCTCTGTTCTATTATCATAGTGTTGCATCCCTGTGCCTATTTTTACAAGTATTTTAATGGAATGTGCTCTGACGAACGAGTATATGCACAAAAGGAAACGGTATTGATATAATAATAACCGTTTGTTTCTGCATAACGAAACGGATCTGTAAAAAATGTACCGAAATTTTAACATGGTAGAGCTGTTTTGCATGAAAAATAAATATTGGTTTCTATTCCTACCATACTGTTATTCTTTTATATATATGCTCTGTTATATTTAACATATATCGAGCTTCTAAACGAAATAATTGCACTATAGTTGCTACTTTTGTTAAATGTTACACTATTTTTGCTACTTTTTGTAAAGTGTAACTGTATTGTTGTTACTTTTATTTTGTGTTGCTCCATTGTTGTTATCTTTCATAAAACGTTGCTCCATTGTTGTTATCTTTCATAAAACGTTGCTCTATTGTTGTTACTTCTGTTAAATGTTGCTCTGTTGTTACTTTTTGTTGAGTGTTGCTTTGTTGTTACTTTTTCTTAAATGTTCCTGTTATTTTTTGATTAAATGTTGCTTTATTGTTATTTTTGTTAAATGTTGCTCTATAGTTGTTACTTTTATTAAATGTTGCTTTATTATTTTTACTTTTATTGAATGTTGCTGTAATTTTGTTACTTTTGTAGTGTTTCTCTATTGTTGTTGTTTTTGTTAAGGGTTTCTTTGTTGGTGTTACTTTTGTTACATGTTGGTCTGTTGTTGTTACTTTTATTTTAGTGTTGCCTTATTATTGTTACTTTTTGTTAAGTGTGGCTCAATTGTTTGTTCTTTTATTATATGTTGCTCTGTTGTTACTTTTTTATGTGTGTCTCTGTTGTAGTTACTTTCGTAAAGTGTTGATCTGTTGTTGTTACTTTTAAGTATTGCTCTGTTTTTGTTACTTGTGTTAAATGTTGCTCTGTTGTTGGTACTTTTTTTTAACAGGAATTTGGTATAATTTATTTATTTAAAAGGGACAGCTCAACAAAAATTGTTTACATTGGTCTTGAAGACAACTATATTGTTGGAAAGCAGGCCAGAGGTGGGCAGTTCTAAGAAAGAAGCTTTGTTCATGAAATCTATGTTTAGATTTAGGCACAGATAGAGAGAGAGGGAAATTGTTGATAGTGGTTGTAGCTAGATGAGTGTTTTTTTTGTGAAAGTCTGGTGAGGGGGGGATCATAGATTGCAGTTCACACGAGCAGTCTCTATGAAAATAACGATAGAATAGGACAGGCTAGCAACATCTTTTCTGTGGAGAAAAAGTTGCAGAGAAGAAAAAAGGGCACCGCCAACCAGGTTTCAAAGTTAATTTTGATTCAACCATCATCTCCTGTTAAAATCTTTTTGACTAGTAATGAGGGTATGGCACCAATGATTTTGACGATCGTTTTTATAACCACAGTTATAATAACAATCAACCAATTAGAAGCTTCAAAAGTTATTATAAAAAATGTCGAATTTTGGATTCAATCAGTTCAGCATCAGCCTCTGTCTTGCAACGACTCTAGATCGGGACTGTATTGATTCTTCGGCGCCATCTTTCTTACTAAGAATTACTCAACCCTCGAAATCGTAACTGCATTGATTCTTCGCTGATTTGATTTACTGCTGCCATATTTGTTCAACATAATGTCTCAACACGTAACATCTCCAATTCTCAAGTTGTTGACTCCTAAATCTAAGCGCAAATTCCATGAAGAAAGTTTTTTTTGTGTCATGTACGTTCAATGATTCATCAATTACGTTTAACCCACAAGGACCAGTGGCATAGTAGATAAAGACCTTGGTGAAATTCAGTTGAAAATTACATTCTTTCGGAGGTTGAAGGTTGAGTACTCAAAATACAATCGAGAATTACTTAGCATTTCTGCTCAGTCATGGCTGATGAAATGAGAGCATACTACTTCTGTTGGGTTAAATAAAAGGTTCAGTTGAAAATTCCGTGCAGATTCCCAAGTTCGACAGAAAGATTCCAAAGTTTAACAAGATATACCTGAAGAAGGTCAGAGGTTACATCGGCCGAAATGTTGTGCAAATAACACTCAAGATGAGAACTAGTTCAAATAATCAAAATGATACGGAAAGAAAAAGGACACGTCTATGATTGAAAGATACGAGCTGATTCTTAACAGGATTAAACGAAACAAACCATTTCTTATCCCAATAATAATGTAATAACTAAATATGAATGGATTTTATTGTCTGAAGTAAAAAAAAAGAAAAAAAGAAAAGTTCACTGCACAATTATTTCTGACTCGCTCTGTTATAGATATATATACTATCGTTAAAAAACAAATCATTTCTAAAATTGTTGGTGTTTATCCAGAATTCCCTCTATGAAAATAAAATAAATAAATAAATAAATATATAAAAAAAAGCTGTATGGGGCATGTACTCGTGACGATTGTTTTTTTTTTTTTTTTTTTTTTTTTTTGGTTTTACGACATATCAGCCCTTTTAGTTTTTTTTTTTTTTGTTGTTTTTTTTTTTACTCACGTTCACCCCCTAACAAGGCATATCGCCACTTAGGCGTAAGGGACGTATTTATTTGGCCTATGACTAATAGAATACTAAGATGTTGGTTTACGTTACATTTAAACTACCACATATCAGTACAGTCAGGGAAGCTGGTATCAGGAAGGGAATTCCAAAGACTACCTGTTCAAGGGAAGAAATTATTAGAGTAGAAACCTTTCCGGCATTTAGGGACCTCAACAGTGAAAGGGTGTGATTTTGTCGGGGATATGTATGTCGAGATGGCACAAGTGCAACAAATTCATCAGAGCACATTCCATTAAAATATTTGTAAAACAGACACAGAGATGCAAAATTGTGGCGATGGGACAGGAGTTGGAGCTTAGTTGACAAAGTGGGACCTATTAGATTGAAAACTCTTTTTTGGACTCTATCGAAGAGTGAGAGGTTAATGGTAGATGCACCACCCTATATGTAGCAACAACACTCTATGCATAGGCGAATGGTGGCCTTGTAGAGATACTCTCAAATCCAGTAGTTTCGGAAAAAAGTTTTTATGCTTGAAGTTCTGTATTTATTCAAATATTTATTCATGATTTTTGGTGTGGTGGTTTTGTTAAAGAAAGTTGTTTTTATCTTTGACTTTGCAGAACATGATTGAGTTTTGTAAAGGAAAAGCCCCCCCCCAATAATACCAATGTTTGATGATGCATTTTAAGCAAGGAAACCAGTATCTTCACACAGCCTGATCTTGTACCACCCGTTATCTGTGACAGAAAGAAAACATTGTACACCAAAAAGTCGCGTAAATGCGTCAAATAATGTTATTTTTAAATACGAAAATGAAATCATACCTAAACTACAAATGACGATCTTGTGACGCCATCTTAAAAACAAACTGAAAGAACAAAGGAGATAACTCCAAATCGAGATTTTAGAAAGCCATTCTTAACACATCCAATAAATGTCGCCAATCGTGTGAAAATTTAATGTTCTATCAGCATTTTGTTTGATTTTCGATTTTTGAGCCATTATCGAGACTCGTCTATGGTTCGAATGAGACCACCGTTTTGTTTTTCGTTCTAACTGGACACACTTTACACTATCTTTATTTTTGGATAAAACATTTTAAAATAAATTGGAAAAAACAAAAACAAAAACAATACACTTATGCAGGTAGGTAAAAAGAGTAATTTAATCTTGCCTTTGGTAACATTTATTTAATATGAATTTATTTTTCTACCCCTATTTTGTTTTGTTAGCTATTCTGGAAACATCGATTTTTCATTATTTTTTTTTTAATAGGAAAGGAATTCTGGACAACTGTTTTTTTTTTTCTATTTTCTCTTCATTTTTCTTTTCTTTCTTTTTTTTTTCTTTTTTTTTTTTTCAAAACGTTGCAAATGTATTTGATGCGTTTCTTGTTGCCAACGAGCCATCTCGTCACGTGACTGTTGCAGTAGCAACCATAACTTGTCGCCGTGACTCAGACTCTTTTAATTCTAGCGTTCTTGAACGGCGGCGGTGGTGGGTGGAACCAAGATGACATTGCCGAAGGGTGGGTGGGGGTAGGTAGCTGTCAATAAACATGTTTCTCCGTTTCAGTCTATTCAAAGTCGATGAAAGTCATTTATTGTAGACTTGGTCGCTTCAGCCACACAACTTGTGACTTTTGTGACGGTCGCTTGATCTCGGCCAAACCCTTACATAGTTTTACAGCAACATTTTCGCCGCACCGCCACCTTGGACAGCGGTTGTCAAAAACTGTCATTTTTATTAAAAACAAATCTATAAAAAGTCCTCGAAATTTTGTCTTTATATAAAACTAGTTGACCTTCGCAACATTGCACGGGTATCAAATATGCACATCATCATCATCATCATCATATTATTATTATTATTATTTTTTTTTTTGTCCAGAATTCAAACTAATAACAATTAAAAAAAAAAAAAGAAAGAAATTACGTACCCGTCATGGAACGAAAAGGTCCGATTCCAAAAATCACGTAAAATTGATCAAGTAATTTTTAAACTAAGCAAATCAACTTTTATACCCACTAAAAATAACTTACCAAAAAGTGAAGTTTATATATATATATATATATATATATATATATATATATATATATATATATATATATATATATATATATATATATATATATTGATAAAATAAAGCCCGATTGTTTTAAACTTACACCGTCAAAAAAATCATGTGACCCAAATTTTTCGAGGTCAAAATTTTGGTACTGAGACACCAGAATCTACTATTGATTACAACAGAACGGATGGAAAAGCTGGCTTTACAATCACAAATTTTATCATTATTTACAAACTAAAAGTTTTCATACATGTCGTTATCAATGATAGTTCAGTGGTGTTTCCTGGAGTCTGAGTGATAGCAAGTCTCTCCGTTTCTTTTGACAATCGTTGTAAATCACTTTGCATTATCGCAACACTGCAACAGTCATTTCTGATTGAGTTCTCGTTTTTAAGGATTACTGGGATTTTATTTTTCTGGAATTTGAGTGGTAATAAGCCTTCCCAAGATTCCAATACTCTTTGCACGCTTCTAGTGAGGTCTGGTTAGTGCTCTTCCTTGGTTAGTCTTTCCATTCTACTTAACTTGTTTATTCACATTTGATGAGGACCTCCCATGAATAACGACACCTCAACCTATTGAATGAGGAACTTCTCTGCAGTACGTACAGAGATTCTTTCACATTTACACATTGTAGAATCCAAAACCCCTTTTGCAACCGTAGGTTGCTGACTCTTTGGATAATGGTGACTTCCATCATTAAGGGCCCCGTACGACGTTACAACTCATAACAACCAATTTGTGTGGAATTAGCCAAGATTAGTGCAACCACTTTTTTGAAGGGACGGAAAGACAAATTATGGGATCCTGATAGTTTCAGTCCTATTGAATTCTTATTTTATTTTTGATTATTACTACTACTACTACTACAACTACTAGCAGGACCTGTGGAAATTCCACAGCCGCAGCTTTCATATGTAATATATTGCTGTTGGGCATTCTGTGGACGTTCAGCATGAATGAAGGCTCCGTAATATTATTGTAACCCTTTTGTTAAAATTGTAAAAATATTTACCTAAGTAATCTGGTTAATGTAATGTCAGAATATATCTGGTTATTACGGTTTATCTCCAATATCCTTATAAGAGTCTGTGACATATTTTCATTGTATGGACGTCCGGTGCGAACGGAAACCTCAAGATATCATTATACTATCTTTCGATAGAACAGATACTACCCTTGGATCCTAGCCAGAAGATCAAGAAGGTATATTTTAGTTTCACGTTCAGCCCAAAAGCGATATAATTTATTTTTATTTAACTTTTCTTTTTTTTTTTTTTTTCCATTGTGTCTTCAGTGATCGGGAGATCCTATTTATTAAAAAGGATAGAAGGTGATAACATACTACAAACATTAAATTAGCATATCTATATATTAATTTGATGTTGCTAGTATTTTATCACCTTCCATCTTCCTTTTTAATAAATAGGATCGCTCAATCGAATAATTTATACTCTGGAAACCGTGACACAGTACGTACGTACGTACATTAAAAGGTATTACAGTATTAATATATAGATTATTAACAACTAGCTTGGCGTTTGCACACACGTCATCGTCAATGGTGTTCCCTGGAGTTGAAGTCACAGTAAATTTCCCCAGATTTCCAGTATTCTCTACCTTTTTTAATAACCAACTCAAATGATTTTGCGTTATTGCAACAGTTGTTTGCCATAGATTTCTCGCCGCAACAACCATTGGACTTCTCTGGGGTTTGGGTAGCGACAAGTCTCCCCACAGCCCATTATTATTATTATTATTATTATTATTATTATTATTATTATTATTATTATTCACTCGTTAGGAGTTCTCACACAGGTCATCACCAGCAATCACTGAAAATAACATGTGGTGTTCCCTGGAGCCTGAGTGACAAGTCTCCCCAGATTTTCTATTTTCTCCATCTCTCTCGATAACCAGTGCAGATGACTTCACACTATCACAACAGCCACTTACCTTTTGGTTTCTCGTTGGCAACAGCCATTGGTATTCCTTAGGGTTCAAAGGCCCCAATACTCTCTGTACTTTTCCAGTGGGGGTCTGGTTAGTGCTCTCCTTACTCGGTCCTCCTAGACACTTCACAACCTTTTTCTGTGGCACAATCTAATATATATGTCACTATTTTTTGTTTTTTTTTTCACGGTGGTTGTATTCTTTCTGTTCGTGTTTTACTTCTATTGCAGTATTTAAGTTATTGTGTTCGCAGTTTATGTGGGTTGTTTTCCACATTCCAAGACATTTCTTAATCTTTCAGTTGTTTTCATCATTGCTAGCTGTTGTATCTTCTCAGCCTCCTTCTTGATCCCAATTTCTCTTATTTACTCACTTTCCTTTTGAGAACAACTTGTGTTCTCTGGAGTCTGAGTGACAACAAGTCTCCCCAGATTTCCAGTACTCTTTCCATAACCTTTACAAATGAATTTGCGTTACCGCAACAGCCGCTTACCATTGATTTCTCATTGGCAGCAACCATTGGTCTTCACTGGAATTTGGGTGGCAATAAGCCTCCCCAAAAATCACTTTACACTTATCCAGCAGAGGTCTGACTAGTGCTTTTTCTCCTCGGTCTTTTCAGCCTCCTTGACCCTACTCATTTATTTAGTGTGGCGTCAGTTTATGGTGACACACACACACAAGGGGGGGGAAGGGTAAGAGGAAGGCAGGGGCACAGGGGGGGTATTATTATTATTATTATTATTTTGGAGTAATAGAAATGCCATCAACTATTTGGAAAATTTTGATTGAATTATCTGATTCTTATCTCTAGTAAAGTAGCTAATCCTAATCCCGCCAATCTTTTCCTATGACTAATTTTTATTAGTTTTGTTGCTAATCTTTGCATGGCTTTCAACATCAGCAAATGGAGTGAAGTTTTGGGCACCAAAACCTGTTCTGAAGAAGAACGAACATCTTTGTTGAAAATTTCTGCCTAAATGAATTACATTACCTTCTAATATACGAGGCTTGTTCCAAAAGTAAAGCCTCCAATTTTTTTTTAACACAAAAAGTCAAAGAGCTACAAAGACGGGAGTGGTACCATTAAAACAAGAAACCTTTTGTGTTCCAGAATTTATTTTTTTATATAGTCCTCACCATTTTCAATGAACTTTTGCCAGGAATTCAATGACACATCTCTACTTCTGATGACATGACAGAGATTTCTTTCTTAGAGTCTCACACCGTTAATATCTGCAACAGAGAGATAAAAGTTACAGGTTATGAATGCCTAAGTTCAGTTACCATAACAATGCAATTTCTAATGCCCTCTGATCCATTCAGACAAAATAAAAAAATGGGAGGCATTACTTTTGGAACGTTCCTTTTATAAAGAGCTGTATGTTTGTATGTCAAAGTCAAAGACTACGAAACAAACGCCCACAAGGTTGGTATATTTTTCATTCGTGTTGCCGTGGATAAATAATATCTAAAATTAAAAAAAAAAATTATTCATTCTTTGGGATGAAGATCAATAGGGCTAGGTTTCATCAGAGGTGGGGAGGGAGCGTTTTTTTTTCCAGCCATTTCCAGTGTTATCTATTATATAAAGGAGAAGTGAATGACTTATTATTTTCAATATATTAAAACAAGAGAAAGGATTGGGCTGGACCGAGGTGAAAGGACTGTGGGGGAGAGAGGGTGAGGGAAACAGAGCAGGAGGGAAAGATAGAGACATGAATTGAGAGATAGAAGTTTTAATATAAAGATGTTACATTTCATAATCGCTTCTATTATGTGGGTAGCCCTGCGCTATATATATATATATATATATATATATATATATATATATATATATATATATATATATATATATATATATATATATATAACATAAACAAATTTACATGGTCGCGATACTGGACATGCTAATGTTTCTGGCAACCCGGAAGTCCTCATCAGGCGACTTAATAAATGGTTTTCCACAGGAAAAACCAGAGAGTGTGTGTGTGTGTGTGTGTATATATATATATATATATATATATATATATATATATATAGTGAATATTGGAAAAGCTGGATGATTTCAGTGAGTCATTCTACGCCCCCCCCCAACCAACATCCACGTCCCACCCGAATTGTCTGCCTCACCCTAACAACAACCTTAATTCTATTTATTTGCTTTTTTTTTGCCCCCCCCCCCTATTTGATTACTCCTTTCTTGGCAGGTTCTGAAGACATCTAGACTTCAACTATTTTTATTGATGCGTTTGCTTAAGTAGAAGAAATTAGACAGAATCAAGTTCGGCAGAAAAGTAATGAATCTAAGAAAATAAATAAATAAAAAACGAAAATAAATTCTTCATTCTTTTGAAAGGAAAACGCAAGAAGAGAAACGACTGCATTTTTTTTTTTTTTTGCAAAGGAAGACAAGAAAGAAAGAAAGCTTGCTATTCAAAAAATTTAATCGTTAATTATAAATGTTTTTTTTTTTTTTTTAGAAATAAGGAATCACAATTTGTGAAGGCTAAAAACCATTTGAGGATAAAGCTTAATGGGACGGATCGATTGACAGCTAAATGATGATGAATACGATGAGAGGATTGACAATCCACACGTAAGAAAACAGGGTGCTTTTCCAGAATAGCTAACAAAGCAAAAAAAAAAAAGAAAAAAAAAAAAGGTTTTGAATTTTTAGATGAGGATTGATTATTCGTATTATTTCGATTCTTCAGACTACTGTTCTCATCTTGAGTGTTATTTTCACGTTTTGGTCGATGTAACCTTCGACCTTCTACAGGTTTATCTTGTCGAACTCTGGAATCTTTCTGTCAAACTCCAAAATCTGCACGGAATTTTGAATGGAACCCTTTATTAAATCCACGAGGGTAGAATGCTGCTGTTCCGTCAGCCATGATTGGGTAGAAGTCCTAAAGAATTCACAATTGTATTTTGGGTGTTGCCCGCACTGAGGATTGAACCTTCAACCCCCAGAAGAGCGTAACTTTTACAGCTGAATTTTACCAAGTACTTTATCCACGGTGCAATGATATATTTACATATTACCAAGTCTCATCATCAGCGACCCTGTTGTTGGCGACCACGGCTTCCTAAATTGGTAATCTCGGGAAGACAAGTAAAGATGGTAGTTGTTTTCCTGTCCTGATTTTTTTTTGGGGGGGGGGGGGCATCTGCCCTAGTGAGTTAAACATGCCTCCAAATACCAACCTAGAAATTTCTATGACTCAGCGTGGTACATACAGCGCCTAGCCTCCTTCCCAATTGATCATCCATCTGGTACTGGCCAGGCTCATCGTTACTTAACCATGGTGATCTTTTTTTTTTTTTTATTTTTTTTACAAGGAGGTCACCACTTATCAAGGCCCGGAAGCCACTCAGGGATAAGGGTTATTGCATGTACAGTACGTTGTACGTTAGTGTTGAGATTTCATAAAGTGTCTACTTAAGGGCGTGGTTCATCAGGAATTTGTTTACGTTGGATTTGAAGACATCCAAGTTGTAGTCAGGTGGGATCTAGTGAGGATCTGGTGAGAACTGGTGTGTCAACGTGAATCTGCCGCAGCAGTAGTATGAAAATATATCTATAGCAAGTAAGCTACACAGGTACTATGCAAAATGGTTGCAAAGTGCCAAGGAGGATCGAAAGACTCAGAAGAGAGAGGAAGAGAGAGCACCAACCAGACCTCCACTGAAGAGTACTGGAATCCTAGAAAAGCTTTGTGCCACTCGTTTCAAGGAGACAAGAGTGCAATGGTTAGAAGCTGTTGCGATAACGCAAAGGAGGTGGAGAATGCCAGAAATCTGGGGAGATTTGTTGTCACTCAGGTTCAAGGGAACACCACTTGTTATTGCCAGTGAGCAAATTATCAGTTTTGTGAGTCATCATCGTCCAACTCACAATCTATCCATTTCAGTACCCCTCATCTTCTTGTGGCTTTTGGCCTTGATGAGTTATGACTCATTAATGTTAGAAAAACGAGGGCACTAGTGCAGTTTAACATCCACAAGCAAATTAATTGTTTTCATTCTAGGAGAGTTCAGTCTGCGCAACGCAAGAGTTAACAAAACCACCTTACCCTCCCCATATTAAGAATGGCTTTCTAAATTTGCTTGGAAATGTTAAGCTGAACAAATGCGAAAACAAGTAAAGGGTTTGTTTCTATTTATCCCCCCCCCTCCCAGGAGGAGGAAAGAGTTAGACGCCAGTTTTTTTTTTTTTTTTAATGTGGTGAGGGAATTCAGCTTCCCCAAAAGGGGAACTTTGAATTGCAACAAAAAACAAGGATTTGTTGCTTTTTTTTTTTGTTGTTTACTTGCCTCCCCACGAGGACAGCGTTAGACACAAAATCGGTTTTTAATATGGGGGAAACCAGCCCCCTCCCCCAAATAGGGGGCACTCTGCTTAGTAACAAAAATAAAAAAATGTATCAGTCATGAAGGATTTCTCCTTCACTAACCGAGACCAAAAAATCAAAAGCAGCATCAGAACAGATACTACACTTTGAGGTATTAAATCTTTTATTCAGGCTAAAAATACAATGTAAGTTCAACATGAACAAAAAACTTGGGCACAAGGCCAATCTTGGCCCGAAGGCCAAGAAAGAAAAAAGGCAACTTTTTTTCCCCCATTTTTTCAAGGGTTTGTTGCTTTTCTGAAATTTACTCATCAAAACAAAACAAAAAAAAATCGACGCAGTTTTTTTATCGAACGATGATAGGAAGGGAGGGTTGGGAAGGGTGAGAGAGGGGGAAGTGAATAAGCAGTAGAAGAGCGAGACGTGGGCTCGGAAGAGGCGGGGGTGATGTAATGGGTGATTATCGAATAATAGAGATCGAAATTGATGGAAAAGCGGGTTCGTATTTAGAATTCAACCGAATTTTTTTAAAAATAAAAAAAAATAAAGAAAAAAACCGTCATGATGTCACGGAACAATATTCCAAAAATCACATAAATTGATCAAGTAGTTTTATTTTTAACTAAAAAAAAAAAAAATCAAATTTTATGAGTAAGCAAAAAGGGACTATCTTGCACTGCAGCCTTGAAAAAAAAACAAGGGTAGATAAGTCCACAATAATTAAAATTTGCAAGATCAGCTTTGGGCGGACCTGAACAAGACCCCCCCCCCTACAATTTTTATAGCATGTTATTGTTTCAGTATGTAGTATAGTTGAGGGTGCCTATTCCGAAAGCTGTTCTTAACATGGGGAGGTTGGGTGTGTTTATACTACGTTGAGTTAAGGGGGGGGGATTCTGGTTTAGGTCCGCCCAGCCTTGTAATGCTACCGATTTCACATTAATCGTTTTAAATTGTTTAAAAATGATTTTCATTATAAAAAATAAAACTACTTGTATCATTTTACGTGATCTTTGGAATATGAAATTTCCGTTCGGTGACTGTTACGTACACCATAAAGATTTTTTTCTGTATTTTTTTTATGTTGGATTCTAACCATGAACCAGAAAGCAAATTCTGAGCCATGATCAGACGATAATTCTTAAATTGACCCGCGAAAGATGACGGAATAATAACGAAAAAAAAGGTTGGTTTGAATCTGGGAGAAAACTACAGTTCATTTATTCGATTAAAAAAATACACAAGAAAAATGTCTGCCTGGTGTATTCTATTATTAGGGCGTTGATACTGCAATATTAATTTGTATACAGAATTTATCACACACACACACACACACACACACACACACACACACACACACACACACACACACACACACACACACACAGAGTTGTTTACAAGAATAGTGGCACTTTCAGTAAACACGGTTTCTTTTGGTTTCGAGAAGCACGCATGAACCACAATGCTATTGCTAGACTTATGCCAATATAAACTTTAATTATAACCAACAATTGCTTCCATCTAATTCGCCGCATTATATCAGTCATGAAGGGTTGCTCCTCCACTAACCGAGACCAAAAAGTCATCATATATATATATATATATATATATATATATATATATATATATATATATATATATATATATATATATATATATACACACTCGCGTATATATATATACACACACTCGCGTATATATATATATATATACACACACTCGCGTATATATATATATATATACACTCGCGTATATATATATATACACTCGCGTATATATATATATATACACTCGCGTATATATATATATATATATATATATA
>NC_136510.1:16414694-16419694 GCF_053919585.1 Euprymna scolopes | reverse complement strand
TAAAAGACATTTTAAACCAATTTACTTTACTGTAAATCTTGATTGATAGTAAAATAACCCATGGTAGCCATTTTGAATGTTGACAGGAACTAGGTGCATAATAACTGGAGTGGAAATAAGTAAGGGATGAAAAATGTAGAAACCAAGTATTCGTCCCTTACTCACTTCCGCTCTAATTATGCACTTATTTCCTGTTCCTGTGTCTATTGGTTACTGTAGTTACTGTGGACTCTGGTAAACTAGAAATTATCCACTTCGTCATGGCCGCTGTATCTGCAAAATAATTCTGATGTAATTAAAACAATAACAGATTAAAAATGATTAAAAATTATTGTTAAAAGAAGTTTAATTTACTGTAAACAGTAATTGATAATAAAATAATCCGTGGTAGCCATTTTAAAAGTGGACAGGAAGTTGTTACATAACCAGAGTGAAATTATATATTGGGACCCTAGGCCAGTATATAGAGATTATGTTAACTAGTATGAATAAATAAAGTTGAGAAATTAGTCAAAAACTATTTTTGCTTTATTTTTTTAATTCATTTCTGACCTATATGCATTAAAGAATTTATATTGAATTTTCAAACCTTTAGAGTCCATGTAACTAGCGATACAGAACAAAGTTAGTGCCCCCCCACCTCAATGATGCTGGCTTAAACAATTGAGAGGGAAAAGATAACGAAATACTAAGGTCTTCTGTATGGCATAAAAAGAAACTGGAATCTTAGGGAGATCTTCATCATTCCAGTACTTATAAGAGCAACCAGTTTTATGAAAAAGAATTCTGCTGAAGGACGGCTGCTATACAATGCGACACAATGGAGCCATCTGTAAAAAGTTGAATATCGAAGTCCTGAGAACATATGCCAGAAACAACAGTTGGTAACAAGTCATGCACCACCCATTACGACTATGCAATTTTTATAGCTATGCATCTAGAAAACGGAGCTATTAAACCTGACATAATGGTATAAAACAAAAAGGAGAAAGAAGCAACCTTAGTAGAAGTTAATATCTCCAATGATGCTAGCTTAAACATGGCTGAGAGGAAGAAAATAACGAAATACCAAGGTCCTATGCACGACATGAAAAGAAACAGGAATCTTAGGAAGATTTTCATCATTCCACTAATTATAAGAGTAACCAAACTTTAAAAACTATCCGTCAAATATACCCGGTGAACCAAGTGCAAGAGAGATACAAAACAATTGAAGTTTAAGAAACGGCTAGAATCTTAAAAATATCTCTTGGTTCGAGTGTCTGAAATAGCAGGTGAATGTCTGGCGTCCAGTAGGATGCCCCATTTCAAGAAATGATAAAAAAATTGAAAGAAAAAAAACAAAAAAACAAAACAAAAAAAAAACAAAGCAGTCCTTTTGTATATTTGTTTACGTTACTGATTAAACAAAGATGATTACTTTGCACATAACCAGTATTTACACAAACTTTAACAGCTTATAACTTCTATTTAATAGACAGGTCACAAATGATAAGATAAAGCGATTTTTGACTAATTTCCCAACAGCATTTCATTAATAATAACTAGCATAGCTGTAGAAATTCCAGAGCGGCATCTTTCATATGTAATATATAGCTGTTAGGTATTTTGTGGACGTTCAGCGTAAGTGGAGACTCCGTGATATTATTGTAGCCCTTTTGTTTAAACTGTCAAAATAGACTTTGTAGCCTAGTGGGGGATGCCCTTTTCTCTTCCCTGGAACCTCTTTCCCACAGAAGAGACGTTGCGAGCCTGTCTCTGCTTTATCGTTATTTTCATGGCAAGTGCTCGTCTGAGCTCCACTCTACGGTCCCCCCTGGCCTGACTTTCACGAGAAACACTCGTCTAGTTCAAAACACTATCAATAATTTCCTCCACTCTTTATTCGTGCCTAAACTTAAATGTAGATTCCATGAACAAAGTTTCTTTCTTAGAACTGCATACCTGTGGAAATCTCTTCTGTTTCCCTGCTTTCCAGCTGACAATAATAATATGGTTGTCTTCAAGTCCAACGTAAACAAGTTCTTGAGCCGTTCCATTTAAGCTAACAAATTTATCGAATTTCCATTACTAACGATTACTATATTATCCAATTGACTACTGTACACTCTTTAACCCTTATCCTCGAGTGGTCTCTAGGCCTTGATAAGTGGTGATGCCTAAAAACAAAAAAACTGGAATCTTGGAAGATCTCTATAATTCCAGTAATCATAGAAGCAATCAGAGTCATGAAAAAGAATTTCCAAAATTACTTACAAAACATACCCAGTGGATCAAGTGCAAGAAATATATAAACAATTGCATTTAAAGAGATAGCTAGAATCTGATGACAGTACAACAAAAAAATAAGCTTAAACCAGGCCTAGGGACAAACAAATCCAACTTGCCTCCTCCCTTGAGGCTTGCATTCACTAACATCCGTGGGCTTAGAACTAATTTAGCTGATGTTGAAGCATTTCTCCTAACAATGGATATGTTAGCACTAAGCGAGACTAACCTACACTCCTCCATCCCCTCTAACTACTTTAACATGGCTGGCTATCTCCCACTGCCATAAGGACTCTGACAGACATATGCACGGACTTGGAGTCTACATTCGTAATACCCTCCCCCTGACTAGAGAAACAAACCTAGAAACGGAGGATCAAGCCATTATGTGCTTTAGACTAAACATACAACACAACATTAGCTACTTTTATTTTCTCTACCACTCTCCCTCGACCCAGGACTGCACCATAATAAACAAAGTCTCTGACAGTATAGACACAGCACTCTTCCTTGATACTAGCGCTCAAGTACATGTATTTGGTGACTTTAATGTTCACCACAAAAACTGGCTTGGATTCTCTACTCACACAGATGCAGCGGGCAGCACAACACATAGTTTTGCTATATCTCATTCCCTATCACAAATGGTTACGTTTCCAACCCGTTTCCCTGACCAGCAAGAACAACACACATCACTTCTAGATCTGTTTCTGACTACAGTTCCCGAGGATTGTACAACAAATGCTGACAGCCCACTCGGGAACGCTGATCATGCAGTGATAATGGTAGAAATCGCTCTGAATTCTAGACCCAAAACTGAAGAGCCAGTGCTCAAAACAACGAGATATTATAAAAAGGCTGACTGGGAAGCCATCAGAGATCTTATCAGAGATGCCTCATGGGGAAATATTTTTTTTCTTCCTGCTGAACAGTGTTGCAAATGAGACTACTGGATGGTTCAAAACAGCAATGGAAGCACATGTTCCCATGCAGAAATTTTATAGCAAGCCCCACTCTCCCCAATGGTTTACTTCGACTTGCGCAACTGCCATTGCTCAAAGGCAGCATGCATACCACAGATTTAACCGACATAAGTCCAGTTCAAACAAACAGAAGTATATAGAAGCTAGAAGTAATGTTAGGAAAGAAATAGCGACAGCTAAGAGAGAATTTACTAAAACCACTAAAAAACGCATCGAAGCACAAAAATTAGGAAATCGTGACTTCTGGAAAATCTACAACAGTATAGTAAATAATGGGCAATCAACAATTCCCCTACTAACCAATAATCATAAGGTTGTTTGCTCAGCAATCGACAAGGCTAATATGCTTGCCAGTCGGTTTGCCTCAAACTCCACACTGGACCTTTCCAACCACCCCCTGCCTGACTTTCCTTTGCGGACAGACGCCACGCTAGACGATCTAAAAATCATCCCTGCTCAGGTACACGCTATCATAAAAAAACCTTGACACTTCAAAAGCATGTGGACCTGATCTCATCCCAGCTGTGCTATTAAAAAAGTGCTCAGCCAAAGTAGCTCCAGTTCTCTACAAACTCTACAACAGATGCCTTAATGAATCATGCTTTCCAGGCTGTTGGAAAACTGCTTCTGTGGTACCAGTATTCAAGAATTCTGGCGAAAGAACTGACATCAAATTATCGCCTCATTAGCCTCCTCCCACTTTTTGCCAAAATATTTGAGACCATAATTAACCATGCTCTAGTCCGGCCCCTTACAGATGCTAAACTTCTGACTGACAAACAATATGGATTTAGACAAGCCCGTTCCACAGCTGACATCCTCACTGTAATCTCTAAACGTATATACCATTCACTGGACAAAGCGGGGAAGGGCAGAGCAGTAGCTCTAGATATATCTAAGGCTTTTGACAGGGTATAGCACAAGGGTCTCCTCAGGAAGATTAGATCATACGGTATCACTGGTAGAATACTTAACATAATTAAATCCTTCTTAGATAAGAGAAAAATCCAGGTTGTCCTCGACAGTCGTACATCTAAACAGTGTGATATAAATGCGGGAGTGCCTCAGGGGTCTATCCTTGGACCTCTATTGTTCCTAATATTTATTAATGACCTCCCCGACAAAACTGCCTCTGAGATGGGTATATATGCTGATAACACTACACTCTATAACAGGCATGATAGGAAAACTAATGAACACATATCTAAAGAAATGGCAGAAACATTAGAAGATGACCTCCAATCTGTAGTGGAATGGGGACATAAATGGATGGTCACATTCAATGCTGCCAAGACTAAACTGGTTTCCTTCAATAATTACAAGAAACTTTCTCTGCCACCAATAGCAATGGCCAGTGACTTCCTGTCTGAGAGTACATCTTTCAAACTGCTTGGCCTAACGTTCACAGGAAACATGAGTTGGAACAATTATATTGAAAACATTGCCAGGGCCGCTGCGAAAAAGGTAGGCTCTCTCTACCGTGCTAGAAAACTACTGACACCTGAAAGTATCCTGTACCTCTATAAGGCCACCATTCGCCCATGTATGGAGTATTGTTGTCACATTTGGGCTGGTGCATCTGCTACTAGTCTCTCGCTCCTAGACAAGGTTAAAAAGCGAGTCACCAATCTGGTAGGCCCTGAACTGGCATCTAATCTTCAGACTCTGTCCCATCGACGAAATGTTACATCCCTCTGCTTGTTCTACAAGTATTTTAATGGTGAATGTTCTGACGAACTGCAGACACTT
>NC_136510.1:16357194-16412194 GCF_053919585.1 Euprymna scolopes | reverse complement strand
TCGTCTGAGCTCCAATCTATTGTTCTCCCTTGCCAAACTTTCACAAAAAAACACTTGACTCGCTAAAATGATATATATATATATATATATATATATATATATATACTTGTTTATTGTTATATAAACATGCTCACATCCCGCTGTTACAAATAGCCACTTGTTTCAATCAAACAACAGATATCATCAGGCAGCGACTTGACTATTCAAAAGTTCAATGAATTCATTGAATTTTTGAATAGTCAAGTCGCTGCCTGATGATATCTGTTGTTTGATTGAAACAAGTGGCTGTTTGTAGCAGCGGGATGTGAGCATGTTTATATAACAATAAACAAGTATTATCAGCTCTTTTTATTGAGCACTATCTAACAACCTCGTTGAATTCATTAGTCCATTACTTTTGAATATAAAAAAACCCGAGTATATATATATATATATATATATATATATATATATATATATATATATATATATACGATTTTCCCCACGCTCTAGAATGTTTTAGTCATAGTTTGTCTATGCAGTGGAACCTTTAGATATGAAATTAATTAACCTAAATACTGAATCTACAGCCCATAACACAAACCTAACCTGAGACTATTGGATGTGCATGAACAGTCTAATCACAGTAATTCAATCATTAAAATCACAATACTGTCTGTCGTTAGGAGAATTTCAGGCCCCAGCTCATAAAAAAAACATTTGATCAAAACTCTGCTTAAGAAATTCAGGATATACAGAAAAACAAATCTACACAAATAAATTAAAATCCGCAATCATCTACAATATGACCTGAACTAAATCCAATATAACAAATCGCTCTATTACAATAAAAATAATCCCCACTCTAAGCAAAACTTTTTGGAATCAACCAAAAACAAGTAACCGCATTAGATGAAAGAAATGTATTTGGTTTAAGCCCCCTCTTTAGCTCTAACATTAAAGCAACATACCTAAAGAATTCTTTAAGAATATCCACATAGATATAGCACCTTACTAAATAAAAATTCAATTGAAGTATTCTAATCAACCATGCCTTACTTGGTACAGACAATTATTGCATCGAACAATAAGAAAATTAAAACCACTCAAACAACTCCAGTTCATTCATCTCCTAAAACAAATTGTAACTGCTAAAACGAACATAACTGTCCATTAAAAAATGATTATATCTATAAGAACGTTTTATATTCTTGCACAAATAATCGAACAATCAGCAGATGATACTCATTCGAACTCCCACCCATATGAGATAATTCCCAATGAGCACAACGTTCAAAATATTAATAACTTAACCACACAAAATCAACACAATACTCCGACTAACAATAATGTTAATCGACCCAATAACCCTAATAATAGTGATCCCCAAGACACCCCTCTGACCACTAAAATGTAAGCTCAGACAATAGCATTATAAATAACACCAATCAAAATCATTCTAACAAAAATATCCACCAAGCTGGGTACAGCAGAACATGAAAGAACTTAATCCTTCTAAAAAAAAAAAAAAAAAAAAAAAAAACAGGAGATTTCACATTTAATGAAAAGATAGCACAGTTATCAAACATTTTTGGTGAATCAGCATCTTTATTTAATATGCGTTACAATTATTTGAAATTAAAGAAAAATGCTACAGACGATTTTGAAAAATATGCGGGAATTGTTAATCTACAATGTGAAAATTTTCAGCTAAAATCGCTGACTGAGGATCAATTCAAATGCTTCATTTTCATCACAGGGTTACAAGCTCCAGATGTGGATATGCGTTTATTGTCTACAGTTGAAAAAAAATTAAAGAAATGACGGCACAAATTCTGACCACAGAATGTTAATGACTAATAAATCTAAAACGAGACACAACAATGATGCAACAACAAAGCCATTGGTTTCAAGCAACATAAAATCGGTGGGGAAATCCCCGACTGGAAATAGAAAGAAACCTCCAACACCCTGTTGATTATGTAGGGAGATGCACTATGCTCGTTCTAGAAGTGTAAGCCATGTTTAGTTTCAGAACAGTTTCAGATGGTTCGTTGTTCTAAACAAGTTTTGAGAGGTGACTGATTTGCAGTAGACAGAACAGTTTCCGATGGTTCGCTGTTACACACAAGTCCTGGGAGGTGACTTGTTTGCAGTAGACAGTTCCACAGAGCAAAATATTCTTACCGTGTCGAGACGAAAAAAAAAACATGTGAAATTGCTACGGAAAAGGTTTAATATTTATGGAGCAATTCTGGTTTCTGATTGGTTGGTAGCAGAATGTGAATTAATTCGATTCGTCAGTTCCTAGCAGCATCGTTTATAAATAGAATCGTCCGACTGTGTGGGATCATACCCCATTATAACTCCAGTGTGATGGGATGTGTCTCCTAGCGGCTTCGGCTGCATGGAGACAGGGTAGTACCAGTCAAGGATTCGTCACTTGACACTCAGCCCAACAGGTGAGGGGCCGGTTCCCGGCCCCTCACCTGTTGGACTGAGGTACACCGCCTGGGTAATACCTAGGAGGTCCACCCTCCCAGGCCTTGCCACCGGGCTTTCCGGTGGGGCAAGTTTATTGCTTGCTGCCTGAGGCGCCCCGACCGGGGAATGCCGACGGGGTTACTCAGGCAATTTTTAAAATTACAGGAGTGCCCCTTCTTTAGGGGAGCCTGCGGGGTTCCCACTTTCCGGCTTTGTGCCACATTTTGCTGATGTGGGCAGCAAATAAATATCTACCCCATTATAACTCCAGTGTGATGGGATGTGTCTCCTAGCGGCTTCAGCTGCAGGGAGGCAGGGTAGTACAAGTCAAGGATTCGTCACTTGACACTCAGCCCAACAGGTGAGGGTCCGGGAACCGGCCCAGCACCTGTTGGACTGAGGTACACCACCTGGGTAATACCTAGGAGGTCCACCCTCCCAGGCCTTGCCACTGGGCTTTCCGGTGGGGCAAGTTTATTGCTTGCTGCCTGAGGCGCCCCGACCGGGGAATGCCGACGGGGTTACTCAGGCAATTTTTAAAATTGCAGGAGTGCCCCTTCTTTAGGGGAGCCTGCGGGGTTCCCACTTTCCAGGCCTTGTGCCAAATAACTACCCCATTATAACTCCAAAATATTGTAACACTCGTTTTTGCCCATTTAAAAGATACACATGTCAACATTGTTCACATACTGGGCACAAAAACGAATTTTGTGGTAAAAATAACTGCAACACTTTCAGGATGAATACTGCACAGCCAAGAGGCAAAAACAACAGAAAAACGCCAGGACGTTTCCAGAAAGCCACATCGAATTCAATTTTTGCCACTTTCAACATAAATTTTGAAGCTCAGAGAAAATACATACTTGTTGAGATAAAGAACAAGTCAGTGAACTTTCAATTCGATACCGCTTCGGATATCACTTTAATTTCATGTCCAACATGGGAGTTGTTGGGAAAACCAACTCTTAAGAAGACAACTCATGTCGCTGGTGGTGCATCGAGAAACAAGATACAATTAACTGGTGAGTTAACATGCAATGTCTCTTTTAAAGAAAAAAAAAATTTCAGGTGTGTGTTATGTCTGTGATGCATCAACCCTGAATCTTCTTTGTTTGGATTTTATTCAAGAACTTGATTTTTTCAATGTTCTCCTAAAATCAATTTTCAATTCTTTCAATATTAATGTTGCAGCAGATGCTGAAACACATTTTAAGATCATACTTAAAGCAAAGTTCAGCAATGTTCTCCAAGAGTGTCTTGAATATTGTTCTAAAGTTAAATCGATTTTGAAATGGAAGGCAGTTGCAAAGCTAATCTTCAGACCGAAGCGTTCGGTACCATATGCAGCTTTAGCTATTGTAGAAAAAGAATTGGATCGCCTGCAACAAGAAGGAGTAATCCAACCTACAAATTACTCATCCTGGGCCGCACCTATTGTCATTTTGAAGAATGGTAACAGCAAAGTAAGCCTATGTGCGGACTTCAGAATAGGACTAAATGACAGACTGAAGACACGTTAGTATCCACTGTCTGTACTGGAGGATCTCTAGTCAAAACTAAGCGGTCGAATTGTTTTGCAAAACTGGACCTTGTAGATGCATATCTACAAATGGAAGTTGATGAAGATTCCAAAATTCTTCTCACTATTAAAACTCACAAGGGATTATTTCAATTTAGCCGCCTTTCTTTTAGGGTCAAGTCAGCTCCAACAATATTCCAACAAATTATGAATACAATGCTCACAGGATTGCCAGGAGTTTTTGCCTACATTGATAATATTATCATTACAGGCACATTCCAAGAGGAACTTCTGCATCATCTTACTTCCGCGCTGGATCAAATTTAACAATATGGATTTCATTTAAGAGCAGACAAATACAAATTCTTGCAAACTTCTGTGAAATAGCTTGGATTAGTATTTGACAAAAATGGTTCAAAACCAAATATGGACAATATTCAGACAATAAAGCACATGCCAGTCCTAAAGGATGTTGCAACACTACGATCCTTTCTGGACCTTGTAAATCATTATGATTCTTTCTTAACTAAACTACACAAGTTACAGGAGGGGGGGGGCTCTAAATAATTTTTTACAAAAAGTACCAAATGGAACTAGTCAAGTAAAGAATCATTTGAGAAAATCAAAACATTTCTTAGTTCTGATCTATTGCTGTCACACTACAATCCATCATTAGACATTACTGTTGTGACAGATGCTTCAGACTATGAAGTTGGAGCAGTAATATCACATATATTTCTGATGAAAGTGAAAAAGCCATTGCATATGCATCAAAGTCATTGACACTTATGGTACGAAAGCATAGCCAAATTGAAAAAGAAGCCGTAGCAATTATCTAAGCAGTAAAAAAAAATTCACAAAATGCTAAAAAAAAATGGTTTTCATTTTACTCTGACCACAGACCACAAGCCCTTAATAAGTATTTTTACTATCTTTTTGGAGAACATGTTGTTTTCCCATACAAACTCCAGAACAGAGTCCTCAAGCAATTCCACTATGGATATCAGGGAATTTATCGGATGAAAGCCTTGGCACGTGGCTATGTGTATTGGCCAAACATGGACAGGCAGGTAGAGGAACTTGTAAAAAGTTGTGCCAAATGTCAACTGGTTGCAAAATCTCTTCGAAAAACAACATTGCATGCATGACCTACCCCAGAAATGCTTTGGTCATGACTACACATGAACTTTGCAGGACTAATTGATGGACAACATTACTTAATATTGTTTGATGCTTGCAATTGTTCGCCAGAAGTCTTCCAGATGAACCATACTACATTAAATGAAACTGTAAAAAACTACAAGAAATTTTCAGCAGATCGGGTGTTCTTGAAATCTTGGTTTCTAATAATAGTATTGCATTTACCTCAGTAGAATTTTCTGACTTCTGTAAACAAAACAGTATTAAGCATCTCAGATCTCCACCTTTCCATCAACAATCAAATGGCCAAACCGACCGCCTTGTCAACACATTTAAGAGAGCACTCTTGAAGTTAAAAGGGGAAGGAACTACTGGAGAGATCATAGAAATATTTCTAAGTAGCAACATAGCTACCCCAAATCCAAATTACCCAATGGAAAATCTTCTGCTGAAGCACTGATAAACAGAAAAATACGTTTATCAATGAATGTTATTTGTCTATCATTAAATAATCTTCCCAAGAGAAACAGGATGATGGAAAACCGATTCAATCGCCATTATAGAGCAAGGTCACATAAAACCCTACAAAGACAGCCTATATTGGCAAAGGACTACCGCAATGGTAAAGAAAAATGGGCACAAGGTGACATAGTACGTCGTTCTGGTAATGTAATCTATAATGCAGATGTACAATCATCTACAGGGTGGTCAAAAAGTCAGGTAATATGTTAAAGGTAGAAAAAAACAATATGATCCATTATAATCTCTATTCGTTTAATATTATTTGTTTAAATATTTGAGTGTAATATATAAACTTTAATTTTAAATCTATGTGTTGTGTCATTTATATATACGTATATTGCTAATATCGTTTTTCTTTAAAATGTTACCTGACTTTTTGACCACCCTGTATTTCGGTCAGACATGAAAATCAACTTTTTCACTCATATCTTCCAAAAAGACAATCAAATAACATAATCATTTCATTAAATATTTTACTGGAAACATTTGAATTACCTCAAAGTGTTCAAACAACCTGCAGTAAATAAAGCAAGTCTGAGAAGAAAGGTTCAACCTAAAGGTGCAAATCAATTCAACTTTACAAATAGATTCACATCAAACATCCTACAAGCACTATATTTCAAAAGGGAAGTGTTATAGCGATAAAAGGGTGAATAACTCCTAATAAAGAAAGTAGGAATTATTCTCCTTATAGATCGTTGAAAAGACTAGAGAGTTCCAGAGGGAGAGAAAAGCAACATAGCAAACATCTCTGGCCATTCAATATTGTCTGTAATTAATGTTTCTGCGACGAATAAATTGTGTTTAAAAATACAATGAGCTGGCCTATCACAATTTCTCAGAACACAACAAATAGTGACTTCAAAAATGGAAAAAATATTGTATGAGTGCTATCGGCTAGAATCAAAACCAAAACATTTAGCAATTCAGCCTTACTTGTTATGGTTTGAGGTTTCGTCAGATGGATAGTTAAAATTGAACCAACTCTAATATATAAATGTATATTTTGCGCATGTGTAGAAGTGCACTTTGTCGACTTATGGCTGTCAAATTCCAATTTTTCGAAATTTTCTCTCTTTAGCAGCTATTTCTACCAGCTAAAAACCAACTTGAATTGTTCCACGAGTTCAAATCTCTTATATATCAAATTTCAAATCTTTAGACCAAAAACTGACAGAGAGTTTTGGTAGAGACTGTTCCTCAGACAGACCGACAGACAAACAATATCACTTTATATATATATATATATATATATATATATATATATATATATATATATATATATATATATATATCAGAGAGAGATAAAAAGGGCAAACCAAGTCACACATCCATCCACGTTTCGTCTTTATTGTAATGGATGAATGCATTATATTTTCAAATATTGTACTGCTATTTTCTTTCTTTAATTCATTCATCCAGAAGAAGTCTTACAATAAAGACGAAACGTTGATGGACCTGTGACTTGGTTTTTCCTTTTTTTTATCTCTCTATCTTATCGGAATACTATTTCCATTATTCTCATCATGTATATACAGGGTGGACCGATAAAATTGTCGCCTTAGAAAAAAACATGATTCCATTTCCGTTTGAAGAAAACCAGTTTTCTTTTTTTTGTTGCAGACCATCTACTAGTTGGCCAGTTGTGTACAAATCCCAAGAGCGATAGGAGCCTTCTATCATGACACAATGTTCAATGAGCGAGATCAAAGATGCACTGCTGTACAACTCATGCTCTCTAAGTTATGACAACAGGACCATTGCCTGCACCCTCAAAATGTAAATCCAGACAGTTCAACATTTGAGGGAACAGCTCAACAAAGTTTCCGGCCATGATTATGATCTTTGGTGTGGTTTTAAGTGAGGGCCACATCATGCCACCTCACATCTTCAAAGTCGGCTTGAAAGTCAACACTAAAGTCTACCTGGATGTGCTGAAGAGTGTGGTGCTCATTAGTGCAATCAGGTGGCTGCTGGCAGACCCTGGGTGTGGTAGCAGAATTTGGCGCCAGCCCACAAGTCCAAAGAGGCCCAGGCTTGGTTTCAGAAGGAGTGCTATAACTTTATACCCTTTTCTCACTGGGCCCCCCCTCCTCCTCCGACCTGAACCCACTGAACTACTTCGTTTGGTATACATCGAGAACATCACCAACATGACCTAATCGCCTAATCGCCTAATCGCCGCCATCCACTGAGTATTCACCAAACTCTCACCGACGCTTGTGGAACAGGCATGCTCCCAGTCCCGGATCATGTATCGAGGCAGTGATTGAAGCTGAAGGTGGCTACATTGAATAGATGTCAGCTCTACTACATAATCAAATGATCTGAATTGAATTTTTCAATAAAATTTAAAAAATAAAGCTGTAGTGTTGTTTTCTTTAGGGCGACACTTAACGTTCCACCCTGTATATTGTTTGATGACCCCCCCCATGCCGACGCTTATACGCTCTCTCTATGTCTCTCCCTCTTTATTCCTCTCTATCTCTCTCCCTCTATTTGTCTCCCTGTGTTTTTCTGACTGTCTGTCTGTCTGTCTGTCTGTCTTTGTCTCTCTCTCTCTTTCTCTCTCTCTCTGTCTCTCTCTCTCTCTTTCACTTTTGTTATTGATAGTCGAAGGCAATAAAAAAAAGAAAAGAATGAAAAAGATTGGAACACTCTATCATAAACAAAATGGAGTAAAATCACAATATTTAAACTATTTAGCCCATAACCGCAAACAGAGAGAGAGAGAGAGAGAGAGAGAGAGAGAGAGAGAGAGAGAGAGAGAGAGAGACAGAGACAGAGACAGAGACAGAGAGAGAGAGAGAGCTAATCAGGAGGTAATCGGAGAGACAGACAAAGAGAAAGATATGTTAAATTTAAGATGTAACGCACACTCAAAAAAAAACCAAACAACAACAACAACAACAACAACAACAACAAAAAAAAAAAAAAAAAAAAAGAACCCCCCCACACACACACACAAAAAAAACATTACTTCTGTTATCAATGCACTCGGGCAATGGCAGGTAGTCCTGCTATTTTATAAATAAAAGTATCGGAGAATTTATTAATCTTTTATCTCTGTCTTTAATTAATAGCCACAGACAAAAATTAACACAAAAAAAAAAAAAATGTGGAGGAGTGGTGGTGATTGTTCAGCAAGGGATGGAGGGGGGGCATGTCATGGATAACGAGGAGAGGGGGGCACATGTCATGTGATTTGAGAAGGGAGGGACAGAACAACAAGTCAGGTTCTTTGATGTTGAAATGGAGACGCTTTCAAAATTTCATTTCTTTTATGAAGAAGAGACGTGGGGTTTGAATAGACGATGAATTGAAACATTAAATCTTACGGATGATAAGGGTGTTTAGTGGTATAGGTTCGAATTATAGGGGGCGTTGAATTATAGGGGTGTGAATGATAAGTTTGAATGAGAGAGTGGGCGGGTGATAGGAGGTTGAATGCTAGGAAGCTGAATAATGAGAAGCAAAGAATTAAAATATTTGATATTCTATTCTTACGTTTTATAGCGACTCACATGTTGGGCTCCCGCCGCCATGTTTAAAATGCAGTATAATAATAAAAAAAAGATAATGATGAATAAAGAGAGAATAGAGAAGTTTAGTCAAAGACAAACGTAAGAATGACAATAAAACGTGATAATAAGAAGTAGATGTAAACACACAGACATAAACCAATAAGTCTACATCTATAGTCATTGATCACAATCAAGATAAACATGAATTGCCAAGGCAAAGAATTTGTAAAGAGATACATGAGAAATGTAAAGTAAATAAGACTTATTTAAATATAAAGACTAGCGTAAATTTCTAGAAGAAAACAAATGCAATAATTGCAAGAAATTAATTGACTCACAAGCAGTGGAGTTTTCCAACGAAGGACTTGGAGGATGAAATTATTTTTACGTATAGTTTTAAAGGTCAAAAGACTTCCAATATATATATATATATATATATATATATATATATATATATATATATATATATATATATATATATATATATATATATATATATATATATATATATATTTCTCAATTAAGCCTCGCCCTGACAGTCGAGTTTTACATTTCTTTCATGTGTTTTTTTTTACGCAAATTTTATCTTTCTTTTAATAATATTATTGAAATTCTTTCCCATTTCCTTTTACCTATTTGTGAATTATTCTATGGATTTCTGCCTTTTGGATTACTTTGGACCATCTTCCAATTACGCGATTCCTTTGGATTTTACTTGTGCGAATGGAAATTTAACTAATTTTCTTGGATTCTGCATTTTTGGATTTTACCGTCATTGGGTACTTTACCCTTCACATGAAATCACTTTTTTATTCAACCTATTCCCTCTGCCTCATTTTTTGTTATCAAGTAAGATCTTTGACTTACTTGTAGTTTCATCAAATACTTTTGCAAGCAAAATCCGATCCTGCATTTTGCTAAATCCTACCCTCTGATGAGAAGGAAAGTATTTCTTCGAATCTCCACGGATTAAGGCCTATCCACTTATTTATTGTTTCCTTTTTAAAATTAAATATGTTTTTAACTCTTTTTCAAAGTGTTTTTTTTAAACATGTTTTATTAACTACTTGTTCTATCTTATATTTGGTTTTATTGAGCTTTTACATCTGATTGAGATTACTTTATAAATATTAATTCTTTAATATTTATAGTATACTTTAGTTTGCCATCTTGGATCATTTTGGTAAACTTAACTGTAATTCATATTTCATTATATATATATATATATATATATATATATATATATATATATATATATATATATATATTAGTGATGGGACGATTCCAATATTTTTCTAAATTCTGACACAATTACCGATTCCATGCTAAATTCCCGATTCTGATACAATTACCGATTTCAATTTTGATTCTTTCAAATCTCTAATAATTTAACTATAACATTGTTATTTCCCCTGATTTTCATAAAAACACATGTTTAATATGCAGATATTTTCCTAAACGTCAAAATTCACTTGTGGCAGATGATCTATCGATTTTAGCTTTACTGGTAGTTTAAAATCAATAAATATTTATCATTTTATCATTATTACCAGCAATGGAAGATTTTACTTTAAACAAAATCAAATAAAAAAAGACAATTAAAATAATCGTTTTGGCATCGAAAAATCAGAAAAATCGGAAGATTTGAGGGTATCGGAATCGGTATCGGAATCGGAAAAATTGATGCCTATTTTTCTCTACTTCAAATACAAACAAGTTACTCCTCTCAGACTTTGAAGCTTTCAAACTATGTGTTGACCATCAAAACTATAGCTAGTTTGTGTAAAAATCATTTTGCTAACTGTTTTTTCTCTGAGGACAAGAGCCATTTTTTAAACTCCAAGGAATAATAAATTAATTATCTCCCTTTTTGTATCCCTTATTTGAAAAATAAATGTTTTAAACTGTAATTTACAACATGTTTAGCTTTCTTTACATATACATATGCTTTATCTCGAATGGTGAGTCTTTTCATTTGGATAGGATTTTCCTATAAATATTAGTATTAATTTTTATATATATTCCATTTAAAATTTTCAAATTTATATATATATATGTGTGTGTGTGTGTGTGTGTGTGTGTGTGTGTGTGTGTGCGCGCAGTCAGCACCAACCCTATTCGGGTTTAACTGGCTTCATCGGAAGGAGGAAGTTTCATAGGAGTATGAAATTCA
This sequence comes from Euprymna scolopes, assembly GCF_053919585.1. Classification (NCBI taxonomy): domain Eukaryota; kingdom Metazoa; phylum Mollusca; class Cephalopoda; order Sepiida; family Sepiolidae; genus Euprymna; species Euprymna scolopes. Next base: position 16,400,853 of record NC_136510.1, on the reverse strand, counting down.
CAAGCGGTCCCCAGTTGCATGTATATCCCGGTTAGGGGAGATAACGACGTTAGGTTTTTGCGACTTTTGCAGTGAGGTGTCGACGTCCTCCTACATACAGCACCTGGAATTGCCAAATTGGTCACCCATTTTAGCAATGACCAGGCTCAACGTTGCTTAACTTCGGTGATCTGACGGGAACGGGTGTATCAACGTGATTATGCCATATATGTGTGTGTGTGTGTGTGTGTGTGTGTGTGTGTGTGTGTGTGTGTGTGTGTGTGTGTTGGGACGATTAATCAGAATCGGAATCGGAAAAATGGAAACTATTGCAGCTATCAGAATCGGAAAATTTTTTGACTATTTTCCGATGCTAAAAACGATTCTTTTAATTGTCTTTTTTTTTTAGTTTGTTTTAAACAAAATCTTCCACTGTTAGTAGTAATTTAAAAAAATAAATATTTATTCATTTTAAACAACTAAAAATCTATAGATCATCTTCCCACAAATTTGTTTTTTACGTTTGAGAAAATATCTGCACATTTAATGTGTTTTTTTTTTTTTTATGGCAAGTGGGAAAAATAACAACTTTATAATTAAATATTTGGAGATTGAATAAAAAATCGGAACCAGAATCGGTAATTTAATATGGAATCGATAATTGTATCGGAATCGGGAAAAATATTCCCATTGTGAAACGTACAATTTGAATGGCGGCATTTTATCTGAGTTGACGGGGGGGGGGATATGTGGACTGTTGTATAAGTCAAGTTCGTGGTCGACCAATGTAAAATACGTTTTGTCTTAATCGAATTTTATGGTGAAGTTGTGCTCACCTCATAAAAGATGGATTATTACGCGATTGGATTTCATCAGCCACCTCACTCTATTCCGTTGTCACCATGGCGACAACCTCCCAAGGAGGATCTGTTTTCATATTTAAAAAAAAAAATTTAAAAAAAAAACGTACATTCTCTTGTTTCAACTTATGTGTAGCATCGATAAAGACAACAATCATTCAGTGCAAAGCAAATGAAGCGTATTATTAAAACACAGGATTGTCATTCGATTTTGTTTCTCTTTTTTTTTTTTTTTTTTACCTCAAGCAACGTTAGTAAAGCCAATTTATATAAATGAGTGTGGTACGACTTTTCTGACCAACTTGTTGTTGATGATATGATAATGATCCGGTAGTGGTGGTGGTGGTGATGATGATGATGATGATGATGATGATGATGATGATGATGATGATGATGATGATGATGTTGTGGTGTCGTCATGGTGGCAGTGCTGATGGTGAATGCTGGTGGTGATTAGAATGATGATGATGATGATGATGATGATGATGATGATGTGGTGGTGGTAGGTGGTGAGTGGCGAGATGATGACGGTTGTGGTACGACTTTTCTGACCAGCTTGTTGTTGATGATGGTGATGATAATGCTGCTACTGCTGAATATGATCATGATCCGGTAGTGGTGGTGGTGGTGGTGATGGAGATGATGATCATGATGATCATGATGATGTGGCGGTGGTGGTGGTGGTGGTGGCAGTGCTAATGGTGATGATGATGCTGGCGGTGATTAGAATGATGATGATGATGATGATGATAATGATGATGATGATGATGGTGGTGGTGGTGGTGGTGAAATGATGACGGTTGTGGTTGTTATGGTCATGATGATGATGAGGGTCGAATAGGACTTCTGCATGTATACAGAGCTCACAAAAAAATGTGCTTGAGGATTGACTAGTCTGCGCAAAACTTTCTCTCGGTTACAGCTATATACTAATCTGCAAGAGTTCAGATTTTATTTTTGACATTTAGAGTAACAAGGGTCAGAGGTTGCATGTAAAGTCAGGGAAGGTTTGGTCTTGAACACACAAAGGAATGCTGTTCTTCAGGATTGTCTGGTCTGCATGAGGTCCTCATCGTTTGTTGCAGATATTCATTAATATGCACATTTTTTTTTCAAATGAGTTTTACCTGGGAAGCTACGCGGCTGAGACACCTCAAATGATGTTGAAAACTGATGTAAATGTTATCCATTCTACATCACTCATTCCTCAAGTTAGAAAACTAAGTTAAAAAGGAAATAATTATTTACTAGTAGTAGTAGTAGTAGCAGTAGTAGTAGTAGTAGAAGAGTATGAGTTAAACCTATATCCCCATTTTTTAGCAAGTCTTAGAAACTGTCTTCAGATAGATGGGGGTGTCACAACTTCTTCCAGTTGGATGACTGAACAGTGTAGGATCAGGTGGTCTGTGATCTTGAGGACTTCCTTGTGTTTCGGGCAGATTAGCGAGTCTATTTGTCTCCATGTTTGTTTACTGCAGTCCTGCAGTGTCTTGTTCTAATCTGGTTTACGGCTATCCATTGCTTCCAACTATTTCTAGCAACACCTGAGAGGCGCAAAGTTGGGTTGTTAAGTTTTGAGACATTTGTGTTGAACAAAGATGGCGGCTTAGTTCAGATCAGTAACCAAGATGGCGGCGTAGTTCAGATCAGTAACTAAGATGGCGGCGTAGTTCAGATCAGTAACCAAGATGGCGGCAAACTGATTGAATCCAAAATTCGACGATTTTTATAATGATTTTGCGACGTTTTGATTGGTTGTTGAGCACAGCCGTTGGTTATAAAAATGATTGGCGAATCCATTCATCTCATACCCCCATCACAAGTCAAAAACATTTTACATGGGTCTTCAATGATGTCCCTTCCTTTGGAAGTATTGTTTCTCCATTCTGCCTTCCATGTCTCCAATAAGTCGAAATATTTGAGTTTTTTGAATTGTAGAAGGGCTTGTCTAAGTATTTGTATATTTATATATATATATATATATATATATATATATATATATATATATATATATATATATAATTTTTTCTTTACCATATTCCCTCTGCTTAACTTATTTTGTTTTCAATTAAGATCTTTGACTTACTTGTTGTTTCATCAAATACTTCTACATGCAAAATCCGATCCCGCATTTTGCTAATTCCTACCCTCTGATGAGAAGGAGAGTATTTCTTCGAAACTCCGCGGATTAAGGACTATCCATTTATCTAGTGTTTCCTTTTCAGATTAAATATGTTTTTAACTCATTTCAAAGTGGTTTTTAACATATTTTATTAACTGTTTGCTCATATATATATGTCAAAACATCGTTAAACTCACTACTCGTTCAAGCAGCCGCCAATAGCGTAATGGTTAGGAGCCTTGACTGCTGTACAAATGGTCGGGTTTCAATCCTGGCTTGAGGTAGTTGCCTGTCTAGCCGCACTGATGAGCTGCGAAACAGTACTGTATGTGGATGACTATATATATATATATATATATATATATATATATTAGTGTTGGAACTATTAATCGGAATCAAGATCAGGAATCAGAAAAATTAGAACTTTTTGGGGTATCAGAATCGGTATCGGAAAAATTACAACATAATTTCTGATTCCGAACCGATTCATTTTTATTTTTTGACAATAAAAAATGAAATAATCACGAACTGTATTTTTTTTATGAGAAGTTGTTCATTTACAACATAAGACTGAGAAGGCCCACAGATTGGGTTATAAATCTCATTTACAGATTTAACATTGATTCACAGCTGGGTTGAAATTTTTTATTTTTGATAGAAGGGCTTTTGGGACTTGAATCTGGAAGTATTACCCCCTTATGTAAGGTGGTGCGACTGAGCTTACTACTGGTAGTCATTTGGTTGACTTCAAATATCCTGAGGTAATACGCATGTTTTCTCAGAGTTTTTTGTCAATTGATCTTGTGTGTTGGCTCTGAGACCATGCTGGGTCACCGTATTCTGCAGCACTTTAGCAGAGTGCGACTGCTGTTATTCTGAGAACTCCTTGGGAAGCTCCACATCACATTCCAGCTACTTTTTTAAGAGGTTGTTTCAGCATTAACGATTACTACATTACCACCTTACATTCATTAATACTTATCCTCGAGTGGCATTTGGGCCTTGATAAATGGTAACTTCCTTGTAAAAAAAAAAAATGAAGTACCTGTAAATAAATATCCGTTGCTTCACTGAAACTCTTTGTTTCCTTGCGACTGTCTGCATACAAAGTGTGGGTCCTAGTGTAGACATGTTAACACGTGTGTAATGTGTGTTAAAATTGGTGTGTTATATATTCACTGTAGCCGATCGTCAAATAGTTTTTTTCAGTCAATATAATTTCTAAAAAAAAAAAATCAACCTTTTCATTCTCGATATATACACTCAGCAGCATAATGAAAACACATACACAGCTGATTATAAAAATATTTTGTTTATTCAAAATGACCGTTTCAGTTTGCGAATGATGGTCTTGATATTAGTAACAATGTATGGAGTGGAGTTGGTGTGTTCTTGTAGTGGAGAAAAAGTGTGTTGCTTAGCTTGGCCATCGTGGTCAATCTCCCTCTATCCCTGTTGTCTGCCATATATTTTATTGTCACAGATGACGTCAACATCCACCATGCATTGTCTTGAAATGTGGGTCAATCTCACTGACCCAATCTCCAGGAATTCTATGTCCCACATTTTAACTTCTTTAATGTAATTCTTGGGCATCTGCATCCAGACTTCTGACCAAATTTCCTTTTGACGTCATCTCCAGAGATTTGGATTATCCAATAGTGTGCAATATTACATTAGTGCATGTGAGGATGACCCAGGTCTGTAAAACAGAACAGCTCTCAGGGTAAAATGAAAAGTTGGGTGGCAAAACAGGAGTCAAACAATGAGTTTTCAAATCAGAAAAAGCCATCTGGCCAAGACACGGCCATTAATGCAGAAAACTGATAACTTCAGTGAATGTTACTCAGATGTCTGTCCGTCTGCATCACTCATTATGTTAAGTTAGAAAACTAAGTTATGAAGGAAGTAATTATTTACTTATCCAGTCTCTCTTTCCATTAAGTCCATTCTCTCCAAATAAAACTTTGAAACTCAACGAATGTATGCCTTGTATCATCTTTCTGCATTAAAAAGAAGTAAAAAACGGAGATCAAGAGAAACGGCAAAGTCAATCAATAATGAAGACCAAAAGGTTAAGGTAATTCACATTTTATATTTATAACGGACATTTAAATTTGTTGCTGACTATTAAGAAAAAAAGTTGGAAAAGATTGAATAGGTTGAATGCGAAAGAAAATCTTGTTCGAGATAAAATTGCCCAGTAAAAAAAAAGAAAGCTATCTTTGCGCATGTCTTATTTCTATGAATAATTAAGAAGAGGGCGTTTTTTTTTTTTTTAAGAATACTTTTTAAAGTAGTAAAAGTTATTGCTCTAATGACGTCCCTTCATATTACCAATAATTCGAAAAAGAAAAAAATAATTTTATATATATATATATAGACAAAAGATTTTGAAACATCAGTTGGAAATATTTACTGATTTAAAACCACCTGAACAGTGAGAATTATATATATATATATATATATATATATATATATATATATATATATATATATATATATATATATATATATATATATATATTTTCTCTCACTGGTTTTCCAACTGAAACCAATTTCCCTCTTTCCTCATTCGATTCTTAGCTTTTAATTTATCATTCTGACGTTTCCTCTTAGAGGGTCAGACGATAAGGCCTTAAGGAAATTTTAACAATTCCACCTGCCCGTTTTTTTTGTTTCTTTGATCTTTTTGATTTAAATTAAATTATGTTTCCTCTGAAATTTCTCCTTCCATTTTGCTGTACCAAGAATTTACTTATATATATATAGGGTGGACCATAAGTCACGCACCAAAGAATTAAGTGATGTGAAACTGTAAAATATTAATTAATACAGAATTCTTATTTATTATAAACATAAATACCGTAGATGTTAAACGTGCAGTTAAATTCCTTTAAAAATTGAAGTAAATAAAAACAGAAAGAAACTTAACATGTTTTTAATTAAATCCTTTGGTGCGCGACTTATGACCCACCCTGTATATATATATATATATATATATCTGCGATTTGCGACCATCTTATAAATAACCATGCGTGTGCCACGAATTTCAGTGCTGACATATTTACGATCGTTAGTAAGTCGCACTCTCCCTATCATTTGAAAATTTTAGAGACTCTTTTTATTAAGTCATTGAGACCTTCTCTTTGAAAGCAAAAAGAAAATCTTTTTGGACTTAATTTAGTCTCTATGTAATTTTTCCCCCGTTTATTTCTGTTCTTTGGGGAGGGGGGGTTTCTCCCCCTATCCCCCGCCATTCTCATGACTTTTTTTGTTTGTTTTAAATCGTATTTTCCTCGATTTAGATTTGATAAGTGAGGAACGAAACCTGGTTAGCTAACCTTTATTTTCATTTTTTATTTTTTAAATTCATTATGCGTTTTGGCCTGTATTTAGCCGTTATAAAATTCTGTACCCCCCCGGAAAATTTTCATATATATATATATATATATATATATATATATATATATATATATATATATATATATATATATATATATATTTCTTACTAAATGCATGCAAGTGACTGAGTGAACTGGCAGTATAATCAGACCCCACCCCCCGTCCACCTCTGTTACCTTTTAGGGTTTGCTATATAAATGCGGTCCACTAATTCCACTCCATGCGTTGCTCTCAACATCTAGTTTTTAACATAAAACTGCGATTCCTTTGTGCCTTCATAGATCAAATCAGTAGGGTGGGTGATCATAGGTTCTTGGGTGCTTTGTGCGATTCCATTTCTTTTGTAAGGTTTTCATTCTTTGGGTTTTAAGCTTAAAGACTAATTTTTTTTTTTTATAGAATCTCACCATGATATTTACTAAATAGTTGAAATAAACAAAACAAAACAAAAAAAAAACAAAGACAAAAACACTAGAAAAATTGCCGCAACTTTTTTTTTCAAATGTTTTCATCTAATAAAAACACCATTGGTTTTAGCATCGTAAGTTATGATATGAAAACAGAAACGATTCTTTTAATAATGACTTTTTGTATCATTAATGTTACCAACTTTTTTACATTAAAAAAATAATTTCTTTTTTTGATTTAATAAAAATATCGTTGGTTTAGCGTCCTAAATCATGAGATGAAAAAATGAATGAATCTCTTAGTAAAATGGAGTTGCCCCCCTCAGATCAATGACCTTGTATAAAAAAGCGCCTCTATTTCACTAAAAACTGTAAGAAAAACATGATTTTTTTTATAAGCTACTTCATTTAATGTAACAAAATTTTATATCATTTATAAAAAAAATGTTAAATATGACGATATTGCAATTTTTCTTAAACAAAACATTAAAGTAATTGTATGAAAGATTATTTGTTTCAATTATTTTAATAAAATAGTTACCTCCCTGTTATGGCTCGCAATAAGCCACAAAGAACAACGGAATAGAGTTAAAACAATGTATTACTGGAACAACAACGTAAAACGGTTACAACTGAAAAGAGTAGTAAACGTCATCGAGTAGGCTAGGGTCACTCTGGTGTTTAATCCACACCTGGGATCAAAAGGTCTATGGTTTATATAATGGATAGAACAGTCCATTTGGAGGGGGATTCCCCCACAACACCCCCCTCCCAAGCTGATTTTCACGGTTGTGAAAATCAGTATTTCTTCCTTTTTGGGCAGACCACCAAGGGGTCTGTGCGCTTCCTCTTTCTGCCAGAGCGTCTCGGTTCTGACATCCCTTTTGGAGGATCTATGTCAAAACAGTCATACACAGTTTCAATCGCCTCACTGCCGTCCTGTGGTGGTTCTTCTTGATCCTTGTAGAAGTGTTTCCTGATTTGGTGCAGGTGCCTCTTATGATGGAACTTTGGGCCTTGAATGATGTATGAAACATGGCCGATTCTTTGTAAGATCGTGTCCTGTTCCCAAAAAGAAACGTTATTTCTAAAATGTCTATTACCTCCACTGTTAAACTGTTTCACTGGCATTGTAAAGGTTCTGTTGTGTACTATGTGTTTGGGTAGCAGTTTATCGAATACGGATTTTATTTTCCGTCCAAACATGATTTCTGCTGGGGATCCCGCATCTGGTTTGTTCGGATTTCCCGTGATTCTGTAAACCTGCAGAAATTGCTGAAGGGCCTTTTCTATCGGTGTACCGGATGCCTTTTTAATGCCCTTTTAAGCGTATCGACAAAGCGTTCGGCCTGGCCGTTGCTTCTGGTGTGGTACTGGGGTGTTGTAATATGCTTGACTTAATACGTCTCGCAGAATTCTCTGAAATCTGTCGAGGTGAACTGTGTAGTGTTGTCGCTAACCAAACAGTCTACAACCCCAAACCGAGCAACAATTCCAATAAAAAATTTGTCGCTGTTGCCGTGGTCGGTTTTTTGCATCTTAGTACCTCTGGCCATTTAGAGTAAGAGTCAGGTAGTAAAAATCCTCCACAGGTCCCGCATAATCGATGTGGATCCTCGACCATGGTTGTTCAGCCTTAGGCCAAGGTTTATATTTTATCGGTGGTGTTTTTGCAGCCAAAGCACAGCCTTTGCATCTGTTCACCATGTCGGTAATATCTTGGTCCATAGCTGGCGAATAAACAAAACTTCTCATTAGGCTTTTCATTCTGTTTATTCCTGGATGCCCCATGTGAAAATCCTTGAGAATTCTTTTTTGAAGGGTTTGGGGGATGACAACCCTTTCACCGTATAACAGTATTTCGTCGCAACCAGAAAAAATGTCTGAACTGGTGTCACCCAGTGCTAATTTCTGCTTGGTGGTTTGAATGAAATTGCGATTTAGGGATTCTGACTTAATTTCTTGAAGTGTTACCGACAGTTTGCGGATAATATTGTTTATCATGGTTTTTACATCACTATTAATATGTAATGCTGCGATTACTGAATCTTCAAGAGGTTCCATTTTGGCAGGAATCAGTCTTGATAGACCGTCTGCATGGACTAATTGTTTTGAGGGGAGAAATTGAATTGTAAAATTATAGTTCAGCAAAATAGTTCCCCATCTTTATAGTCGGTTTGCAGTAAATGTTGAAAGTCCTTTTTTTTGATCCAAAAATGAATATCAACGGCTTATGGTCGGTTTGTAGAAAAAATGTCTTCCGTACAAAAACTGGTGGAATTTTGAAACTGCAAATATAATTCCTAGGGCCTCTTTCTCGATCTGAGAATAATTCTTTTCCATTGGCAAGAGAGTCCATGATGCGAAAGCAATAGGCTGTTTCGAGCCATCCGGCATTCGATGTAGCATGCACGCCCCGACGCCATATTGAATAGTGTTGCTAGCTACTATTATGTCCAACTGCGGGTTGAAATGCGCTAGGAATAGTTTTGAAGTCAGGATTCTTTTTATTTCTTGAAATGATGTCTGGCAATCTTCTGTCCACTCCCAAGCCTTATCCTTTTTCAGCAATTCATTAAGTGGTCCACGCAATTTGTGCATATTTGGGATGAACCCCGGTAATAATTTGCCAAACCTAAAAAACTCTGCAATTGAGTTATGTTTACTGGTGCCGACATTCTTTAATAGCGGTCGCCCTATCTGGGTCTGAGCGTCTGCCATCTTTATCGATTATTTGACTCAGGTATTTAATTGTTTGTAAAAGAACTCGCATTTATCTGCTTTGATCTTAAATCCATAATCTTGTATTCGACTGAATACTTGTCTGATATGTTTTTCATGTTACTCCCTGCTTTTGCTTGCTATGATAATGTCATCAAGATATGCGATTGCAGTGTCCAAGCCAGGCAGCATAATATCCATTACTTGTTGGAATATTGCGGGTGCCACCTTGATACCAAACGCGAGTCTTTTGTATCTGTACAAACCCCGATGAGTGTTAATACAGAGGAGTTTAGCACTTTTATCGTTTACCAGAATCTGTAGGTAAGCGTCGCTTAGATTGATCTTAGAAAAAAACTTGCCGCCATTTAATTTCGTGAACACTTCTTCTGGACTAGGTAATGAATAGTGAAAATCTTCTTAGGACCTGTTGAGTCTGGTCACGAAGTCGGCGCAAATGCGAATTTCCCTGGACCTTTTCTTTACGTAAACTGCCAGAGCAGCCCACTCACTATATTCAATTTTAGCCAGTATACCGATGCTTTCTAATCTGTCTAGTTCCTGATTTATTTTGTTCAGGGAAGCGAATGGGACATTACGTTTCTTTTTAAACACCGGTTGTGTGCCAGGTTTCAACTTAAAATCTGCGCCCTGCGGCCATTTTTGTACGTCTCCCCAGACCAGGAGTAAATACGTTTGTGAATTCTTTTTTAAAACATTTGGAGGATGATTCCACCACAAAACTCCCTTAGAACAATAAGTTAAAACTCCCATTAACTACAACTTGAGATTCAGATTTTCTATTTCGAAAAAGTCGAAAACTGTTTGCACTTATAAGCGTAAATGGCAATAGGAGTTATTCCCCTTGAACGATCGTCGTTTGAGCTGATGAAAAATTTTTCTGTAAAAGAATAAATATATAAATAAACATGAACAAAATTCTTATTTTTTTCCCCCCATAAATCGAATACATTTAAGAGATATTAAAAGAATTCATAGAAGTAATCATGTAGTGCCTCATCTCATGTAATTGTTACGAGAAAAACGGTATGCAGAAGGTAGTTTTTCTTTTAAGCGATTATGACATGATGAGTGTATTTGGGCGCTTTTGCAATCGCCGTCATTGGTTCATGGGAGATAACTCTATTCCACTAAGCGATTCTTTTAAATTTTCATAGGAGAATTTGAGACGCTAATTGCAGAATTACCTTTTGCCGAATATAGTAGTGAAAAAATGTACTCGAAGAAATAACAATTCCTGTGCAATTAGCATCGCTTTTTCCTTTTTTCTTTCAATTTATCAGAAGTAACTTTTCCTGGGCATTCATTGTCAAGCCTAAATATCAGCTGACGTAATTTGGGGTTTCTTGATAAAAAGAAGTCACTCTTGTAATTAGCGTCCCAAATTCTCGTATAAAAATTAGAAGGAATCGAAAACGGGTTCTTGGCCTTCGGACCAGGATCAAAGTGTAGTATCTTTCTGATGCTGCATTTCACTTTTTTCCTCATTTTTCTGGTCTCGGTTAATGGAGAAAGAAATCCTTCATGACTGATATATTTAAAAAATTTTTTGTTACTATCCAGAGTGTCCCTTTTGGAAGAACTGGTCCTCCCCCTCCCATATAAAAAAACCGGCCTTGTGTCTAACTCTGCGCTCGTGGGGAGGCAAGTAAAAAAAAAAAAAAAAAAAAAAAATTGACGGAATCGCTTAGTAAAATAGTTATCTCCCATGGACCAATGGCGACGATTGCAAAATCACCCGCGTTTGCATATGAAAGATTATTATTAGTTTATTATAATAGAAAGAAACACTTTTTAAATTAATAAATTAGCTGACCTAATTTGGAAAAAAAAAAGTGCAATATAGACGTTAGTTGATCGGAGACTAGTTAAGATAAAGCGAAAAGAAATCAAATATTTTAGTGAATTATATAAAAATAAAGATGCTAGTTAATAATTATCCCCCATAAACATCTGTATGATGACATACCCGTGACAGAAATAAAGTATCATACATCAAGAATCACGCAAATTGATCACTTTGTCTTATTTTTTTATAAATAAAATCATGTCAAAGTGAATTTAAGTTTTTCCAATGCTCCCCTTCCCATGTTAAGAATAGCCTTTTAAGATCTTGCAAAATTTTAAATTATTTGGAACCATCTGCCTTGTCTTGCAAAATAGCATTGAAGAAACGTCGAGTGTCTGGCCATATAACCATAATATTTGATTTTTTTAAAAAATAAAACTACTTGATTAATTTACGTGATTTTTGGTGTATGCTATTTTCTTTCCGCACATCATTGTTTTTTTACTTTTGATATTTTTCTTTTTTTTCATCGACGGGGAGGGGAGGGGAGTATGGACTTGCTCCACAAATAATTTATTTAAAATAACGCCGTAACTTTATTTTAATCGGAATCGCACCAGACAAGGCATAAAGCGACTTGATGTAAGCAGTTAAATAGATAAACAAATAAAATACTTCAACTTCAAAACCCAATCAACGACAAGTGTAAAATGGATGAATTCCGATTACAAAAAAAAAAAAAAAAAGAAAAGAAAAAAAGAGCAATTCTTCGCCTCTGTCAGAAATTTCGTTCATTGAAAGTGAGGAATGAAGGACAAAATAAGGTAAATAGTTACAAGGCGAAAATAAACCTATAGTTTACTTTCTAATCATTTTAAACAACTTTATTTTAAAAAAGTGTTTTTTTTTCTTTTTTTTTTCCTGTTTCATTTTTTTTTTTCAAAATAATTTTTAATATAAATTCTAAAGGAACAGATGTCAATTAACTTGCACATTTTTTGTTATTTTAAAAAGAAACTATAATAAAAAAAAAACTTACAGTCTCCTCTCAACATGACGTTTTTTTTTAATTATACAATAAAATAACCAATTTGAAACCATAAACACATATGCATAAAGGACACTTCCTTTTTCCCCCGGCTAAGAGACCAGAGAGCGCTGACTCATCTCACAACACTTCTTCACTCCAATCTTCTCTTTTGAAATACAACCAAAGCCCTCCAACCACCACCTGGGCTGTACGGTCTTAGAGTTCCACACACACACACACACACACACACACACACACACACACACACACACACACACACACACACACACACACACACACACACACACACACACACACACACACACACACACACACACGCACGCACGCACGCACGCACGCACGCACGCACGCACGCACGCACGGCCCTGATTTCAACATCGGGATATGAGGGGCGTGCAATAAGTAATGCCCCTGACTCACTTCCATTTGTCTGATCTAGCTGAAATTTGGCATGTGCAATGATTTATATCTCTACGGGTTATGTGGCAAATTACAGCTCTGAACTAATTGTGCTTTCTGTTTTACAAGTGTTTGAACTGAGTCAGGTGTGAAATGGAGCCTGTTGAATGTCGAGCAGTGATCTGGTTTTTGTATTTAAAAGGACGCACACCACAGGAGACTTTTGATGAAATGAAAGAAACTTATGGTGATAATGTCCCATCATATGACCTTGTAAAACGCTGGCATCATGAATTAAAATATGGCCGGAAGTCTGTGGAAACAGCTCCCAGAACTGGTCGACCCCTTCTGCCATTAATGAGGCATCTGTCCGTCAAGTTGAGGCTGCCATTTTGGAAGATCGGCGCATTACTATTCGCCAAATAGCCCAAGATGTCAAGATTAGTACAGGGTCTGTAGAAACTATAATTCATGACCATTTGCATATGCCAGATAGATTCCCAGGTTGCTCACACCATTCCAGAAGCAAGAACGCATCAAGTGCTCGAGATGAATTTGGAGATGTGCCAAGAAGATGACTCAAAGTTTTTTAAAAGACTGATTACACAGGATGAAACCTGGGTCTATCACTATGATCCAGAGACCAAAGCCCAGTCAATGCAGTGGAAGCATTTGGACTCACCACCTCCAAAGAAGGCAAAGGTGCAGCCCTCCGATGGTAAGGTCATGCTCACAGTCTTTTGGGACCAGGACGAAGTAGTGATGACAGATTTCCTGGCAAAGGGTACCACAATTACAGGAGCCTATTATGCTTCACTTTTGAGGAAATTAAGGGAAGCTATCAAAATCAAGAGGCGGGGCAAGATCAGCAAAAGTACCCTCTTCCTGCAGAACAATGCTCCGGTCCACAACTCGCATGTCGCCAGATCAGAAGCATGGGCGTGTGGTTATGAAATCCCACCGCATCCTCCCTACTCTCTTGACCTTGCACTCTCTGACTTTAACCTATTCCCAGCCATGAAGTTGTTTTTGAAAGGAAAGCGTTTCCCAGATGATACAGCCTTGATTTCTGAAGTCACATCATTGTTGGAGGACCAACCTTGGGTGTTCTACAAAAACGGTCTCCAGAGCTGCATCAAACGATGGGAGAAATGCATAACTCTGGGTGGTTCCTATGTAGAGAAAGACTAATAACTGTGCCAAGTTTCATTGCTCTACTGCCATGGGAAGTGGGTTGGGGGCATTACTTATTGCACGCCCCTCGTACAGTACGCTTTCTTCAGAAATGAACACTTTTCTCTTCCCTACAAAGGAAACATTCATTTAACACCACGTGGACTTCGTAACCTTTTCGTTTTCGTTCATATTTATGGACTGATTCAATTTCTTTTCATTTCTCTTTTGTTAACATTTATTAACGAAGATGATTGAATAAAGTTTGTTTTAAAATGTTATAATGGAAAAAAAAGACTTGTTTTTATCAATGGATCCTAAACGAAAACAGAGAATGCTTTACAAAGATGTGTTGTTCATTAAAAGCATTAATAGGTTAGTAGGAGTATTTTGTGATGACGTCAACAGAACGAAAAATAATGTAAAAAAAATATGCAATAAATAAATGCTACCAAAGGCAAGATATTTTTTGTGTACTTTGATTTATTGTAGCCGCATACGTGGATTTACTATAACACACACACACACACACACACACACACACACACACACACACACACACACACACACACACACACACACACATACACACACACACCCGGCCCCGGCCCTGACTTCAACACTCGGATAAATCAACACTTTTCCTTTTCTTACAAGGAAGACATTAATCCTTTCTTTAGAAATGAATATTCATTTAACATCACGCGGAATTTCAAATCTTTTTTTTTTTTTTTTGTCTTCATCACTCACGGACTTATTCTATTATTTTTCATTCCTTTTTTATTTTCATTTTTTATTTTACTTCAGTTAGTTTTAAGAGATCAAGGAAGCTAACTCCTCCTGGAGCTAACACTTGATTACGTTACGATATCCTCATGCTCTTTTAAGAATAGACGCTGTTCCCATTATGGCTGCTATCTGTATTTCGTTACAGCTTGATCTGGGATTGCTTCCAAGTATTTCTAAAGATTATTTTTTATTAAGGAAGTTGCTCATATCACAATCGGTATAATGTTTATTTCTTTCAGAGACCATGTCGTTTTTAGACCATATTTTAGGTCCTGATATCTTATCTTTTCCCATTCAACTCTATTAAGGCCAAAATCATTTAGGACTGTGACATCGATAATGAGCGCAGTTCGTTCGAGCTTGTTCCATATTACAATGTCTGGCTTCATGGCTTTGTCTTTTATGTATCTGCCTGCCTGTAAGTCTTTTTCATAGAACACTGCGTACAAACAAAGATGATTAATAAAATATGTTTTAATGAGACTTTGTTTTTCTATTTCTACACCTCCATCGATCACCAGTTATAGAATGAGAATATTTGATATTCTATTTTATACGTTTTCGTGACGCACGCGTCAGAGTTCCTTTTTACAACTTGTGATGGCCGTATTGAATATGTTGTTTTATTGTGTCTAACACACGGTCAAAAATCTAAATGATGAAGAAATGATAATAATAAAGAGATATTTGAATCTGTATGCACGTACATACATTTATTTTTTACAGACAAACAGAAAAAGGAAATAATAAAACATGGAATGAAAATTACAGACGTAATTACCAATGATAACAATGATAGAGTCCATGTTAAGAGTCCTTAAATATAATCTACATAAGAATGAACTGCCAGGGTAAACAAATTATAGAAAATGCATTATGCGGTGTAAAGTAAATATGGATTTCCTTTATATTGTCTGGAAATTATTCTAAGGAATTAACACTAATAGACAACGGCCATACCAGAATGGCGAACTGACTGGATGTTTCATCTAAATTGCATCCAGCCTCTGTCCCATCGACGAAATGTTGCATTCCTCTGCCTGTTCTACAAGTACTTTAACAGTGAATGCTCCGACGAACTGCAAGCACTTGTACCCCCTCGACGTAAATACTCCCGACAAACCCGACAAGCAGCTAAATCCTACACCTTCATAGTCCATAGCCCTTGAGCCCCTGGGGGGGGGCATAGGCCATCTATAACTGGTACTGGCCAAGCTCAACGTGGCTTAACTTCGGTGATCTGGCGAGAACCGGTGTGTCAGCATGATTGTGCCGTACACCCCTTCACAGTAGAGATCCCTAAATGTAAGAGAGCCTTCTACTCCAGTAGTTTCTTCCCCAGAACTGCTAGACTTTGGAATTTCCTTTCAGGTCCCTGCTTCCCCAACTGTACTGACATGCAGAAGTTCAAATGTAACGTGAACCGACATCTTGCTGCCCAACTCCCTACATAGTACCCCTGTAGCTTATGTCCCTGATAGTAACCCCCTACATTAAAGTGGCAATGTGTCTTGTTTGGAGTGAAAATGTAATTTAAAAAAAAAGAAGCGAAATCTGAAGAGGTTGCATTAGTTAAACTGTAGAGTTAGGTCGAAACAGTTTGACTACTTTCGATTTCATTCGTTTTCATAATTCTATTTTGTTCTATCTTTAGTTTTAAAATTCTATTTCATAGTTTCCATAAGTTGGATTGCGGAAATAAATGTAATTCATTTACTCTTATTTTATGTTCTGTAGTTTTATGTACTACTCGTCTAGGTTGTTGGAGGACATCGTAAGTAGTTCCTAAATTTCACTGTCAAACATTGGCATCGTTTCTAACAGTAGAATGACTGTACCTCTTGTTGAAAGGATAGGTTACATCTGTAACACGTTTGTTCCGGGTCAGCATATAAACACATGGATAGTAAAAATTGTAACCAGATACTTACTAGTCACTGGAACTATCGCTCTGATGCTCAGAAAGCACAAAACGCGCATAACCCCAAGTCCATGTTGCAATATCTTTAGCACGCTGGCTAGCCGTTCGTTCTCAGTTGCTGTGGTTTGAGTTCTTCTTTTAGGTGCTTTAGTGAATGGCTGGTATATCACTTCTCTCAGAGCAGTCTGGGCTGGTTGTTGTGTCAGCGCTGTAAATTGGGTTTTCAAATCAAAGCTATTCAAAAATAACTCAGAACTCATTTTCTTAGAAACTATTAATAAGATATTTCAGGGTACACTTTATGCAAAGGAAGGTTAATTCTTCGAATTCTTAACGGTTTCAAGATGCGGGATGCTTTCACTTAGATTTGTTCAGACAGATTTTCAGTCAAAGTAGGAAAAGATTTTCAACTTAGCTCTTTTGGGGGAGGTTATCTAACTCTGGACGAGAGCCCAAAGATGAGGTGTGTACTCTTCAACGGCCAGCAAGCAAGTCCTCATCATTTTCCAAACACAATGGTTTTTATATGGAACCCTAATTCCGACCACCATCTCTTTGAGATTAGCATTTCCTCCTCTATCGTTTAGAGATTATCTTTTCCCTTCTATTGTCTTTATCTTCTCCTTTCTTTCTCTCTCTTAATCCATATCTCTATTTAATTCTCATTTTCTTTTTTCTTTCTTTCTCTCTCTCAAACCCCTTTTCCTCGTCCCCCCTTGCCTCAAAGAAACTTTATTATCAAACTATACTGGAGGCCTTTCCATCTTTCAAGCTAATTCTTATTACCTACAAGGTGGTCTGTCACTTAACATAAAACACGTGGTCCTCTTGTCGATATCTTCATGGATGTCAAGTCAGAGTCCATGGCGCCAATGTCGACTTTACTTTGCTGAGAAATTACTTTTTTCTACCATATTATTAATAAAAACATGTTCATTCTTTTCTTCAAATTTTGGCCTGTCTTAAACCTCGTGTCAAACACCTCACCTTACCCTTAGCCCGTAAGCAAAGTCAATTGGTGTTGCCCAGCGCATGCAACAGCATTACACGTCAACAAGCGACCATTCAACATAATTTTCACATGTCATAATATGCCTATCAACTTGTTTGTGTGCGACATTCACCGTCAACAACGAAGATCTCGTTTTTTAGGTATGAACTACAAAATCTATTCAGTGTTCACTGAGCCGACGCCTTGGTTATGATAATCTTAACTTTTATGTTCCGCGTGACGGCGTCTATCTCTGATGATTTCCCCTTATTATTATTATTATTATTATAGGAGAAAGTTTAGATCGAATATGAAATCCACAAGTAGCCCAAGTCGCAAGTATATCCTGGTCATGGAAAGATGACATACAGCGCCTAACATTCCCAAATGGTTACTCATCTGGTACTGGCCAGAATCCACATCGCTGAACTTTGGTAGTCAAACGAGTACCAGTGTTTCAACGCGATTATGTCGTGCACATGGCCAAAACTTTTATGTTTCGTATAACAGCGTCTATTTCTGATAAATTCCTTTTATTATTAAAGGTGGGAAAGATTTCTTGGCCTGCCATTAACCTCTACATAAACCCGTCCATCTCATTTGTGATCCAAGACACCGTCGATTACCTTTCCCCTCGAGAAAAGACCTTGGCGTTGCGTACAATGCCACAAGGAAATGTACATAATCAATTTATTACTTGAACATCACCTGCTTTTAATTTAGTAATTGACTTCCCCCTCCCCCAACAAAACTGTGCAGACATTTTCATGTTCTTGGGTTGGGGATGGGAAGAAGCTTGTGTTCATCGAAGTATCTCTTTCATTTCCTTTTTAAATTAAAAATAACTAAAATTTTAAATTTCACAATAAGAATAGAAAAGTATGCTTTAAAAGTGGATCTTAGGTTTACTTTCGACAGTTGCATAACTTTTGCTTCCATTATTTTACTCCATAGTCCTCATATTCCACGAGCAATGTTTTTGACAAAGTGGGAAGAATTGCTCTTTTCTAGGTCAGAATCTATTCCATCTAACACTAATCTAGCAAGGTCAAAAGCACCAAGTAATATTTTTAACCCCTTGCATCACATGGCTTCATGCCTTGTCTGAAGAGATTTTTTTACATAGGCATAACCACTTATCAAGGCCCAGAGACCACTCGAGGATAAGAGTTAAGAGTGTACAGTAGTCAATTAGACAATATAGTAATCGTTAGTAATGGAAATTCGGTAAATTTGTTAACTTAAGTTGAACGGCTCATCAAGAACTTGTTTACGTTAGACTTGAAGACAACCATATTGTAGTCAGCTGGAAAGCAGGAAAATAGAAGACAAGTCCACAGGCGTGCAGTTCTAAGAAAGAAGGTTTGTTCCTGGAATCTACGTTTCCATTAAAAACAAAATAATGAAATGAGATATTTATTTGAACGCAATTTTTAAACGTTATTTTTACGAGTGCTCAATGTTATAAATAAGAATTACAGAGCTGGTAAATTCTTGACGTTACAATTCAAATCCCATCGACCTCTCCCCACATTATACTAAAGCGTCTCTTTTCTAAAGTGTGTAAAAAACATGCCGATTAATTTTTAATGATGTTATAAGATTATTATATTTCATTTTAACCCGTGCAGATGTACAAAGTTTTGTAAGTTTGTTTAGTCTATGTTTACCTAATGGTCGGCTTCTTATCAATTTAATGGCAATCCGGAATTTGTTCTGTGGTCAAAAAGAGGTTTTGATTAGACCAGTAACAGCCGTTCAGCTAATGAACGCACGAACGAAATCTTCTCACGATTCAACCGGATGTAATTCTTACATCATTCAAAGTTTGTCTAAAGAAAAGACTTAAGTTCCGTTTTCACTATTTGTTAACTTAAATGAAGTGTTTCAAGTGTTTTTTTTTTTTTTTACCTTGTTCCTATTTACTTGCCTCTCCGCGAGGGCATAGTTAGACACAAGGTCAGTTTTAAATGTGGGGGAAATCCAGCTCCCCAAAACGGGCACTCTGGATAGGAACAAAAATAAAAAATTGTCTCAAGCATGAAGGATTTTTATTCACTGGCTGAAAGCTAAAAAGATGAAGTGTAACATCAGAACTGATACTACGCCGTGATCTTGTTGCGACATCGTTTATTAGGATTCTTCGCGAATCTCTTGTTTTCATCAACAATCGTATTTCAACTTTTGATGAAACTAGCAAAGGGACCCGACGTTGCTTTGGATAGAAAGAGGATCAGTGAATGTTTCACACTTCCAGCACTTTTATTGTCCCTATTTTACAATGCCTCCCCACGGGACAGAGTTAGACATCAGGGTCGTTTTTTAATGTGGAGAAAAGGAACAAAAATGAAAATTGTCTCAGTCGTGAAGGATTTCTCCTCTACTAACAGAGAACAAGAAATTGAAGTGCATCATCTGAAGAACAGATACTACACTTTGATTTTGACCCGGAGGCCATGTCATCGAAATCAGTAAAATCGCCCAGTTGTCAATCAAATCGATTGATTTTCTGTTCTAGTCAGGTACCCATCACGATGCATCGGGAAGAAGCTCACATGCCTCGCGGAGTGACTTACTCCACAATACATGGTAGTCTACATTGCACTGTAGAGAACCTACTATTGATTTTATAAAATGATTTTATATATAATGGCTTAAATTAAAGTTTAAAATGCAAAACACAAATATTATGGTACAATTGTGTTCTAAACAAAAACATTTATTTCGAATGGGCCCCTGCCTTATCAAAGAACCGATTGTTGATTTTATACGCCGGACCCTTCTGCTTGTGCTGTGATAAAATTTCTCAACTGCAGTTGATATGTGAAGCTGTATATAAAAAAAATATATATTTTAACTTTGGTTGAAATTAGTCTGTTTGTTCTTTAATAGGATTTCTTTTTTGATTATCGATTTTCAACACCTATTGTGATAAACGTTCCGATACAAAATCTATATAAGAACACTCCCAGATACATAAATCTATATAAGAACACTCCCAGATACATAATTTGTGTGAATTTTCATAACAATCGGCCCAGCCGTTTTGAAGTCCGTAGGAGACTCTCTCTCTCTCTCTCTCTCTCTCTCTCTCTCTCTTTCTCTCTCTCTTTTTCTCTCTCTCACACACACATGCGCGCACACAGAGTGCCTTTTATATATAAGTAGAGATATTGTTTCAATAAAACAAACACATTTACATACACACA
This sequence comes from Euprymna scolopes, assembly GCF_053919585.1. Lineage (NCBI taxonomy): Eukaryota > Metazoa > Mollusca > Cephalopoda > Sepiida > Sepiolidae > Euprymna > Euprymna scolopes. The sequence goes on along the minus strand of NC_136510.1, from coordinate 16,380,016 downwards.
CGTGACAAGACTAATGGCTCAGTGGTTAAATGAGGCGATCGGATTTTATAATCATAATTTGTGATACACACCCGTTCCTTCGCCATCATCTCCAGGATTATCATTTGTTTTCTTTCGTGTTGTCGGTATTTAAAATATTTTATTATTTTCTTCTGCAGTTTGGGCAAATATACCCGAAAACTAGCTCGCCGAGTCGAGATAATGATGAATGAAATATCATCATGAATCGCATATTTTGCTTGGTGCGGATTGCAAACCCACGTGACATTTTTCGCCATTCCTTTCGATGTAGGGCAAGTTGGTTAATGGACCCACAACTGTTGAGAGATCTCAGATCAGAAATATTTTCTCTCCACCTTCTCCTTGGCTTTCCTCTGCCTCTTCTGCCTTCTTACATATCCTCAAAGCATGAAGAAATAATAAAAAATAAATTCTTACTTGGATATTATTTTTTTTTAAATGATGTTCAATTATGCTGTAAAATTTCTATAGAAACACGTATGAGATTTTTTGCTCAGAATCTGACATTAAGGAGAATAAAATTGGATCTTGGGTTTACTTTCGGCAGCCTCGTAACTTCCGCTTCCCTTATTTTTTTGTCTTTAGTCCTCACATTCCATGAGCGACGTTTCTTACAAAATGTGAAAAATTTCTGCTTTCTGTTGCAGAATCTATTCCATTCAACACTTATCGTTGGCAAGTTTTTAATCTTGAAGTAATATTTTTTAACACCTTACATCAAGTGACTTCATGCCACGTCTGGAGCGATTTCCATAAAAAAAATAACATTTATACACTTGTCGAATTGGGAGTCTCACCACCAGATGAACTTTTGTGCATAACCCAAGATAGTTGGAAGAGAATAAAAATTGGAAATTACAGAGTGGATCTTCGCCTCGTAACTCTCTCTCTCTCTCTCTCTCTCTCTCTCTCTCTCTCTCTCTCTCTCTCTCTCTCTCTCTCTCTCTCTCTCTCTCTCTTTCTCTCCATATTATGTCTTTTATTCCTTAAATTTCAAGAGCGATGTTTCTGACAAGTAGGGAAAAATTGCTGTCTTCTGGTCGGAATCTATCCATATGACTCTTACCTTTCATTAAGTTTTGACCTTGAAGTAGTAATTTTTTAGCTCCTTACATCAAGTGGCTTCATAACTTGTCTGGAGCGATTTCCATAAAAAAAGCAAATTATGATATTACTTTGATCTGTAATCTTATCAATTTATTGTAGTATTATGATTTATTTTTAAATAACACTTTAAAAAGGTTGTAATATTGAATATTACACTTCATTTTGCTTTCAAAGTTAAGTCTCATAATAGTCTATCTAAACTAGATAAAATCATTGTAGGTTGGGATTGTTATAGCCCCCCCACATATATATATATATATATATATATATATATATATATATATATATATATATATATATATATATATATATAGTCATCCACATGCGGTGCTGTTTCACAGCTCATTAGTGCGGATAGACAGGCAACTACTTCATGCCAGGATTAAAACTCGACCGCCTGTACGACAGTCAAGGCTCCTAACCATTACGCCAATCGGCGGTTGCTATGCGAGTCGTGAATTAACGATGTTAACGATGTTTGACATCGTCCGAAATACCTAAGCTCAGTTTGTTTACACAAAGAGCATCGCTGGTAATTCGTGTATCACTTCTCAATATGCTCAACTCAAGATAAGGGCATTATAGCATATATATATATATATATATATATATATATATATATATATATATATATATATATATATATATATATATATGCTATAATGTTTTATTAACTATATATATATATATATATATATATATATATATATATAGTTAATAAAACATATTAAAAAACACTTTGAAAAAGAATTAAAAACATATTTAATTTGAAAAGGAAACACTAAATAAGTGGATAGTCCTTAATCCGCGGAGTTTCGAAGAAATACTTTCCTTCTCATCAAAGGGTAGGATTTAGCAAAATGCGGGATCAGATTTTGCTTGCAAAAGTATTTGATGAAACTACAAGTAAGTCAAAGATCTTACTTGGTAACAAAAAGTGAAGCAGAGGGAAGAGGGTGAAGAAAAAAGTGATTTCACGTCATTGGATACTTTACCTTTCACCAGACTGTCCATTCACAATTTCACTTAAAGGAACAGCGGGGATACTAAAAAGAGCTCTCGGTTGGTTTCAATAAAAAGCAGGGCAATGTTGGCAGCATTACAATCTTCAAAGGAAGAAAATTAAAAAAAAAAAAAGAAAAGTTAAATCACTTTTTTCCCTATTCCCTCTGCTTAAAAATATATTTTCTTATAATATATATATCAATTCTTATTTAAGAAGTTCAATGTAATTGCAGGGCAATATAGTGAATAAATGACAAAAGACTATATTGCAAAGTTCATGATGTTGACCATCTTATAATTTATTCCTTTAATTCAGTTGACATTTACAATTCTTGACAGTATCCGACAGACATAGATATTGTCAAGAATTGCAAATGTCAACTGAGTTAAAGGAATAAATTATAAGATGGGCAACATCATTAACTTTGCAATATAGTCTTTTGTCATTTATTCACTATATATATATATATATATATATATATATATATATATATATATATATATATATATATATATATATATATACTAGCAAAAGTACCCTTCGTTGACTGGGTTGAAAAACAGCCTACAAAAAATGGACTCTGATTTATGAAAGTATGATAGGTTATGAAAAGGAAGGGTTGTAAAGGGATAGCTTCGAATTTAGGGGTATCAAAACCAAAGCAAAATATGATGAAAGTAAAAATAAAATAGATAAACCCCATAATTTATTATACCATATCTGTTCACACTGAAACACTTATCACAATATTTTGTGGATCTATATTGAAAAACCTTGTTAAACTTTGTGACATATTTCCATTCTATGCGGGCAGGCGCGAACGAACACTCCATAATTTTATTATACCATATTTCTTCAAACGGAAACATAATTATCACAGATAAATATAAAAAGTCTTTATTAAAGTTTGTGCCTATTTCCATTCTATGGAGGCCAGGCGCAAACGCAGACCCCACAATTTTATTATACCATCCCTATTTAAGTTAAAACATACTTATCAAAGTATTATTATGTACATCTATATCAAAAACACTTGTAAATGTTTTGTTTTCATTTTTTATTTCCATACTTTGGGGACCAGGCGCGAACGCAGACCCCACAATTTTTATGAAGCACCGTTCTGCCAGATCAAACATACCCATTCCTGAGCCTCGATACATCTTCTATCATTATATGTAATCATTATTTTTTAAATAGTCAACCATATAGGAGCCTATTCGTGACCACACACACACACACACACACACACACACACACACACACACACACACACGCACACACAGACGTTCAGCTTTATATATATATATATATATATATATATATATATATATATATATATTATAGTCAATTGGTTGCTTGCATCACAATGAGTTCACAATCATAATAATTTATTTTTATTTTATTTTTTATTTTTGGCGAATGCCTATACTTTTTCTTTACTGTTTTATACGCGTTTCACAACCCATAACGAAAAATATTGCCTTTAGTTTATTTAGCAGCTCTTCGTAGATGATTGAATATCAACGATAAAAAGAAATAAAAAGTTACAGTATTCTAAAACAAATAAAACGGAAGAAATGTGATTAAGAAAGATGAAAAGAACAACTTGTCAAAATCACGAAATACTCACTTATAATATGATAATCAGAGAAAAATACCCTCTAGAAAACATTTGACACTACGTTGGAAAGTTCTTAAGCCGCCCATGAGAACCTTGGGCGGCTAACAACTTTGTAACGTGACGTCAGGTGTTTTTTGTGATTTTTCTCTGCAATCAACTAGTATATATGCTCTGAAGCCAAAAACATAATTTCATTGAGCTTAAATTCTGAAATACACAAAAGGACCATAGAAACGAAAATACGCGAAAATATAGAGGTGTTGACAAGGACAAAAAAAGTGAAAAGAATGAAACATACTTGATTGAGTCTCAATTTCTACACAGTGATCAAATGTGTGCGATCGTATTCCATATATTTCGAAGTAGTACCTCTTTATCAAGGTAGGTGTTTCGAATCTCAGGAAACTCGCATGGTCTTAAACATCGGTGATATTGTTTTCTAAAACAATATCTGTAAATCACGCATTAAAAGGTTAATGCGAAAATACATATCACTCGCCTAGTCCAGAGCATGTGACGTCAGCCATGTGACAGTCTTTCATTCCTTTTTTTTTTATCTGCAAACTTTCATACCGATGTGATACTTTTTTTTTAGCTCGTCCTTGGAGAAAATTCGACATCTTTTCCCCCAAACAATTCTGAGTAGAAAATTAAATTAAATTAAATACGACGCGTTTCTTTCATGCATAATGCATAATGCATAAAAACAAACAAACAAACAAACAAACCGTTTATTATTTTATTATTGGAATCCTTTGAGATAAGTACTTTGTTTATTTACTTATTTGTTTGCCGACTGTTATCTCATCTTCATAGCTGTTGTTGTTTAACCACGTTTCGACCAACTATTCTTTGAGGCCCGTGGCGCAGTGGATAGAGGCATGGAGTCTCTACAGTTTCAGGTGAGCATTGTCTGGAGATAGCGGTTTCAATCTTACCCCAAACAGGTCAGAGGATCAGTTGGCCACAAAAATTGGTGAGACGACAACAACTATGGAAGGCAGTAATCTGAGGATACAGTTAGGAGACTCAGCATTCCTTTCCCGTCGCGGTTAACTACTTGACGAAGACCAGAAGAATAGTTGGCCGGGATATCGCGAGAAAACAACTCTTAAGATGAAGATAACAGTCCACAAACAAACAAACAAACAAACAAACAAACAAACAAACAAACAAACAAACAAACAAACAAACAAACAAACAAACAAACCGTTATTGTTAGTACTCTCCTCGTTCTTCACTTTGTTCTGCAATGGATTCCTTGATTTCCAGCATTTCTCTTTCGTTTCATGTTTCAAGACATCGTTCGTATTTGTTCGAGTTTTATTTGTTCCCTTTTCTACCGGTAATGAATAACTACGAACTCAAAACCGTTTAATAAGATAAAAGCTTTTCTCGCAGAAAAAGGTTTCCGCTTTCTTTTTCGATCACGAAACTTCGAATAAGTCTTTTGCTTTTGTTTCTGATCAAATAAATCGATTCAACCAAACCGGAAACGGATGTCGGTACACATCCACGACTTAAACACGATCTTCTGATTGTCATTTCCGTTTACAGACTTTCTTTGCTCTTCTCTGTCGAATTTCGCGTTCTCTATAACGGTCGAGTTTTCATGTCACGCGAAGGACATTTGGTGGTATATACGATTTTCCTGACGCATAAGTATGTGACACAAAGTCGGAAAGTGCGTGTATGTGTGTGTGTGGGGGGGGGGAGAGCATAATGATTGCACTCTCGAATGCGACTAATATAGAAATGAACAGACCTGTCGGCATTCATCGGTAAGGGTGCCTAAGCTAATCGGCAATTAAAAGAGTATTTATAATTTACGTGACCGGACTTAATTCCAATTTCAGGCACGTAAATTATTTTGAATTGAATAGAAAACACACACTCGAGTCGTATTAATTTGTGTTCTTTTTTTCTCCCACAACAAAGACGTTCGCTTTTTGACATAAGCAGTCTTAGCAGTAGCAGTCTTTTTTTTTTTTTTCGTTCCTTTTCTCTCTAAGCAATACAAATCCGTCTTTTTATGCTGCAATCTCGAGCTCCTAACAACACCTAAATGTGCATAATCCTATTATTCTTGTATCTGAAGGGTTCCAGGTTCGCGCGCAAGTGCTTCCCTACAGCGAGTACATGCCAACCGTGGACGCGTATTGCTACTCTGCCACTTCACACCTTTATAACAGCAATAAACAAACTCCACCATAAGAATGAAGATGTAATGTCTGGGAGGGTGCACTTACTAAAATTGAACCGAACCATATCTCAATCTGAGAGAAGAGGGCATAGTGCGAGAAATCAAGTGCATATGGCTGTTGTGATAAGGCAAAATGATTTGCAACAGTTATCGATAAAAATGGAAAATGCTGGAAGCTGGAGATTTTACAATTAAACACCAGAGTACACTATTGGTTATTGCCATTGATTAATTTGTTAATGACTCGCGTGACTACGCCTAGTGAATAATAATAATAATAATAATAATAATAATAATAATAATAATAATAATAATAATAAGTATAAAGTTCAAATTAGAAAAACAGCCGAGGGAAAGATGAACCGACAAAACCTGGATGGGAAATGAGGCTAGAAACCCAAATCAACAAACAAACAAACAAACAAAAAAGAAACCAAACGATAAACAGGAAGAAAACGACTTGGATAAGATGGAAAATTGGAAATGCGACCAGCAGGGAGAGACTAAATAAGAAACACGAAGAACTGAACCAAAAAATTGAAGCAAAAGAAGTGAGATTGAGACGATATAGATATAAACCTGAACAGTGTAAGAAAAACAAAACATTTGAAAACAATGAAAGCCAATTCTACCTAAATGTGAACGGAGGAAAAACAAAACGGAACGACCAAACCCGACAAAAACAAAACTCAATTAAGTAAGATATGGGAATAATGACAAGAACACAAGAGAAATGCCGAGTGGGTGAAAGGCATGAAAGAAGAAGAAAGAACAGCAAATAAAAGCAGCAAGGAAACCCGAAAGAAAACCATAAAAAATGGCAAAGCATCAGGGCACGACAGGATACATGCTTACTGGTCAAAAAAATAAAAATCACAACATTACACGAAAGGCTAACTCAAAACATGCCAAATCAAACGTGCCAAATTGGATTACAAAAGGTAGAACCACACTGATACAGAAGGACACAGAGAAAGAAACCGCCCCAGCAACTATAGGTCTCTATAGGTTTATATATATATATATATATATATATATATATATATATATATATATATATATATATATATATATATAAAATAATTATTAATTAATGATTAAGGATTATCCATTTATCTAGTGTTTCCTTTTCAGATTAAATATGTTTTTAACTCATTTCAAAGTGTTTTTTTAACATATTTTATTAACTGTTTGCTCATATATATATATATATATATATATATATATATATATATATATATATATATATATATATATATATATACATATATATATATATATATATATGCGTGTGTGGATTGATATGACAGGAGTCCTTATAACTTGAAGACTAATATTAAAAGAAATTACAAAATAAAAATAGTAACATGAGGTTCAGGGCTGGGAGAATGAGTATCTTGCGTTCCTCAGTTTTACACAGGCAACGTTGGAACACGTCCCTCTTTGTTCGTTATACGGAACAACGCATTGAATCGATTTCAGAACAGCACGACAGCTGCCTTTGCCAGCAAAACGTTTGCATTACTCGATGAATAACATATTGTGTTTGTTTTCTTTTGGCATGTAGAGGTTTTTACAGTTATGTAAGACGACAATTGAGTGGCACTTAAACTGACCAATGGCCATTAGCAGCAATTGAGAGCACTTGAATACATCTGTTCTAGCACTTGCAATATTAGCGAAAAACGCTTCTGACAATTTCTCGCTACTGCACGAAGACATTTAACTCTTTCGATATATATATATATATATATATATATATATATATATATATATATATATATATATATATATATATATATATATGCATTCAGTTCATTATTAGCGAGCTTTGTCGGCTCGTATCGCTTCGCATAGTTGGCGTCTTGAAATGTTAAACATTTCATTCACAATTTCAACACGGGACAAAAGCTTTCGTATTTATTCAGATGACTAAACATTTTACATGTTTATATAAAATTATTAATCGTTTAAATAAGACATAAAGAAATTAAAAAAAAGAAAAAATCAATTCGCCTAAGCGATTGTGCGCACAAGTGTCTAGTGTGATCGAGACAAACATTAAATCTAATATATAAACGGCTATATGTCTGTCTGTTTGTCTGTGTCCATATTTTCAAACTCTATCTCCTCCAAAACTAAAAGCCGCAGGGCAATGCTAGGAATCTCAAATGATTGGAATTTTTACGGACCGTTCTTTTATGGGTCTTTAGCTGGTTAAAATTGTGTTTTGGGGGTCAAAAATGGGTCAAAACTGAAAAAAAAAATCATGATACATTTTGTACATTCATCTTAGTTTATTTTTAATTTTTTATCAGTTCATATGCGTGTCACGTTGGTAGTGGTAACGTCACCAGCTTTGAATGCTTCGGTTTCGATTCTAATTGATGACATCCAAATACGTTTTTTTTTTAAAACTTTTTAAACCGCGACTCTATAATGATATATACGAAATCTGGACAAATTAAAATATCACATTTAAGTGTATCCCTCCACTAGTATAAAATAAAAAGAAAAGAAAGCAAGAACGATGGATATAGAGAAAGAAAAAGGGAGATAGAAAGAAAGAAAGAAAGAATTTTTACGGATCGTTCTTTTATTATTCTTTAGCCGGTTAAAATAGTTTTTAAGGGGTCAAAAATGGATTAAAATAGAAAAAAAAAAATCATTCTATATTTTTACATTCATCTTAGTATATTTTCAATTTTTAATTTTTAATCAGTTCATATGCGTGTCACGTGGTACAGTGGTAACATCCCTCCAAATATTGAATCGGATCAGATAATCATTTAACCGAACCTTGAAAGTGCTGAATCTAAATGATTAAACCAGATCAAATAATGATTGGATAATCGAACATTGAATGATTGAATCTCATACCTAAATGATTAAACTTCATCAAATAACATCGCTCGAACCCCCTAATATTGAACCAGATAAAAATCATTTAACCAGACATCGAAATGGTTGAACCATATATCTAAATGATTAAACCGGATCAAACAACGTTTGGGTCGAGCCCCTCTCCCTTAAATACTGAACCGGATCAGAAAATTTTTAACCGAAGATTGAATTGGTTGAACCATATATTTAAATAATTCAACCGGGTCTAACATCAATTGGCTCTCCCTCCCGAAATATTGAACCGGATGAGAACATGATTTAGCCGTATATAAAAATGATTGAGCCGATTAAATGACTACACTTGATCAAAAATGATTGGATCGAACTCAGCAAATATTAAACCGGGTCAGAAAATCATTTAATCGAACATCTAAATGATTAAACTGTATAAAACACTGATTGGATCAAACCCCTCCAAATATTGAACTATATCCGAAAATCAATTGACCGAACATCGAAATAATTGAACCACATATCTAAACTATTAAACGATGGTTGAATCGAACCCCTAAGTAATTAAGATGAACTCGAAAATGATTGAACCGGATCACAAAATGGTTGAACCGGATCACAAAATGATTGAACCGAATCACAAAATGATTGAACCGGATCACAAAATGGTTGAACCGGATCACAAAATGATTGAACCGGATCACAAAATAATTGAACCAAATCACAAAATTATTGAACCGGATCACAAAATGATTGAACAGGATCACAAAATGATTGAACCAGATCACAAAATGGTTGAACCGGACATTTACATCATTGAACAAACTAGATAAACGATATTCCAACATAAAAAGATTGATAATCGTGTTTTGCTTTTTTTTTTTATCTTAACTTGTAGGTATTTAGCACTTTTATATGAGACAAGTAAAAACAACGTCACACTGATCACAAACGATTAGAAATTGTTCAATCAGTTTCAATATTATTAACACAAATATTTTTAAACAGGTAAAGTACTCCCAATGGTAGATATTTCCGATTGATGTCCGCTGATTGAGGGTCACCGACACCATCAGCAGCGGAGATTGAATGTATCGATGTTTTTATCCATGAATTAATTATGCAGCTCAATATTTCGTCGATACGGCTATTAGACATCAAAAGACGTACATTGTGAACGATCCATTTCTAAAAAAAACCAAACTTTTTAATACAGTGGCAACTAGATTTTCAATAAATACAATTTAAAGACGGTTTCAAGATGGCGTCATATTTGAAGTATATCTTCTGCAGTCTCTTTCACGCAACGCGGATGTTGCTAGCCCATCTTTACTGTATCGTTATTTTCATGGTTGGTGCTCGACTGAGCTTTAGTTCCTTGCCTATCATTGTACAACATTCATACAAGAACTCGTCTAGCTACAACCACAGCACAGAACTTTTATTTCTCGCTCTCTGTTTGTCAAGAACCAAACGGAGCTTCCGGGATCAAAGTTTCTTTTCTAGAACATCCCATCTGTGGAACAAGATACAACGAGTCTGCTTCCCAACTAATGGTTGCTTTCAAGTCTAATGTAAACAGATACTTGTTGAGTCGTCCTCTTAGATAATCAATTCCTCATAAGAAATCCTCTGATCATTCTACTCATTTCCTCTCTTCTCCGTGATGATGAACAGCGATAAACCAGCAATCCTTCTAACTCTTATCCATGAGCGGCCTTGGGCTTTTATAAGCGGTGATCAATCAGTAAAAAAGAAAAAAGAAAAAATATAATCACTTGCATATTATTTGGATCATTCGTACTTCTATCCTTATCTCCAGTCGATGTAACCTCTGTTCATCTTCAAGTGTATCTTGTCGAACTCGGGAATCTTTCTGTCAAACTCGGGAATCTACATAGGATTTCGAACAGAAGCTACGAAGGTAGCATGCTCTTGTTCTGTCAGCCATGACCGGGTAGAAATCCTAAGTAATTTACAAATAGTATTTTGGATGTCGCCCGCACTGAGGATTGAACCTCCACCCCCAGAAGATTGTAACTTACAGTTACTTAGGACTTTTACCCGGTTATGGCTGAAGGAACGAGAGCATACTAACTCCATCGATTAAATAGATGTTTCTGTTCGAAATCCCATGCAGATTCCCGAGTTCGACAGAAAGATTCCCGAGTTTGACCACATACCATGTGTCATGTGTCATATGTCAGAGATTGACGACATCACCAATCCGTACACCTGCCTATATTTATTGTAGAAATAGAAGGCTGAAAATCAAAAGGCTTCATAATTATTTACTTGTAAATGCAATTCGACAATATTAGCACGACCCCCCCCCCCAAAAAAAAATCGATAGCTTTATTGAGTCGCTCTACATATTACCTTATAATTAATCGATTAATTTCAAATGTTTTTATTCCAAAGTCGCGATCAGAACATAATCTCAAGAGAGATGGAGAAGTATAGAAGCCGGTAGAGGAAGATATATATATATATATATATATATATATATATATATATATATATATATATATATATATATATATATAAAGAGAGAGAGAGAGAGAGAGAAAGAAAGAAAGAGAGAGAGAGAGGAAGAAAGTGATAGACAAAGAAAAGAGATTAAACGTTAGTTTGTCTTTCTTTAACTAACGAGTCATCAATGCTCAAAAGCCATTCGAGGATTATGGTTACTGGTTTTGTGTCAGATTGACGGTAAGCCAAACACCTTCAGGATGGCAGACGTTGATTGGATCAGGGTATAATTTGATTATTTATAGGACGGCACAGCAAGAATTTGTTAACACTGGATTTGAAAACGATCATGTTATAGTCAGTTGAGAACCAACCTTGTGATATTGCGTTGGGTAATATTTGAAAAAAAAAAAACTCCTCCCATCGAAGTTCCGTTTAACTCTTAGGTACACAGAGAAAGAAAAGAAAATTATTTACAATGGTTGCAGCTAGACGAGTTTTTTGCCATTAATGTTTTGAAGTGAACTAGAAATTCAAGGGCAATCATATACCAACCATGAGAAACGATAGAATAGAGAAAGACTAGCAACGTCCCTTTTGTAAGAAAGAGGCTCTATGGAAAGGAAAAAGGCATCACTCACTAGATTTCGAACTTGAGACTATCTGTGGATTCATTCGTTTTTAAGACTGTTATCCTCATCTTCATAGTTGTTGTTGTTTCATCACGTTTCAGCCAACTCATCCTCGGGCCTTCTCCAGGCGATTAACCGCGACGACATAAGAATGCTGTGTCTTGTAACTTATCCCAGTAATTACTGTCTTCCGTAATTGCTGTTGTCTCACTACGTATTTCCGCCCAACTAATCTTCTGGCATACTCGAGTAGGAGTGAAACCGCTATCTTCAGACAATGCTCACGTGCAACCATAGAGACTCAATGCCTCTATCCACTGCGCCATGGCCAGATGATGAGTTGGTCGAAACGTGGTGAAACAACAACAACAACAACTATGAAGATGAGGATAACAGACTGCAAAACTGAAGCTGAGCAAAAAGAATGAATTCACAAATTATGAAGTCTCGTCACAAAGAATTCGATTCTGTCTATATTAAATGTGCAGTCTCTTGGTTGCCTCTATCCAGATGCCATTGATTATTCTCCCTTAATTTCACGTCCCTTATAGCTGACGTCATTTCCGCTTACCTATAGTATAGACTTCCGTTCACACGATCTAAGCATTCCTAGTCATTGTTAACTGTTTGATCTCTTGTTTACAACATTTTCATATAGCAATCGCTAATATATGCACTAATAGATGTGCTAGCTGATATATGCACTAACTGCCCACTTGAATAATTTACGGGTTTGTGTATTCATCTTTTTAAAATGTTCTCGCTTTGATATGCGATGTCACTTCCTCTTGCATTATACACTTCTGTTCTCACGAATTTGGAATCCCAATAACTGCTGATCTTTTGATCCCTTAACTACATTTCCTGTCACTTAACCTAACCGCTGTACGACACAATCACATTGATACACCAGTTATCGCTAGATCACCGAAGTTAAGCAACGCTGAGCCTGGTCAGTTCCAGATGGGCGATCATCTGGGAAGACAAAGGACTGTAGGTACCTTCTAGAAATGTTGGGCTTGGGGGCCAGCACCTTCACCCCGAAAACAGAACTCCTCGCTACAAAAGCATTTACAAAGTTGTGGATGGCCTATGCCCCTTAAGGCTATGGATGGGATGGAACCTAACCGCTAATATGTGTACTAGTTAATATATGCACTATCTAACTCGCCCGCCCGAATAACAGCGACAGTGATGTCAGCTTGGACGCTTTTTTGTACACAATTAATCTGAACCAAATTTGATGGAAATCCAATTCTAAAATTAGAATAGTTAGTATTGTATTTTATCGTTTGTTTAATGATTCATGTATTGAATCTTCTTTTCCAAGATACGGTTGCCATATTGAATATGTCAAAGTAACCTGGATAACGCGAGGTCGAAAAAGAAATGATAAAGAAAGGGGGATTATAAAAGACCGGTTACATTTACATACAAATACATTTTAAAGTTTTTTTTTTTTTTAAATTTAATCGTTATTATGTATCAGATAAGTAAACGTGTTACACACGCATTCTCTTCAGCTTTTAAACCTCGATACGAAGAATTAGTATTTAAAATGGAACCATCTGAACCATTCCTGCAGCACCCATTTATCCAACCTTTTTGACTTTAAAATGTGAACGGCTGTTGAGTGGTCGATCTCGAGTTCTACAACAACTTCTCGTGTGGTTTTGCGAGGGTCGGCTTCAATTAAGGCTTTCAAATGTTTGTTATCGACCGCAGTCGGCTGGCCGCGACCGTCTTCATCTTCGAGGTTCTCGTCACCATTGCGAAATTTCTTGAACTATCGTTGTGCCACACGTTCGTTAGTGGTTCCTGTGTCAAATGCATCATTGATATCACGAGTTGTCTCGGCAGCTTTTCGGCCTAGTTTGAACTGGAACAAGAAAATGAAATGGAATTATCGAGTTAACTCTAGAATCACCACCAACGCTCTGACCCTTACTTTGACCCAACAAAAATGAATGGCTCTCACTGTGAGGAGGATTCTACTTTCACAAACGTTCGAGGACTAACCTTCACTCCAGACCTGAAATGGAAGACATACACTAAATCGGATGGCAACTAAAGGCGGATGGAGTGTCCATTAACCCTCCGGGTTCGTGAGGTGCTGTATTATTTCGTGCAGCATATCTGGAGCAAGAATAGCCTGGCCGCGTCCATCCCTCTTCAGGTTGCCAAGGTCGTTATTAAAATGGTTGGATCATTCTACTGCTCCAGAAGGTATCTTACCCCTGGCGCAATCCTCTGTATGAGTCAAATACGTCCTAAGCTGGAGTATTGTTGCCACATCTAGAAAGGTGCCACTCAAAGAATTCTTTTCTCTCTTAACAATGAAAAACCGACTTCGAAATCTAGTGGGTGACATTGCTAGTCTTTTTCTGCTCTATTGTTATTTTCATGGCATGTGTCCGATTGAGCTTCAATCTGTGTCCCATGTAAAACATTCATGAACAACAGGTCTAACTACAACCACTATCAATAATTCTCCTCCCCCCTCTCTCTCTCTCTTTCTCTCTCTCTCTCTCTCTCTCTTTCTCTCTCCCTCTCTCTATGTGGACCTAAAATTAAACAAAACTTTCATGAACAAAGTTTCTTTCTTAACACAATGTTGCATACTGGTCTATTTTACATGGGTGTATATAAAGTTTCGTTTGTATGTGTGTGTGATTGTATCTCTTTTTTTTTCTCACATTCACCCCAAACATATCGTCACTTGAATGTAAGGGGCTACGAACTGGAACCACTTCTAAGAAAGATTAACAAGATGTTGGTTCACATTGCATTAAAACCTCTGCATATCAGTACAGCCAGGGAAGCAAGTAGCAGGAAGGGAATTACAAAGTCTAGCTGTTCAAGGGAAGAAACTATTAGAGTAGAAAGCTTTCTGGCATTTATGGACCTCATCGAAAGGGGACCAGCTCCTCCGAGGGGAGGTGGGGAAACTGGATACTGACAATTGGTATGAAGGGTTTACCCTACATTGACCAATAACTGATTGATTCAAGAGCAATGGTCTTATATGTGGGAGCAACCTCACATATAGTCTTTTAGTGCAGCATCTGCCGGAACAGATACTACACTTTGATCCTTGATTCTCGGGCTTGAGGGCACTGATTGCAGAAATACTGTCACTTTTTTTTCTGCCAGGTCTGTTTTTTCTGCTATGGTATATCCTACTCTGCAAGAAGCCGAAAAGTACAATAAAAATAGACAAATCGAAGAAACAATATATATATATATATATATATATATATATATATATATATATATATATATATATATATATACAGTATGTGATCTTAATGCTACGTTTACTAATGACGTAATGAGATAGTTATATATATATATATATATATATATATATATATATATATATATATATATATATATATATACAGTATGTGATTGAGTCCTTACATGTGTGCATCAACAAAAGCGTCTATCATGATCAATGTGTGTGGGAAGCATCTATCTTATGCTATGTGTGTGTGGGTGTGCAACTGCAACGCATACAACAAAACGGTTCATTAACATTCAACCTGTGTAACGCACAGGCAAAGAACATACCTCTCTCCGTTGTGTCGTCTTCCCTTCTCATTATCCAAGTTCGTATTCCGTCCGAAGGGAACCAGCAACAATAGATTATATATATTCGACACAACTTTATTTGGAATTTGCGACGGTTACATCTTGCTAAGGCCGTGTTTCTTCCAGCTTCCAAACATTGAGACGATATTTTTCATGCTCTTGTCCAATTCTACCCTCTGACTTTCAACTCTAAACTCAAACCGTACGTGTCTCTTTTAAACTATCTCATTACGTCATTAGTAAACGTAGCATTAAGATCACCTGTTGCCATCACTCAGTCATCTCTATTGTTTATGTTCTAACATTCTACGCATTCATTCCCCCATGCTAGCATTCAATGCTAGCATTCCACGCTAGCATTCCCGCTACATTTCTACCATAATAATTTTCTGTAAAAAAATTTTCTGTAAAAATACCTAATTCACCTCGACAACAATCTTTTCCGTTATTCAAATATTCATTTTTGTTATCCAAATATTCCTCATAACTAAACACTGATTAGGCGACCCAGCATTTACCGGAGAACCAATAACATAACAATACCACAGGGCCGTTTCCCCATTGACTACAACATTACCATTTTCAAGAACTATGTAAACAAATTCTTATTTTGTGCCGCTTTCTTAAATAATCAGTTACAACGATCGTTACTCGTACTCTCGAACTTTCTCTGGTGGCCTCTGTGACTTTTGTAAATTATTTACGAAAACCAATCTTCATTCTAATTATGGAAGATCCTAATGTACACAACTAAATTAAAACTCTGATACTCTTGCCTACTTGCTTGTTTGCATATTGTATGTTTTAAGATGGCCAAATGAGGTGAGATTGAGACGAGAACTACTGGGGAGATTAAAATAGAAGAATAAAGTAAATAAATAAATGACGTAAATAAAGAAAAGACTAAAGTCATAGAAGCAGTAGTAGTCGTAGCAGTGATTGTTGTTGTAGTAGTACTAGAAGAAACATTGCAAGAGAAAGAGGGTGACGTAAATGAATGGTGTAAATGAAGAAGAAAGAGAAATATTAAAGTGATAGTAGTAGTAGTAGTCGTAGAAGTAGAAACAACGTCGTAAGAGAAAGAGAGTAAGAATGAGTAAGGATGTGACAGAAATAAATAAATGACGTAAATAAAGAAAAACGAGAGTCAGAGGATGACGTAAATGAATAAATAACTTGAATAAAAAGAATATGTGAATGTTAAAATAGTAGCAGTAGTAGTAGTAGTATAATAGAAGGGAAATAACAGGATAACGTATAAATAAATGAAATAAAGAAAGAAAAAATGGAAAAGGCTAAAATAGTAGTAGTAGTTGTAGAAGTGACATTGTGAGAGTAAGAGGGCGAATAAGTAAATAATGTGAATGAAAAAGAGGGGAATGTTAAAGTAGTTGTAGTAAAAACAGCATAATAAGAGAAAGAGAACAAGAGCGTCACGTAAATAAATGACGTAAATAAAGATGAAAATCAAAAAGACTTGTGGGAATTTGACTTTAAATAACTTTTTTACACGTCCAGATAAATAAGAAAGTAAACTTGTCGTGAGGAAAACTGCATCCATTTTGTTTTTTTAACATACTAAATGCGTAACAAATGTTTAAAATTTTACTAGTAATAGTACTACTACTACTACTACTACTATTACTACTACTACTACTACTACTATTACTACTACTAGTAATAGTTGAAGCACAATCAAAAGAAAGTAAATGGGTGACGTAAATAAATAAATGATGTAAATAAAGAAGAAAGAGAATTCGCTAAAGTAGTAGTTGTAAAAACAACAGCGTAAGAAAACGAAGAAAGTGATTACGGTAAATAAATAGATGACATAAACAAAAAAGAAAACAAAAAAAGACAATGAAGTAGTAGCAGTTGTAGTATTACTAGTTGTTGTGATTGTGGCAGTAAACGGGTTACTAAGTAAGTAATGTAAATGAAGAAGAAAGGGAAATATAACAGCCATAATAGTAGTAGAAATAACACTCAAGAAAAAGCAAGCGCGCGAAGTAAAAAAATAAATAAATAAATAAATGACGTAATTAAAGAAAAAAAGAATATTGAAGTAAGAGTGGTAGTAGCCGTAGTAGAATTAAAATCGTAAAGAGAAAAAAAGTAAACGAATGAGGAAAATAAATAAATGATATAAATAAAAAAGCAAAAATTACAAAAAGAATTACAAAATGGTATTAGTAGAAGCAAAATAGCAAGTGAAAGAGAGTTAAGGGGTGAGGTAAATAAATGATGTAAATAAAGAAGAAATAACTTAAGTACCAGCAGTAAAAGCAACATTACACGAAAGCTAAAGTAAAAGGGTGACATAAATAAATGACGTAAATAAAAAGAAAAAGTAAATATTGATATAGTAGTAGTAGGAGTATAGTAAAGAGGAGAATAAGGGGATAACGTATATAAATAAATCACGTAAATAAAGAATGTAAATAAAAGAAAAATAGAAAAGGTTAATTAGTAGCTGTTGTACTGATAGTAGAAGGTTACTAAGTAAATAACGTAAATAAGGAAGAAAGATTAAAATGATAGTAGCAGAAACAGCATTATAAGAGAAAAGGGGCAAGATCATTACGTAAATAAATGACGTAAATAAAGAAAAAAGATTTAACTAATAGTAGTAGTAAAAGTAGTAGTAGTAGTAGTGGGGGGAAGAGCAAACTCGTAAGAGCAATAGAGTAAATGAGTAACGCAAATAAATAAATGATGTAAATAAAGACGAAAAAGCTATAACTAAATTAGTATTAGTAAGACATAAACGACGCGAATAAATGAAGAACTATACTGCAGCAATAGTAGTAACAACAGTAAAAGTAACCGCGTCGCAAGTTATAGAAATGAAGAAAAAGAAAAACACAGTAAAAAGAAAAAGAAATAAAAAGAAAAAGAAAACGAGAAAATTTTCAGAAAAGAATGAAAAAGAAAACAAAATAAAAATAAAAACGTGACAAGATAAAAAAAAATTAAACAAAGAAACAAGAAAACAAAGTGAATAAAACAATAAAACAAAAGAAAAAAAACAACGCATAAAAGAGGGAGAAAGAAAATGAAAAAAAAACAAAAAAAAAAAAACAGAATGTTCATCAGGACAGAATGTATTACTATAGAAGTTTTAAATCATGAATAAAGCAATGGAGTATTACTATAGTTGGAAAAGCGTTTCATTTCCGTCTCTTGTGGAACTTATAACGTAAGGCAGATAGGTCAACGGGTGCAACAGAGATTTGTTGTATGTAAATCTATTTGCAATCGTCGGATGGGCAAGTATTTTAGGGTAGTGACAGCAGGATTTCGTGACAGGTTGATACTTCTTTTTCAGGAAGACGCACCAAGGACACCTGCCATTCCGGAAAAGTTTTTGATTGGCCGAACCAATAATCAATAAAAAGTAAATCTACTCGATCATATAATTGAATAGATCAATTGATAAGAATCAAAGTGGATAAAAACTAAATAGAATCAACCTTGATAAAATTACTGAAAAGAATAGACTTTAGATGAAAAACTGAAAAAAAAAAATCAACTTTCAAAGAAAAACTGCAAAAAAAAAAATCGCGTATAATAAAAAATTGAAAAGAATCGACTTTGACGAAGAACTGAAAAGAATCAATTATGATGAATTAAAAAAATGACTTTGAATTAAAAACTGAAAATAATCAATGTCGATTAAAAACTGCAAAGAATCGACTTTGAAGAAAAACTGAAAATTATCAACTATGATAAAAACTGCAAAAAAATTGACATTGAAGAAAAACTGAAAAGAATCGACTGTGAAAAAACTGAAAAGAATTGACTTTGAAGAAAAACTGCAAAGAATTGATCCTGAAGAAAAACTGCAAAGAATTGATCCTGAAGAAAAACTGCAAAGAATTGACTTTGAAGAAAAACTGAGAAGAATTGACTTTGAAGAAAAATTGAAAAGAATTGACTTTGAAGAAAAACTGAAAAGAATTGACTTTGAAAACTAAAAAGAATCGATTTGATTAAAAACTGAAAAGAATCACTGCGATAATAACATTGAAAATAATCAACTTTCATAAATTAAACTAGATTATAAAATAAAAAAAAATAGTTTTGATAAAACATCGAAAAATTACCAATTTTGATAAAAACTTGATATAATCAACTTTGAATAATTAATGCAAACGGATATTTTTTTAAATCTGAAAAAGGATGAACTATAATGAAGAATAAAATCAATCAAGTTTCTAAAATAAAAAAAGCTGCTTTTCTATAAAAAAAAAAATGAATTTTAAAAGCTGCTTTTCTATAAAAAAAATGGATTTTATTTTTAGTCATTGTATGATCATTTTAAGAACTGACACCCTAAAGCGTGACAAAAGGAACATTATTTAGTATTTAGAAAATTATCAAGTCCCCTAAAATTAGAGGGATTTTCGGATTCAGATTGGGAAACGATGAAGATCGAAAAAGTTTAAGTGGATATTGTTTTCGACTATCAAAAAGTGTGCCTATTACTTCATGGAAATCTAAAAAGCATCAGATTGTATCTCTCTCTCTCTCTCTCTCTCTCTCTCTCTCTCTCTCTCTCTCTCTCTCTACGTGCGAGGCGGATTCTATAGTGCTTTCATATTTTTCACAAGAAGCGCTATATGTAAAGACCATTGTAAACCCTCTTTTAAAACTAGCATTAACTTATGCTCCCGTAGTAATTATTTGTGATAACAGAAGCCAGCATAGTCTTAGCACAGAACACAGTAATTCACCAAAGATCTAAGCATATAGATATAAAATATCACTTCATAAGAAATGAAGTAAGAAAAGAAATCTATTATTGTAAATTACATAGCACCAGAACAAAATATCGCCGATATATTTACAAAACTGGCGACAAAAAATAAAATTAAAACGTGTTGCCCGTAAACTTTAAATAACTTTTTTACACATCCAGATAAAAAAAGAAAGTAAACTTGTCGTGCATCCATTTTGTTTATATTAACACTTTTAACATACTAAATGCGTAACAAATGTTTAAAATTTTACTAAAAAGGTTTTTAATTCTCCGGACGAGCAATCACGGCGAGCAAATTTCTCCTTTCATATAATTGAAAATCACCAAATTTGATGAAAAAATTAAAAATAATCAATTTTTGCAAAACAAACAATCCCCCCTGAAATCACTGAGTTTCATACAACTTTGAAAATCCAAAATCTAAAACTTTAATAAAAACTGAAAAACTTCACTCCATAAAACAACTAAGAATCAACTTAAAAACTGAAAAGAATCAACTTCGAGAAAAACTGAAAATAATATACTTTGAGAAAAAAAATGAAAAGAATTTACTTCGAGAATAACTGAAAATAATCAACTCCGAGAAAAACTTAAAAGAATCAATTTTTACAAAAAATAACTGATTTGGATACAAAACCGAAACAACACATCTTAATAAAACTTATAAGAATTAAAAAAAACAAAAAAACTAAAAAGAATAAAATTTTGTAAAGAAAACGAAGAGTGAATAAACTTTGGTAAAAAATGTAAAAAACTTTTGCATAAGAACTTAAGCAGAATAAACCTTAATAAAAACACCGAAAAAAAATCAGAAGTCGACTCTTATAAACTGATAAAATTAACTTTGATAAAACTTAGAAAAATCAACTTCGAAAATCTAAAATCTAAAAATTTAATTAGAACTGAAAAACCACTCCATAAAACAACTGATAAGAATCAACTTAATAACTGAAAAGAATCAACTTAAAAACTGAAAACTGAATCTGAACTGAAAAGAATCAACTTAAAAACTGAAAACTGAATCTGAACTGAAAAGAATCAACTTAAAATCTGAAACTGAATCTGAATCAACTTAAAAACTGAATCTGAATCAACTTAAAAACTGAAAACTGAATCTGAACTGAAAAGAATCAACTTAAAAGCTGAAAAAAATCAACTTAAAAACTGAAAAGAATCAACTTAAAAACTGAAAACTGAATCTGAACTGAAAAGAATCAACTTAAAAACTGAAAAGAATCAACTTAAAAACTGAAAGGAATCAACTTAAAATCGAAAAGCATCAACTTCGATGAAAAATGTTCAATCTTTAGTGCAGACGACACTTAAAATGCAACTACAAATTACTCAGAATTTTACCCAGTCATTGCTGGCAGAATGAAAACATGTTATTCCAGAGTTCTATAAGATATACCTGAAGAAGGTCGGAAGTTACATCAACTAAAATGTAGTGCAAATAACACTAAAGATAAGAACAGTTGTTGGAATAATCCAATTAATACGAATATTTATTTTGTAAAAAAAAAAAGAATCGATTTTGATTAAAAATTAAAAAGAATAAACAAATTAACTCATAAAATCATAAAAGAATCAACTTCCACAAAAATTAAAAAATTAAAGAAAAGTCAACACTTTTTCTTCTTTTTAACAAATGCTTGTTGCTTTTGTTGTTATTGTCGAGAGAATCAGATTTCTGTCAGCGCTCACGGAGATTGTATTTCAGGATTAATCCTAATCCTAACCATAACCCTAATTCTAACCATAATCCTCACGAAGCTCTACTCGTTGGCCATAGCTATTGGTTATGCCATTAAAATTGTCACTTTTTTCTCCCGACACCCAAAACAGCAAGGTCTAGTAGTTGCATACGATATCAGAAAAAGTTTGGCTTAAAACATATAGAAATGTCGATTGCACATGCGCAGAAGTTACGTTGTTATTCTCCCTCTATGGATTTGTGGTTTCGCATCTAACGCAGAAACAAAGGACATCAGAAGACGATGGATCTTGATGCCGACTTTTTCAGAATAGTCATTAGAATCGGAGGCTGCTGCTATTATAGCTACTGAGTGGCAAAATAGTACCCCCTTTTATAAAGATTGCCAGCTGCTGCTGATAGCGCGATCTCGATGCCACCTGATTAATGGGAAAAGAACAGAAGCAGAATAGAAACTGGATAAAACAAGAAATAAGAAAGGAAGATGCACGCAGAAAGATTAAATCATGCCTATCTCTATCACATATACCGTAAAACACGAGAACATTAAACTTTTCAAAGGAACAATTTACTCACAAAAAGTAACTTCCAACCATTTGCAAATGTGTGTATATATATATATATATATATATATATATATATATATATATATATATATATATATATATATATATATATATATATATAATGTTTAATTATTTGCTTGTTATATTCAACATTCACGGTTTTATCCGATTTTTCAACACTCTTTACATAGACTTGACACTTCTAGGTTGCCACCGCCCCTATTCATAGCGAGGAAGGGTTGGACTTTAGCGGTTGGAGGTTGCCGTT
>NC_136510.1:16292194-16354694 GCF_053919585.1 Euprymna scolopes | reverse complement strand
AACCCAAATTTACAACCCTTCCTTTTCATAACCTATCATACTTTCATAAATCAGAGTCCATTTTCTGTAGGCTGCTTTTGAACCCAGTCAACGACGGGTACTTTTGCTAGTATATATATATATATATATATATATATATATATATATATATATATATATATATATATATATATACATGTGTGTAATAAAAATCTTAAAGTTGAAAAATCAAATTTTCAAAAAGACTTTTAAACCTGTAAGGAAGGTATGCAAAATTTGAATTATTCGACAAGGAGTACAAATAAAACAAGAAAACCCTTATTCCATGGAGTTTCGAAGAATGCACTTCTTCTCATTAGAGGAAAGAGGTTCGCAAAATTATACAATGAATTTTGAAGGTTAATGCATCACAGGAAATAAATAATATAAAGTTTATCATATTTGCATAAAAAAGTCGGGTTTGTATTACTGTACACATAGATTCGAAAAAGTTGTCAAAAAACAAATATAGAACAAATAAATGTTATCAAAGGCAAGATAAGTTACTTTTCTACCTAACTGGATATATTTTTTGTGTTTTTATTCAGTGTAACATGTTTATTCAGCTCGAAAAACATGCAATGTTTACCGATGTATTGGAAAATTCAAAATGGCAGCCGACTGTCTCTCGGAGAGGGTACGTTTGGGAAAAGGTATTATAAATAATAAACTAGACAAAATACTGTTAGAAATTCGCTCAATATATGTTACCGTGACATAAGTTGACATGTATTCGGTTGTTTTCTAACAGTATTTTGTCTAGTTTATTATTTATAATACCTTTTCCCAAACGTACCCTCTCCGAGAGACAGTCGGCTGCCATTTTGAATTTTCCAATACATCGGTAAACATTGCATGTTTTTCGAGCTGAATAAACATGTTACACTGAATAAAAACACAAAAAATATATCCAGTTAGGTAGAAAAGTAACTTATCTTGCCTTTGATAACATTTATTTGTTCTATATTTGTTTTTTGACAACTTTTTCGAATCTATGTGTACAGTAATACAAACCCAAAAAGTCATTTAACAGTTAATATGGATTCAATTTGAATGGTACAGAAAGAAACAGGAAAAAAGGGAGAAAAATGATATGGTAAAAGTCCAATTGGAAAGATGGTAAATTACAGAAGAGGAATCATCCGAGGTGCATCTGTTGAAAACCCATGGGAAAACAGAAATATGAATATATAAATGTCAGGGTAAAATTTGGAGCTTCAAGAAAAGTCGTCAAGTTGCGGAGAAGTAAATATATATATGAGCCGTTTTTTTTTAAATTTTTTAAAAACGCATCAAGGAAAAGGCGTGTGTTCAAATATAGATATTGTTAGATTATGAAAATTGATGATGGAAGAAAAGAGAAAATGAAAAAGGGAGAAAAAAAGAGTAAAAGGGAGGAAGAAGAAATATTAACAAAACGAGAGGAGAGGGGAGAGAAATAGATAGACATAGTTAAGGGAGGGCGGAGAGGAAAGTGTTGAAGTAGAAAATCGTATTTCTGAATCTATTTTAAGAACAGATAAATATAGGTCAGGAAGGGTCAATTTGATCCATAAAGGAATATAATTAGGGTTTATTTATTTTAATGCAGAGTTATAAATATAACTGCATGCATACACGTATATGAATATATAAATGCACACACACACACACACACACACACACACACACACACACACACACACACACACACACACACACGCACACATATATATATAAATAGAATAAAAATAAAAATGTATCGAATAGCTGATTGGTTGATTACTGATTAATCCGCCTTTTATAATCGGCTGATTATAAAGGACCGATTAATCAGTAATCGGCCAATCAACTAATTCAGGTTTTCTAATGCCAATTTATCAGCAAATTTTGTCATACACGATGCTAATATTAATTAAATTGTATTGCAAGTGAAGACAAATTAACTCCCTTTATTTGCTTGCCAGTGAAAATTTATCAAAGGGACATACATCGTCTAGACCATATTATCAAATAACAGGTATGGCGCCCTGTTAACATGTAGACTTTTACAACTGCACTGAATTCAAGGCAAATTGATAAAATGGTATAGAAAATTGAATTGCTTTCATTTCTTAACAAATTAACATAATTACTTTTGTCCTTTAAATCACTGTCAAAGAATATTATTATTTCATCTTTTAGTTTTCATGTTGAGGAAGTAAATAGCGACGGTGCGATAATGTGCGAACTGAAAATAAAATCATACCTTCTGTTCCTCATTTTTTAACTTTTGCTACCATTACATAAATATTTTTATTTTTCTGGCATCGATAATGCATATTTTACTGAGATATGTTGCTAATTAGATATCAGACATTACGTAATTAAATATGTAAAAAATTAACTAAATATTGACAGCAACTCTCAACCAGTTTCTGCTGGAAGTTTCTTAAGTTGGAAGCCATTGTAGTTCCAGAAGAGTTTCCGATGGGCAGTTATTCTATACAAGTCCTGGAGATGACGAATTCTCAACAGACAGCTGTTTTTAGCACCATTTGATATTATTTACTTTAATATCACGTTTGTCATTGGTTAATTCATTAAATTAAATGGTACATACATTTGGAAAACGAATTACACATTTTCTTTTGTATATTTGTTGTGATTTTTATACGAATAATTTTAGCTACAAATAAGCCTACAGTAACAAATCAAAACTTCACAGGTTGAAGGTTCAGTTTGTTTAAATGGAAAAAAAATGACAAAATGTATATTTCTCTTGTGGATACACAATATTTTGAGACTTGTTAATGGTTATTACAAGTGCCCAGCGAATTGTGAAGTGCACTATCTTAAATAAAAATAGTATATCCATTGAAGTCATTCAGTACACGTTCACTGCTCGTTCTTCCTTAGGTTCTACAGATGGGAAAACATTTAATTTTACTATGGACATCAGAGGGTAGGAATTAGCATTTAATTTTACTATGGACATCAGAGAGTAGGAATTAGCAAAATGCCGGATCGGATTTTGCTTGCAAAAGTATTTGATGAAACTGCAAGTAAGTCAAAGATCTTACTTGATAACGAAAGGTGAAGCAGAGGGAATAGGGTGGAGAAAAAGGTGATTTCACGTGAATGGATAGTCTGGTGAAAGGTAAAGTATCCAATGACGGTAAAATCCAAAAATGTAAATCCAAGAAAGTTAGTTAAATTTCCATTCGCACAAGTAAAATCCAAGGAAATCGCGTAATTGGAAGATGGTCCAAAATAATCCAAAAGGCCAAAATCCGTGGAATTATTCACAAATAGGTACAAGGAAAAGAGGAAAGAATTCAAATATTATTATTAAAAGAAAAATAAGATATGCGTAAAACTCGGCTGCCGAGAGAAAGTGTAATTAAGATAAATGAGTGAAGAAGAAGAGAAAAAAATGAGCGAAGAAGAAGAGAAAAATGAGTGAAGAAGAAGAGAAAAAAAGATTGAATGGTGATTGAATAAAATATAAAATAGAAAAGCAAATGTGAAAATGACCCAGACAAGATGACGTTAAAAGGTACCAAAAATATAGGGCAAAAAAAGAGGTCAACTGAAATGTACAGGCTTAAGAAAATATCAGTAGGAGCTATTAAAAGATACTAAAAAAAATTAAGGGGAGAGAATGGCCAGTATCTGCAAATTCTGGATAAAGCAAGTAATATGTAAGTAAATGCGTATAGTAAAATATAAGTAAATATATACATACAGGATATGAATATGTTGGTAGATTGATATATTTGATAGATAGGAATATTCAAACACTAAAACGGAAATTGCAGATAAAAAACCGGCCAAACAAAGAAGAAATAAAGAATTAAAATAAAGGATTATTAAGTTATAAAGCATTAAGAAAGTATGTAGAAAACACGATAATGCTAAAGAAAAATTATATATATCTGAAAGATTAAAGTAATAACTATGTAATTTCAAAATTACCATAATTAAATTTGGACTTATGTTTACAGAAAGAGATCAGTCCGTTTTTAGAATTCATTATATTGTTACTTTGAGGGGAAGTAATTATAGTTATTGCTTCGATTGTGCAGAAGCGACATGACTTATAGCCTGGAGTATAAGACTTAACTTTTTTATGATAGTCCATTTGATTAAGAAGGGGTATTAATAGAATAAAGTTTTTTTTAATTAAAGTGGTTAGAGAAGTTCCTTGGTTATTATTAGAATTATGGTTGTTAAAAGAAGAAATGTGGTTTGATATTCTTTTCTTAATTAATGTTGAAGTAGCGCCGATATATGCACGTACTTTATTAAAAGCTCGAGGTCTGAAATTAATATTAATTTGCTGATTTGTATTAGGGAAATAGTTTGAATTTTGTTCATTGTGTTCAACAAAGGGTGGGACAATAATTGTACGAGAACTGTTTTGGAGGGGATAATGAGTGTTGTTAGTGTTAGGATGGCTGTTAGGAGAATTATTATTATTATTATTATTATTATTATTATTATTATCATTATTATTATTGCTAGTTGTATGATTGTAGATGGAGTGGCTGCTCGAGCGGTATATTGGATTAGTAACTATATCAGATGTAGGGTGGGAAGAAGGATAACTTGAAGATAAAATATTAGTGTCTGTTATGGGAGTATTGCGTGGGAGCTCAGTAATTGTGCATGAATATATAACATCTTTATGGATGCAATCATTATTGAGTGGGCAAAGATGTTTGTTATTACAATTACAGTTAGTTTTGGGTTTAATTGGGAAAGGGATTTTTTGGGCTGATTTAATGTTTTTATTAGATGTTAAGATTCTTTGTGCTAAATTAGGCATTGTTGAATAAGAAATCCTTATTGAGTTTTTATTGAAAATAGAACTATATCTGTGCGGGTATTTGAAAGAGTTTTGTACAATGTTGAAGAATTACTTAGGTATATTAGTTTTGACATTTACGCTAAATGGAGGATTAAACCAAATATTTTTCTTTCTCCTGATGCGACGGAGTGGGTTAGAGGTATTACGATTAGCATTTTGGTTTGGATTATATATGTAGACTGGTTCATTGTTATTGATAGCGGCAGATCTTGTTATTTGAACTGGTTTCTTGCAAGTCATATTGTGTGTTATTACAGATTTAAGGCGGCCCGCAGGAGGAGCATAATGGTTGTATTTAATCTTTTCATTGAGTCCTGAGTTCCTTAAGGCATTATTGAAGAAAGTAGCATTTTGGTTACACATAACATAATCTTTTTATTTCCCGACTTAAAAAAAATAAATTCTCCCTTCTTAAATTCCACATATTTTGATTGGCTGATACCTGACTATTCGCATATTCAGGAATCCACTTCTACCAAAAATTAACGAACGCTCCAGAAATTATACAATATGGCGTCGCTCTCTACAGAATGGAATCATGCTAAAAACTAACAAAATTAAGCATATTAACTGATTATCGTCGCTCTCTACATATTACAATCGTGCTGAATTTTTTTAAACACATTAACCGATTGGCGTCGCTAAAAAAGCAAAATTAAACACATTAACTGATTGTCGTTGCTCTCTGCAGATTACAATCGTGGTGAAATTTTTTTTAACATATTAACCGATTAGTGCCACTCTATACAGAAGACACTTTGTTATTTTTTTGTTTTTGTGGGTAAATTTTTACATTAGCTCCACCTCCACAATTTTCTTTAACATGATGACTTTTAAAGGTTTTCGACAATGTTGATTACGAAAATCTCATTTAAATTTGGCACAGACAAGTACTTTTCGATGGTTGGGATTGTCTATTCCGAAAGCCATTCTAAACATGCGGAGGTTGGAGATGTCTATTCTGAAAGTCGTTCCTAATATGAGGAGGTTGAGGGTTGGCTATCAACAACGACCGTACTTTAATTTTTATGCGTGTGTGTGTGGGGGGGAGTGCGCCAACCGAGCAGTGACTTAGTTCACAATACATTGTATTCTACATTGCACTGTAGAGAACCTACTATTGATTTTATAAAATTGTATTTATATAATGTTTTAAATTAAAGTTTAATGGGTCCTGCTAGTATAGATATAGATATCTGTGTGCGTGTGTGGGAGACTTCCCTATGGATTCGGAAACGGCTGGGCCATTTTTTTTTTAATTTCACACAAATATACTTTTTGTATCTGATAGTTTTCTTAGATACGTTTTTATCGGAATGTCCCCGATAATAAAAAAAAATCACATTAAGGAAAAACAGTCCAATTTTAGAATAAAGTCAACATCACAAGTGCATATTTAAAGGTTGCATCACCGCACAAGCAGAAGGGCCCGGCGTATAAAATTAACAGTAGGTTCTTTGACATGACAGAGGTGCGTTTGAAGTGAATGATTCTGTTCAGAGTACAATTGAACCATGATACTTGACTTTCACATTTTGAACTTTAATTCAAACCATTATATAAAAACAATTTTATAAAGTCAATAGTGAACTAAGTCATTGCAAAAATGAATGTGGATCTTCCACCCAGTGCATCGTGGTGGGTTCCCGACTAGAGCAGGCATTCAATCCACTTGATAATAAAAAAAAATGTGCAATTTCATCGATTTTGATGACAATAAAAATATTGGAAGTGTTAAACATTTATTGATCCTAATTCAAGCCCGAGCAACGTTGGATCTCTCTGCTAGTAAACAATATTAGTTTTTATTCATTCTCTTTGCATTTTTTTTTAAATCCCAAAAATTCTGTACATTTTGATAAAGCGTTCCATACATAGATGAATAACCAAAAAATTATATGTCAACTCAGCAGAGTATTCCTGTAATGATCCGGTCCCTGTTGATTTTGCGGGTTCAGTTCTGTGCAGTTCTAGGAAGTCTACTCTCTCAGGCTTTGCCTTCTCTCTTTGAGAACAGATTAGTTTATTGTCAATAGCCTGAGGCTTTCTCACCCGGGAATGTCGACGAAGCTGCCCAGACAATTTTGCAGGTAAAAATGACCCTTTCACGGGGTCGCTGACACTTCAATCCCACTTCCCGACCCCGGGGTTCAAGTTCTTGCAATGGAAGAGAACTAAACAACTTCAGGATCTTTCGTCTATGTTGCTCCTCAGAAAGCGAAGTTCACCCCCAGAAACAACAAAAACGAAATATTACAAGGCCAACAGAAATTTATAATTTAGATCCAACTTATATGAAATCCAGTTAAAAAACTATTTTTTTTTCAAACATGGAGCCATGAAAAATAGGTATAAAATTACTAAAAACCGAATGAGATGAATTAAAAAATATTTGATAAAAATAGAAATATAATTTAGATAAGATATACAGTTTAAGTTTAAAAAATAATTCTTTCAAAGTATAAAGATGCTAAACAGCAAGGAATTTTAAGATTAATAGTATGAATAGAAAACTAAGAAACTTTTTAAAAAATAGCCATCAATACGTATAAAAACAACGTTGCCGTAATACAAAGAAAATATATTAATAATATTAAAGATATTTAAAACTAAGTATTAGATAATAAATAGATAATAAATAGATTAGCACCGACCCACAATTTATTAATGTGATAAATTAAAATTTAAAAATAAGTTCTAGATAGAGATGGCTTCGTTGCGGGGTTCGAATCACATGATCAACGGCAATCGTAACATCCTGTTCCGATGATTCCGGAAGCATTAAACGCTAGTGTCTGTAGATATTAAAAATGATCATTCATAATTATAATTATTTCCTTTAAGAAACATGTTTCTAAAATGTTGAGCACTGTCTGTGAATAAAAACTTTGTTGGTTGGCCTTCGTGTCACTGTAGATTGACATTTAATAATGTTTATACATTTATAAAAGTTTAAATTCACTTGAATATTGTTGAAGTTAATGGTGACCCTATGGTTATGTTCCTTGCAAATGGAGACAGAGATGGATTTGGGAGGTTTGAATCCTATGACCAGCTGCAATCGTAACTTCCGCGAGGAGAAAACACTAGTGTCTGTAGTTATTATATATATATATATATATATATATATATATATATATATATATATATATATATATATATATATATATATATATACTAGGGGGAATCGTAAAATACGCTTAAATATGATATTTTAATTTGTCCAGATTTCTTATAAATTATTATAGAGTCGTGATTTCAAAAGTGAAAAAAAAGTATTTGGGTACTATTAACTAGAATCGAAACCGAAAGCAAAACTGTAGCATTCATAGCTGGTGACGTTACCACTTAACCAACGTGACATGCATATGAAATATCAAACAATCACAGTCACAGTGATAGAGTCAGTTAGAAACGATAATCGGACTGCGACTTAGTGAAACTGATGCCCTTAGAGGCGAAGGGGGAAACCATGTACTCATTCAAACTTGAATTCCTGAGTCATCAATCGGCCGGCTGATGAATGAAAGAATCAGCATCTATATTTTGTAACTGTTTGTCTTCGTGTCGTCATTCCACCAACTGAAAGGTAAGTATGTTTTGTCTATCATCTCTGTAAACATTCCTTCAATAATGAATTCGCATCTCTCTCAGCTCTGTTATAAATGTCTCGCCCAGAATATATAAATGTCATTACCACCTCTGTTCTGAATCTCCGTTATATGTTGTCACCGATATGACCCCCCCCGTCATCCTCAATATTTATCCGCTACACAACAGCGCGAGCTGGCACCCAGCTTTGCCCTGGCATAAAATACGCTTAAATATGATATTTTAATTTGTACAGATTTCGTATATATTAGAGTCGTCATTTCAAAAGTAAAAAGAAAAAAAAAGTATTTAGGTGCCATCAGTTAGAATCGAAACCAAACATTCAAAGTTGGTGACGTTACCATTGGACTACCGTGACACGCATTTAAACTGGTTAAAAATTAAAAATTAATAATAATCTAAGATGAATGTACAAAATTTTTAACGTTTTTTTTTTTTTTTTTTTCAATTTTGACCCATTTTTGAACCTTTTAAAAACTATTTTAACCGGCTAAACGCCCATAAAGAACGGCCCGTGATAGATTCAATACTTTGAGGTCCGTAGCACAGCTCTGTGACTTTTAGTTATGGAGACAGACAGACAGACAGACGGACAGACAGGCCGACAAACAAACAAACATATAGGAGTTTATATATTAGATACACACACACACGCGCGCGCACGCACGCACACATACACACACACACGCACACATATATCAATCAATAACGACACAATAGAATAAAATGAAAGCAACTTTATGTCTAAAGCTAATATTTCGTCTTCATTTATGTAAATAGTAAAAAATAAGAATGGATACTAATTACAAATTATAAAGAAATATCAGCAGTAAACATGAAAATGTAAGGCGGGGGCAGAGACGGTGGAGGTGAAAGCAGGACCAGAAGAAAGTCCAGACATAAAGGTTCCTTCGTTATTGTAGCGATATTTAAAACATGAAATAGTGGATTTCAAGTGAAACCGATGGTCTCTACTAAATTGTCGTATCTCAGCAATGAAAATATCCCAAAATTACGAAAAACGATAAGGTAGAAAAATAATTACCAATGAAAATGGTTTTCGAAGACAACGAAAATTAAGTTTTGTGAAATAAATATTTTTTAGTTTTCAGATAATATTTATTTCCCTTTTGTAGCAATTAGAACTCTTCGTTTGTTTGTTTGTTTTTTTGCAAAAAACTAAATTTTTCGCTAATTGTCCATGAAAACTATTTTTATTAATAATTCATTTTCTATCTTATCGCTTTTCGTAATTTTTGGATATGTCCATTACCGCGACAAGGCAATTCAATAGATACCATTGATTTAAATTGAAATCCAATAGTTCAATTTTCGAATTTCGCTATAATAACGAAGAACCGACGTGAATAGATATACCTGTTAGAAAAGAAAACGGGAGATAGTATAGAATAAAGTGTCATTTCACTTTTAAAGAACGTGAAGGTGTACTAGAAATGCAGTCAAAAAGTCGGTCATGGTTAAACTCAACGAGACATCAAAGAGGATGGAGGAAACCAGAACCATGGATGAAGTAAATAATTAGATATTTTTTAAGTATGAAATTTAAAAAAAAAATAGTTATACTTGTAGAGGTATTGTTGAATAGCAGGGTATCAAAGTATCGATATTTGATTGAATGTTTTGCTTCAGCTAGACGGACACGATGACGTGGGCATATCGACATGTTATTTTGAGGTGATAACAGATACTTGTACATGAGGGGCTTCAAACGATGAGAGGAGACAATATTCCATTGATGGAGAGTTAGACAAATGTTCTTTGATGAAGAAGAAGAAGAAGAAGAGGAGCGTATATAATAACAACAGTCTATGTCATTTTTTAATTTTTTTTTTTTATTACATTTTCACTCCAAACAAGGCACATTGCCACTTTGATGTAGGGGGCTACTATCAGGGACATAAACATCAGGGTATGTAGGGAGTTAGGCAGCAAGATGTCGGCTCACGTTACACTTGAACTTCTGCATGTCAGTACAGTTGGGGAAGCAGGAACCAGGAAGGGAATTCCAAAGTCTAGCTGTTCTGGGGAGGAAACTACTGGAGTAGAAGGCTCTCTTACATCTAGGGATCTCTACTGTGAAGGGGCGTACGGCACAATCACGTTGACACACCGGTTCTTGCCAGATCACCGAAGTTAAGCAACGTTGAACCCGGCCAGTACCAGATGGGTGACCATTTGGGAAGGCTAGGCGCTGTATGTACCTTCTGGGAAGGTTGGGCGTGGGGCCAGCACCCTCACCCCGTAAAAAGAATTCCTCGATACAAAAGCATCTACAAAAAAACGCATTCACCGTTAAAGTACTTGTAGAACAGGCAGAGGGATATAACATTTCGTCGATGGGACAGAGGTTGAAGCTTAGATGACAGTTCAGGACCTACCAGATTGGCGACTCTCTTTTGCCCCTTGTCTAGGAGTGAGAGACTAGTGGCAGATGCACCAGCCTAAGACAGAGTCTGTGAACATTTAAGAGTCAGAGAAACATTTTATATTACAGTAACAATCAGGACAAATTCACATACTTGCTTTTCTTCGAAAAATGACGTCACACGACGTCATATTTCATATAACATTTATTTACACACTGTCAACATTTCGGAGATTACAACGCTTCGGATCTTGATTTCGCCGGCTTCCGCAATGTCTTCTACCCCGATTTCTCGTCTGACTTCTTCGACTGACTTTCGACTCCTTTCGTCTCTTTTGTGACTAACGTCCGCATATATTTTAAATACTATTCTTTTGTGATTAGGTTATTTGCACGTCCACAAAGAATCCTATCAGCCGACATCTGTATCACGTATCTAGGTATTATGATTGTTAATGCACATTATTTTCTATTAAAACATATTTGTTTTTATTTATCTAAAACTCCTTCCTGTTACTGTTTATAAAATCTAGTCAAGTTAAATTCCTAAAACGTCATTTAACCATATCTGTCCTTGAATTACATTTTTCTCTTGAAAACAAATCTAATTCAATGTACACGATAATAATAATTAATACTCTTCTTGCTCAGGTAATTCGGCGATACCCCTGATGTGCTAATATGCAACAAGGGGAATTCATCAGAAAAAAAACGCTGAACATAAGAGTTTTCGTCATGCGTACAACATAATCGCATTGAAGCACTGGTACTCGTTTGATCATCATAGTTAGGCAATGTGAATGCTGGCCAGTACTAGATGGGTGACCATTTGGGAATGCTAGGTGCCGTATATCATCTTCCCATGACGAGAATATATCTGCGACTGGAGACTGCTTGTGGATTTCATATACGATCTAAACTTTCTCCTCTAATAATAATGAGGGGAAATCATCAGAGATAGACGCCGTCACGTGGAACATAAAAGGTAAGATGATCATAACCAAAGCCTCGGCCGAGAGATTTTGCATCTCGTTGTATGCATGGTCCTGGATATTACCTTAAACTATATTCGATGGTGAGGTCCCAGCTTGTGGAAATCGACTTGAAAACAACAAATAGATTCTATTAAAAAATTGTTTTTCAAAAATCTTTGGATTCGGCATTAAATAACCTGAAAAGGGTTGATATGACGTAAAACAAAAACAACCAACCAACCCGTTGTATGCAACAGAATAACGTATTGTAACATGTAGAAAAATGAAATACGCGCAAAATAAATATTTACGAAATAATTTCTTACGCACATAAAAGTTCTCAATGAACAAGTGCTTCTTGTTAGTTAACACTTAGCAGTATGGATTAACTTTGTCAAGGCTCGAACACACAACGGCTTTGTCTGAAATCCTCGTTACTAGCATGCGAGGCGAGTACTCCACCACCACCTCACATACAAGAATATCTATTTCACTAACACAGCTCAAGCAAACCGCGGCGAAGGCAAACTGTGAAATAGATACATCAAATGTAACATGGAAGCGATTTCGTAAAAAGTAAATGGATCACAAAAACATATTTTCTAAAATAAGTTTCCGATTTTTAACATAATCTTTTTTTTTTCTTCTTCTTTTTTTGAATTATTGTCGTAGAAGATTCAAGATATGTTAGAAAACCTTGATTGTTTAGAAAATCTGGAATCTGCTTTTCTGTATTATGTATTAATAAATGCTCTGGTATTACGAATTAATATCCAATTGCCATTGCTCCCAGGTCCACTCTGATCCTGAGTGGTAGTACCTGTTAATAGTAGTAGGTGCTTTGATATGACAGGGGCGCGTTCGAAATGAATGTTTCTGTTTAAAGCATAATAGCACAATGATACTTGACTTTTTCATTTTAAACTTAAATTCAAGTCATTATCACCGCACAAGCAATAATGTCAGGCATATAAAATCAACAGTAGGTTCTTTGATATGACAAGGGCGCGTTCGAAATTAATGTTTCTGTTTAGAGAACAACTGAAGCATGATACTTCACTTTTGCATTTGAAACTTTAATGCAAGCTATTATATATAAAAATATTTTTATAAAATCAGCAGTAGATTCTCTACAGTGTAATGTAAACTACAATATATTGTGAACTTAGTCATTGCGAGAGGCATCTGAAGCTTCCTCAAGGTGCATCGCGATGGGTCTCAGAATAAACAATCAATTGACTGAAAAATGGGATATTTCATCGATTTCACTGGCAATAAAAATATGGGAGTGTGAACATTTGTTGATTATCATTCAATCCCGGGCAACGTCAGATTAACCTTGCTAGTATATATATATATATATATATATATATATATATATATATATATATATACATACATACATATATATATATATATATAAATATATATATATATATATATATAGAGAGAGAGAGAGAGAGAGAGAGAAAGATAAATCGCGTGTGTGTGTATGTGTGTGTGTGAGAGAGAGAGAGAGAGAAAGAGAGAAAGTAAATAAATATATTCATTGAAGATCAATCGTGTGTAAGATAGATAGGGAGATGAGTAGATAGATAGTATGAGAGAGAGAGAGAGAGAGAGAGAGAGAGAGAGAGAGAGAGAGAGAGAGAGTAAAGAAATCAAAGCATTGGAGAACATTTTTCGTTGCACATTGTATTTATTTTGTTTTTTATATCGACCTGTTTCTGCGTTCCACATTATCGAACGCCGTGCAATTCGACAAGGCTGATTCATTTCCGGTTCAGTCGGAAAATGTCCAATTGGCTCAGTTTGCATTCGACGTCACAGACGAGTCACAGCACACATACATACAAAAACATGGAATCGAACATCAGAGAACAATTGTAATAATAATTATTTATATTTATTTGCGTCCCACAACAATTAGATGTGACACAAAGCCGGAAGGTGAAGAGCACTGGCCAGGTACAAAATAGCCGATAACGGACCTTGTGATCTCACAAGAGTGTTGGAATTTTTTTTGTAACAATAATGGTGCATCCCCCCTGTTTACATTTATTATTGTTTATCTGGTTCTTATATATGATTTTTTTGTGTTTTGTGTCCATTATGATTTTTAGTTTCGTATATTTTGGGTTTGTACGAAACCCCCTTTAATTTGGAGAAAAGAAAAATGCTAGCTCTGTAATGACGTCACGAGCTCAGCGCGTATTTCGTCCTCTTTTGAAATTCTGCGGACGAGGAGAGTGAACGTGTTGTTCATTGCCCGGCGCTGAAAATGGAATTTTGACGAGCCCTCCTTCAAAGAAGTAAACCCGGCAAGAAATTAATACCCGGCTGTGACGAGACAGACTTCTGGAAACTATTTACGTGACTACGGTTCTGCACGTATTTTAGGAGGAGTTGAATTTAAAGAAAATACCTTTTACGTGACAAGGTATTATGGAATTTCCTATCCGAACAAGCGACGAGGTCTTGCTCCTGTAATACATGTGTGTCTACGGTTTTCATGCAACATGGAGGGAAGGAAAATTCTAAAAGAACTTTAAACAAAAAGAAAAAGAAAAAGGCACGTGCCTAACTAGCTTTCAATTGTGAGTACGCTCCTAAAATTAATTTCATATGCGAGTGTGATTAGGAGATACTACTATTCTGTATATTATTGTTGTATTCGTTAATGGATACACACAACTTCTTTATAAGAACCAGCAGTGTTGTTATTTTTTCATTACATGTTACTTTTTTCATATGTTACCTTGCCGTTTAAGTTTAATGCCCGCAAAGGGAAAAATTTGCAACTTATTGTAAATAAAGTTCCTTCTTCATTTCAAATCAAGACATTTATATTTTATTCTTTACCCCCTCCTCCTCTTTTGTTTCATGCTTTTTATTTCAGCTTAGTTACTTTAGCGTCGAATTTATCTGGAAGTAAGATAAATTCCGACAAGAGCAGCGACGGAGCCACGTATTCTCATGAGATATAGAGTCTCTCTTGACCGATTTCCCACAAGGTCACAACTTCGACACCCAAAACTTCTTTCTGCTAAAGAAAAGTATCATTTCAAGGGAGATAACTTTGTCATCCCTATAGTCATGTTTTAATAATGTAGGGGTATAATAGAAAAGAACACCGGTTGCTAAGACACTAATGGGTTACTTCTTGTTGGGCAGAGAGACCCGGGTAGCAGGACGCGAACGCATGCTTACCTCACGGTGAGCCGAATTCCACGTGGGTAAATATAAGGTAACGCTGTCCTAGATACTATACCTACCTCGTCGAGACAACCGCGCGCAAGAGAGAGAGAGAGAGAGAGAGAGAGAGAGAGAGAGAGAGAGAGTAAAACCCTTTCACTGTATGTTATATTATGTTATGTAACTTGTTTTTGTTACGCCTGTTTATGTGTTAATTAAACGTGTTTCATGTATTTCAGCGTATTTTCTCCTTATTCCGTGTTCCCCATTGCGCCCGGTTCTATATATAAGTCTTTTTCTTTTTTCTTTTTTGTTTTTTTCAGAGTAAAAAAGTAATGAAAACAAACGCAGAAATCATATTGCAGAGCTTAAAAAAATCTCCAATAGATTTTACACCAGTCACGGGTTATGTCCCTTTGCAGAAATTTAACTACGTTTTTTTAATTTAATTTCAAAATCAAGTCTGGATCATTTTTGTGACAAATAATTTTACTTTTTCACCTAAGTATGATATTGAAACTGAAAATAAATGTAACATTTAAAGGCATGCAAAAACATATTCTTTATTTATTTATTTTTTTTTTAAGTTTACATTAAAAAGTGTTAAGTAAAATTTAATGCCACAAAATGGAGATACAAGTTTGTAAAACATCTCTGCAAGTTTGAAAATTGTTTTACAAACGTATTTTGTAAACTTTTAAAATGAATATAAGATTTAGTTTTAAATGTACCAATTTTTAATATGGACTTATTGTATTGGACATCTGTAGATTAACGTTCAGAAAAGGGGATAATATCGACAGTACCAGATACAAATACCATACCCAAGATTCTTAGAAAGTACGAACTGTGCTGTATATGTATATGTTCTCCAAGATGCGTGCGTTTCGTGGAAAGGTGGCCAGACAGCATAATCAAGACTCTGGGGCATCGTATATTTTATTGGTCATTGATAAAGGTAAAATTGAAAAGGAATAGAGCATTGTTTCTGAAACACATGAATCCAAAAATGAAAACAAGACAGAGACGAGGAGTTTACTAAAACCTTAAAGAGAGTCGTATGCTTAATAAGATCCCAGAATAGAAAGCATTTCGAGCATAAAAATAAAGCTAGAAGGAAGAAAACACAAATTATATTAAGATATCAACGAGTTACAAGTGAGGAGAAATAATATGCTAACACATAGGGAAACAAAGCCTTTCCGGCTGACTACAATATGGTCGTCTTCAAGTCCAACGTAAACAAGTTCTTGATGAGCAGTTCCCCTTAAATAATCCAATTTACCAAATTTCCACTGCTAACAATTACTACGTCACTGTCCCATTGACCACTGTACACTTATTAACCCTTATCCTCGAGTGGCCTCTGGGCCTTGATAAGTGGTGATTTCTTTGTAAAAAAAAGAAGGATAAAAGAAATAATACTAAAAAAAACCCAAAAACGTTTCTGAATTTTGGAGATGAGGATTGGTTATATTATTTGGATTCTTCGGACTACTGTTCTCATCTTGAGTGTGGTTTTCACAACGTTTCGGTCGATGTAGCCTTCGACCTTCTTCGGGTGTATCTTGTCGAACTCGGAAATGTTTCTATCGAACTCGGGAATTTGGAAAAATCAGTTATAAGGTTCAATTCTCAGTGTGGACGACCGAAAAAATACAACTGCGAATTAATTAGGACGTCTATTAAGTCATGGCTGACGGAACAAGAGCGTGCTACTCTCGTGAAGTAAATAAAGGGTTCCGTTCGAAATTCCGTCCAAATTCCCGAGTTCAACAGAAACGTTCCCGAGTTCAACAAGATACACTCGATGATGGCTGGAGATAACATCGACCGAACCGTTCTGAAAATTACACTCAAGATGAGAACAGTAGTCCGATGAATCCAAATAATATATAAAAAAATAACACGAGTACTATTTGAAAGAAGAAACCCAATAATTTTCACCGGTGATGCTAAAAAAATGTCGATATACTCCAAAAGATTAAAAAAAAAAATACACCATAAGTGTCGTGAAGAAGGCAGCTAAAGGGGGTATAGTTTCCTCCCCTCAGCAAGAACTGTGACAAGAACTGGAAAGTGGGATTGAAAAAGTCAGTGCTCAAGACAAGGAGCTCTCTGACTCTGAAAAAGATGCCTGTGCAGCCTCGTTGACATTCCCGGCAAGGTGTCTCAGGCGATTAGCAATAAAGTAACCGTTCCTCAAAGAGAGAAGGCAAAGCCTGGGAATGACTGCACAGAACTAACATCTCAGCACAATCAACAGGGACCAGGTCATTACAGGAATGGTCTAATATCTGTTGATTTTGGGGGCCGAGGATAAAAATCCCTAGCCGAGTTGGCAGGTAAATAGATTAAGAACAAGCACCAGAATCCTCTGCCGGCGACAAGTCTAAAGAAATCCCCCCCCCCCCACGCACATAAAAAAAAAAAAAAACGGTCGGCAAAGGGAGATAAATGCTAAAGGATTTATCCTACGCTAGATAGAACAATATGTTTTTTTTTTGTTTTTTTTTTACACAGTGATGACCACTTATCAAGACCCGGAAGCCACTCAGGGATAAGGGTTATTGCAATTACATTACGTTAGTGTGGAGATTTGATGAAGTGTTTACTTAAGGGGGCGGTTCATTAGGAATTTGTTAACGTTGGACTTGAACACATCCAAGTTGTAGTGCGGTGGGAAGCAGGCAGACGGAACAGAGTTCCACAGGCGCGCAGTTCTAAGAAAGAAGCTTTGTTCATGGAATCCACGTTTTGATTTAGGCACAGATAAAGAGTGAGGGAAATTTTTCACAGTGGATTCAGCTAGACGGGTGTTTTTCGTGAAATATTGGCGAGGGGGAACCAGAGATTGGAGTTCAGACGAGCACCTGCCATGGAAATAACGATAAAACAAGGATAGGCTCGCAACGTCTCTTCTGTGGGAAAGAGGTTGCAGGGTAGAGAAAAGGGCATCCCCCACTAAGCCTCGAAGTCTATTTTGTACTCTGTCAAGGCAGAATAGGCTGTTTTTAGCAGCTCCTGCCCAGATATGGCAACAGTATTCCATCCTTGGACGTACCTGGCTTTTATATAGATAGAGAATTGCATCAGTAGTGAGATATCTTCTGGAGCGGTAGAAGGATCCCACCATTTTCCCAGCGACCTTGGCAACAGACTTGATGTACATGTTCCATTTCAGATCAGGAGTAAAGGACAAACCCAGAACATTGTCAAAACACGGGCCTCTCCCAGACGAGAGCCATCCATTTCAATTGATGCCAGATGGGGATCAGAGCGTTGATGATGTAAGTATAGGAGTCTGGTTTAAGATGCATTAAAGATAATTAGCCACTTCTTCACCCACTGAACCACGCGCTCGAGATCAGAGGAGAGAGAAACAGAGAGAACTTTGTCATTTACAGCCTTTGATGTGTTGCCGTAGATGGTCGTGTCATCAGCATAGATGTCAACGAATGATTTAAGTATGTGTTTAGGGAGGTCATTGATGTAGATCAGGAAGAGAGTTGGGCCCAGGATTGACCCCTGAGGGACTCCAGCATTTATATTGCAGGCCTCCGATTTTTGTCCATCGACCACTACTCTTATGAGCCTATCAGAGAAAAATGATTTAATGATTGAGAAAACATTTCCAGTTATACCGTAGCTGGAAATCTTGTGAAGTAGACCCTTATGCCATACCTTGTCGAAAGCCTTTGATATGTCAAGAGCAATAACCCTAGAAAGGAAGCCTTTGTCAAGAGATTCACTAATCCTGTGAGATATAACCGTCAGCACATCTGCGGTAGATCTTGCAGAGCGGAAACCATATTGTGTGTCACTAAGAAGGTTATTTCTGCTGAGGTGGTTGACTATTTCTCTATTTAATATGGATTCCAGCAACTTACTCATAACACACAGGAGACTTATTGGTCTGTACTGAGAGGGAGATGACTTATCACCTGAATTCTTAAATACAGGGCAAACTGATGAGGTCTTCCAGGGAGTCGGAAAGACCTTCTCCTTAAGGCAGCGCTTAAATAGTTTCGTAAGTATGGGAGAAAGTTCTGGTTGAAGCTTTTTTAACACTATAATTGGGATGCCATCAGGGCCAGTTGCTTTACTGGAATCAAGGTTCTTGATTAGCTTGGCGACCTCATGCACGGATATTTTTATGTTACCTAGCTTGTTCTGTGTTATAGGAGGAAATATGGGGAGTTGATGGCCTTCGTCGCATAGAGTAGAATTAGCTGCAAAGTTCTTGGCAAATAGTTTGGCCTTGTCTGACGCTGACGAGATGACCTCTGGTCCATTGATAATGGTTGGGATAGAACGCACACTTCTGTTCAGGATCCTATTTGTTATTTGCCAAAACTGGTGGGAACCAAGCCGCTGATCAGCTACCTTGGATTTAACAGACTGGGCATATAGCTCTCTTGCATTTTTTATTACTCTTTTACAGTGGTTGCTGGCGTTCCTGAAAGCAACTTTAGTCTCAGTGCATCTATTACGTTGGTAGCTATGGAAAAAGTGATTTCTGTGCGCGATAGCAGGAGCACATTCTGGGGAGAACCATGGCTGGCTGTTAGGTTTTTGTTGGAATTTTTTAGATGGTATGAATTGGTCTATGCCTACAATTAACCATTCGGTCAGATCTGATACTATAGAGGACACTTCCTTTTTAAACATGGAGTGCAGAGGTAAATCAGATATGAATGTTTTGTATAATGTTATGTGTAGTTTTTTTTCTTGCATTTTGTATTTGTATTTGTCAACTGTAATTAATGCGTAAATTTTACTTCACATCCGTTTCATATCTTCTAGCGATGCGACGATTCCAATATTTTTCCCGATTCCGATTCTGTTTTAAATTTCCGATTCCGATACAATTACCGATTTCGATACAATTATCGATTCCGATACCGGTTCTTGTAAAATCTCTCAATATTTAATCGTAGTGTTGTATTTTTTTTCTTTTCTTTTCAGATTACCGTAAAAACCAATGTATTACATATATATTTTTTTGCAAATATAAAACATACACTTCTGCATAAATTGTACTTGGCATTCCTTTTCGCATCTTCCAATATGTCTGTTGGGGAGCTCTAAGTTTGTTTTGTCTTGTATTCGTTTTAGTTATTGTTTGAAACAAAATTTGCGGTGTCGACGCCGATCAAGCGTACAAACATCACAGAATTGGTGAATTTGGCACACGAAGGAAACATTTTCCTTTTACATTCTATTCAAAAAATGTTCTATGCCCCCCCCCCCGTCGAAAACCCTAACTCTAACCCTCTTTCACCGCCCGGCGTCAATTGTTCCGCTTAATTACATTGTTCTTCAGAAGCGACTACCATTTTTGTTTAATAAAATCCGAATTCATTAATCC
Source organism: Euprymna scolopes (assembly GCF_053919585.1). Classification (NCBI taxonomy): domain Eukaryota; kingdom Metazoa; phylum Mollusca; class Cephalopoda; order Sepiida; family Sepiolidae; genus Euprymna; species Euprymna scolopes. Next base: position 16,334,307 of record NC_136510.1, on the reverse strand, counting down.
AATTCTTCTCGACCTGTTTTTTTTCTTTCACAGAAGTTTTTTTCAGTTGTTGAAACAAAACGAATAAAAGTCGATAAAAAAAACATTTTTGTTTTATGTTTCCTACTCACATTAATGATGCCCGATGTTCTGCTATAAAAAATATTGGCAAAGTTCCATAAATTTACGTTTCCTTTCCTTTTTTTTTTATAGTCGGAGCATTCCCTGACGTTTTTCGTGCGTGTGCGTTCGGCGGTCGGTAAAACCCGTGTTACATCTCATACCTAATAAAAAGAACAAGATTCACAATTGGCCTCTGGGCTAGGATCAAACTGTACTATCGTGACGCCGAAAGACTGGTCTTCTTTAGTTGAACATTGACAGAGGAATCTGCGTGAAACTCTATGGTCGATAGCGCATTAATTGACCTTATTCTCCATCATTCAATGAATTTAAATCCAACTAGACATCCAGCGCAGATGTGCTGTTTGTCCTTTCAACATCAAGTGCCGGTGTGCCTTCCTTATCAGAACTTGTGCCTTCCACATCAACAGAAGACCCACCTTTGCTTCTTCAAACGTCTACAAGTACTCCAAATCCAATGAAGAAAACCATGAAGGATTTCTTTATGAGAAAGTTGACACCGATGCTATCTAGGCCCGAAAGAAAAAAACGATACTAACAAAGACAAAGGGCTATTAAAAGGCAATATGGAGAGACATCAGCTGAATATCTGCAGCGACTTTAAAAAGATGAAGAAGAGAAAGCAGCAAGAAAAAAAAAAAGGAAAAAAAAAATAGAAGCCAGGGTCTCCAGGGTTAGGTCGAGAGACAGGAAAAAGACTCAGAATTCTGGTATGAGGTCAAAAGTAGGGGTTGCATAGCCAAATGCTGGCATCTCAGAGCGAAACGCTGACATCATAGAACTACAAAGAAACAACGATTACTCAGACAGTGATGGTGACCCTGATTTGGGTTCCTTCCAAAGCCAGAAGAAACATGTTGGAAAGTTTCTTTTCTGCTATGAACTAAGGCCTGTGCAGTTCATCTTTTGTCATATACAATTGACAGTTGAACTGATTGCCTTTCTCTTTTCCAGCCATGCCTATGCCTATTCTATACTGTTAAATGCTCAGTTTACCGGTTGGCTATATTTCTATCTTAATTTGTTGATGTTTCCCACATTATGCAATTTTCAAACGGAAAGTATGGAATTACCCCATTTTCAAATGTACTCAACGATTTTTAAATCAACTTTTCTACTTTTTTGTTTGAGTCTATTCGTTCTTGGTCAGGTCTGTGATAACTGCACTGGCTATAATACCTTTTTATTTATATCAAATGTTGATATGCCTTACGCAATAATCAGAATTCATCAAATCAAAAGGTATGGCATGGAATTGACCCAGCTTACCCTATATATTCGGTACAATATAATAATCAATAGAATATTGGCTCTAAAACAATGAATATGAATTCTGCATAAATTAAAATATCATATTTAAGCGTATTTTATGAGCGACCACGCAGAGCGGACACTACTATGTACGATAAACTGCATTAATTTTTTTTTTTAATTTTGATATTCATCTGTCCTTAGGTCATATAGTAGTGAATACTGCTGGGAAGATAAATGTTTTGGTTTCGATTCTAGCTGATGGCACCCAAGTTATATTTTTTAACTTTTGAAATAACTACTATATATTGAGTACAATATGATAATCAATAAAATATTGGCTCTATAATTATGAATACGAAATCTACATGAATTAAAATATCATATTCAAGCGTATTTTACGACCGGGCAACGCCAGGTGGCCTGCTAGTATCTATCTATCTATCTATCTATCTATCTATCTATCTATCTATCTATAAAAGTGAACGTGTCTGTGTGTGTGTGTGTGTCTGTCTGTCTGTCTGTATGTGTGTCTGTCTGTGTGTACATTTCCCTACGCAATAACTCTGTCAATGTAAAGTCTACAGACTCGAAATTTGATATACAGGGTACTGAGATTTGGGAAAATCTTTTTGATTGGTTTTCGGCCAGATATTTGGCTGTTAAGGGGTTAAAGTTCAACGATTTGACCCTTGAGAACTCTACCAAACTCCTCCGACAATTCGGGGTCTAAACATTTGAAATTTTAGATATAGGTTCCTTGGACATGGATCTAACTTAATAACTTGATTTGAGCCCAAAGCAATAAACGTTAGGGGTCAAAATTAAAAAAATTGACTTTTTCTTTTTTTTTTTGCTCAGCATACACCTCCAAACATCCGGGCAACGTCGGGCGTAAATGCTAGTATATCTATAAAAGTGACCGTGTCTGTGTGTCTGTCTGTCTGTCTGTCTGTGTATCTGTGTACATTTTCCTTCGCAATAACTCTGTTAATTTTCAGTCTACAAACTCGAAATTTGATATACAGGGTACTGAGATTTGGGAAAATCTTTTTGATTGGTTTTCGGCCAATTTTTTTTTTTTTTTTTTGCTCAACATACACCTCCAAACACCCGGGCAACGCCGGGAATCCATGCTAGTATATCTATAAAAGTGAACGTGTCTGTGTATCCGTGTGTCTGTGTGTCTGTGTGTCTGTGTGTGTGTACATTTCCCTACGCAATAACTCTGTCAATTTTTAGTTTACAGACTCGAAATTTGATATACAGGGTACTGAGATTTGGGAAAGTCTACGTGATCAGTTTTCGGCCAGAAATTTGGCTGTTAAGGGGTTAAAATTCAACGATTTGACCATTGAGAACTCTACCGAACTCCTCCGACAATTCGGGGTCTAAACATTTGAAATTTTAGATATAGGTACCTTGGACATGGATCTAACTTAATAACTTGATTTGAGCCCAAAACAATAAATTTTAAGGGGTCATGATAGGGGTCAAAATGAAAAAAATATTGACCTCTGCGGTCTCTACCAAATTACTCAGACAATTTCTGGTCTAAACATTTGAAATTTGACATAAAGGGTATTCAGAGATAGGCCAAGCTTTTTAATCGGTTTGGGTCGAAAATTTTCAGTTACCAATATATAAATGTATGTATGTATGTATGTTTGCATGTCTGACTAAAACATTTTACATAGGCGACGGATTTTCTCAAGATCAGTATGGTTTTGAAGTTCGACCTTTCAGACGACAAATATCGAATACTTGGCTGAAAACATTAATATCTTTATCTTCGACTGGGAACTTTTCTACAGGAGAGGGTCGCTTTTTTTCGCCGATATTTTTTAAAGTCATCCTCTTCTTTCGATTGTCTAGCCTTAATTTAAAAAAATGTCACTTCCGGTTTGGCCGTGGTCGTAACAGCATAGACGTCAGGTTTTCCCCCGTTCTTTTTCTCCTTCGCGGTACGGTTTCGAGTCTGCCTTTCTACTACCACTTTTTTTTTGGCTTTTTTTTTTCGCTCAACAGACACATCCAAAGACCCGGGCAACGCCGGCCTTAAATGCTAGTATATATATATATATATATATATATATATATATATATATATATATATATATATATATATATATATATGCAAAACGATTGATTATAGTTTCGTAAAAAAGCTTTTAACTCAGTAGACACTTTGATTTATAGGAATAACCACGAGAAAAGATCGGAATTAATATGGTAAATATATTCTGATTTCCATGACCAATTTTTGGGGCCATGAGAACATAGTGTGTTATATATCTTTTATCCGTTTCTTTTCTGTTTAATGATAAAACAATTAATGACTACCTTTGATTTTAGAAGGGCATTGTATTCGTTTTTATTGTTTCAATCCTCTCAACCCTCCTTAAGATGCACACTTCTTTGGCAGCGGAAATAATAATAATAATAATAATAATAATAATAATAATAATAATAATAATAATAATAATAATAATAAGTCTACGTAATTTGATTGAAGCAAAAAACTTACAAATGATTATTATTTCAAACTAGCAGAACCCGTTATGCGGCGTTGCCCGGTGGAAGCATGCCACCCTCCTCTCGTAGAAAAATTAAAGTACGGTTGTTGTTGTTGTTGTTGTTGTTGTTGTTGTTGTCCAGTCCCCAACCTTCTCGTGTTAAGAACGGCTTTCAAGATAGACACCCCACACCTCCCCATGTTAAGAACGGCTTTTGGAATGGTCACCGGGAACATTCCCATGTTAAGAACGGCTTTTGGAATAGAAAACCCATTTTGGTAGTGGTGATGGCTGTCAAAATATTTGCCGCAAATTTAACTTTGATAATCGCTGTCAGGATCCCCACGCACAAATACTATGAACCAACAATGAAATTTTGTGGTGGGAATGCCAATTGGATTAATTAGACTTGTTCTTTGCCTCTGCATACTAATCTGGTGATCGGTGATTTAAAGTGCATAATACAGGGCTTTATATCGCAAAAACTACTTGTATCCTATAAATATAAATGAAATTTTCTTAATCAACATAGTAGAAAACCTATACAAGGCGTCATTTTAAAAGAAAAGTTGTAGGTAGATCTAAGGTAAAAATTTATCAAAAAAACAAAAAAAACAATAGGTCTATAATCAAACAGGCACCATGTATGATTGTTGTTGTTCTTGTTGTTGTTGTTCAATACCCAATCTCCTCATGAGAAGAACGGGTTTCAGAATAAATACCCCAATCTCCTTATGTTAAGAACGGCTTTCGAGATGGCCACTCCCAGCCTCCTCATATTAAGAACGGGTTTTGGAATGGTCACCCGCAACATTCCCATATTAAGAACGGCTTCCAGAAAAGACACAATATCCTGTGAGTGGGGGGGAGGCAGAATATTTTGAATATTTGATAGTCGCTGTCAGGATCCTGATGTGCAAAGACTACGAACCGAAAGAAAAGTCGTCATTTTAAAGAAAAGTGTGTCTATCATTTTTCTACAATCAACCTGCATGTAATATATGGGCGTCAACTTAATTCTAAGCGGTTAATGCAGAATACAAAGAATAAACAATGGTAACCGTAAGTAATAATGTTTTGTTCAGGATTATTTTGTGTGTGTTTTTTTTCGGGGGTGGGGGGGTCTGTGCGATCGAAAGGGGACTAGAAGTTCACGTGTGTACTATCAATAACAGTGGTCATACGAAAAAAGTTTAGAAACTTATTTAAAGCACCTCGTATACAGATATGAATAGAGAGAGAGAGAGAGAGAGAGAGAGAGAGAGAGAGAGAGAGAGCTCAAAATCATTCATTCATTATAAGTTAGTAGTCGATAAGATTAAAACATATTGATCCTTCGTTCTCAAATTGTCTCTTTGAGTCTAGCAATCTGCGTTCATCAAGTTGAACCCGACTTTCATAAAATATTTTTGCTGACTCTGAAAAAGTAACGGTATAAAGGGAATTCACGTTAGTATAAAGACATGTAAAAAACGAAGAGTATTTAGATTGTTGAGTTAACTATTCATATATACGTGTGAGTAAAAACAAAAATGATTAATGCTTTGTATAATGTTATTTTTATGGTCTTTATATTAATGTTATGTATAATGATGTATTTATGTTTTATTATTAATATTTTGTATAATGTTGTGTTTATGTTTTTATATTAATGTTTTGCATAATGGGCTATTTATGTTTCATTATTAATATTTCATATCATGTTCTATTTACGTCTTATTATTAATATTTTGTATAATGTTGTATTTATATTTTATATTAATGTGTTGTATAATGTTGTATTCATATTTTTATATTAATGTGTTGTATAATGTTGTATTTATAGTTTTATATTAATGTGTTGTATAATGTTGTATTTATAGTTTAATATTATTGTGTTGTATAATGTTGTATTTATATTTTTATATTAATGTGTTGTATAATGTTGCATTTATAGTTTTATATTAATGTGTTGTATAATGTTGTATTTATATTTTTATAATCATGTGTTGTATAATGCTGTATTTATATTTTTATATTAATGTGTTGTATAATGTTGTATTTATAGTTTAATATTATTGTGTTGTATAATGTTGTATTTATATTTTTATATTAATGTGTTGTATAATGTTGTATTTATAGTTTTATATTAATGTGTTGTATAATGTTTTATTTATATTTTTATAATCATGTGTTGTATAATGCTGTATTTATATTTTTATATTAATGTGTTGTATAATGTTCTATTTATATTTTTATATTCATGTGTTGTATAATGTTGCATTTATATTTTTATATTAATGTGTTGTATAATGTTGTATTTATAGTTTTATATTAATGTGTTTTATAATATTGTATTTATATTTTTATATTAATGTTTTGTATAATGTTGCATTTATATTTTTATATTAATGTGTTGTATAATGTTGTATTAATATTTTTATATTAATGTGTTGTATAATGTTGTATTTATAGTTTTATATTAATGTGTTGTATAATGTTGTATTTATAGTTTAATATTATTGTGTTGTATAATGTTGTATTTATATTTTTATATTAATGTGTTGTATAATGTTGTATTTATAGTTTTATATTAATGTGTTGTATAATGTTGTATTTATATTTTTATAATCATGTGTTGTATAATGCTGTATTTATATTTTTATATTAATGTGTTGTATAATGTTGTATTTATATTTTTATATTTATTTGTTGTATAATGTTGCATTTATATTTTTATATTAATGTGTTGTATAATGTTGTATTTATAGTTTTATATTAATGTGTTTTATAATGTTGTATTTATATTTTTATATTAATGTTTTGTATAATGTTGCATTTATATTTTTATATTAATGTGTTATATAATGATGTATTTATATTTTTATATTAATGTGTTGTATAATGTTGTATTTATAGTTTTATTATTAATGTTTTGTATCATGTTGTATTTATAGTTTTATATTAATGTGTTGTATAATGTTGTATTTATATTCTTATATTAATGTGTTGTATGATGTTGTATTTATAGTCTTATATTAATGTGTTTTATGATGTTGTATGTATATTTTTATATTAATGTGTCGTATAATGTTGTATTTATAGTTTTATATTAATGTGTTGTATAATGTTGTATTTATAGTTTTATATTAATCTGCTGTATAATGTTGTATTTATATTTTTATATTAATCTTTTGTATAATGGTGTATTTATAGTTTTATATGAATTTGTTGTATAATATTGTATTTATAATTTTATATTAATGTGTTGTATAATGTTGTATTTATAGTTTTATATTAATGTGTTGTATAATGTTGTATTTAAATTTTTATATTAATGTGTTATACAATGTTGTATTTATATTTTTATATTAATGTGTTGTATAATGTTGTATTTATAGTTTTATATTAATGTGTTGTATAATGTTGTATTTATATTTTATATTAATCTGTTGTATAATGTTGTATTTATATTTTTATATTAATCTGTTGTATAATGTTGTATTTATAGTTTTATATGAATTTGTTGTATAATATTGTATTTATAGTTTTATATTAATGTGTTGTATAATGTTGTATTTATAGTTTTATATTAATGTGTTGTATAATGTTGTATTTATAGTTTTATATTAATCTGTTGTATAATGTTGTATTTATATTTATATATGAATGTGTTGTATAATGTTGTATTTATATTTTTATATTAATGTGTTGTATAATGTTCTATTTATATTTTTATATTAATGTGTTGTATAATGATGCATTTATATTTTCATATTAATGTGTTGTATAATGTTGTATTTACATTTTTATATTAATGTGTTGTATAATGTTGCATTTATATTTTTATAATTATGTGTTGTATAATGTAGTATTTATATTTTTATGATCATGTGTTGTATAATGTTGTATTTATAGTTTTATATTAATGTGTTGTATAATGTTGTATTTATAGTTTTATATTAATGTGTTTTATAATGTTGTATTTATATTTTAATATTAATGTGTTGTAGAATGTTGCATTTATATTTTTATATTAATGTGTTATACATTGTTGTACCTATTTACTATGCCTCCCCACGGGACAGAGTTAGACACCAGGGTCGTTTTTTAACGTGGAGAAAAGGTACAAAAATAAAAATTGTCTCAGTCGTGAAGGATTTCTCCTACACCGAAAGAGAACAAGAAATAGAAGTGCAGCATCTGAAGAACAGATGGTATTTATTTGCTCCCCCACCGAGCAAATTAGGCACAAGGCCGATTTTTAATGTGAGGAGTGAAGGGAGGGGGAAGGGGAAAAGGGGACCAGCTCCCGAGAGGTGGGAAATGGGAGCTGGTTAAAGGTCAGGCATGTGGGGTTGCCCCCACATCTGGTCTTTGCTAGTCATAGCTAGTCATAGCTTGCAGTATCTGCCGGAACAGATGGTATTTATTTGCTCCCCCACTGAGCAAATTAGGCACAAGGCCGTTTTTAATGTGAGGTAAAAACCAGCTCCCCTAAAAGTAGGCAAAAAGGGGGCACTCTGGTTACCAAAAATAATAATTGTCCCAGTATAGAGGGTTTCCCCTCCATTGACTGGTACAAATTATCTTAAGTGCAGCATCTGCCGGAACAGATGGTGTTTATTTGCTCCCCCACTGAGCAAATTAGGCACAAGGCCGTTTTTAATGTGAGGTAAAAACCAGCTCCCCTAAAAGTCGGCAAAAAGGGGTCACTCTGGTTACCAAAAATAATAATTGTCCCAGTATAGAGGGTTTCCCCTCCATTGACTGGTACAAATTATCTTAAGTGCAGCATCTGCCGGAACAGATGGTGTTTATTTGCTCCCCCACTGAGCAAATTAGGCACAAGGCCGTTTTTAATGTGAGGTAAAAACCAGCTCCCCTAAAAGGGGTCACTCTGGTTACCAAAAATAATAATTGTCCCAGTATAGAGGGTTTCCCCTCCATTGACTGGTACAAATTATCTTAAGTGCAGTATCTGCCGGAACAGATACTACACTTTGATCTTGGCCCGAAGGCCATTGTTGTAGTTATATTTTTATATTAATGTGTTGTATAATGATGCATTTATGTTTTTATGTTAATGTGTTGTAAAATGTTGTATTTATATTTTTATATTAATGTGTTGTATAATGTTGTATTTATATTTTTATATTAATCTGTTGTATAATGTTGTATTTATATTTTTATATTAATCTGTTGTATAACGTTGTATTTACATTTTTATATTAATTTATTGTATAATGTTGCATTTATATTTTTATATTAATCTGTTGTATAATGTTGTATTCATATTTTTATATTAATGTGTTGTATAATGTTGTATTTATATTTTTATATTAATGTATTGTATAATGTTGTATTTATATTTTTATATTAATGTGTTGTATAATGTTGAATTTATATTTTTATATTAATGTGTTGTATAATGTTGTATTTATATTTTTATATTAATGTGTTGTATAATGGTGTAATTTATATTTTTATATTAATGTGTTATATAATTTAGTATTTATGGTTCATTATTAATATTTTATATAATGTTGTATTTATGTTTTATTATTATGATTATTTTATATAATTTTGTATTTGTGTTTTATATTAATATTTTATATAATGTTGTATTTATGTTTTTATATTAAACATTTGTATGGTGTTAATTTTTATACTTTTCCTTAATTTTTTGTGTAAAATTATACTCATGTTTTTATATTAATGTTTTATATAATGCTGCATTTATATTTTTGCAATGAATTCATGTTTATGTTTTTCATATTTATGTTTTGCATAATGTTTTGTCTTTCTATTAATCTTTTATATAATGTTATATTTGAGTTTTTATTAATGTTTTTATAATATTATATAATGTTTTTTAATTATGTTTCGTATAATGTGTTTATATTTTTATATTACGTTTTTATAATGTAATATTTTATTTTATATATATTATGTATTTTATAATGTTGCATTTAGGTTTTTGATTAATGTTTTGTTTAATGTTATTTTTGTTTTTCATATTATTTTGTTTTGTATAATAATTTGTATATGTTTTTATATTATTGTTTCTTGTCATGATATATTTATGTTTTTTTAGAAATGTTTTGTACATTCTTATATTTGTGTTTTTATATTAATGTTTTATATAATGGTATATTTGTGTTTTTATTTTAATATTTTGTATACAGGTGGAAGAAAGAAGGTCCGCACTTGTAATTTTTTTTCAAAAACTGCAAATTTAAGCTAAATTTAATGTAACTGTTTAAACAAACAATACCTCATTTCATTGGCCTTTTATTATTCTATAATTTTACCTGTTCATATTTGACTTTTAATTGAAATATTCTAGTGTTCACGTCAATTTAAAAAATAACTTCAAATTGAGGAGGCAAAAAGAAAGACTGCACAATGGAAAATTGTTATTTAAATGTAACTTTGCGACATTAATGCAACACAAATACAACAGGAACACAATGAAATAGTTAATATTTAGTAGCATAGCTCTTCTGCAATTTGAGAGCCTGCAATATTTTGGGAATTCATTGAATTAAACTGCAGCAATACTCCGGAGATAGGGCATCCCACTTTTCTTTGAATTTTGTCCAAAGTTCTTCCAAATTTGAAATTTTATCATTGCGTAGCTGTTGCTTGATGTAATGCCATGCGTTTTCGTTAGGATTGAGATTTGGAGATTGTGCAGGCCAATTCAAACACGGAATATCACGCTCTTCAAAGAACCTCTGGACTGTGTGAATGGGAGAATTATCCTGCATGGAGAGTGAATTATCATCCAAATTTCGACCAAAGTAGGGTAAAAAATGTTTAGTCAACATATTAATGTATTTGGTCGAATTAATTCGATCTTGCAAACGAACTATAGGCCCTGTGTTACATGGTAAGGGCTGTCCCCTTTTAATGTAAGTATAAAAATAGAGAGATTTAGTTAAAATGAAAATGAAATAGAATAGACGAAATTCGAACCTCGTAAATTAGGTTTAGAAATAGGTTACGAGAGAGAATTAGAAAATGGAATGTAAAGTAAACCATTGTTTAGCTTAAAGATAAAATAGTTTCAAGAAAAGAATGTGCGTTGACAAGTCTGTTATGAAAAATTCAATTGAGGAATGCAACTATACAAGATAATTTAATAAACATGTTTTTAACATATTGGAAAAATAGGTTATTGGAAATATAGGTTAAAATTCCTTTTGTAAACAAAGGAAAAAGTTTTGGACACGCATGTCCAGAACATGTGAAAGAAGACACATGTTTTAATATGTGTATGACGTCATGGAATATGGGAAGTTCTAGATATAGTTAGAAAACTTTAGAGTTAAGAAGGAAAAACTGGGAGAGAGTCAGAGAGAGAGTCTGAGGGCGACAGACGACAGTCGAGTTGGGATTCGAACATCTAGAAGCGAGACGGTCACTTTTGAAACTTAGAATGTGAAGCTTTGAATTCTTGATGAGAAAACCACGGCCGGTCGTGAGAAGAAATAAACCCATCATGTGTTTTTATAAACGTCGTCTTTGTGTTGTAATACTACCAAAAGGTAAAGTGAAAATTGTTATTATATGTCTATATATCTGTGTTATAAAATGTCTTAACATACACGTCTTTACATACACGTCTCTACATCTCATATCTACACTTTTAAGTAATAAACATTTATATATATATATATATATATATATATGAATCTCTTCATAACAGAAAAAACAACATTCTTTATAACACGAACATCCCTCTTTCAACATATCTCTCTAAGACTCTAAGACTGTACTTCTAATAAGACTCTCAACAACATCTCTCTCTCCCCCTCTCTCTCTCTCTAAGACACAACGACAAACTCTCAATAAGACTCTCTCTAAGTCTTTGAACATCATAATTAATAAGACTCCTATATATAACACCTGGACCATTGGTACTAATAATGTTCCACACCAAAACTGAACCTCCACCACCTTGCAGTGTTGAAACTGAACACATAGGATTAAATTCTTCGTCTTTCCTCCGACGGACGTACTACCTAACATCACTGCATAGCCTATTGAACTTGATTTCGTCGCTAAAAGGCACGTTTGATCAATATGAATAGTCATAATCTCCATTGCATCTGTCGAAGTCTAAACGGCGCTTTCTGTTCTTTACAGAAATCATTGACTTGCATCTTGCAAAATATCCTTTAATCTGTTCTTGACAGTAGAAAGAGAGTACTTTTTAACAAGATTGTACTGTAGTTGGATTTGGGAGGTCGTTTCAAATCTGTTTCTTAGTCTGCGGATCTTGATAGCATTGTCTTCCCTGTTAGAAGTAACTCTAGTACAATAAGATTTAGGGGCATCACGAACACTGCCGGTGTTTTGGTGCTTTTGAACAGTCTTTCGCATTGTTTTCTCATCACATTTCAATCTGCGGCCGATTTCTCGATTGGATAAGGTGGAGATTAATGAGCTGCTGACAATCACTAAGAGAAAGTCGTGGTATATCGACTAAATGTTAGGTTGTATAACCTGGAACAACAACAATGACGATTAGAGATGCTTCGTTGCTTATTGTTGTTTAAACTGATTTAGGGGCGATAATTTAAACTGGTTTTAAGCGATTTGTTGTTGCGGACTTTCTTTTTGTCTCCTCAATTTGAAGTTTTTTTTTTAATTGACGTGAACACTAAAATATTTCAATTAAAAGTCAAATATAAACAGGTAAAATTATAGAGGAATAAAAAGCGAATAAAATAGGTTGTTTAAACAGTTACATTAAATTTAGCTTAAATTTGCAGTTTTTGAAAAAATTACAAGTGCGGACTTTCTTTTTGACGACACTATATAATGTTGGATTTACGTAGTTGATTAATGTTTAGTATTATTGATTATTAAGTTATTATGTTATGTTTATGTTTTTATATTATATATTGTATAATATTCATGTTTTTATATCCATGTATTATTAAAAGGCTTTGTTTTTCTTTTATTAATGTGTTGTATAATGTTATGTTTACCATGATCGCTGCAATCCGGCGAATATTTCCCGTACTCTTGCCGGCACTTGTGGAAAAAGCATGCTCCAGTCCCGGGCCCGTATCGATATCGTGATTGAGGCTGAAGGCAGCTACATTGAATAGATGTAAGCTGTACTACATAATCTAGTTACTTGACTTGATTTTTATGAATAAAATTTTAAAATAAAGCTGTAGGTTTGTTTTCTTTATGGTTACACTTTTATCGTTCCACCCCGAACTTTCAATGTTTTGTATAATGCTATGGTTATGGCTTTATATTAATATTTTGTATAATGTTATATTTATGTTTTATAATGTCATGTTTATGTTTCTTAGATTAATACTTCGTATAATAATATATAATGGCTTTTTATATCAGTGTTTTGCATAATGTTTTATTAATATTTTATGTTAATGTTTTGTATAATGATATATTTATGTTTTGGTATTTATGTTTTTTATAATATTGTATTAAGGTTTTTATATAAATATTTTGTACAGTGCTGTATTTATGTTTCCATATTAATATTTTGTATAGTACTGTGTTTATATTTTTATATTAATATTTTATATAATGTTGTATTTATATTTTTCTATTAACATTGCGTATAGTGTTGTATTCATGTTTTTCTATTAATATTGTGTATAACGTTGTATTTATATTTTTCTGTTAATATTTTGTATAATGTTGTATTTATCTTTTTATATTAATATATAGTATAATGTTGTTTTTATGTTTTTATATTAATATTTTGTATAATGTTGTTTTTATGTCTTTATATTATATTTTGTATAATGTTTTATTAATTTTTTATATTATATTTGTTGTATTAATTTTTATATTACATATTGTATAGTGTTTTATTTATGTTTATAGATTAATATTTAGTATAATGTTGTATTTATATTTTTCTATTGATATTTAGTATAATGTTGTATTTATTTTTTTCTGTTAATATTTAGTATAAAGTTGTATTAATTCTTCATATTAATATTTTGTATAATGTTGTATTTATGTTTTTCTATTAATATTTTGTATAATTTTTTATTGATTTTTTATATTAATATTTTCTATAATGTTGTATTTATGTTTTTCTATTAATATTTTGTGTAATGTTGTATTTATGTTTTATATTAATATTTTGTATAATGTTGTATTTATGTTTAAATATTAATATTTTGCATAATGTTCTATTTATGGTTTTCTATTAATATTGTGTGTAGGGTTGTATTTATGTTTTAATATTAATATTTTGTATAATGTTGTATTTATGTTTTTCTATTAATATTTTGTATAATGCTGTATTTATGTTTTTATATTAATATTTTGTATAATGTTGTATTTATATTTTTATATTAATATTTTGTATAATGTTGTATTTATATTTTAATATTAATATTTTGTATGATGTTGTATTTATGTTTTTCTATTAATATTTTGTATAATGTTATATTTATATTTTTATATTAATATTGTGTATAATGTTTAATTTATATGTTTATATTAATATTTTGTATAATGTTGTATTATGTTTTAATATTAATATTTTGTATAATGTTGTATTTATTTTTAATATTAATATTTTGTATAATGTTGTATTTATGTTTTAATATTAATATTTTGTATAATGTGTTATTTATATTTTTATATTAATATTTTGTATAATGTTGTATTTATGTTTTAATATTAATATTTTGTATAATGTTGTATTTATATTTTTATATTAATATTTTGCATAATGTTGTTTTTATATTTTTATATTAATATTTTGTATAATGTGTATTTATGTTTTTATATTAATATTTTGTATAATGTGTTATTTATATTTTTATATTAATATTTTGTATAATGTTGTATTTATATTTTTATATTAATATTTTGTATAATGTTGTATATATGCTTTAATATTAATATTTTGTATAATGTTGTATTTATATTTTTATATTAATATTTTGTATAATGTTGTATTCATATTTTTTTATTAATATTTGTATAATGTTGTATTTATGTTTTAATATTAATTTTTTGTATAATGTTGTATTTATATTTTTATATTAATATTTTGTATAATGTTGTATTTATGTTTTATATATTAATATTTTGTGTGATGTTGTATTTATATTTTTATATTACTATTTTGTATAATGTTGTATTTATGTTTTAATATTAATATTTTGTATAATGTTGTATTTATGTTTTAATATTAATATTTTGTATAATGTTGTATTTATGTTTTAATATTAATATTTGTCACAAATTTTAATATTAATTTTAATATTAATTTTAATATTAATATTCTGTATAATGTTGTATTTATGTTTATATATTACTATTTTGTATAATGTTGTATTTATGTTTATATATTACTATTTTGTATAATGTTGTATTTATGTTTTAATATTAATATTTTGTATAATGTTGTATTTATGTTTATATATTACTATTTTGTAAAATGTTGTATTTATGTTTATATATTACTATTTTGTATAATGTTGTATTTATGTTTTAATATTAATATTTTGTATAATGTTGTATTTATGTTTTAATATTAATATTTGTCACAATGTTCTATTTGTATTTTAATATTAATATTCTGTATAATGTTGTATTTATGTTTATATATTACTATTTTGTATAATGTTGTATTTATGTTTATATATTACTATTTTGTATAATGTTGTATTTATGTTTATATATTACTATTTTGTATAATGTTGTATTTATGTTTATATATTACTATTTTGTATAATGTTGTATTTATGTTTATATATTACTATTTTGTATAATGTTGTATTTATGTTTTAATATTAATATTTTGTATAATGTTGTATTTATGTTTTAATATTAATATTTTGTATGATGTTGTATTTATTTTTTTATATTAATATTTTGTATAGTAGTGTTTTTTTTGTTTTTATTAATATTGTGTATACGTTTGTATTTATCTTCTTAGATTAATATTTCGTATAGTGCTGTATTTATGGCGTGCTGTATTATGTTACGTTTAAGACCTTTTGTACGTTGCCTAATGTAGATAAATGTGTTGTATTTTGTACTCGTCTATTAATCGTTCTTTTACTTGTTATTGCTATCATCTCTACTAAACAGAGAGCTATGAGATAAAATAATTTTATTCCAACAATGTTATTCTTTCGATATCTGTAATTTATTGGAATGTGAACTTGTTCTACAAAAAAACAAAAAACAAAAAAAAAAACTCACAGAGTTAATGACAGTTGCAAACATAAATTCAGATGTCGATTTTTACAGCGATTATGGAATTACGAAACATTATAAGCCAATTACTCCCGTGACCCTGTAACACTTTAAAGATAAAACTATGGATTTAATCGTTTAATATATCTACTGACAAAATGAATTCCCTCGTGTCTTAATTAGAAATGTTACGTTATGTGTCCAAGATATCTCCCAATTTTCTCTCTCTCTCCCTCTCTCTCTCTCTCTCCCTCGCTCTATCTCTTGACACTTTGTATTATCTCTAAGACACACACGCACACACACACTCACGCACACAGACAGGCTCTCTCTCTCTCTCTCTCTTTCTCTCTCTTTTTTTTCTCTCTCTCTCTTGACACCTTGTGTTATCTCTAACACACACACACACACACACACACACACACACACACACACACACACACACACACACACACTCAGACACTCTCTCTTCTTCTTCTTCTTCTTTCATTCTCTACTGTTCCTCTATGCATCCCTCTTTTCTTTTATCTCTCTTTTCAACTCGTGTCATTGGCGTAGTCAACACAACGTATTTTTCTTTTCGACTGCCTCTCTTTCTTGTTAATGGGCAAGCTGGCTATTGCTTCAATAACAAAGCAAAAAAAAAAATAGACACGTCGCAGATGATAAATGATGTAAATTCAACTTTTTAACAATAATGTAGTATTATATACTGATTGTACAAAACCAATATTTTTAATTCAATATTTTTTTTTTTTACTAAAAGTATGACTCGATATCAGGTCAATTAGAAATGTTATTCAATTCATTTACCCACTTTTGTGTTTCTCCCTTCTCCCTCAACTCCTTCCGTCCCCTCTCCTTTTCTTCTCTTTCCTTTCCGTCTCTCTCCGTTGAGCTCTTCGTCTCTCTATCACTTCTCTTCTCTATCTCTCAGTTTTCTAATAAACTGACCGTAAGGACAAGGTCACAGTGACATCTTTAATCGAGGCTTTTCAATCAGGTCATTTCAAGGGTTTGTTAAATACTAGAGATCTTTAGATCTTTAAAAACGGACAGCAATAAGAGACAGGGGCAATATGCGTGGGAGACAAAAATAACAGGATCACCAGAATCGGGCGATTACAAAAGGAGAATTGTCAGCCTATCTGTGAAACCGTACGCAGAAGAGGACAATGAAGAATGAGCTAATTTTAACACGATTAGATTACATTAATCCAATGAAGAAGAAACAAGTGCGCATGCGTGTGTGTGAAGACACTTCTCAACATATATATTCAACGAATTTTTGATCTACGGACTTAAAATTTGGTATATAGGGTATTCAGGCATGAGGAAAACTTTTTAATCGTTTTTCATCCGGGAAAACGGTTTCGAAGGGGTCAGAATTGAAAAATGCGTACATGGAGATCATCAGATTTTTATTTGTTTGCTAAATGTATCACGAACGCGTGAATGGTTCACATTACAGATTTCTTATCTTAACAATAAGTAAGTTTGAAAACACCTTTTAAAGATTGTGTCAAACTGGCCTAACGGTTATCGAACTTAACTCATTGTCTGTGGGTTTTGGTTTCGATCTCAGCTCGAATATATGTTTTTCTTACAAAAAGTGAACTGTTTAGAAAGAACGATACTCGCATGCACAAGTTTCAGTTACTGTATGAATTAAACTATTTTATTCATGCGCATTTTACGACCGGGCAACATCGATGGCCTGCTAGTATTGTAATGTTGTAACCTTTTGGCTATGATCATAGCGTAGTACATGTGTTAACTGTGGCAGGCAGGGCTAAGGGTCAAAACATTACTATTATTATTATTATTATTATTATTATTATTATTATTATTATTATTATTATTAATTGTTTTGAGCGACGACGAGTTGCTGGATCGATTATTATGATTAGAAAAATAAACATTTCCCGATTGGGAAAAAGTAATTGACAACTGAAATAACAAACAACTACAAAAAAAAAAATGTGATTTTAGAAAATAAAAGAAAAAACATTTTTGGTTTGCATAAACAAATAATCAGATTTATGTTACGTCAGCAGTTGGGGTCTTAGACACGTGATGAGATGTAGATTTGGGGAGATTCTAGTCAGTCGTTAGCGGAACATCAGAGAGAACGGACCACTCAAAGGGGGGGGGGTTCCATGACGCAGGGAGCGGCGTTTTCTCAGGCAGCCAAGATGCGAAGACTTTGTAATCTCTGAAGATGCCGGCCGGAATCATGAAAATAAATCTTCGCATATAATCCAGGTATGTGTTGTATTATTTACAGCTGTTAAAAAGAACTGTTTGTCTACAAATGTTTCGATAGTCCGCGTCAATCGTTTTCTGTTAGATCTGTTGCATAAATGTTAAAATATACACACGAGATGATCAACTAAATAATACGATGCATATACATACACGCATTTACACATACATGAATATACAGATAAAATATAAACCCCACTATTCAACATGTACGTCGTTATAGAACATACACAACGTAACAATATTTTATAAAATGAGCTTTGTATGTGTGTGTGTGTGTGTGTATGTGAGTTCGTTCCCTATACACTCGAAAACGGCTATAAAATTTCATACGAAGGTACTTTATGTGCCTGGCAGTATTTTTAGATAGATTTTGTATTGGAATGTATTCGATAATTATTGATAATCGATAATCGAAATAATCCGATGAAAGAAAAAACAGGTGATTTTGACCAAAGTTAATATCTCACACAGTCTAACATCACAAGTGCATTTGAGAAGTTTTATTACCACACAAGCAGAAAGGCCCAACATATAAAATCAACAGTAGATTATTTGAATATAACAGGGGCGCATTCGAAATGAAGGGTTCTGTTTAGAACACAATTAAACTATGATACTTGACTTTTGCAGTTTAAACATTACTGCAAGTCATTATATATATAAAAAATAATTTTATAATGCAATGTAGACTACGATGTATTGTGGACTAAGTCACTGCAAGAGGCGTGTAAAGATTATTCCCGGTACAACGCGATGGGTCCCCCAACTAGAGCAGTCAATCAGTCGATTTGTTGTAAAAAATGGCGATTTCATCGATATTAATGACAATAAAAATATGAGCATCATTCAATCCCGGGCAACGTCGAGTTTCCCTGCTAGTATTTCACTAATATTATATAAATGCTCTCAGTCTTAGGTTGGCAAAGGGACTTGTAGCCGACGATCTTTTAATAAGCACAGTAGTAGGAGTTAATTCTCGCGGCTCGAGATTTGAAATCCATTTTCTTCCTGGTTTGCCCAATCACAAGCCAGCTCCCAGTCACGTGACCGAGTATATAAAACCTTAAACCAGCAACGCTCCTCTTCTTTCCTCCTGGTCCTGACAGGCAGCAGACCTCGCTTGTGGCTTTTGGTCCCTGGCTAACGTGAGTACAACAAGCCAACATACGACCTTCAAACTCCCACTTGCTTCTACATGCGCTTCACACCACGAGACACTAACCCGTCTCTACAATCGGACGCGCGCTCCTACAACACGTAAACACATTGAACACTTTTCTCTCTCTTTCAACAGGTCTTACGGACATCTAATCTACGTCTCCACATCAGAAACTCTTTTCACTACTACTATAAAGACAAGCGCGCACGAACACTGAACTCTCCTACTAACCCATTTCTGTCTTGTACACGCTACTAACGAAGATGACAAATAAAGTTGTTTTTTAAATGTTAAAATGAGACTTTCTTTCGTTGTCTTCATAGTTAACTAAAGACTCAATTATCTACACTATTTGAGGGGACCATGTCGATTACTGTCTTCCTAACTCAAAACTATAATTAATCGTTGCAAACCGAAGGCGGTCCGAAAACTGTCCCTAGCTGTCGTAAACTGTCGCAAAACTGTTTGCCACTCTTAAAATTGTCCATAGACTAACTCTCTAAATGTTATGTAGGTGGGGGTCGTGTATTTCTTTGGAGTGTAGTGTCTATATAATATGTGTGTATGTTCTACGTGTGTGTGTGTAGAGTTCTTGGAACGTGAAAATACAATCACGACAATCCGTTGGAAGGACAAAGATATACCCTTTCTTATGGCTGGAACTGTTCCATGTCGGTTTATTCCTGGATCTGGAAATGACTGAGGCGCAAACAATAAATGCGATGGGGTTTATTTTTTCGGATAGTCTTTATTCTGATTCCTCCAAACGGTGGAGAAACCTCTTCGCGAGTGTTCCGTCTTTATCTTGTCATTTACGCCTTTTTTCCTTTCTCGTTTCTGAATTCATAACTCGGGACTTTAAGACTGACTCCAGACTCCCTAACTCCGACTAAAAACGCAGGTGCGTCCTCTATTTATATTAAAGTGTATCTGTGGGGTGGTAACATCCCGTTAACCAGTTTGCGCTCACAACGCCCCCCCCCTTGACCTATGGCGCTTGTCAGTCTGTCAGTGTAATCGTTCGTCGACTGGAGGTTGATTTATATCACCGGTAACCTTTTTTATTACCACTTTGCACTTAACTTGAACACAAGCAAGTTTGTTCAAACTATCGTCGCGTTTCGCGCGCGCGCTATTGACATACAGCATTAATATATTCACCGCTATGTCCATCACACCTTGACATATATATATATATATATATATATATATATATATATATATATATATATATTTTTATAAAGTAATAGGGTTCGTGTGTTTCTGTCTGTGTATACAGCTCTCCATCATCAACGAAATATAAAGGAGGTAAGAGGGTAGATCTCTCCTGGTAGAGAAACATTAGAACCCATTTTAGGATGTTTCTGTTATAGGAGACATAAGAATCAATGCCTAATTTCTTTATATACTAGTCTACAAACCACCCCCATATCGAATGACTTATGCTCATTTGCATATCACATTATATTAAATCTCTTTAACTAATTACCTCGACCTTATTACATATTGGAAATATTCTAATCATTTCAACTGTACTATTTACAAAATCTATTTAACATTTAATTATTTAATATATTTTCATTTAATTTTATATTCGATTTATTTCACTTTACGTATATTATCAAAACAATTCATTGGCGAGGAAAGCTTTATGTTTTGGGATTGTATTGAAAATGTAATGGAAATTTCAATTTCGTTCCGTTTTAATCTTTTATATTTTACTTGCCAATATAATTGAAAGAATACAATTCAACTCTCGTAATTTTATATAAATAAACAAAAACAAATATTTTAAAATAAAACTTTATTAAAAAAGAAATAATTTTATTTTTAAATGAAAAAAAATCAATTTAGTAAAATAATTGTATTAAACACCCCCAGCCTTGTCAGCAAACCTGTAAACCTATAAAAGTTAACATTTCGAATGTAAACAGTGATTTTTCGATTTTGTTAGCGCTTGCCGCAATTAAACACAATTAAAACGGAACTAACTTTATTTCCATTCTATTTTTTAAACAACCCCCAAAACATAACGCTCTCTTCCAGTTATAGCCAATGTTTTTTTTAATTAAATAAAACAGGTCAAAATAAACAGATAGGCGCATTTTCTTTTACATTTTTCTTACAACCATTGTCATTTAACCAACTGCAGGATATCGTTACTTTTGTGGGGTTGTTTTGAAAATGGCA
This sequence comes from Euprymna scolopes, assembly GCF_053919585.1. Classification (NCBI taxonomy): domain Eukaryota; kingdom Metazoa; phylum Mollusca; class Cephalopoda; order Sepiida; family Sepiolidae; genus Euprymna; species Euprymna scolopes. The sequence goes on along the minus strand of NC_136510.1, from coordinate 16,312,602 downwards.
CGGAGATTATAATTTCGTTCCAATTTAATCTTTCTGGTCGAGCCTATTTCGAAAGCCTGTCTTATCATAGATTTGAACTACAAATAATTTATTACATTTTGATTATTACTATCTTAAGACTTAAAGCTTATATTTATTTCATTTTTCTATTTATATATTGAATTAGTTATTTCCAGTCTTATTTAAACTTAGCGCTTTCTTTAAACCGGATGAACCTTTTATAAAAATATGAGTTTAACGTAAAGAACACGAACAAGGTTTTATTCAACTGAATTTCTTCCAGTTTACTAACAAAATATATAAATTTAAAAGAGATATAATTAATAAAATAAAAAGGTTATGTAATTTAAAAGAAATACACGTACTCACAAAAGCAGAACTTTTTTTACACATTTTTTTCTTTAAAACCATAACAATGAGACTAACAATTACCTAGATCTTAGTAATTATTTGTTTTAATAGAACTGTTTTAATTGTACTGTTTACTTAGTTAACCTAAGTTGGTATTACATTTATTTTACATTTACTTTTTTTTTTTTAATTATTACTTTTAGATTGTGACGTTTACACCCGGAAGTAATGAGTCACACGTAGGTCGCTTTTATTCATTCCTTTTGGTCAAGATCAAAGTGTAGTATCTGTTCTTCAGATGCTGCACTTCATTTTCTTGTTCTCTTTCGGTGGAGGAGAAATCCTTCACGACTGAGACAATTTTTATTTTTGTACCTTTTCTCCACGTTAAAAAACGACCCTGGTGTATAACTCTGTCCCGTGGGGAGGCATAGTAAATAGGTACAATATAATTGTTTATAATTGTACTATTCAGAAATATTATTTATAGTTCGTCCATTTCAGTTAGTATACATTTCCTTTACGCTTAATTAATTTACAATCATTAATATCGTTAAACAATTCCGTTTAAAACCGAAATTATGCCACCCAAACGAAGTAGAAACGAAAGTGAGGAAGAAAGAATGGAAAGATTGGAAGCTAATAGACTAAGAGTTGCTGCAATTCGCTCCAATGAAAACAATTCAGATAGAGAAAGACGTCTAGAACTTAACAGGATACGTCAAAGAGAAAGGAGAGCAAGACTGTCAGATTTGGAAAGAGAAACCCAACGTGAAGCTGACAGAACTAGACATGCTGTAAGGCGGTTAAATTCATCACAAGATGAAATTCAAGAAAGGCAAAGATATTCACTGGAAAGAGAAGCAATATTACGATCGAATGAATTATATGAGGTAAGTAGACGTACACAAGGTCAGTTGAGAGTGGCTCAACGACATCAGAATGAATCGGAAACCCAACGAAGCTTTCGCCTATACCAAGGGCAACAACGAGAGGCTGCATGGAGAGAGAGTATGACTTTGCCCCAGCAATTGACAGAAAACGAGGCAGCTAGACAACGAATGACTGCTTTGAGACACCATGAAATAGAACACTGCAATAGAAAAGGATTGCTCTACAACAAAAATGACTCTCTCACTACAGCTGATATAGGAAAAATGGACAAAGTATGTCAACATTGCTCAGCTGTAAAATTTAAAGGAGAACCCCCTGGTTGTTGTTGTTCTTCTGGCAAAGTTGTGCTTGATAGCTTTCCACCACTGCCTCAGTTGCTTCAAGATTTGCTCTCCGGCAATGGTCCCATCTCTAAAGATTTTCTGCAAAATCTACGCTGTTATAACAATTGTTTTGCAATGACATCATTTGGTCACAAAATTGCGGCAGTACATGGGTGGAATCCTTCTTTTAGAATTCGAGGCCAGGTTTGCCACCAGATTGGGAGTCTTTTACCACCTGAAGATGAAACAGCAAAGTTTATTCAAGTCTACTTCTTGGATAGTCTGGAAGAGGAACTACATAATCGGGGACGTGACAGTAGACTCAATAGAGACATTCTCCAAAGTCTGACTGAATTTTTACATGAGAACAACAGCTTTATTTGTCAGCTGAAAACAACAAAGGAGAGGATTGAAGAAGAACATTTGGTAGAACATAAAGTTGTCATAAGGGAAGACCGAAGGCCGCAAGAAGAGCATCCACGGCGATTCAATGCTCCAACAACAACGTATGAGATTGGAATATTAATGGAGAATGAACCAACAGCTAACCGGGATATTGTCTTGCGTTTTAGAAATGATACATTAAAATGGATCTCCGAACTACATCCCCTCTACGATACTTTAATGTACCCGTTAATGTACCCCTATGGTTCTCCATCTTACAACATCTACATGAAGGCATCCAATGGGCGAAAAGTTACTCAACAGCAATTTTATTCGTACCATTTAATGACTCGGCCTGGAAACTATTTTCTTTGGTACCGAAGGCTATTTCAACAATGGCTGGTGGATGTGTACTGCAAGATTGAAACAGAACGTTTACAGTTCCTGAGGCGTGAGCAACAGACCCTGAGAGCTGACAATTATAGCAACTTGAGAGATTCAATTCTTAGGGAGGATGGGAATCCAGAACAGTTTGGTCAACGAGTTGTACTTCCGGCAACTTATACAGGAGGCCCTCGATACATGTTTGAGCGTCAAAGTGATGCCATGGCATATGTTCGGCGAATGGGCCGAGCCGACCTCTTCATCACGTTCACAACAAATCCAAAGTGGACAGAAATTACAGAAAATTGTCTTCAAGGGCAAGACCCTCAGGATCGTCCAGATATTGTTGCCAGGGTTTTCAGGCAGAAGCTAAAAAAGTTACTTGAATTTATTAAAAAGGGAGGATTTGGCAGGCTGAGGGCTTTCCTGTACAGTATTGAATATCAAAAAAGAGGACTGCCGCATGCACACATCCTCACCTGGCAGGCCCCAGAGGACAAACTTCTACCAGAAAAAATTGATCTCTGCATATCTGCAGAGATCCCTGACAAAGAGGAAGATCCTGATCTTCATGCTAAAGTGATTGCACATATGGTGCATGGACCTTGTGGACCATTTAATCCAAATTGTCCATGTATGATTGACAACAAATGTTCCAAAAAATACCCAAAAGAATTTCTTCAGTGTACCGAGCAAGGCCAAGACTCTTACCCCAAGTACAGGCAAAGAAAACCAGAAGATGGAGGCCAGACTGGTACAATAAGGATGAAGAGAAATGGTCGGTATGTTAATCAAGAAATAACAAACCAGTGGATTGTTCCGTACAACAAGGTCCTCCTTCAGCAGTTCAACGCTCACATTAACGTAGAAATTTGCAGCTCGATCCAAAGCATCAAATATGTCCTCAAATACGTGAATAAAGGATGTGATCAAGCAGTGTTTGAACTACAAAGAACTGATGGAGCAGCTAACCAACAAGGCCAAGTACAAAGTCACATTGTGGATGAGATCCAGCAGTTCCAGAATGCAAGGTATGTCGGCAGTTCAGAGGCGGCCTGGAGGATATTGGAACATCCCATCTATGAACATTTCCCCCCAATTGTACAACTTTCTGCATTGGGAGAATCTACACGATTAGTCCAAAAGCAGGGGAGTGTTATTTCTTACGCCTGTTGCTCAATGAGGTTGCTGGTCCAACTTCATTTCAAAATTTGCGAGCATACAATGGTCAGGTGTTTGAAACATACAGAGCAGCGTGCCTTGCTCGAGGCCTTCTAGAAAATGACCATCACTTGCATCAAGCAGTAGGAGAGGCAAGTGCCACTCAATCACCTTCAAATTTGCGAAGCCTATTTGTGATAATTTTAACAGCCTGTGAGCCAAGAAATCCTCTTGAGATCTGGATGGCTTTTCGTGATGTAATATCTGAAGACATTCTTCACAGATACAGGCAAGAAGTTAACAATCCAGAAGCAGATTTTAATAAGGACATCTACAATAAAACTCTTTGTCTAATTGAAGAAAAAGTTCTCCTTATGTGCGGTCAACCATTGGCAAGCTATGGATTACCTGCACCAACGCAAGGGAGAGATGAAAGACTCGCGAGAGAGTATCAACGTGAAGTTACTTATAATCTTGAAGAACTTTCCCTACAAGCAGAAAATATGCAAGAAAAACTGACCGATTCTCAAAGAGAAGTTTACAATTCATTCATGGCAATGTTGGAAGCACAAGGTGAAATGAACAAAAACATGATGTTTCTTGATGCTCCAGGTGGTACGGGCAAGACTTTTGTAATCAATTTGATCCTTGCAAAAATTAGATCCATGAGAAAGATTGTGCTTGCAACAGCATTCAGTGGCATTGCTGCTACTCTACTATAAGGTGGCCGCACTCTTCACAGCACTTTTAAAGTACCCTTGGATACTCATTGAATGGATCAGCCAGTTTGCAAAATTACTGGTAACTCAGCCTTGGCAAATGTAATTAGAGACACCTCTGCAATCATTGTAGACGAAGCCCCAATGACGCACAAGAGTGCTTATGAAGCAATTGACCGAACACTGCAAGACATCACAGGAAACAAGAATCCCATGGGTGGCATTCCAACCTTATTTTGCGGTGATTTCCGTCAAATCCTCCCAGTGGTTAAAAATGGCACAAGGGCTAACATTGTCAATGCAAGTTTGAAACAATCCTATCTCTGGAGGCACGTTATAGTGAAGAGACTGACTACTAATATGAGAGCCTATATCTCTGATAACACAGCTGCAGCAGACTTCTCAAAATTGCTTCTCCAAATCGGTAATGGTCAGTTTCCTATCACTTCTTCACCTGACACAATTAAGATTCCAACTGCGCTTGGTAAATGTGTCGGTAATCAGAAGCAACTGAAAGACAAAGTGTACCCAGACCTGCAAAACAATGGAAAATCACCGGATTGGCTTGCTGAGAGGGCTATTATTTCGCCATTAAACAGCAATGTGAATCATTTGAACAATTCAATAATGGATGAATTTCCAGGAGACACAAAGCAATACAAGTCAGTTGATTCGGCTACTAATGAATATGAAGCTGTTCACTACCCTGTGGAGTTTTTAAACTCTTTGGAGATATCTGGAATGCCTCCACAGATTTTAAATCTCAAAATTGGATCGCCAATCATGATTCTTCGATCCTTGGAACCGCCAAAAACAACAAATGGAACCAGATGTGTTATCACCAGATTGCACACCAATGTACTTGAGGCCACCATTTCCTGTGGTCCCTACAAAGGCGAAACCGTTCTACTGCCAAGGATCCCCTTAGTTCCATCGGACTCAGAACTTCCATTTAAATTCCGGAGACTCCAATTTCCTGTGAAGGTGTGTTTTGCAATGAGCATAAACAAAAGTCAAGGTCAGACATTTAACACCATTAGCGTAGACTTGACATCAGACTGCTTCAGTCACGGTATGTTCTACGTCTCCATCAGCCGGACAGGAAGTTCAGAAAAACTCTACATTCTGGCTCCAAATCAAAGCAGCAGAAATGTAGTTTACCCTGAGGCTCTTCAGTGAAAAGTTCGAGAAATGGATATGAGGAAAAACTGACATGATCTGATTGTGGTAAGTTTTTAGTATTGAATGTGCAAGATAAAATTTAAGCAAGAGTTGAAAATTACTTCAATGAAAAATTTACTATGTAACATCAAGTAACCTTCCTTTTTGATGAAAATGTTTTGTGAAGTTCCTGATTGAATTTCAGTCACTACAAGAGGTAGTTAAAATGTTAATCACCTTATGCAATCGTTGCTCTTACAACATCAACTTACTGGAAAGGTGCCCACAGATTTTGGTACCCGAGTGCGCAACAAAGCTCCGTGCGAAGCACGGGTATCTTTGCTAGTATATATATATATATATATATATATATATATATATATATATATATATATATATATATATATATAATCCCTAATTAAAAGTCCTTCTGTGGAATGTACTGGATTCAAACTTGGAACACCCAGCTTATCAGACCGTGTCGTAAACCACTTAGCCACTGTCACCTCCCCCGCTGCTGTGGTCATTTTACTCATGGCTGTCTTGCCGCGATCACATTACCAAGGTAGATTCGCACTGGCTCTTTCGACTTGGCCGCTTTCCCGCGATCATTTTAACTTATTCGTTTTTCCTTAGCTATCTTGCCTTGATCAGCTTACGTGGTTTCCCTCCGGCTGTCTCACCTTGTCTGCCTTGCCAGGTTCGTCTCACTCTGATTGTTATATTGGCAGACCCACACTCCACCCTTCGCCGATTCTCTCTGTCCAATTATTGAACGATGTGCCACTCGACAAGACTGGTTTCACTCACTGCTCGGTCGGAAAACGTCCAACTGGTTTATCCACCGTTAGATTCAACATAAAAATTTCGAAGACACACGCACGCGCACACACACAATGACAACCAACATCAGATAACGAGTAGGTATTTATTTACTTCCCCACGAAAGCAAAATGTGACACAAGGTCATTTTTAATGTGGGAGATAACATTTTCTCAAAAAGGGGCACTCTGGAAGTAAGTAAAAAATAAAATTGCCTTAGTATGGAAAGCCCCCCCCCCTCAGTCCATCGACTAAGAACAAATTAACTAAGGTGTAGTATCATAACAGAGAACGAGTATTATTTGAATTATTCGAACTACGATCTTTTTCCTGATATTTATTTTCCCAACGTTTCAGCCGATGTAACCTCCAACCTTCTTCAAGTAGATCTTTTCTGTACTAGAGAATTCTCATGTCAAATTCGGAAAACTACAGGTACTTTCTAACTGAACCCTTTAATTAATTCACAGGGGGTAAATTGTTTTCGTTCCGTCAGCCATGACTAAATAGAAATATTAATTCAAAGAGGTACATTGTTCTCGTTCTGTCAGGCATAGCCAGGTAAAAGTATTAATTCACTAGTGTAGATTGTTCTCGTTCTGTCAGCCACGGTCAGGTAGAAGTATTAATTCACCGACGTAGATTGTTCTAGAAGTAGATCGTTTGCGCAGTCAGCACAGCACTGGATGCCACACTGATGAAACTGTCTGTCTGTCTGTCTGTCTGTATCTTTTTCTCTCTGTGTGTCTCTCTCGCTATATATATATATATATATATATATATATATATATATATATATATATATATACATATTGCTACACAGAATATTCCACGTTTCATCCCGTGATAATTCGTCAGGCTTATGCGAAAAGTTGTGGTTGCCGCGCATTGTTATATATGCACATGGTATTTAATTTTCTAGTTAGCCAATCAGCTTCTTAGTTGTAACGACGCGCATCCTAACCAGCCAATAAGCTTGCTCTTACAGGACAAAGGTGCAGTTGACTTCGGGTTCACTCTTTTCCCTTTGTATGTTTTATGGGAGCGGCAGATGTCCTTTGTATGTTTTATGGGGGCGGTAGATGTCCTTTTGTGTATAGTAAGCTGACCAACTTTCAACCTAGGTGTAGTTTTAGATGTGTTATTTTGTGTTTTGGTTTATACTTCTGATGTTAGTTTTTTATATAAAATTATTTATGAATATGAATGTTGATTTTATTTTATTTTATTTTTTATTATTTTCTACTTTATTGAGAATTTAAAATTATTTTCTATCGCTATGTTAGAGAAAAGTTTTTCCTGTGCGCACGTGTTCCATTTAAGATCAGGAGTAAAGGTCAAGCCCAGAAGTTTGTAAAAACATAAGGCCTCCCCAAGACGAGAGCCATTCATTTCAACTGATGCCAGATGGGGATCAGAACGTTGATGATGCAAAAATAGAAGCTTGATTTTAGATGCATTAAAAGTAACCAGCTATTTCTTTCCTCATTGTACCACGCGCTCAAGATCAGAGGAGAGAGAATCGAAGAGAACTTGGTCGTTTACGGTCTTAGATGTGCTACCATAGATGGTAGTGTCATCAGCATAAATGTCTACAAATGATGTAAGGATGTGATTTGGAAGATCATTAATGTAGATCAGGAAAAGATTTGAGTCTAGGATGGACCCCTGAGGGACTCCAGCATTAATACTGTGAGCTTCTGATTTTTGCCCATCAACTACTACTCTTATGAACCTATCAGAGAGAAATGATTTAATAATTGAGAAGACATTTCCAGTATACCAGAGCTGGAGATCTTGTGAAGTAAACCTTTATGCCATACCCTATCAAAGGCTTTTGATATATCAAGAGCAATTGCCCTAGAAAGGTTGCCTCCGTCGAGAGATTTGCTAATCCTATATAATTGGAATACCGTCAGGGCCGGTTGCTTTACTGGAATCAAGGTTTTTGATTAGCTTGGCGTACAGATATTTGTATATCACATAGCGTGTTTTCTTATACAGGAGGAAATATTGGGGGGTTGGCGGCCTTGGTCGCAAGGGGTAGAAGTAGCTGCAAAGTTCTTGGCAAAGAGTTTGGCTTTGTCTGATGCTGACGAGATTACTTCAGGTCCATTGATGATAGTTGGAATAGAGCATACGCTTCTGTTCAGGATTCTGTTTGCTATTTGCCAAAACTGGTGAGAACCAAGCCGCTGCTTAGCTACTTTGGACTTGATGGACTGAGCATAGAACTCTCTTGCGTTCTTTATTACTTTCTTACAATGGTTGCTGGCAGTCCTGAAAGCGGCTTTAGTCTCAGTACATCTATGACGTTGGAAGTAATGGAAAAAGTGATTTCTGTGCGCAATGGCAGCAGCACATTCTGGAGAGAACCATGACTGGCTGTTAGGTTTTTGCTGGAACTTTTTCGAGGGTATGAAACGGTCTATACCTACAATTAACCATTCTGTCAGGTCTGATACTATAGAGGACACATCCTTTTTAAACATGGAACGCAGAGGTAGATCCGATATAAATGTACGGAAGCTATCCCAGTCAGCGATAGTATATCGATATACTGTATGATGGAGAGGTACGTCTGGGGACTTATTACATTTCATTTTTATCTTAATTGATACAACAGAGTGGTCGGAAAATCCAAGAGGAGACAGAACGGAAACTGAACATAGTTCAGGGCAAGTTGTGAGAAAAAGGTCTAGGAGACTCGCATACTGGCCGTCAGTGTTGGGCACACGCGTGGGTCGTGTACAATCTGAGTGAGGTCATAAGCAATGGAGAAATCATGACAGAACCACCCCTCATCATCGGTCTTGTTTGAGTGGGTCAACCATTCCACATTGTGAACATTGAAGTCTCCACATATGTGAATGTTAGCTGAAGGATAAGCAAATAGGACTTGGTCAATTTTCTCAGATATGCTTTTAACGATAGTAATCTGCTGTTGTAGGGGCGATAGAGAGTAAATATAAATGCAGTAGTGTGAGCAAGTGCAACCCGGAAGCACATATAGTGTAAGTTAGGATCTTCTCTGGAGATGTCCCTACCACATGGAAAGCCATCTTTAATATAGGCACATATTCCATGCCCATGGCGATCTTGGGGGTTAGATTTGGAAGTTATGTTAGAGTATCTTTTAATTACGAACTCATCTAGAGAAATAGTCTGTCCAATGCTAGTTTCGCTTAGAAATAATAGGTCTGGTTTAGTCTCCTGTAATTGGGTTTCAACATTTGGAAGGTTAGAATGTAGACCCCTGATGTTGGAGAAGGAGACATGGTAGTGGGGGGGGGCCTACGTTGGAAGTTGGAGATCCGGGTTTAATCGTGTATTTTTTTCTTGAAACTTGTCATGATGGAATTTTGGAATTTGTGTACTAGGTCGTCAGACTTGCTTAGAGCAGGACAGAGAGGGAAACTAATAGAGAAAAAGAAACGAAGAAATTCGTCAATTTTTTTAGGCGATTACAGGTAAAAAGTTGGAATTATAACGCTCTACTACAGTTAACCCCCGTTTTGGGCACTCCCGTTGCTAATGCTGCTACTCGCATTTAGATATTTCCTTTCCAATTTTCCCATAATTTTACGCCGCTTATCATAGATTACACGCTTAGCTTTCACATTACCAAAATACCTTGAAAGATTTGTATACTTCTTACCAACAGAAAAAGGGAAACATTTAACGGCTAGGGGCAGCATTAATAACTGACGTGGAAAAAAAAGTGTGTGTTCCATTTATTAGAACATTATCATTACAAATTGATCCCCGACTATTACAGTCATTAAAAAATACTACCTTAAATTTCTTTTTTATCTGAAAATTAAGCCTGTACTCGATGATAATCGCCAGAAAAATTACGGCAAAGTTAAAAGGAAAAAGTTAAAGACTATGCGAATCATCGTTCAGGTCTGCAGCTGTGTTTTTTTGGTTGTTTATTTTCCTCGTGACACAATGTTGACACGTTAGGTGAAAGCACAGAATAATGACATCACATAATCAAATCCCCATGTTAAGAATGGGTTTAGAGGTACTAACGTTGTTACTTCGGCACGGGGCATTCATTTTTTCCACGGGCGCCAGTGCCCACTATTTTCCTGGGCCGGCAGTGGCTCCCACTAACCGTAGTTTAATTGTTTGTTTTTTTTTCTACTGGTAGTACGGGAACATACTTACATCGGGCAACGCCAGTACACTGGTACTTTAATATTTACATTCTATGAATTTCGGTTTATGTCTATGTAAGACAGTTCATATAAACAACCGGAAGGGAGAGATGCATAGAGGAGCAGTAGAGAATGAAAGAAGAAGAAGAAGAAGAAGAAGAAGAAGAAGAAGAAGAAGAAGAAGAAGAAGAAGAAGAAGAAGAAGAAGAAGAAAGAGAGTCTGTGTGTGTGGTAGAGATAACACAAGGTGTCAAGATAGAGAGAGAGAAAAAGAGAGAGAAAGAGAGAGAGAGAGTCTGTCTGTGTGCGTGCGTGTGTGTGTGCGTGTGTATCGTAGAGATAATACAAAGTGTCAAGAGATAGAGCGAGAGAGAGAGGGAGAAAGAGAGAGAGAGAGAGAGAGAGAGAGAGAGAGAGAGAGAGAGAGAGAGAGAGAGAGAGAGAAGACAGCAGACTGCCAGTCTTTCAATGTGATTGACATTTCTCCGCCGTCGCTGTCACACCAACTTACAGCTAAACGTCTCTTCGATGGGAAAAAGTTAATTTTAAATAAACTTCTATGTTGATAAGTTAGTTGACAAATTAGTCTCTGTGTTAATTTTGAGAACAATAACATAGAATTGTCAGATGTATATATAATTTGGCAAGCATTTGTAAATTGCAAGCTAGAAAATTATGTATACATTCAATAACGCAACAGTATGGCTTGTCTTGGGCGAAAAAAAAAAAAAAAAAAAAAAAAGAAAAGAAAAACGAAACCAACGCTTTGTAAGCATCGTTTCCTCTGGCTGTCGCGAGCTCGCTGACTTTTCTGTGTCGTTTTTCTTTGGCTGTCCAAACATGTCCAACTTCGCATCGTCGTTTTTCACTCTGGCTGTTTTTGATTTACCGGCTCGGCTCACTGCTATTATTTTGTTCTGAAAATCTCCATATGACAGATCTGCTACGGGCATTTCATTCTGTCTGTTTTAATCTGTCCGTTTTGCTAAGATAGGTTTACATTGGCTTTCTCAACTTGACCATCTTGCGAGGCATGTTGTCTCTTGGTAGAAATGTGTAGCCGTCGAACAGTCAGCATAACTTCTTATCGATAATCAAGACTCTGAGGCGTGGTATATTTTAGACGCAGGTTTATTGGTCATCGATGAAGATAAAACTGAAAGGAATAATAAAAAAAAAACATTGTTTCAGAAACATCTTAAATCTTGATCTTAAATGGAACACGTATATCAAATCTGTTGCCAAGGCCGCTGGAAAAATGGTGGGATCTTTCTATCGATCCAGTAGATATCTCACTGCTGATGCTATTCTCTACCTATATAAGAGCTAGGTACGTCCAAGGATGGAATACTGTTGCCACATCTGGGCAGGAGCTGCTAGAAAGGACTTGTCCTGCCTTGATAGAGTTCAAAATAGACTTCGTAGCCTCGTAGGAGATGTCCTTTTCTCCTCCTTGCAACCTCTATCTCACAGAAGAGATGTTGCGAGTTTGTCTCTGATGTATCGTTATTTTCATGGAAAGTGTTCAACTGAGCTTCAATCTATGGTCCCCCTCGCCAAACTTTCACAAGAAACACTCGTCTAGCTGTAAACACTATCAATAATTTCCCCCACTCTTTATCTGTGCCTAAACCTAAACGTAGATTCCATGAACAAAGCTTCTTTCTTAGAACTGCACGCCTGTGGAATTGTCTTCCGTTTTCCTGCTTTCCGGCTGACTACAATATGGTTGTGTTCAAGTCTAAAGTAAATAAGTTCTTGATGAGCCGTTCCATATAAGTTATTAAATTTACCAAATTTTCATTACTAATGATTACTATATTGACCAATTTCTACTGTACACTCTTTAACCCTTATCCTTGAGTGGCCTCTGGGCCTTGATAATGTGGTGATGCCTTTGTAAAAAAAAACAAAAAAAAAAACATGCAGTGCAAAATAAAGACAGGGCAGGAACGATGAGTTTACTACAATCTGAAGAAAGCCGGAAGCTTAATAAAATTACAGAATAGAAAGCATTTTGAGCATAAAGAAAAGGTTAGAAAGAAACCATCAGATTATGCTAGGATATTATAGTGTTACAAACGAAGAAAATATAGGTTAACACGTAAGCAAAAAGGTAAACAAAATTTGTTTAGATAAAAGAAATAAGACAAAAAATAATGCTAGTACTATTTAATTCTATCCTTAAAGAGAAGAATCGCAATAATTCGCATTATGGCGATGTTTAAATTGTCGGAATACTTAAAGAGATAAAAAAAAAAATTATAAAAAAATTCACTATAAGAGTGCAGCTAAATAGATTGGTAACAGACACCGGAAGCCTCTGCTGGTAACTGGTCTGAAAGAATCCTCTATTAAAAAAAAAAAAAAAAAAAAAAAAAGCACGCGAAGGAAAATAAATACTAGAAGGTCTATTCAACGCTAGACAGAACACCAGAGTCAGATTTGATGTGACGGCCTCTCTTGATCGTTTTACTGTGGCTGATTCACCCATGTCGACGTGCACCGGCTATTTGACTTGCCCAATTTGCATAAGTCTTTTTTTTTTCTTTGACTGTGTAAACTTCACCAATAAGTACCTCCAAAGCACACCACACATTTAACATGCTGTAACTATAATATAAGTTAATATTATCAGCATAACTTTTGTACCATTTAAATAATAATATATTTGAAAAAAAAAAAATCAGCGTACGAAAATAATAAAAATGCGAAGCTAAAATCGTGTTTACATTACCGACGCTTTAAAACTACGTAACTATGTATTCGTCATTTATAAAGCGGAGACAACTGCGTTTAATAAATCTAGCAAAAATATTAACTAATGGTAAGATTTTCATGAAATTTTCTGTTTATTATTTTTCATTATTAGGCCTTGCTTGCTTGCATCTTGTCTTCGACTATCGGACGTTTCCATCTTTAAAAAAAAGGACGATAGGTGAATATATATATATATATATATATATATATATATATATATATATATATAGAGAGAGAGAGAGAGAGAGAGAGAGAGAGAGAGAGAGAGAGAGAGAGAGAGAGAGAGCAAAATTTTGTTGAAAATTCAAAGACTCACGTTTTCCTTTTTATAACCTTCGTTTATTTCCTGGATTTTTTTCCATTACAGCTGTTTCGTTAGTGGGAAGGCAATTTTACGATTTATGTGTCCATTAAAATATCCTGTCCCTACCAACTTTTTCAGATGTTTTTCCATTAGATTTTTACAACAAAATGTATATTTTTAACATGCTGAACATCGTATTCAGGTAAAAAAAAAAACTTTCAAAGCCATGCTTCCTCACCTCCGCCATCTTTTGGTGTTATGTGAATATATTTTTCCGTTTTAATCCGTAGTTTCGTATTCTTATTTTTATTTATTTATTTATTATTTATTTTTGTTTTAATTTCCCCCTTTTTTTCTCAATTATCTTATAATTTATTTCTATATTTACGTGTGTTTATTTTAATATTTCTTTTTTGCTTGGTGTTTGAATTCGTATTTTCACCTGATCCCTCTGTTTAAAGAGGAGGTCACTCTCATGGTATCAGTTTTTATATCTAGGATTGCCTCCCTTGAATCTTTTATCTTTCCTTATATTATACGTTTAGTTTTTACTACTTTTTTTCCTAATCTGCTCTAGTGCGTGAAATTAAGTATCTAGTTATGTGCAAACATCCGTGTATTACGTCTAATCGTTTGTTTGATAATTTTTCTTTGGATATTAGTATATAGTATGCTTTTAATATACATGGGTTGCAAAAGAAGAGATGACACTTCATAACAGCGTTTCTTTTGGTTGTCGTTCAATTCGTGAGGCACACATCAAGTTTGTTGGCTTTTCAATCTCTCTCAAGTAGTTGGAAATCGTCGTATATGTTATGCCTAATTCAAAAGCAAGTTCTCGAACATTTGTCCGATAACCGACCACTACGCTCATTATCTTCAAGACTCTCGTTGCCGCCAAGAAATTTCTTAAATCACCATGCCGTATACAAGAAAAAGTATTGGCGTTGTCCAGGAGCCATAAAACTAATAATATTGTATTAATACTGTTAAGTGGTATATCTTATGGCAACACTGTTAGATACGATAAACAAAGAAGATATGTTCAAACACCACATTGCCTGAGATCAAGTAATTTACAGTTATTTTTCAATAATGCTGTATATAAAAATATGTACTTAGTGTTGTTTGGTAGTATTACTCCTGGTTATTCATATATCTTCTTAATATATTGACATGAAGAGGGAAGAAACCTAATAAACACACACACACACACACACACACACACACGCACGCACGCACGCACGCACACACACACACGCACATATTGTTATTGGGGAATTGATATATTCCACTGAAGATCCTCGTATTTACCAGATGTCTTTAAATCTCCAAAACAGTTACATGGTAAGCAGCTGATTATCCTCGTTATCTATTTAAAAATTTAAGTAAAGTTTTGTTTTTTTATCGTTATATGGTATATGATGTAGAATTGTTGATTTTCTAGCAGAAAGTCGGCTAACGCAAGTTCTAAGTCTGGGAATATGTTCAATCCTTAACCTATATACTCAACGAATTTACAGTCTTAAAATTTGCTATATAGGGTATTCAGACACATGGAAAACTTTTTAATCAATTTTCATCCGGAAAAACGGCTGCTAAGGCATCAAAATTAAAAATTGGTACGTGTGTGTGTGTGTGTGTGTGTGTGTGTGTGTGTGTGTGTGTGTGTGTGTGTGTGTGTAGGGGGTTCATCGGATTTTTATCTGTTTGCCAACTCTTTCACGAATACACATGCGTGAATCGTTCACATGACAGATTCCTTATGTTAAGAAGAAGTAGGTTTGAAAATACGCTTTAAAGCTGGCTTAATGGTTATCGTGCATGACTCACTGTATTTACGCTTTGGTTTCGATCTCAGTCAGAGTTTTTTTTTTTTTTTACCGATGAGAATTTAACTGTTTAGAAAAAAAAACCCATAATATTCGTATGCAGATATCTCAGTTTTTGTATGAATTAAAATACAATTTTATGCGTATTTTACGACCGGGCAGAGCCGGATAGCCTGCTATAATATATATATATATATATATATATATATTTATATATATATCATAAGCCTGAAGAGTCCTAGAGTGGATGAAACGCGAAATATTCAGTGTAGCTTAATCGCCATATATATTTTATAACTTACTATCATATATATATATATATATATATATATATATATATATATCATATATATATACATATATATATCATATATGTATATATCATATATATTTATCATATATATATATATATATATATATATATATATATATATCGGCTGGTGCATCTACCGCTACTCTTTCTTTCTTTCTTTCTCCCCCCCCCTCTCTCTCTCTCTCTGTCAGATATGGCCCAAAAAAGAATCTCCAATCTAATAGGCCCCGCTTTGTCAACTAAGCTCCAACCTCTGTCCTATCGCCGCAATGTTGCATCTCTGTGCCTGTTTTACAAGCATTTTAATGGAATGTGCTCTGATGAACTCATTGCACTTGTGCCCCTTCGATGTACATGTCCTTGACAAACCCGCTTAGCAACAAAATCACATCCGTTCACTGTTGAGGTCCCTAAATGCCAGAAAGCTTTCTACTTTAATAGTTTCTTCCCTCTGACAGCTAGAATTTGGAATTCCCTTCCTGCTACATGTTCTCCTAACTGTATTGATATGCAGAAGTTCAAATGTAGCGTAAACCAACATTTTGTTAACCTTTCTTAATCATGATTTCAATTGGCCTCTTAAGTCCAAGTGACGATATGCCTTGTTTGGGGTGAAAGTGAGTAAAAAAAAAAAATAAATAAATAAATAAACATTTTTTAATAGAAATAGGCTACACTTTTGCCCCGGACAACGCCGGATAGCCCTGTTAGTAAATATATAATAACTGAAAAGGTCAAATAGCGAAAAATAAGGAAAATCGGAGTCCAAAGCGATTAGACATAACACACTAATGAACGCTCAACCTTTAAAAAAATACTCATCACTAGAGACCATCGCGTTCCATATTAATATCGGACACCATTTAATAACAGAGGCAGGTTTTTATGCGTTCAAAAGCTTTGGTGGTTTTTATGGCCTCTTTTTTTTTTTTTTTTTTTTTTTTTTTTTTGCATGCGTTCGAATAGGACGAACCCTTTCAAATAAAGATGTTCTTCGGTTTAATGGCGTTGTTTGGATAGAATAACATGTATTTAATAGGATTTAGCTACTGAGCTGCTGGATTCTCCCAAAAGACCGACACAAATATTTATAGTAATAAAGATTTGTTATCGGGCTGTTTCAAGCCAAAATTATACGATTACTAATGGAGATTTGGTACCTGTCTGTCTAAAGTTAAACAATATTATTACTTTTATTACTAATGGAGATTTGGTATGTGTCTGTCTTAAGCAGAAATATACTATTATTTCTATTATAATGGAGATTTGGTATCTGTCTGTTTCAGGCCAAAATTATACTATTACTTTTATTATAAATGGAGATTTGGTATCTGTTTCCCTGGGGCCCAAACTATATTATTACTTCTATTACATTTGGAGATTTGGTGTCTGTCTGTCTAAAGCCTAAACTATACTATTACTTCTATTACTGACGGAGATTTGGTATCTGTCTGTCTGAAGCCAAACTGTGGCAAATAAAAACAAATCCGCTTTTTTAAAAGCAACTAGCATCGTAAACAATAACACGACACAGAAAGCGGCGACTACTTGTTTGGGAAAAATGCACCCGAACACATGGTCGCTAAAAACGTTGAAAGGATATAAAATATCGTTAGCTTAACAGACCTCTATGCAGCTTGGTATTGTACCCATGTAAAACAAAATACTTATATAGGACAAACCTTACCCACATATTTTACTTGGAGCAAGCACTTTTTTAGTGGATAAATTTTTCTGAATTTTTTAGATGAGAGCTGATTGTTTATATTACTTGTATTGATCGGACTTTTGTTCTCATCTTGAGTGTTATTTGTGTAATGTTTCGGTCAGTTTGGCCTTCGACTGTCTTCAGGCATGTTGATTGTTGTTTGGAAAAGAAAGGGCAATGTTACTGACCGCTGAAAGTTTCAGCTGACAAAAAACTTCGATCAAAACTCTGCTTTCTTTAATGACGCTTTAAGAAATTCAGGATACAGAGAAAATAGAATACAGCATAATCAAACCCAACATTAGCAAGTTAAAATCCGTAATCACACATATGATACAAAGTTAATCTAATATAACAAATCCCTATCATAAAATAAAAAAGAACCCCCCTTAGAAACAATACAATTTCAAGGCTAATCAGAATCAATCAAATATATGTAACCGCCTAAGACGAAAGAAATGCATTTGGTTTAACCCTTCTTTTAGCTCTAATGTTAAAACTAGCATACTTAAGGAATTTTAAGATCGTTAAAAAATCTTTTAAATTTCCATATAGGTATAACATCATCCTAAATAAAAATTCGATCAAGCTATCTTACTCCACTATGCTTCATTTGTCACGGACAATTATTACATCAAAAAATAGCAAAATTAACATCGCTTAAAAACTCCCTTTAACTCATCTAATAAAACTAATTGCAACTTCCAAAATAAGCAGAAGTTCCCACTAAAATAACCGGATCCATAAAAATGTTATATATTCCTGTACAGTAGTTGAGCACGAAACCAAAGTTTCCAGCCACGTGGGATAATTCCCAATTATCATATTGATAATATAATTTCAAGAAAATCGATCAGATTCTTCAGCCAGCAATAATAGTAATCTATCGAATAATCATAATAATAGCAATCTCGATTGCTACGTTGTGAAGTGGCGTTCATATATACGTCGTGTTATTGTGCGCAATGTTACTGAATATCTATATATAATGGCTTCTTCACTGTCTGAACCCTAAGTTATCATGGTGCAGTCTATTTATGTTCCGCGATCGTCTAAACGTGTTGCGTGCATGTGAGTCAGGCATAACATAAACACATACATGTATTTCAATATACCTCATCAACTTTTTAACTGCGTCGTTGATCTTTTGGCCCACCTGGAAATATCATCTATCATCTGTTTTTTGGAGGGAAGTTGGAGCATGTGGACGAATGCATTTCAACTCCAAGACGATGATTGGTTATATATATTTTTTTTATTATTCACGTTCCAGTTGTCGATCGCAAAAGAATGAAAAGTGAGTATGTTTGCTTGGGTGGTTAATTCTAGTTTCCAATTTTGAGACACGTCAGCTCCCTCCCAAGAGGGGAAGACAACCGCTAACGCATCCGTTCTTCTAAACGTCCAAATTCCAACTTGACTCTATGTCCAGCCAACCTGAACACGTAAGAACACACACGTCCTTCTGGTCAGCTATTTTTTTAAAGCTTCCGGTGCAACTTGTCCATTTTACACCTCGATATGTTTTGAACACTTTTATCAAAACATAGCTTCACATCTCATCTCTTGTTTACATCGGTAGCTAGACCGAGATAAATACGCATAGATATATAGATAGATAGACAGACAAACAAATAAAAGACAATTTCTCATGTTCCACAACTATATAGCACAATGACGATTAACTATGAAAGTTCAGACTTTAGCACATCAGAAAATACCAACTAAAATCACCCTAACTTAAATATCTAGCCTCAATACAATAGAGCTAAGACGAATTTCAAATCTCACACTTATATTGGCGTCACATCTACATTAATGGAGGTACGAATTTCCAACCATATGAATTCCTTTAAAAATGAAAACATATATAATAAACAGGGTACTTTTCTAACAACCTTAATCAAAATCATACAGCCCAGGTTCCAAAGTCTGTAATTTTTGTATTTCGGAAGCTGTTAAGATAATTACATTCCCTCAAAATGAGAATACAATTAATACAAAAATGAATTGATTTCGCAATGTAAACATATAAAAAAATTATATACAGCCAGTTTGAAATCATCTAGGTAAATTTAATAGTCCCTTAAACTATTTTTAGAACGATCCGTATAATACAATTCTCCATATAAATTATCTAGATTTTATCTAAAATAAAACACTATTATATTTACTTACCTTTTTCCCCTTTTTTTTCACTCATGTTCACACCTAACAAGGCATATGGCTACTTGGACGTAAGGAGGCTACTATTTGGGACCATACCTAGAAAAGATTAACAAGATATTAGTTTACGCTACATTTGGACTTCTGTATATCAATACAGTCAAGGAAGCAAGTAGCAGGAAAGGAATTCCAAAGTCTTGCTGTTCGAGGGAAGAAACTGTTAGAGTAGGAAGGTTTCTGACATTTAGGAACCTCAACAGTGAAGGGGTGTGATTTTGTTGCTAAGTGGATTTGTAGGGGATATGTACGGCGAGGGGGAACCCCATAATGTTTAAAAGTTTGCATTTACAAATGCTTTGCTTAGATTCCTTCTTCTCTTTGGCATGTTTATTTAGCGGACCTGAAATAATCTTGCCTTTTTCTGTTTTTATTTTCATCTTTTTTTTTTTTTCAATTTTGTCAGCAGATTACTATCGAATGGACACAAGTTGACTTAAAAAAAGAAAAAAGTCAATATTTAAATATTTGTAGGTGATGCTCAATTTCTAATGCAACGTTCCTGTAAATCGATCACCTATTTTAGAACCACTTTATGGTTTTAGGCCAAATTTCACGAATTTAGCCGTTTTTAAGTAGTTTAGCCTTTTTTGAATTTCGCTTTTTAAAATAGTGCTATATACGAGGTGCTTTCAATAAGGTTCCAGACTTTCTCGTATGGGCACTTTTATTGATAGTACACATATGAAACTTTAGTCTCCTTTGAAGGGATCTTCTCCTCCGGCTGCAATGCACTTGTGTCACCGTCAATATGTGCAACAGAGAGATGAAACTTTCAGATCATGAATGCATCCATTAGGGCGGAATTATAATAGGAGGCATTACTTTTGGAACGCCCTTTTTAGTATATAACGTCTGAGGTTTTGAATTCTCTAAATAATTTTATGAGATAAAGTTTTCAATAAT
>NC_136510.1:16279694-16287194 GCF_053919585.1 Euprymna scolopes | reverse complement strand
TTTTTTATTGCGATTTTGTAACGAAACAGGCGTTCACTTTTGTAATTTACGATGCAAAGCTTAACGGATGTAGGACTAAACGGATGTAGGATTTATAAAGACGGAAGTGATGAATTCGTCGTTACTGAAGTCGATAAGGACGTCCAAAAACGGGATTCTGTTATCAATATTTAATTCATAGGTAAAGGTAAGAACTGAATTAGTTTGCAATGTATTTCTTAAATCATCTATTTCTTTAATGTTATCAGCAACTATGAATATATCATCAACATATCTAACGTAAATAAAAGGTTGTTTTTTTTCAAGATTAGACAAGAAAAAATTGCGAAATGTTGGTTCTAGAACGGAATCTATATCAAAGCCATCAACTTGTGTGTAGATGTTGCCCGAGTAACTGTCGTTTAATTATGGACTTTTATTTCTTGTAATAAATAATCTTACCAAGAATTCTTCATAAGTTTTGATTTCGTTTCGATTGTAGCTGATGGTACTCAAGTCATCTATTTTTTATAAGTGATTTTATCAAGAATTGTTCACAAGTTTTGGTTTCGGTTTCGATTATAGCTGAAGGAACTTGTTATATATATATATATATATATATATATATATATATATATATATATATATATATATATATATATATATATATATATATATTAGTCCTCGCGCGAAAGAGCAGGTCACAAAATGTTTTAAATAATAATAATAATAATAATAATAATAATAATAATAATAATAATAATAATGGAATAACAATAACAAAGACTTTCACTGGCGAGGGCTACTATTAACCGTAGCAAGTTATACAATCCTTTTGAAATTTTCATCTCTATTTTTCTCGTTATGTACTGAATATTTGTTAATGAAACCTATATGAAATATGTTCCTTATTAAATTTTAAAGATTTTCTATTCTGAAAGAAGTTTATAAAAATTTAATCTAAAAAAGTTATTTTAAAGTTTTTGTTAAAAAAAAATCAAATTTTCTCATTATTCATACCTGTATTATAAAGAGGGGGTTGCAAAAATGAGTTGTGGTGTGAGGATAAATAAAAAGTGAAACAGAGAGAATATTCAGACCTGTAATAATACAAAGAGGGGTTGCAAAAATGAGTTGTAGTGTGAGGAGAAATACAAACTGAAATAGAGAGAAGGAGAGTTTTAAAATATAATCTTAAAAAGATAGATACGAGTTAGAAAAGCATTTCATCCAAGGCATGAAAACTGTAAAACAAAATGTTTTTACTATTACTGCAATTTAAAAACATTATCTTTCATCTAGCAATTAATGATATAGATATAAAATTTCCAATGATTTTTTAAAAAAAGTACAACAGAATGTACATTACATAAAATAAATCCAAGGTAATTTTTTGATTCAATTTAAATTAAATTTTTATACCTTACTTTGTAAAATTTGTAAAAGTACACTTCGAAGATAAATAAATTTCAAATTGAATCTTGTACCTTTATATTTAAAGCCTATAGTAAAAACATTTTGTTTAACAATTTTCATACCTTGGATGGAATGCTTTTCTAACTTATATATATATTACTGTGAGTACAGAATGAGTTTACATATTGTTTCAACTAGAGGAAGATCCCCAAAGAGAGGAAATATCCAACTAGCATCGTCAGAATTCATATATATATATATATATATATATATATATATATAGATATATATATATATATATATATATATATATATATATATATATATATATTGTTTTAACAAAAACCAAGACTTCAAAGAATGGGTTGATAGCAACAAATAGTGTATTTGATCGTTAGTTACAATTGTTTCAAGACTATTCGGACAAATCCAAATATTATGTCGTTTGAAAATTTTAACAAGCCGCTCTACAGACTTATTGAATATATATATATATATATATATATATATATGCGTGTGTGTGTGTGTGTGTGTGTGTGTGTGTGTGTGTGTGTGTGTGTGTGTGTGCATTTTTCAGAAGTTTTGGTTTCGGTTTCGAAATGCCCCCAAAGTCATATGGATATATTTCTTTATTTCTGAAATCACAAGCTTATTATATATATATATATATATATATATATATATATATATATATATATATACAAATCGATAGAACCTTAACTCTATAATAATATATACCAAATCTGCAAGAATTAAAATATCCTATTAAAGCGTACTTTCTGACCGGGCTACGCCGGGCGTCCCTGCTAGCTTAGATAAATACTTTTGCAATTTTAACAAACGAGCTACAATATTATCAGAGCGTCTCCATTTATGTTGAACATTTACAAACTACCAACATCGATATATTACATATGAAAGAGTTCCCTGAAGAATTTCTACTACGCTAGTTAATAATCTTTAAGATTATTGAATTCATTTTAAGTGGAGGAAGGGTTTTATTGTTATATATATTATCAATGATAATGTTAATTGTTTCATGTACTGGGACATAAGTAAAAATATTTTTGAAATCTACAGAGGCGGTGTTTTATTGTTTACTTTAGTGGCCTGGAGAATCTGTACGAGTTTTTCTATAGATTTTACGCTGTATTTGCAAGGTAAATATGCTGTGTTGAGTTCATTGATTTTTTTTTAGTTAACGTATATATTGGGGTTTTTACTTCTGAGATTATGAGACGAAATGGGGATTTAGGTTTATGGGTGTTTACATATAAGTATGCGGGTTTGTAGCCACCAATTATTAGAGGAAGTTTTAGAGTGTCTGTTACAGCATTATTCGCTGTGATAAATTTATTCAGTTGAGTTTTTAGATCATTAACAGAGTTTTGTTTTTTTTAATTTTCTTAAATTTTCTAGGATCGTCTAAAGTGGTGTGTAGTTTTTGAAAATAGTCAGATTTATTAAGTACTACATATATGTCGGTTTTTTATCACCTTTTCTAACAAGTAAGTTTGAGTGGTTTCTAAGTTCATCGAAGGAATTTTTAAGTTCTTGGTTAAAATTGTATTAGATTTGTGGAATCTATTTTTCATGATTTCAGCCTTAAGTAAGTTTTTTATTCCTGGGTATGAGGTAGTTATATATAT
This sequence comes from Euprymna scolopes, assembly GCF_053919585.1. Classification (NCBI taxonomy): domain Eukaryota; kingdom Metazoa; phylum Mollusca; class Cephalopoda; order Sepiida; family Sepiolidae; genus Euprymna; species Euprymna scolopes. The sequence goes on along the minus strand of NC_136510.1, from coordinate 16,284,150 downwards.
ATATATATATATATATATATATATATATATATATATATATATATATATGTATGTATGTATGTATGTATATATATGAGCATATATATATATATATATATATATATATATATATTCTACTAGTCTCTTGCTCCTGAACAAGGTTCAAAAGAGAGTCGCCAATCTGATAGGCCCTGAACTGGCATCTAAGCTTCAGCCTCTGTCCCATCAACGAAATGTTGCATCTCTCTGCCTGTTCTACAAGTATTTTAATGGTGAATGCTCTGGCGAACTGCAAGCACTTGTGCCCCCACGACTAAACACCCTCGACAAACCCGACAGACAGATAAATCTCACTCCACACAGTAGAGATCCCTAGATGTAAAAGATCTTTCTACTCCAGTAGTTTCTTCCCTAGAACCGCTAGACTTTGGAATTCCATTCCAGGTCCCTGTTTCCCCAACTGTACTGACGTGCAGAAGTTCAAGTGTAATGTGAACAGACATCTTGTTGCCCAAATCCCCACATAGTACCCCACTAGATGTTACCCCTGATAGTAGCCCCCTACACCAAAGTGGCAATGTGCCTTGTTTGGGGTGAAAATGTAATAAAAACAATTTTTTTTTAAATATATAAACACACTTTTTGATTTAAATAGTTTTATTAAAAAGTTTTGTAAATATATTAAAAATAAATCCACTCTCTATACGTTGCATAGTGTTGGTGTCATATTTAAGAGATATGATGGGGACATTCATATTGATGAGGGGAAGATACGTTTATACATTTCTGGAGTGTTTCTTCTTAACACATATAGCGAGGAGAGGGGGTGATCAGTTCTTTTAACACAGGAGGGGACAGTCATTACTTATGATGGAGAGGGGGGCACATTACTTAGGATGGGGTTATACAAGTTCATATAAAATGAACACACATTACCTTTTGCTCTTGAATGATGACACGACACAGTTTTACAAAAACATGATAACTTCTTTATTATCAGATCGACCGGTCGAATGATGATGACGTCATGGAATTCAAAGTCGTACTACATGATTAAAGGTTCTCCCTTCGCTTCTAAAGGGACCCTCCTATGATCATGTCAGCTCTGTCCGACCGACTCTGCTGGTTGTTCGATCCGAACTCGTCTGCCCGACTGCCCCTGATCTTCGACTGACTAACTCCTATACTGAGAATTCATTTTTTCTATGACGTCAGATGTGTGATCTCAAAACGTGATCGACTCACGTGGCTTAAACATACATTTCCAAAACACACTTCTGCAACAAAGAATTCTCACTAACCTATTTTTCAACCTAACTTATTTTTCGATGTGTTTTTAAACTGTATTGTTCATTATTTTTAGCTGACCTTTTTAATTCACTTTCCATAAAAGAATGCACAATTAAATTCTTTTTATAATACAAACATATCAAAACTATTTTATATGAAATTGAACAATGCGAAATTCTAAGATTCCATTTTCTGAATCTATTTCTGAGCCTTGCTTACAAAGTTCGAATATCGGCCGATTCTAACTTCATTTCCACTTATCTAAAGTTCTTCTTACTTACAGGAAAAGGGGACAGCCCTTTATAAACAACAAAATTTGTTGCAAAAATCCTAAAAAATCTGTCATTTTATATTTTCTTTACAGAGACCATGTGCGTATATATATATATATATATATATATATATATATATATATATATATATAGGTGTGTACATGTGTGTATAAAACAAACATATATATATATATATATGACGAGAATAATAGAAGTCTCGCAATAAAGACGAAACGTTGATGAACACATAACTTGGTTTGTTCCTGTTCTCTCTCTCTCTCTCTCTCTCTCTCTCTCTCTCTCTCTCTCTCTCTCTCTATATATATATATATATATATATATATATATATACATATATATATATATATATACATATGTGTGTGTGTGTGTGTGTGCGTGTGTGTGTGTGTGTTACTACTCTGGACAGTCGGCAATGCGAATATATATATATATATATATATATATATATATTTAAATAAGGGAGTAGTCACCAACAATGTGTATTTTTAACATTATTTTATTATTCCGTGTCTTGGTTTTTCATTGAGAATTATGTTTGGATCATTGTAATAATGTTTTTAAGTCATTGAAATCGTTTACGCGCGTTTCAGACGGTCTGTGATGCGTCCTCGTCAGAAATTATTTTCAAATGTGTACAAATGGCGATTTTCGTAGTTAATTTGAAGTTTTTCCAAGGGGTGGGGGCTTGTAAGTGTTTATTATTCATTGGTATGCTGAATTTTTATTGCTTTTTTATTTGGCTTGTCCAGGGAGACGTTGACCTCGCTGTTCGCTATCTCTTTCTGCTAATGTTTTTTTCTTTTCCTTTAGGGTGGGGTTGGGTGTGTGTGTGTGTGTGTGTGTTTGTGTGTGTGTGTGTGTGTGTGTGTGTGTGCGTGCGTGTGTGTGTCTGTGTGTGTGCGTGTGTGTGCGTGTGTGTTTATGTGTGTGTGCGCGTGTGTGTGCGTGTGTGTGTTTGCTTTTATTGGTTTGGGAATGTGTATATTGTTTTATAGTATTTTGGGGTTATTTGCTTCCTTAGGAAGGCGGCTGTGGTCCGAGGTCGTTACTAATGTGTATGTGTGGGGAGGGGGAACTGGCTCTTCTGAAATAAGAGTAGGGGTGCTTTCATTCTATTTTGATATTTATTTTTTGGATTCTTGGATTTTAGTATTGTGATTTTTCGTTTTAGTCTTATATTATGTTTGTTTAGAAAGAGGGATGTATTTAAAATAGGGGATTTTTTAATGTTTCTATTTATTTGTCTCCCCATGTTGGTATGGCCAGACCCAGGATCGGTTCCTAGTGTGGGGAAGATTTTGTTCCCCAGAGGGGGGGGGGGGCATTGGAGGGGGTATAGGTATGGGAGGGGGATGATAGAAGGGATGATAGTCGTTTCAGTCATGAGGGGGTTCTCGTCCACTGACTGAGGAGGGAGCGAGGTGTTGGAACAGATATTATACTATGGTTCTAGGTGTCTCCTAGTGTTGTTGGTTTCGAGGTTAAGAAGGGTTGGTATTGTTCAGTGTGTTGTATTAGAGATAGGGGTGTTATGTCTGTGTGTGGTTGTATGCGCGCACGTGTGTGTGTTTTAATGTGTCGGTTCTGATTTATGTGTGGGTGTATATATGTGTATGTGTATGTGTATGGGTGTGCATGCGAGTGTACCTTGCATTTAATGTTTTTGTGTGATGGTATTAGGTTCTGTTCAGTTCAGGAGTGAATCTGGTGATGAAGTTTTTTTCCTGTGTAAGTAAATAAAAATAATTGTCTGTTTGGAAGATTGGCATTATTTTGAAGCTGTTTCCACTGCATGTGTGTATATATATATTAATATAATTCAAAGGTAAAACATCCAGTGAATTTAATGAGGTTTATAAAAGAGTGCTTGATACCAAGGTAGAGGAAGATAACTTTTTATAACTAATTGACTGAAACATACACATGAATGTGTAGCGATACCTATATGTTTATGTAAAAATAAATAAAAAGTATATATATATATATATATATATATATATATATATATATATATATATATATATATATATATGAAAAAAAAACGATAAATGTGTCGCCCTAAAGAAAACCACACTACAGTTTTATTTTAAAATTTTCATTAAAAAATCAATTTGGTATCTTGATCATGTAGTAGAGCTGATATCTATTCAATTTTGTCGCCTTCAGCCTCAATCACCGCCTCGATACGGGTCCGGAACTGGGAGCATGCCTTTTCAAAAACTCGGCAGAAACTCGACGGAAACTCGGCGAATACTCGGCGGACGGCGGCGATCAGGCTGGTTTTTGTGTTGTGGGAAGTCATTTTTGGTGATTTTCTCGACGTATGACCAAACAAAGTAGTCCAGTGGGTTCAGGTCGGGGGAGAAGGGGACCAGTAAGAGAAAGGTACAAAGTCGTATGACCCCCTTCTAAAGTCAAGCGTTGGTCTCTTTGGATTTGTGGACCAGCGCCAAGTCCTGCTGCCCCAACCACCTGATTGCACCAGGGGATCACCACACTCTTCAGCACATCCAGGTACACTTTGGTGTTGAATTTCAAGTTTGCTTCCAAGATATGTGGTGACATGATGTGACCCTCTCTTGAGACCACACTACAGACCATAACCGTGACCGGAAACTTTGTTTTCATCACCCTGGACACATCCCTGTTATTCGTGGCTATCCAGCAATGCATTTTGACAGTACTGACAATGATCCTGTTCTCATAACTTGGATCTGTAGAGAGACATGAGTTGTAGAGCGGTGCATCTCCGATCTCGCTCGTTGAACATTGTGTCACTTTTGTACATGATAGAGAGCTCCTATCTGTTTTGGGAATTGTTATAAAACTTGTCAACTAGTAGATGTTCTGGAACAAAGAAAGACAAGCAGTTTTCATCAAACGGAAATGGAATC
>NC_136510.1:16214694-16272194 GCF_053919585.1 Euprymna scolopes | reverse complement strand
ATTCTCTATATATCAGATTTCAAGCCTGTAAACCAAAGATTGACCGAGTAGTTTTGTAGAGAATGTTCCGCACACATAAAGACATGGTTATATATATATATATATATATATATATATATATATATATATATATATATATATATATATATAATCTGTTTATTATACAAACAGTATTGGGTACATATGTGCATACATGTTTCTGTGGAATCCCAGTTCAAATGTGGTTTCCGCTTTGGAAGAAAGTGAGTGTATACGTTGTGAATGTGAGCAGTAGGGGTTTCTTGGGGAGGTGTAGTGAAGGAAGGGAGTAGGGGTTGGGATTAGGAAGAGTGCGAAGTACGATCCCATGTGATCAAGCTGTAGCAACGGAGAGGTATTGGCATTATTTTAACTTGGGAGTTGTTTATTTTATTATTATATACAAAACACACTTGTTTCTTAAAGGGAACTGTAGAATTTTAAATTTTGCTTGGACAAATATTCTTGATGGGATGAAACACAAGCTTTTTATATAAAATAATGTTATTAGTTTTGTGTAGAACTTAGAAAATATGAACACCAAGCATAATGTAAACTAAAATGAAAGTAGCACCACGTAAGTAAAACTAGTTTATCCGCACCCTCGTGGGTTGAGCTCTTTGGTAAGCGCTACTTCCGGCTTCGGAGCCAAAAACAAACAAACAAACAAAAAAACAATTATGTGTTAATGGTGTAACAATTTCTTGCTAAAACATTAGGATTTCGATCTCAGTTTAAAATATTTGATTGTTTGGCAAGATGTTTTTTTGTTTTTTTTTAACATTTTTACCCCAAATAAGGCACATTGCCACTTTGGTGTAGGGGGCTACTATCAGGGGCAACAACTACTGGGGTACTATGTAGGGATTGGACAGCAAGATATGGGTTCACGATTGAAGAGTTTTGTCTGTTTCGCCGTTTACGATTCATCAGCATGGCTAGATATAGCGAGATTTGAAAAATAAACTACCAACCGAGCCTCTAAATCTGTTTCGAAAGCCTAAGAAACACACACGCGCGCGCACACACACACACACACACACACACACATATATATATACATATATATGTATATATATGACATTAAATGAAATTATTCATTTTGTTTACATTTATTGCGATATTGATAACCGAAAGGATTCGATTCATTTTTACAGAATAGTATTGCTATATAAGTGGAAAACAGAATTCATCCCACTAGAGAGTGCTCCACGCATCGGGGAGTGCATATATTTCATTAGAATGTTATAGTTTCGAAATTATCAAAGTTGAGGGAATGTGTGTGGGGGTGCGTTGTTTGCATCCGTCCACTCCACACGCCCACCAGTTGTAGTTTCGTGGTTCTGTAAATTGTGTCAGTATGTAGCGTCACGGTATTGGAGTGGAGGAGACAAAAGTGACATAATTAATTTATGAATCCTTTTTGGTTTTGACCAAAGTGACTTTAAATATATGTGTATGCATAAGCGCACGCGCGTGCGCGCGCGCGCGCGCGCGTGTGTGTGTGTGAGAGAGAGAGAGAGAGAGAGAGAGAGAGAGAGAGGTGGGGCGGTAAGTGGGTGTACTCATAATAAAACATCCGGTCGCCATCAGCTGCTATATATTTTCTTCCTTCGTTCAAGGTCTGGTATTTTTTTCGCACTTTAAGGTTTCGCTCCTCGGTGAGGCTGTTTTTTTTTTTTTTAATTTTTTTTTTTACTGCGACAATAAAATCAACAGAGTCTTGACCATTCTTGTAATGATGTTGATTGTGATATGTTGCTGGCCCTGTCCAGTTCTAGGACGTCCACTCTCCAAGACTTCACCTTCTCTCTTAGAGAAAGTACTTAGTTTATTGCTAATCGCCTGAGGCGCCCTTTCCGGTGATTGCTGAAGGAGATGATTAAGCACATTTTTGCAGGCCAGAGTACTCCTCTTCGGAAGGGGGAGCCCTAACTCTTCAATCCTACATTTTTTTACCCTTGTATCACATCTTCCGTGGGTAGGAGATAAATATTTCACACTTTAGGGTTGAATAACAAACGAAAGCTGTTTGCGTAATTTATGGTACGCTTGGGTAGCAATGATTCGTTATAGATCTTCTTACCCCAATCCTTCCGCTGACAAAGCTCTTTTTCAAAACATAACTTGGATAATTCGACAAACAGATGCAAAAAAATAATCGATTTTACATCAGTTCCTCATTTTTTTTTCTTTTGTTTTTTAAATCGTTTTTTTAAAAATTACACAAAATGGAACGACCTGAAATTAAAAAGAAAAAAAATTCGAATGAGATATTCTCTGGGCTACCGTTTTATTTTAACGGTCATAAGACAAACTCCACCCACGCATATATAAGGAGATTTCAATACAAAGCGAGATGTTATTTAGAAAAAGAATTCGATTTTAAATTTATTTATTCATTTATAAGGAAGCAGTAGGCAGAGAAGAGGGATTAAATGTCAGCATCAAAATAAAATCGAACGATGAAGGAATCGATCTGTTGTTGTTGTTATAGTTAAAAAAAACAACAAAAAATAACAAAAACAGACTTACATTTCGGGTGAATTTAGTTATCTCCTCTACAGGAAATTAGACATAAGGTCAGGTGTGGTTTTGCAAAAACCTGCGCACTCTGGAAAATGCCTGAGCAACCCTGTGGACATTTCCGGGTAGGAGCACCTCAGGCGATTAGCAATGTACTAATCCCTTTTAAAAAAGGAGATAAAGCCTGGGAGACGGTGAAGTTCTTAGAATTGAACAGATTTATAACGAGGTTTATAATAATAATAATAATAATAATAATAATTTTTGTGTGTATGCGTGTGTATGTGTGTGTGTGCACGCGCGTATGTGTGTGTGTGCGCGCGCGTGTGTGTTACCATAAACTGGTGCCAAACCAAATAAGTGAGGAGGGTCAAGAAGGATGGAAAGACTAGGGGGTGAAAGTACTAGCCAGACCTCCGCTGGTTGAGTACAAAGAGGACGGGAACCTTGGGGAGGCTTATTGCCACCCCAATTCCAGGAGAAGTCAATGATCGCTGCCAATGAGAAATCAATAGTAAAAGGTTGTTGCGATAACGCAAATTCATCTGCAAAGGTTATCAAAAGAGGTGGAGAGTACTGAAAATCTGGGGTGATTTGCTGACCACCACAAGAGAAATATTTGATGATGGCTTGCGTGACTACTCCTAGTGAGTAAATAATAATAATTCGCTTGAAATTTATTTATTTATTCATTTATAAGGAAATAGAAGAAAGAGGGGTGGGAGCATCTGTCAGCATCAAAATAAAATCAATCGATGAAGGAATCGATCCGTTGTTGCTATTAAAAAAAAATAATAATAATAAAAATACACATTTAAGGTACGTTCATTTATCTTCTCTCCAAATAATTAGACATAAGGTCAAGTATGGCCTTGAAAAGCCAGCGAACTTTGGCCTACAAAAATGCCTAGGTAGCTCTGTCGGAATTTCCCAGTACGACGGTGGCTAAGTGGTTAATGTCACGGGCTGACAATCTAGATGTAACAAGTTCAAATTGAATACGTTCCACAGAAATCGTTTTACTTAAGGATGTTGGCAACCTTCACGTGGCTCCATTCCGTATGTACTCGAAGTCTTCCAAGAAACAATTCTACCTTGAAAGATATCTGGGGAAACGAATGCCAACAATAATCATACGAAATAAATGAATGAATGGATGATGATAATAATGATGATGATGATGATGATGATTATCATCATCATCAACAACAACAACAACAACAACAACAGTAGCAGCATAGCCACTGTCAGGCTGATTCCAGGTGAGGGATTGATCGATAATAAAAGCTTAGTTCATGTGATCGACTGAGAGCTAATTTGGGTGGCGCGCTTTATTTCGTGCATACGTGCGTATAAACGAAGCGGCTTTGAATTCACGACTCCAACTGTAAAACGACACTCGCGCCAAAACGAAATTATTCGCGCGTGCGCACCAACTACGAAACAAACGCGTCGTTTCAATCGGAATTTGAGTCGCTCTTTTAAAACGCTTTTCGGTGATTTTTTGTTTTGTTATTTTCTTGTTTTTTTTTTCTTTTTGTTTTTTTTTCTCTAAACAGCCAACAAGACAATAAAAAAAAGAAGGTGAAAAAATAAATACACAACAAATAAATGTTACCAAAGGCAGCCTAAGTTACTCTTCTATCGGGTTATATTTTTTATTTTTATGTATGTGTGTTTTAACTTATTTTATTTTTGTTTTGTTTTTTTACTTATAAATATAGGAAATGTTTTGATTTCGTTTAAAGAGGTTTTTTTTAGTAAAAAAAAAAAAAAAAAAAGGAAGTGTAAAGCCTGTTGAGTTAGAACGAAAAAAACTAAATGACTGTTTCATTGAATCCATAGTTGAGCCTTAATAATAGTTCAAAAATAGAAAATCAAACAAAAAACTGACAGTAATAAATCTAATAAATGCCATCAATCATGCGAATATGTAATGTTTTAGCAGCATTTTGTTTAATTTTCGATGGTTGAACGATTATCGTGGCTCGACTTTTGCTTGAATGAGATTACAATTTTGTTTTTCGTTCTAACTCGGAAGGCATTAGACAACCTTTACTTTTAAGTAAAATAGCATTTTAAAATAAGTTAAAACACAAAAGACTTATCCCAGTGGGCGATCGTGTTTCGATCCTGGCTTGAGGTAGTTGCTTGTCTAGCCGCACTGATGAGCTGTGAAACAGCGAAACAGTACTACATGTGAATGACTATAATTCTCTCTATCTTAGGTTGAGCATATTGGGAAGTGATATACAAATTACCATTAGCATATTAAGCGATTCTCTTTGTGTAAACAAATTGAGCTTAGGTATTTGGACAAAGTCAAAACATTTTTAATTTTACTACTCGGATAGCGCAATGGTTAGAAGCTCCAACTGTCGTTTGGGCGGTCGGGCCTCGATCCTGGCTTGAGGTAGTTGCTTGCCTAGCCGCACTGATAAGCTGTGAAACAGCAAAACAGTACTGTATGTGGTTGACTATATATATATATATATATATATATATATATATATAGTCATCCACATACATTACAGTTTTGCTGTTTCATATATATATATATATATATATATATATATATATATATATATATATATATATATAGTACCTATTTACTATGCCTCCCCACGGGACAGAGTTAGACACCAGGGTCGTTTTTTAACGTGGAGAAACGTGGAGAAAAGGTACAAAAATAAAAATTGTCTCAGTCGTGAAGGATTTCTCCTCCACCGAAAGAGAACAAGAAATAGAAGTGCAGCATCTGAAGAACAGATACTACACTTTGATCTTGTCCCGAAGGGAAAGATTAATAATTGTAAATTATTAATCAGTTTTAAAACAAAATCAAATTGAGTGTACGATCATTTTGGAGACGATATTCATTTTTTTTTAATGTACAATAAACATTGACAAAGATTATGTTTTTGAACATAGTCTACTCGTCAGCAAAAACAGAGGTGGGAAGTTTAAGACACCAAAATAAAACTAGCATTTTTGTGGTAAGTAAGGTGGATAGTGTTTAATGAGTTGCATTAGAAAATTTGTTTTAAAATTCGTCAGTACATAAGCGCGCATGTTGTGTTTTTGGCCACAAAATAATATTAATTAATTAGTATTTATTTATTGGTATTAATACATTAAAATAAACTTTGCTCTTTAGACTCCAGTTCTAATTCCACCTATATATATATATATATATATATATATATATATATATATATATATATATATATATATATATATATATGCGTGTGTGTATGTATATATATATATATATATGTGTGTGTATGCATATATATATGCATATATATATATATATATATATATATATATATATATATATATATATATATATATAATTATTTTTTACTATAATAATTAAATACCTACAGACACTAGTGTTTCATCCATTCGGGAATCTTCAGTGCAAGGTGTCACGATTAACACCAGTCGAACGATTCGAACCCTGCAACACGAGACATCTCTGGCTCGATTAGCGAAGACCGTATCAATTCGGCTACCATTAACCGCGTGAAATAACGTTGAATTTAAACATTTTAATTTTAAATGTTCTTTACGTCAGTCAGACAGTGATCTAATCGTTATACGATGATCTATGCATAAGAGCTAAATTGACCGACTTAATTCAACTGGAAGTGCTCAATGATAAGAAACGAATTTCTTAAAAGGGCTGTCATAAATATTTTTTTACTATAATAATATAATATGTAGTAATATATATGTATACAACATGCATTCAAGAGAAGAATATTCTGATGTAAAAACATGCGGTCTACTGTATTCTCTGTCCTGTGGCAGTCATCTGCACCGACAAAGGTTAGCAGTAATTCCACAAAGCATGGTTGGTTCTACACAAAGCCTGCACCACGATAGATGAATCGTCTGTGTATATATACATATATATATATACATATATATATATATATATATATATATATATATATATATATATATATATATATACTATATGTACTATTTTGCATTTTGAATCAACTTGAGAGGAGTTTCATGCAAGCTGAAATATTATGCGCGGTTTGTTGTTTTATATATATTTTTTACATATCCAACATTTTTTCTTTGGCAATTTATAACTACAATAAATTGCGATTTCACTTAATGCCTTAACTAGCAAATGCTAGCATTGCTACAAATATAATTTGCTGATTTCTTTATGTCCTCTGATGAGAAGAATAACAAGGATAGCATTCTTTGAAACTCCACGGAATAATGATTTGTAAATTGTTTTTTGGAGTATTTAGTCGAATAATAAATTTTGATGGTAAAGTTCAACTTACAGTTTTAATTTTCACTCTCCTATAATTTTCTTTTCCCTCGTTTTTCCTCATTTTCATATTTATTGATCTGAATAAGGTTCTATGCAAATTTTATCTCTCATCTTTTTAATTTCATAATAATAATAATATTAATAATAATAATAATAATAATAATAATAATAATAATAATAATAACAACAATAATAATAATAACAACAATAATAATAATAATAACAACAAAAACAGCAACAACACTAATAATAATAAAAACAAAATTAACAAAAATAACAATAACAACAATATTAAAAATAACAATAATAAAAACAATAGCAACAATAATAATAGCAAACATACTAACAAAAATAACAATAACAAACATAATAATAATAATAATAATAATAATAATAATAATAATAATAATAATAATAATAGGGAAATTTGTTGTCACTCAGCATCCAGTGAACACCACAAGCTGTTTTCAGGAAAGATCACTGACGACCTGTGTGAAAGCTCCTTGTGAGCTAATAATAATAATAATAATAATAATAATAATAATAATAATAATAATAATAATAATACCAATATTAATAATGATAATAATACCAATAATAACAATAATAATAACAATACTAATAATACCAATTATAACCATTATAATAATATCAACAATAATAACAATAAAAACGATAATAGTAGCAATAATAATAATAATGATGATAATAATAATAATAATAATAATAATAACAATAATAGTAACAATAACAATAATAGTAACAATAACAATAATAGTAACAATAACAATAATAATAACAATAACAATAATAGTAACAATAACAATAATAACGATAATAATAACAATAATAACAATAACAACAATAATAACAATAACAATAAAAACGATAATAATAAATACAACAACAATAATAACGACAATAATAACAATAATAAAAATAACAATAATAATAATAACAACAATAACAATAATATCGATCATAATAATAATAATAACAATGATTATAACAATAATAATTATCATAAAAATAATATCAAGAATAACAACAATAATTATAACAACAATAATAACAATAATGATAATAATAATGACGAGAATAGTCATAAATTTATAATAATAACAATCATAATAACAATAAATAATAATAACAATAATAAATAATAATAAATAATGATAACAGTAATAATTACAATAATAATAATAATAATAACAATAATAATAATAACAATAACAACAATAGTAACAATAACAATAAAAACGATAATAATAAATACAACAACAATAATAACGACAATAATAACAATAATAATAATAATAACAATAACAATAATATCGATAATAATAATAATAATAATAATAATGATAACAATGATTATAACAATAACAATTATCATAAAATAATATCAAGAATAACAACAATAAATATAACAATAATAATAACAATAATGATAATAATAATGACAAGAATAGCCATAAATTAATAATAATAACAATCATAATAACAATAAATAATGATAAAAATAATAAATAACAATAAATAATGATAACAGTAATAATTACAATAATAATAATAATAATAATAACAATAATAATGACACTCATAATAACGATAATAATAACGATAATAACAATAATAATAATAACAATAGTAATAATAACAATAATAATGATAATAATAACATATATAATAACAATAATAATAACAACAATAATAATAACAGTAATAACAATAATACCAATAAGAGTAACAAAAATAATAGCAATAATAACAACAACAACAATAATAATAACAACAATAACAATAATAATAACAATAACAATAATACCAGTAATAATTAACAACAATAATATATATATATATATATATATATATAATTATTTTTTTACTATAATATATATATATATATATATATATATATATATATATATATATATATATATATATATATATATTGGTTTACTAGACATAAAAGTATTCACAACCCCTATTCCCATTGATGAATTCCGATATTGAAATGACAAATAAATCACTGATATATAATTGTTTTTGTCTTGTCTGTAATTTTCTTCATATATTATGCTCCACCGTATGCTGAGCTTTTTATATCTTGATGAGTTTCTAAAGCCATTACCTACAGTACTGCTTTAGTGTATCACACCTCATCAGTGCGACTAGACTAGCAAATGCCTCAAACCAGGTTTGAAACTCGAACTATTAGGCGACAGTCTGCGCTCTTAACCCTTACGCTATGTTAAGATGGGTATGTGAATAAACATTGTTCAAGCGCCTAAGCTCCATTTGTTTACACAAAGAGCATCGTTTGATATACTAATGGTATCTTGTTTATCACTTTCCAATATTTCTCAACATGTATATATCTATAATATAAAGCTGAACGTCTGTGTGTATGTCTGGTCACGAATAGGCTCCTACATAAAACTATAGAAAACTGATCACATATAATGATAGAAGATGTATCGAGACACAGGAATGGGTATGTTTGATCTGGCATAATGATGATTCATTAAAATTGTGGGGTCTGCGTACTCGCTTGGTCCACAAAGTATGGAAATAAAAAATTTTAAAATTAAAAAAAAAAAAACGTTTACAAGTGTTTTGATATAGATGTACATAATAATACTTTGATAAGTATGTTTTAACTTAAATAGGGATAGTATAATAAAATTGCGCGGTCTGCGTTCGCGCCTGGCCTCCATAGAATGGGAAAGGCACAAACTTTAATAAAGACTTTTCATATCTATCTGCTACTGTATACTTTGATAATTATGTTTCAGTTTGAAGAAATATGGTATAATAAAAATTATGAGGTGTTCGTTCGCGCCTGACCTCCATATAATGGACATATGTCACATAGTTTAACAAGGTTTTTTTAATATAGATCCACAGAATATTGTGATAAGTGTTTCAATGTGAACAGGTATGGTATAATAAATTATGGGGTTTATCTATTTTATTTTTACTTTCATCATATTTTGCTTTGGTTTTGATACTCCCAAATTCGAAGCTATCTCTTTACAACCCTTCCTTTTCATAACCTATCATACTTTCATAAATCAGGGTCCATTTTCTGTAGGCTGTTTTTGAATCCAGTCAACGAGTACTTTTGCTAGTGTATATATATATATATATATATATATATATATATATATATATATATATATATATATGTATGTGTGTGTGTGTGTGTGTGTGTGTATATGTCAGGTCATGTCATATGCTACTGGTACCATGTAACCCAGTACTACCTGTCTCATGGTCGGGTCACTGGCGACTAAACTGGTTCCCCCACCAGACTTGTTTGGTGAGGAGGGTGGCTAGTCTCCCTGAAGGATTAAAAACAAGACTTTCCAAAGGTCGAATAAACCCTTTTTCGGGGTCAACGGCCAACTAGCACCGTGTGTGTTTGTGTGTATGTATGTCTGTGTTGGTGTGGAGAGGGCTCCCGTAAGCTGTGGTGAAAGCAACCTTTCTAGGAGAAGCAAATCTCCGATTTAAAAAAACATAAAGCGACAGACCAGTACCCGCATTAAGCTGGTCTGCAGTTTAACTTGTTGCTGGCTATCTTGCTCTTGCGTGTTGCTGGATCTCAACAGTTTGAACCAAGAGAGAGACTTAGCTGTCGTACAAAGCTAAGACTCTGTAACATCATCTTTGTATAGATACTCCCTCAGGCATTTGTCTATTAAAATGGTCCTGTAGCGATGGAAGTCATTTTTGGGCTCATGGACTTTAAGTGTCTGAGGGAGTGGCACTCGTCCGACAAGACGTTGCAATCATTATATATATATATATATATATATATATATATATATATAATACTATAATGTAAAAATCCGAATAGACGTTGATTGATACCGGCGGTTTCAGAAGGTTTGGGAAATCAGGTTCATTGTGCTAGGAATTACTCACTGCTCCATCAACAATTCCAGTTCAAAATAGATTTCGTAGCCTAGTAAGGGATGTCCTTTTCTCTTCCCTGCAACCTCTTTCTCATAGAAGAGACGTTGCGAGCCTGTCTCTGCTTGATCGTTATTTTCATGGCAAGTGCTCATCTGAGCTCCAATCTTTGGTCCACCTTCGCCAAACTTACACTAGAAACACTCTAAAATACTACCAATAATTTCCCCCACTCTTTATGTGTGCTCAAACCTAAACGTAGATTCCATGAACAAACTCTCTTCCATTTGCCTACTTTCCGGCTGACTATAATATGGTCGTCTTCAAGTCCAATGTAAACAAGTTCTTGATGAGCCGTTCCCATTAAGTAATCCAATTTACCAAATTTCCACTACTAACAATTACTACAATATTGTCCCATTTCCCACTTTACGCTTATTAACCATTATCCTTGAGTAGCCCCTGGCCTTGATAAATGGTGACTCTTTTGCAAAAAAAAAAAAAATCTTCATTCAGCAAGTCTGGGAATGGGGTTGTACGTAAATGAATGTTCATTCCATCGCATTAATGAGTAAAAAATATGCTCTTACAAAAGTAATTGAACTCCTTGTGTTTATTTCTCCTAAATATCGTATCTGTTTAGTTCTTATTCCTCTTATACTTTCTATACTCCTAGTTCTTGTTCATCGTCTGCGCGCACGTTTTGGTTATGGGATTTCTTTTTAAATGGTTGCATGTTCCCCGAAGATACGAGTAGCGATTCTCCTTGCCCGACGCGGCGAATTAACTCACGTAGTTACCCATCTCTTATCGAGTTTCTATCTATAAAGATAGACCTTTGTTTTCGACTGCCTCCCTAGCAGAATGACGGCCACAATAAACCTTCTTCGTTCCTCAAGCATATTACTATGGAACTGCTTCCCTCCGCATTACAACCTGGTCGTTTTCTGATCCAACACCAACAAATATTTGCCATCAACAGACGTATAAATTATCAAACTTAGTTCGGTGCAATTACACTATAGTAAGCGAAATTCGAAATGTTTAACATTGAATTTCATGGCAAACCAATGGTCTCTTACTTAATTATCATGTTACAGTAATGAATATATCCAAATATTACGAAATACGATAAAGTGAAAAAAAAAAAAAAATTATCAAAACTAACATATTTTGGCGAAAATTAGCGAAAATAAAATGTTTGGCTAAAAAAAAACATCCGGAGAGTTTCAATGGGAGGCAAATAGCGTGTAACTATAGCCATTTTTTTTTTTTTAATAAATTATGTGTTAACAATAATAAATATTAGTTGCTTGCCTTGTTTTTAGCATATCTGAGTTACTTTCCTTGCTATTATGTCACGTGTTCCCCCAAAAGTTTTTTTTTACGATAAAGCTCGAAAACCCCCATTTTTTGTTGTTGTTCTTTTTTAATAATGAGGTAATATTTAAGTACTTCTAACCTGCCAATTAAATAGATATCATTGCTTTTAGTTGAAATTGATACAAATAGTAAGTAGATGCCATTGTTTTTTTTGTTTTTGTTTTTTAAATCGATTTTTCGTTTTCCAATTTTCGCTATTATAGTGTAGTTGCACCCTTAGTCCATTCCACTCTTCACATAATATCTTTCGACTGCCAATCAAACCATTTCATTAATCTCTTATCCTCGAATGGCTTTTGACCTTACTAAATGATGATTTAGTACCGAGGAAAATAATTTTGGTATGAGTAATCCAAGAGACAGTCTCGATAAAAAGAAAGTAGCTTTTAAATTTTTATTTTAAAATTTTGGTTATCTTTACGATTAGTGTATTCACTTCACTTCCGGTTGCCTCTCCTCATGTTAAGATTTTTTTTTTTTTAATGGCGTTCTTAATTAGAAAAGTTCGAACATGGGCTGAGAAAGGGGTGGGGTCTTCCTTTAACTGTTCAGTATTTTCATTTAACAATTTAATAAACAAAAGCTACAGTAAAAAAAATAAATTAGAAACGAAGGAGCAACAGGAAATGAAATGGAGACAGTAATCGTAAAGATAACCAATTTTTAATTTTAAATGATAGCATTACGAATGTCGCCATTTTGTTTGTATCTGTATCAACCTGTGGCAGCAATACGTAACGATTAGTTGCATCAAGTGTTGCACGTTTTGTGACTTTACTAGTAATCTCTATTTATATCAAGTTAGGTGTGTGTGTATATGCAAGCAATAAAGAAAGAAAGAAAGAAAGAATAAGAAAAAGAATAATAATAATAATAATAATAATAATAATAATAATAAGAAGAAGAAGAAGAAGAAGAAGAAGAAGAAGAAGAAGAAGAAAAAGAAGAAAAAGATCTGTTACTAGTAAGCGCCACTTCAAATTTAATAGAACTTATTTTTGTTTTTTATTTTATTATTTTATTTCGTTTTATTTTTTATTTTATTTTTATTTTATTTATTTATTTATTTATTTATTTATTCGTTTTTCAATTAGAGACAGCTCGTTATTCCATTCTGCGAACGAAGCTTAGATCCATTGCTAAGATGGTGGATGGGCACCCGCTGTAAAGCTGCTCGGAAAAAAATCCCTTGATTCAAAGAAAATAACAAAAATAAGCGTTATTATTTTTGCACCTAGCGAATATAGGAATAAAAATGTATGGCACAAATCTAAAAATTAATTAATTAATGCGATATATTTTATTATGGCTAAAAGTTCATTTTGAAAAGGTGCGCTGCACTGGAATTGGGTCGTCGAAGTTGTTCCAATTTCTTTGAGTCTCATGATACTCGATTGATCGCAAGAGAAGAATGCGAATCAAAACGCAAAAATTCAAACGAGACGAACCAATCAGAAAGTTGAAAACTTTCCACGTCATTAAGGCGTTTATGACGTCAGTCTTCAAAACAAAATGAACGTAAACTACATGTAATTTAATTCTTCCACTAGAGAAGAAGACGAAGAAGAAGCAGTTATTTTGATAGTTGACGTGATCAAATATCGATTGAGTTCATTTCCTTCTTTAAGGCGTTCAACCTGATCAAATTTAAAAGCGATAGTTTATTTTATTACAAATAAGAGAAACTCATTGGTTCAAATAGATTAAAAATGGATATTTTAGCAAAAAAAAAAAAAAAAAAAAAAAATGAGACGCAATCATATGATGTATAAAAATATATAACGATTTTGAATAGTTTAAAATAATAATTTTTTTTTTTTTACACAGTGATCACCACTTATCAAGGCCCGGAAGCCACTCAGGGATAAGGGTTATTGCAAGTACATTACGTTAGTGTGGAGATTTGATGAAGTGTTTAATTAGGGGGGTGGTTCATTAGGAATTTGTTAACATTGGACTTGAAGACATCCAAGTTGTAGTCCGGAGGGAAACAGGCAGACGGAACAGAGTTCCACAGGCGTGCAGTTCTAAGAAAGAAGCTTTGTTCATGGAATCCGCGTTTTGATTTAGGCACAGATATAGAGTGGGGGAAATTTTTCACAGTGGATTCAGCTAGACGGGTGTTTTTCGTGAAAGATTGGCGAGGGGGGACCAGGGATTGGAGTTCAGACGAGCACCTGTCATGAAAATAACGATAAAACAAGGATAGGCTCGCAACGTCTCTTCTGTGGGAGAGAGGTTGCAGGGTAGAGAAAAGGGCACCCCCCACTAAACCACGAAGTCTATTTTGTAATCTGTCAAGGCATGATAGGCTGTTTTTGGCAGCTCCTGCCCAGATATGGCAACAGTATTCCATCCTTGGAATTAAACATTAAAAGAAAAGGACTATTCGTTTTAAATAAAAATAACTATCACTAAAAATCGTTAAAATTTTGTGTTCCTCAACGCAGAAAAAGAAGCAATTTATTGCTGAAAAAAAAATACAGTAGATATAAATTTCATATAATAAAATATAAGAAACAATTAATGACAATTAAAAGTCGAATAAAATTTATTTGATCATCAAATCAACAAGTAAGAACATGCGAAACATACAGATTATTGATCTTTAGACCATTGTATTTCGAAGCTTGATGCTTCTCATCAGAAGAGAAGAAAAGATCGAGGTTATTTTATTTTTTTTATCAGCGATTAATTTTTTTATTTCGCTCCCTGGGCGTTTTCTCTTATTATAAGAGCCACAGAGCTTACTTGGTAAAAGTTAAAAACAATAGTGAGGTAGAGGGTATGGGGAAAAAAAAAAAAAGAAAAATGATTTCACATGAATGGGTGGTCGAGTTAAGAGAATCAATGGCGGTAAAATCCACAAAGAAAAAAACAAAAAGTTGTCAAAAGTCCGGTATCCAAAAGTAAGAATCCAAAGGAATCGCGTTACTGGAAGATATTTCGATGTAATCCAAAAGGCAGAATTCCGTGAAATAATTCACAAATGGGTACAAAGAAAAAAGAGTGAGTTCAAAATATTATTATAAAAAGGAAGATAGATTGGGCGGAGAATGAAGAAATGGAGAGATTTCAAGACGCTACTGCCGTGGCCGAATTTGTAATATATATATATATATATATATATATATATATATATATATATATATATATATATATATATATATATATATATATATATATATATATATATATATATATATATATATCCAGTAGAGTTTAGTTTCCTAGAAGTACATCCAATGAAACAACATGTGTCTACCAAAGAGTGCTCAATGAGTGAACAGAGCAGGTATATTAAATTTATTTATACAAGCATTAATGTATATATATATATATATATATATATATATATATATATATATATATATATATATATATACACACACACACACACACATATATATATATATATTAACATATAGGTATTTAAATTTTATGATTTGAAAAGGTTAATCTTCAGATATAGAATTTTTTATTGTTTGAAAACAAAGAATACAATTGAATAAATCTGTTTCCTTAACCCATGAGTTTTCGATGTTTATTCATCTAACCTAGTACCTTGGAAGGATTACAAGACGCGTTGGATCTCTTTATCTCCTTACTACCAGGAATTTCCATTCCAAGATTTAGCATTCATTTTGGATTTAAAGTACAATATCCTTTTTTTTCTGCCTCAATTTTACTTATTCTATTTACCTAAAACGTTTTAAAAACGTTAAAAACATTAATTTTTCTATGTTTATTGCTTTTAGCAAATGAGGTGCAAACCAATAAAAACGCTTGCTAATATTTTTTCCTCTGAGGAGATGAATACTCATCGAAAACTCATGGGTTAAGGAAATAGATTTATTCAGTTGTATTCTTTGTTTTCAAACAATAAACAATTCTATATTTAAAGTTTAACCTTTTCAAATCATAAAATTTAAATACCTACATTTTGATTAATTTGCTCTATCCTGTATATTGAGCAATTTTATTTAGCTGGGATTGTCGTATATAAAATATTACATCTAATAATATTTTGTAAGACTGAAAATCACTGGATTTGCATACCAGTAGATATATTTCATTTCATTATTCTGAAGTATATATATATATATATATATATATATGTGTGTGTGTGTGTGTGTGTGTGTGTGTGTGTGTATGTATGTATGTGTGTGTATATATATATATATATATATATATATATATATATATATATATATATATATATATATGTATATATATATATATATAATATGACGCTATTGTTTCCAGAGTTTAAGTAATACATGAAGATTAACGAGGTTAATACAAGAGTGCCCAGTACTGAAGTAGAGCGGGGTATACTTTTTATTTGCTTTTACATAAGCAGTAATGTTTTGCTACACAATCATGAGCATGTTTCGGTTAGCTAAGTAACATTGACTAGAGATCTATTCAGGCGATACAGCTTATATGAAAGCAAATTTTGTAATGAAAATATCAGGTCTTCCTCGTTACAGATAGTTAATATCAGGAGGTTCCGTTAAATTTTGGAAAAATAAGATTTGGTTGTATGTAAATAAGACCCAACAAGGTGCGAAATTGAGTCTGTTTTGAGATATAGGAATGAATGGGGCGGGGGGTTAAGGAACGAGATAGAGGTAATGGAAGACTAGAAAGAATAATGTTCGTATGCGTTTGTGATGGCCGCCCTAAATCTTAAACGTACTAGTGTGTGTAGGTTCAATCAGTAGGGGGGGGATGTGAATTTCACATATCTAAGCTAAAAGGGGTTTCAGATTTAATCAGGGTTATTCAGTTATAAAATAACTTTATTATACAGATGTCATGTTGCTATGTTTCATGTTTAGAATATTTTAGAAAATGGCCCCTGTTGATTCAATTTTATCAAATCATTAAATCGTGAATATAGTTTTCCTTTTAAAAAGTTTGTCTTCGTTTAAAACGATGTGCACAGTAACAATTGTTTTTTTTTATTGTTTGCTGAAAAATAAACAGTACACATGACCGAATTGTATTTTTTTTTAATTTATTTTTTGTGAATGTGTTTTATTTTTATTTATTGTTTTGTGAATGTTATGAACCATTTTAAAAACGACCGGAATTTAGTTGAATGTTAGAACACAAACATTGTGACTTATTGGGTCAGCCATTGAGCTCGGGTTTGTTTAAATCTGGAAAAATTAGTTTTTAAAACTAGTTACAAATATAAAAAGATAAATAGACAACATTCCAAAGCAGTATTTCCATCTCTCTCTCTCTCTCTCTCTCTCTCTCTATATATATATATATATATATATATATATATATATATATATATATATATATATATATATATATATTTCTTTTCAACTACCAATCAAATTGTATTACTCTCTGTGGTGATATTCCCTTTTGTTTATACTGGACTATTCGAACCTTTAATTTTCCTCTCTTTCTTACCTTTGACGTTTAATAAGCACACACATACACACGCGCGTGCACGCACACACGCATATATATATATATATATATATATATATATATATATATATATATATATATATATATATATATATATATATGGTAAGGTGATTGATAATTTATCATTCAAAATTAAAATTAAAAATTAAAAATCCGTTTCATAAGAAGGAGCACAACAAAGCCAATAAATTGTACGATCGTTTCGGAAACGATGTTTTTTTATTTCCGAAACGATCGTACAATTTATTGGCTTTGTTGTGCTCCTTCTTATGAAACGGATTTTTAATTTTTAATTTTAATTTTGAATTATAAATTATCAATCACCTTGCCAAATATAAAAGTAGCTCTAGGATATTTGCCTATTGAGCTTGGGTACATTGGCTTTACAGCGTATTTTAATTTAATTAGTATTTTTACTATAACATTAAAATACACTCTGCTCAATAGAAATTGCACACACACACACACACACACACACACACATATATATATTATATGAAAAAGGCAGAATTAAGTTGGTGCAAAAATAATGTTTTTTGACTTAAAGTTGAACGTCAATAAACGAGGTTATTTTTGCACCAACTTAATAAAGTTTAAGCTCAATGAATGTCTTTTCAGAGCATATATCGTGTAATATAATAGCTTTCAAAGTTCGAAAAATCAATTCCTCTCAGTTGGTAGTTTATTACATTTCAAAATGGAAATTATTACAATATTGTTTCGTTTGCAACTAACAAGTCAAATAATGTTTTCGTCGCATTTTTAGTGTCTTTTCTACAGGATATATTCCTAAAAACGTGGAAAAAACATTATTTTGAACAACTTACATAGTTCAAATAAGTGACACTCATCGCCAACATTCTTCTCGTTATGAAGATAAGCTTTCCACTGGGTTTATCTTAATGCCTATTTTCGTATCTTTTTTTTTTCGGATTAATTTTAAAGTTTTTAATTTTTGTATAGCATCTTATTTTATTTTATATAATATTTTATTTTTTATTATTTATTTTACTACCTTCGTGTTATATTTTTTAATTAATATCAATTGATGTATATTATTTAATTGGAATTCATTATTTAGATGAGTATTATTTATTAATTTTATTTATTGCTGACTATAATACTCATCTTTTCTTAGTTATTGTTTCACGACGTTTCGGCCAACTATTCCTCTGGCCTTCGTCAGGTGGTAACCGCGACGGATAGGAACTCTGAATCCCCTGACTGCATTCACTGCAATTACTGGCTTCCGTAGTTGTCTCACCACGTTTTGGCCAAGTAAGTCTCTGGCCGGCTTTGGATAGGATTGAAACCTCCATCTTCAGACAATTCTCACCGTTGATTCTCTACGGTTCCAATCCTATCCAAAGCCGGTCAGAGGCTTACTTGGCCAAAAACGTGGTGAGACGACAACAACTACGGAAGGCAGTAATTGCAGTGAATGTAGTTAGGAGATTCAGAGTTCCTATCCGTTGCGGTTACCACCTGACGAAGGCCAGAGGAATAGTTGGCCGAAACGTCGTGAAACAACTAAGAAAAGATTAGGATAATAGTCCGCAATAAATAAGAATTAATTAATTGGTGTATTTATAAGCTATTTTTCGGTTAAAATACTTATGCGTTCCAATACTTATGCGTTCAAATACTTATGCGTTCAAATACTTATGCGTTCCAATACTTACGCGTTCAAATACTTATGCGTTCAAATACTTATGCGTTCAAATACTTACGCGTTCAAATACTTATGCGTTCAAATACTTATGCGTTCAAATACTTATGCGTTCAAATACTTATGTGTTCAAATGTTTTACATTAGATTCGAAACTACACGTTTGATTTCCTGTTGTTTACTTTTATGAAGGATTTGATAATTGGTTTGATCATTAAAATTAATTAATTTGATAAATTTAATTGTTAACCTCAACAGTAAATATAATATAAATGGTACTTGTACAGTTTAGTCAAGACATTAAAAAATGAAAATATCGAAAAAAAATTAAATTGTATGTATCCGTTATAGAACGAAGATCTCCGAAAAAAAAATTTCACTTAATTTCATCAAGTAGTTTTGTTTTTTTTTTGTTTTTTTTACAGCGGAAAAACACGTTTTTATGAGAGCGCGTTGACGGCCATCTTGGAATTTAAAAAATTTGTTTGAATTTTAGAAATGACAAAGGGAGATAACTCCAGTTAAAGCGCTGACACCCCTTCCCATCTTTAATACTAGCCTTTCTTCCTAAAAATCGAACATTTTGCTCGGTATCATAACAAATTGTTTTTTCACTGTAAAAAAAAAAAACAAAAAAAAAACTACTTGATGAAATTAAGTGAAATTTTTTTTCAGAGAACTTCGTCCCATAACGAATACATACAATTTAAACTTTTTTCGATATTTCATTTTTTAATGTCTTAACTAAACTGTACAAGTACCATATAAATTGTTATACTTATATGTATTTTTAAATTTTTTTATATCGCTTTATTTATGTTGAACGTGCTGATCTTTCAGTTTTAATTATTGGATATATATTTTTTTTTCTTTTTCCTTTCCTTTGTAAACTGTTAAAGGGAAGCAACCTGCGTCGATTCACTTTTTCAAATTCATTTACAGCTTATTTATTATAATTGAACTTTTTATTTAGTTGAATCCAAAGTTATTTATTTATTCGTAAAATTATTTTGTTGACTTGTTAGTTGCAAACGAAACAATATTGTAATAATTTTCCTTTTGAAATGTCATAAACTACCAACTGAAGAGACTTGATTGTTTGACATTTTAAAGATATTAATCCCACACGCACACACGATTTATTATTTTTTTTTTTTAAACAATAGATATTTTTAGTCTTATTATCGTCAAAAATAAAGGTCAATTAAATAGTCCTGTGATCAATGAAACGATTTTTACTTTTTCAAGTATATTTATTTAAAATCGTACTGTTTTAGTAGATGGGACAACATAATTAGATTTTAGGGGCAATTCATTTGAAAAATAGGTAAAGTAAAAAAAAAAATTTTCCTTAGCGACATCAAATAAATAACCCATCACCATCTTTGCTTATCGAATAAGCACATTTTTAATGGGTGAAAAGTGATAACGTACGAACATTAAATATTTCAGCATTATTACCAAAATATTCTGTGAGATTTTTGGGTTTTTTTTTCAAAATTTGCATGGATTATTGAGTAATACATAAATACCCGAGGAAATATTAAATAAACTAACAATTATATAAAAATAAAATAAATATAATAAAGTAAATAATTCAAGAAACAAATGAATAAATGTAAAAATAAATAAACAATTAAAATAATCTCATAAATAAATAAACAAATTAATGAATAAATAAGTGAAAAATAAATAAACAAACGAATAAATAAACAAATAAAATATATGGACGAATAAATAAATGAACACTTGAGTAAATAAACAGAGAATTAGTAAGCAAACAAATAAATAAATAAACAAATAAACAAATAAATAAACAAATAAATATACAAATAAATAAATAAACAAATAAATAAACAAATAAATAAATAAACAAATAAATAAATATACAAATAAATAAATAAATAAACAAATAAATAAATAAATATACAAATAAATAAATAAACAAACAAATAAATAAATAAACAAATAAATAAATAAATAAACAAATAAACAAATAAATAAATAAATAAATAAACAAATAAATAAATAAACAAATAAATAAACAAATAAATAAATAAACAAACAAATAAATAAATAAACAAATAAATAAATAAATATACAAATAAATAAATAAACAAATAAATAAATATACAAATAAATAAATAAACAAATAAATATACAAATAAATAAATAAACAAATAGATAAATAAATATACAAATAAATAAATATACAAATAAATAAATAAATAAACAAATAAATAAATATACAAATAAATAAATAAACAAACAAATAAATAGATAAACAAATAAATAAATAAATAAACAAATAAATAAATAAATAAATAAATAAACAAATAAATAAATAAACAAATAAAATCTATTACATAAAAGGCAAAATGGACGCGCGCGTTCTTGTATGTCCACGAAAGGACTTTTTTCGTCGGGCTTCTCGACAAGATTACTATTATGGATAACTTTCCTTATACTTCCTAGATGAGTATCCTGTATCTCTATAAAGCCACCATTCGCCCCCATGTATGGAGTATTGCTGTCACATTTGGGCTGGTTCATCTGCTACTAGTCTCTCACTCCTAGACAAGGTTCAAAAGAGAGTCGCCAACCTGATAGCTCCTGAACTGTCATCTAAGCTTCAGCCCCTGTCCCATCGACGAAATGTAACATCCCTCAGCCTGTTCTGCAAGTATTTTAACGGTGAATGTGTGGCACAATGGCTAGCCCCTTTTTAAGGGAGCTAGGGGCTTCTATATTAATGAACCTTGTGCCTGATTTTGTAATAAAGTTAAAAACGTTTGAAACAGGTGTTTGCGATTTTGAAAATGTTCTGCTATGACTGAAGCCAAGAATGACAGGTTGTTTATAATAATGAATCAAGGCAAAACGATATAAAACTTAGAGATTGAAAGGTCAAACTAGGGGAACTCGTCAAGAGGCATTCGAAAACAAAACAATGTTTAACCTGTATGAATATATCCTCTCTCTTTTTTATGTCTCTCTCTATATTTCCTTCTCTATTTCTCTCTCTCTCTCTCTCTCTCTCTCTATTTCCTTCTCTATTTCTCTTTCTCACTCCCCCCTCTCTCTCTCTCTCTTTCTTCATTGAAAGAGAGAAATGAAATATAATTTCATTGTTTTAAAACAGTTGAGACTTGCATCTTATGCGCGACGAACACACATAGCAGCTCGGCGGCACGCGTCGGCTCTCAACGGGTTTTAACTAAAAATGTGCTCCTCATTGTTAACTGTTAAATAAATTATATATATTTTTTTATAAAAATGCATTTCTTCGCTATTTTTATACAAGTATTCGATTTCAGCATACCATTAATGCCGACGATAGAAAGCTGCCTGTAACGACACAATGAAGAAGCGACCCATGCCAGACAATTATAGCCGACGACATATCGACCCGTTTTCGTTTATGTTTCCACCATGTATCTATCGTTTAGATATCCTTGCATATCGTTTATTCTCCGGGGAGCTGGTGTCGTTCCCAAGACGTTCCTCGACCAAGTAACCCGTCGATAGTACCATAAATGCTCCGACGAACTGCAAGCACTTGTACCCCTTCGACGTAAATACCCCCGACAAACCCAACAAGCAGCTAAATCCCACCCCCTTCACAGTAGAGATCCCTACATGCAAGAGGGCCTTCTACTCCAGTAGTTTCTTCCCTAGAACTGCTAGACTTTGGAATCCCCTTCCGGGTTCCTGCTTCCCCAACTGTACTTATATGCAGAAGTTCACGTGTAACGTGAACCGGCATCTTGCTGCCCAACTCTCTACATAGTATCCCTGTAGCTTATGTCCCTGATATTAGCCCCTACACCAAAATGGCAATGTGCCTTGTTTGGGGTGAAAATGTAATAAACAAAATAAATAAATAAAATAATATTTTTGATTTGCGAACGGACATCATCTCTATCTTTATTTTGATCGGTATTAAACAAAATCCTCCCGTCCCCTTCTTTCCAGTGTTTGTCTTTTTCGTATAAAAGCGAAACTGATCAAATCAAAACACAAGCGCCTCCTGACCTTCCTGCCGGGACTCCAGAAGGCAATTAGCTTTGATCAATGTGGGGGAATACCCTTCACATCAGACAATTGCTATTCATTTAAAAACTGCCAGAGTTCTCCCCCCCTTTGGGGGGGGGCTGGTTTTCCTAAACATCATGGGAAAACAAATATGGCTGAAAGCTTAGCTGACCTACAGCCAGAGTTAAGTGCGTGATTCTTATCCGCTATGGCGTTATGATTGAGATCACTAATTTGAACGCTTTTTACTTACGTCCCGTGGTGGAGTAGCGGTAAGGTGCTAGCTTTTCTTTCACTTTCTTTTCCGCCTTCGCGTCATGAGTTCGAGCCTGCCTGACTACTACTACTTTTTTTTTTCTCAAAACACACTTCCAAACATCCAGGCAACGCCGGGCACTCCTGCTAGTAAATAATAAATCAACAAATAACTAAATGAATAAACAAATGTATAAGCCAAAAACAAAGAAAAAAATGAATGAAAAAATTAACACACAAATAAATAAAAAATAAGTAAACAAATAAATAAAAAGACTAATAAATAAACAAATGAATAGGCACACAAACAATTAAAAAAAAACAAATTGTATGAAAAAATAAATAAACGCATAAATAAAAACTAGACAAATAAACAAACAAATAAATAAATGAATAAACAAATAAATAAATATCGGAAATTAAACTTTTTCCGGAAATAAAATTACCCACACATGCTGTAAATATCGTATGCAACAATTCAAACTATTCCTCTTGGAGAATTCGAGCCAATCAAGTTTGATCAACAAAATTTGGAACAACGCGTTTTAAAATATCGAAAATCATTATTGTAAGTGCATAACGGGAGCAGAAACGGGTAAAGGCCGAGTACTTGGATTCGGCATTTTCGGCTTTTACTCGCTTCCGTCCCAGTTACGTGACTAGTTCAAAATGGCTACCGCGAATTATTTGAATCAATTTTGCGATTTACGGTAAAGTAAATTGAATCAAATCATCTTTCAAGTATTAAATATTATTTTTTATATGTATCGTGACCCCATTCTTATTTTATACGCTGTCTTTTACTAGTCCCTCTTTCTCCCTCTCCCCTTTTCATCCTCTCTCTCTCTCTCTCTCTCTCTCTCTCTCTCTCTCTCTCTCTCTCTCTCTCTCTCTCTCTCTCTGTTTACAGCTAAAGGGAAAGAAGGAAATACAATTTTTTCCATAGCCGATTATATACAAAAGGGACTAGCATCACATGTATTAATACTATTTAACTCGTAGTTGGAGAGGAAACAAGCATGCAGAGAGGCGGCGATGAGGAAAACAGATATGAAACAAAAATACGCTAATTTTTTTATTTTTTTTAATTTTTTATATTTAAGTAGTGAAATTTCCATGAACAAATTGTCTTTCCAATAATTTCCTCTCAATGGAACGCATTGCCACGAAACTGCTTCTTCTATCTTTTTCCCACTGTTCTCATTCTTTCCCCGCATATGTTTTCTATCATTCTATATCTCTCTCGTTATCCCCTCTCCTTTCTTTCTTTTCCTCACACACGCGCTCTCTTTCTCTTTCTCTTTTTTTCTTTCTTTTTCTCTGTGTGTGTGTGTGTGTGAGAGAGAGAGAGAGAGAGAGAGAGAGAGAGAGAAAGAAAGAGAAGGGTGGATAAATCAAAGGGTGAGAGAAAGAGAGAGATAAAGAGAGATTATTAGAAAGAGTGAGAGAAATGGAGAGAGAGATAAATAGAGAGAATGGGAGAGAGAGAGAGAGAGAGAGAGAGAGAGAGAGAAAGAGGCGGAGGAGAGAGAAATGTGTGTTGGCGATATTCCAAGTGGTAAAAACCGGTTCAAAATCTTTTGCCAACAAAATATGTCGATGTGAACGTCAACTCGGCGCGAAATTGGAAAAAAAATAAAAGAAAGAAAAAAGCTGAAAATTGTAAAGATTTATGCGTTTAAAGTCCAAATCATGTGACCAATTCAATTCATTTGAAAATGTTCCGTTTCAATTCGCTTTTCTATTGAGTTGGCATCACCTTGGCATCAGCTTGGCATCGTTGGATATCACACACACACACACACACGCGCGCGCGCGCGCGCAAAAACACACACGAAAACACACACGAAAATGCACACAAACGCACTCATACACCATTTCACATCTTACCCAAAAAAGAGGATTTTCTCCCGAAATATCAGTCATTAAAAATAAACGCATATTACAGGAAAATAAAACCACTCGCTAAAATTTTCTATTTCCGTTTTCGTTTTCTGTTTTGTAAACATAAATATATTTACGATGGTTACACCAAAAGAAAAGCCTCTTATTTTTTTTAACTCAAAAGGTTGAAGAGCTACGAAAACGGGAGTAGTACCATTAAAACGAGCGACATTTTGTGCTCCAAAATTTACTTTTCTACATAGTCACCATCAGTCTAAATGCACTTTTGGCAGCGATATTTTTCTGAATGTACACTTTTTGAAAGCCCTTCGTATTTAGGAGTTGCTATCGAAACCGTACTATACTTCTTAAAGAAAGAAAAAATATTAGAATTTAAAACTAATGCTATATTTATTGATTGGTTCCGTTTGATATCAATGTGTAAATTATGTACGAAAAGTAATGCTTCCTATTTTTTATTGCCCCCCCCCATGGATCAGAGAGGATTGCAAATTGCATTGTTATCATGACTGAACTTATGCATTCATGAATTTTATGTTTCATCTCTCTGTTGTAGATATTGACAGTGTGAGACTCCTGTCATGGACGTGCGTCAGAAGTAAAGACGCATCATTAAATTCCTGGCAAAAGTGCTTTGAGAATGGTGGTGACTATGTAAAAAATAAATTCTGGAGCACAAATGTCGCTCGTTTGCATGGTACCACTCCTGTCTTCGTAGTTCTTCAACTTTCTGAGTTAATAAAATAGGAAGCTTTACTTTTGGAACGATCCTTGTACTTCTCATGATTGGATGAACTATTAAATGCAATAGTAAAGTGCTAAGATAATGCGCAATTACTATTTATTATTGTTGGAGCATGTTATTCGAACGTAAAATTCTTTGGGATGTATGACACGTTATTTGAATATAAAACTCATTGATATGTGTTCATTTGTTTTCGTGTCATGTCTGTTATAGAGCGTGGTGTCATCAGCATATATACCCATCTCACAGCCAATTTTGTCAAGGAGGTCATTTATAAATATTAGGAATAATAGAGCTCCAAGGATAGACCCTTGAGGCACTCCCGCATTTGTATCATATTGTTTAGATGTATGACCATGGAGGACAACCTGGATTTTTCTCTTATCTAAGAAGTATTTAATTATGTTGAGTATTCTTCCAGTGATACCGTATGATCTGATTTTCCTGAGAAGACCTTCATGCCATACCCTGTCAAAAGCCTTAGATTTACTCTCCTCTGTTTTGTCTAGTGAATGGTATATACGTTCAGAGATTACAGTTAGGAAGTCTGCTGTAGAACGGGCTTGCCTAAATCCGTATTGTTGGTCGGTCAGAAGTTTAGCATCTAGATGATCCTTGTACTTCTCATGATTGGGTGAACTATTAAACTGCAATAGTAAAGTGCTAAGATAATGCGCAATTACTATTTATTATTGTTGGAGCATGTTATTCGAACGTAAAATTCTTTGGGATCTATGACACATTATTTGAATATAAAACTCATTGAATAAAAGGATACGCTGTTTCAAAGTAAAATTCAACTCATCTAGATGATCTCGGTTGAATTGTGGATTTGGATACGAAATGACTAGTTTCGTTTAATCCCGTTAAGACTCAGTTCGTGTCTTTCAATCGTAGACATGTCCTTTTTTACTCCAGAAATTCTTATGGATAGCTCTGCTCTCGAGGAGATCGAACCTGAAACTGCTTGGTCTTTATTTCTTATCAAATCTTTCTTGCAGTTCATATATTAGAGCCGCTGCTTTTTCTTCTCGTAAAGCAGGGTTTCTCTATCACTCTAAACATGTTCTCACGCATGAAGCTCTATCTCTACACGTCTACTATCTGACCATGTATGGAAAACTGTTGTTATTTTTGAGTTAGCGAAACTCTATTCCATTTGAAGGTTCTTGAAATGGGCACAAAAACGTATCTGTAATTCGATTGACTCCCCTCCTTTTCTTCTCTACAATCTCTCTCCAACTGACGAGATGTTTCTAGCCTTGGTCTTTTCTATAAATACTATTATGGCACGTGTTCTTCAGAATTTTTTTTAGCTATTCCCCGCGTCCTTTGTACCAGCTCGTTTGATTTGTTGGTCTAGTAGTCTCCATCAAGTCACTGGTTTGGTACTTATAATACAGCTTGCCATTGCAGCAGCTTCTTTTCGAGAATTGCAGGCTTGTGGAACTTTCTTTCTGTTCAGTTTTCCTACTACCTACAGTCTTGGTCTTTTTCAAGACTAAGGTCACTAGCATCTCTTGTCATTGCGATAATTATATTCTGTTCTTATTAGCTGATTGCATTAGGTGGCTTCACACATTGTTTGGAGCGATATCCATAAAAAACATTTTTGATTTATAGGATACCTTACTTGAAAGTAAAATTCTGTTGAATTATAGGCACATTATTGGAAATAAAAACTCTTTTAAGTAAGACCGTTTTGAAAAAATATATTTGAACTAGCAGGTCGCCCGGCGTTGCCCGTGGTAAAATACGCATAAATATTATATCTATATATTAATACGATAGCGTGTGTGTTCTTTTGTGTGTCACGCTTACATCCGGGTCGTTTAATTGTGATGGTCTTCTATTTCTTGCCATAAATAATTTTACCAGGTATTTTGGTTTCGGTTTCGATTATAGCTGATGGCACTTAAATCATCTATTTTTTTTTTTAATAAATAATTTTATTAAGAATTCTTCACAAGTTTTGGTTTCGGTTTTGATTATGGCTCGAGGAACGGGCTTTACCGGGCGTCCGTGCTAGCTTAGATAAATACTTTTGCAGTTTTAAGAAAAAAAGCTACAATAATATCAGAGTGTCTATATTTACACTGAACATCTACAGAATGCCAACATCAATATATTACATATGAATGAATCACCTGTGGAATTTCCATAGGTCCCGCTAGTTTTAATTATACAGAAACTGAAACATGTACATGAAAGTATTATTTTTTTTTTCTAAACCGTTCACTTCTTGTAGGTCCTGGATATGACCTTAAACTATATCCAGTGGTGAGGCCCCATCTTGCGGGCTTTGGGGAGTGTGAAGCCACGCTTTAATTGCCATTGCTCCCAGGTCCACTCTGGCCCGGAGTGGTAGTACCTGTTAGGGTCCAACTATGGGTTAAATAGAAACCGACTTGAAAACAACAAATATATTCTATTAAAAAATTATTCTTCAAAATCTTTGGATTCGGCGTTAAATAACCTGAAAAGGGTTGATATGCCGTAAAACAAAAACAACCAAGCAACCAACATCACTTCTTGTAAGTTAAAAAAATAAAAAAAAATGAGCTGAGATCGAAACCAAAATCTGGAGACAGAAGTCAAGTACGATAACCCTTAAACCAACGTGACAGTATTCTTAAAACGTGTTTTAAAACTACCTATTCTTAACATAAGTAATCTGTCATGTGAACTATTCACGCATGCGCATTCATGAAACAGCAAACAGATAAAAATCCGATCACTCCCACGTAGTAATTTTTCAATTTGGACCTCTTAGCAGCCCTTCCTTCCGGATGGAAACGGATTAAAAAAATTTCCACATGTCTGAATGTCCTATATACCAAATTTCAAGTCTGTAGATAAAAAATTCGTAGGTTAAGAAATGTCCTCACACACACATTCTCACTTTTATAGATATGTAGATTAATTGGTGACATTTTTCACTAGTATGAACGAATATATTATTTGGGTTCAGATTTGTATTTAAGCCTTTGTTAAAACGCGCATCATCGTTAATAACAAAAAAGCAACAATAACTGAAAATGGCTACTAATTAACAACCGATAAAGTTGTGTTATTGAAAGCAAGACAAAAGAGCAAATGGCGAGGCACCATTGAATTGCGAAGGGAAAATCTGTCGTCTAATTTATCACATGGCAACATTTGAAAATATAATTCTTCAATTTTATAATACACAATGGAATTTAAAAAAAAAATGTCTGTACTCGTAGATTAATGGGAAACATTGCTTTTGGTTTTTGTTCGCGATTCTTAACAGACTAGTTGAATTTCTGGTGTTTTCCGGGTGTCAAATATGGTGAATATAAATTAAATATCCGAGAACATGTATTCTTTGGATCAGCGAAAAAATGTCCACATACCTTCTGAAACTGTCACTATAATTTATAATCTAATTATTACTATATAGTAGCACGCACACACACACACACACACACACACACACATAAATACAAACATGTACACACACATATGTATATATTAGTAGAAAACCCGTCCCAAGACGAATGTAACCAATAAATATAGCATTAGTTTTATCAAATTGATATATGCTTTGGGCGATGTACTTTCAGAATATATATATATATATATATATATATATATATATATATATATATATATATATATACTAGCAAAAGTGAAAATGCGACTGTGGAAATATATTATTGCTGGCTGGAATAATAATGGTAAACTTGAAGAGTTAGGTATTTGAGAGGCAGGTCACTGCCATTGTCTGAAGGAACTGGTTTTCTCTTGTCTACAATTTTTCAATGTCAAGTACGTTCACTCGATCTACCAATATGTACCGCGTAATGGGTTTTACAGTTCTCACAAATCAAACAATCTATTCACGATTTAAAGGGGGGGGGGGAAATTTCCAATCGATGCTCACGATTTCAGTTCAGTCTTCCGGCTCGGGTTTTTGGACAACTGAAAATTATTTATGTTTCTGATTTTTTTTTTTTTTTTTTTTAGATACAGATTGATAATTTGTTTAATTGAGATGATTCGGACTATTATTCGTATCCCTGCTGTTATTCTTACAACACGCGCGCGTACATATACTCATATATATATATATATATATATATATATATATATATATATATATATATATATATATATATATATAGTCATCCACATACAGTACTGTTTCGCTGTTTCACAGCTCATCAGTGCGGCTAGACAGGCAACTACCTCAAGCCCGGATTGAAACCCGACCGTTTGTACGGCAGTCAAGGCTCCTAACCATTACGCTATTGGCGGCTGCTTGAACGAGTAGTGAGTTTAACGATGTTTTCATATCGTCCGAAATACCTCCGCTCGATTTGTTTACACAAACAGCGTCGCTTATATGCTAATGGTAATTCGTGTTTCACTTCTCAATATGCTCAACTCAAGGTGAGGAGCAATGAATAATCCATTGAACTTTTGAATAGTCAAGTCGCTGCCTGATGATATCTGTTGTTTGATTGAAACAAGTGGCTATTTGTAGCAGCGGGATGTGAGCATGTTTATATAACAATAAACAAGTATTATCAGCTTTTTTTATTGAGCACTATCTAACAACCTCGTTGAATTCATTAGTCCATTACTTTTGAATATAAAAAAACCCGAGTATATATATATATATATATATATATATATATATATATATATATATATATATATATATATATATATATATATATAGCCTTCAATGTTTTGCTTTTCATTCTAGCTGATAGTACTAAAGACATTTTTTTTAACTTTTGAAATAATTACTATACATTGAGTATAATATAATATAATAATCGATAGAATATTGGCTCTATAATATGAAATCTGCATGGAATATGCTAGTATATATAATGGTTGTATAGATTGGCTTCCTAGATGTAAATCTAATGAAACTCGCGTGATTATTAAAGAGTACTCAATGCAGGACAGAGCTGGTATATAGTTTGTTTATTATACAAACATTATTGGTTACATATGTGCGTACATGTTTCAGTGGAATTCCAATTCAAAGATACCACTTGATTTTGGTATGATGAAGTGGTATCTTTGAATTAACCAATCATGTTTGTATAATAAACTGATTATATATATATATATATATATATATATATATATATATATATATGTAGATGCTGTTTTTTTTTGGGGGGGGGGGTTAGCGATATGTTTTTTAATGAATTCAATTATTTACGAAAGTGCATTTTTATCTAAATGCGAGTTGGGAATAATTTTCCCTTTTTAACCAATTTGGTACCATCACATGGGGAGCGGTATATATATATTATTTTTAAAATGTAATTATCCACTGACACGTGTTTCGTCGTCTACGACTCATCAGAGTGGCTGTATCTAGCGAGATTCGAAATCGGGACCCAACGGCAATGAGCCTAAATTTCGGCTTCGAATCTCGCTAGATACAGCCACTGATGAGTCGTAGACGACGAAACACGTGTCAGTGGATAATTACATTTTAAAAATATATATATATATATATATATATATATATATATATATATATATATATATATATATATATATATATATATATATATAAACTTTAGTAAATAGATAAAGGTGTTTTGGAACATGTTAAGATGAAAGAATTTTATTAAAAGACGAAAAAAATACTCATTCAAATTTCTTTTTCTTATTTCTTACTTTTTCTTTTTAAAAATTGAAATATTTCTTATTAATTTCAGACCGTATCAGATCTATCATCCTCTAAGAAGTTTTTTTTACTTGTTTTCTTTTCTTGCAAGTAAAATCCGATTTTATATATATACTAGCATTTCAGCTCTGCGTTGCCCGGGTGTTTGGAGGTGTATGTTGAGCAAAAAAAAATGCGGTAAATTTTTTAACTTTGACCCCTATTATTGCCCCTTAACACTTGTTGTTTTGAGTTCAAATCAAGTTATTAAGTTAGATCCATGCACAAGGAACCTATATCTAAAATTTCAAGTGTTTAGATCAAAAATTGGCGGAGCAGTTTGGTAGAGTTCTCAAAGGTCAAATCGTTGAACTTTGACCCCTTAACAGCCAAATTTCTGGCCGAAAACAAATTACAAAGATTTTCCCAAACCTCAGTACCCTGTATATCGAAGTTCGGGTTTGTAGACTGAAAATTGACAGAGTTATTGCGTAGGGAAATGTACGCAGATACACAGACAAACACACACACATACACAGACACACACACAGACACGTTCACTTATATATATATAAGCACAAAAACTAGGAACTCGAGACTTCTGGAAAATCTACAACAGTTTAGTAAATAATGGGCAATCAACAATTCCCCCACTAACCAACAATCACGACGTTGTCTCCTCGGCAACCGACAAGGCTAACATGCTTGCCAGTCGGTTTGCCTCAAACTCCACACTGGACCCTTCCAACCACCCCCTACCTGACTTTCCTATGCGGACAGACGCCACACTAGACGATCTGAAAACCACCCCTGCTCAGGTGCATGCTATCATAAAAAACCTTGATACCTCAAAAGCATGTGGA
This sequence comes from Euprymna scolopes, assembly GCF_053919585.1. NCBI lineage: Eukaryota > Metazoa > Mollusca > Cephalopoda > Sepiida > Sepiolidae > Euprymna > Euprymna scolopes. The sequence continues at coordinate 16,239,452 of NC_136510.1, read as the reverse complement.
CCCGATCTTATCCCAGCTGTGCTATTAAAAAAGTGCTCAGCCGAAGTAGCTTCAGTTCTCTCCAAACTCTACAACAAATGCCTTAATGAATCTTGCTTTCCGGTCTGTTGGAAAACTGCTTCTGTTGTACCAGTATTCAAGAATTCTGGCGAAAGGACAGACCCATCAAATTATCGCCCCATTAGCCTCCTCCCACTTTTTGCCAAAATATTTGAGACCATAGTTAGCCATGCTCTAGTCCATCATCTTACAGATGCTAAACTACTGACTGACAAACAATATGGATTTAGACAAGCCCGTTCCACAGCAGACATCCTAACTGTGATCTCTGAACGTATATACCATTCACTGGACAACGCGGGGGAGGGCAGAGCGGTAGCTCTAGATATATCTAAGGCTTTTGACAGGGTATGGCATGAGGGTCTCCTCAGTAAAATCAGATCATACGGTATCACTGGTAGAATACTTAACATAATTAAATCCTTCTTAGATAAGAGAAAAATCCAGGTTGTCCTCGACGGTCGTACATCTAAACAATATGATATAAATGCGGGGGTGCCCCAGGCTTCTATCCTTGGACCTCTATTGTTCCTGATATTCATAAATGACCTCCCCGACAACATTGCCTCTGAGATGGGTATATATGCTGATGACACTACACTCTATGGCAGGAACGACAGGAAGACGAATGAACACATTTCTAAAGAAATGGCAGAAACACTAGAGGAAGACCTCCAATCTGTAGTGGAATGGGGACAAAAGTGGTTGGTCGCGTTCAATGCTGCTAAGACTAAACTAGTTTCATTCAATAATTACAAGAAACCCTCTCTACCACCCATAGCAATGGCCAACGACTCTTTATCTGAGAGTCCATCTTTCAAACTCCTTGGCCTAACGTTCACAGGAAACATGAGCTGGAACAATTACATTGAAGGCATTGCCAGGGCCGCTGCAAGAAAGGTGGGCTCTCTCTACCGTGCTAGAAAACTACTAACACCCGAAAGTATCCTGTACCTCTATAAGGCCACCATTCGCCCATGTATGGAGTATTGCTGCCAAATCTGGGCTGGTGCATCTGCTACTAGTCTCTCGCTCCTTGACAAGGTTCAAAAGAGAGTCGCAAACCTGATAGGCCTTGAACTGGCATCTAAGCTTCAGCCTCTGTCCCATCGACGAAATGTTGCATCCCTCTGCCTTTTCTACAAGTATTTTAGTGGTGAATGCTCTGACGAACTGCAATCACTTGTGCCCCCACGACGTGTGCACCCTCGACAAACCCGACAGGCTGCTAAATCCCACCCCCACACTGTAGAGATCCCTAGATGTAAAAGATCTTTTTACTCCAATAGTTTCTTCCCCAGGACCGCTAGACTCTGGAATTCCATTCCAGGTCCCTGCTTCCCCAACAGTACTGACGTGCAGAAGTTCAAGTGTAACGTGAACCGACACCTTGCTGCCCAAATCCCTACATAGTACCCCAGTAGTTGTTGCCCCTGATAGTAGCCCCCTACACCAAAGTGGCAATTTGCCTTGTTTGGGGTGAAAATGTAATAATATATATATATATATATATATATATATATATATATATATATATATATATATATATATATATAAGAGAGAGAAAGAGAAAGAGAGACAGGCAGACAGGCAGACAGACAGGCCGAGAGGATACTTGAAATACTTTTCATGAACATAAGGAGACATTCCCACTTTTAGGGGGATTTGTCTTATCTCCATCCCTCTTGGAGAGGCACATAAATATGTTTTTAATGACCCATCAAAATAAACTAGAATGTTCAGCTTCAAGAATCTGAGGGTTTCCGTTTCCTACACAATCGCCGCTAGACCCCCCCCCCAAAAAAAAAAAAATTGAATTGAAGACAAGACAAATGACAGCATTATTATGAGACACTTGTAAAAATGCTTGTTAGTCAGACTTGCGTCGGCCACAAGGGAGAAGGAAAATGGTGTCGTGTTGTTTTCGATTGTAATTAATTGCGTCTTCTAAACCTAACACGCCCTCATCAGTGTACTCCACTCGCAGGTCAAGCGATAAATGGTCAAAGTTATCAGTCAGCTGGCATTTACCTCTTCATCCCTTTGAAATACGATGAGACATACGGTCTATCTAGTGTGAAGAAACATGGCGTTTTTCAATGTCCAGCTGCAAAATATCCTATCTCTTCAACACCTCATCATGGATGTTTTTATTTGTTTTTGTTAGCGATACTTTCTTGAATGAATTCAAGTATTTATACGAAAGTGCATTTTTACCTAAATGCGTGTTAGGAATAATTTTCCCTTTGGCCAATTTTGTACCCCCTAAATGGGGAGCGGCATATATATTATTTTTAAAATATAATTATCCACTGACACGTGTTTCGATATATATGATGATTCGCTAGATTCAGCCACTCTGATGAGTCGTGGACAACGAAACACGTGTCAGTGGATAATTATATTTTAAAAATAATATATATGCCGCTTTATATATATATATATATATATATATATATATATATATATATATATATATATATATATATATATAATTTCAAGGTCATCAACAAATATATATATAATTTTAAGGTCATTAACATATACATATATAATTTCAAGGTTATCACCATATATATATAATTTCAAGGTCATCACCATATATATATATAATTTCAAGGTTATGAGGGGTTTTCGAAGCATGAAAACGATGTTGTTTTTATATTTAATATTTTATTGTTTATATTTTAAACGGTTGTCCACTTTTGTTTTTAAAAAAAAGTAGCGAAATAAAAATGGAAGACGTTAAAAAAAACTTGAAATTTGTATTTAGGGCAGCGTTCATTCATTGCACATATTATGTACAACATAATCACGTTGAAACACCGGTTCTCGCTGGATCACCGAAGTTAAGCAATGTTGAACCTGGTCAGTACTAAATGGGTGACCATTTGGGACTTCCAGATGCTGTATGTGCTCTCCGCTTATCTCGGCATTGTTTCCAGGCGTCTTGGATTTCTCCTTGCCACTGGACTCAAACAGTGCCGATTCAGGAGAAGTGTGGTTGGGATTGCGCAACCCTTGCCTCACAATTACATGTGCTACTGCCCCTACAGGGGGTATCCTTTGTCTTTCGAGACTGAACGGAGGCATCGCATTCATTTCAACAATGTTCGAAACAGTTTACGTGAATAATTTCTACTGTTTATGGAAGAACAATGTCGCATTTTTATTTTTTATTTTTTATTCTTTTAAAAATTTCAACGCACCAAAAAGATTAATTAAATAAAAGATACACAGTTTTTCTTCAGCGTCTTTCGTTTTAATTTCGCTACTTTTTTGTGAAGAAGAGCGAAGAACCGCTTGAAAGATAAAAAATAAAATATTAAATATAAAAAAACACCGTTTTCATGCTTCAGATAATCCTCATAATCTTCAGATTACTATTCTAGAAGCATACGTGAAACTTTAGCTATATATATATATATATATATATATATATATATATATATATATATATATAACTACTTCATTGACTCACATAAAATTAATATACGAAAGTATAGATTTGTGCGTAAATTTTAAGTATTTACTTCAAAAGTGCTCAATACGTAGGTAGAGCTAGTTAGTAACTTATAAAGTATATATGGCGATTAAGCTACACTGAATATTCAGCGTTTTATCCACTATAGGATTCGTCAGGCTTAAGCTACACTGAATATTCGGCGTTTCATCCACTCTAGGATTCGTCAGGCTTATGCGCATAAGCCTGACGAATCCTAGAGTGGATGAAACGCCGAATATTCAGTGTAGCTTAATCGCCATATATACTTTATAAATTACTATCTCTCTCTCTCTCTCTCTCTCTCTCTATATATATATATATATATATATATATATATATATGCCGAGTTTTATATATATATTCAGTGTAGCTTAATTGCCATATATACTTTATAAATTACTATATATATATATATATATATATATATATATATATATATATATATATATATATATATATATATGCCGAGTTTTATTTTTATTTTTAGTGAATTATTTATAATTACATTCGACATGAGTTATCTCCCTGAGAATCTGGAAGGTGAAGGTTCAGTTCTCATTGTGGGCGACACTAAAAATCCAACTACGTATTACTTCGAACTTCTACCCAATAACGGCTGATGGAACGAAAGCATGCTATCCATATGGATTAAAAAAAAAAAAGAAGTTATATTTGAAATTTCGTGCAGATTCCCGCGTTCGATAGAAAGATTCCTAAGTGTGACAAGATACACCTGAACAAGGTCGAAGGTTAGGTCGACCGACAATTTGTTCGAACAATACTTAAGATGAGAACAGTAGTTTGAATAATCAAAATAATACGAACTAGAGAGACCTGTGGAAATACCACAGCGGCATTTTTCACGTGCAATATATTTCTGCTGGGTAATCTGTAGACGTTCAGCGTGAATGGAGGCTCCGCAATATTATTGTAGCCCTTTTGTTAAAACTGTAAAAGTATTTATCGAAGTAATCTGGTTAATGTAGTGCCAGAATATATTTGGTTATTACAGTTTATCTCCAATATCCTTATAGGGGTCTGTAACATATTTTCATTGTATGGACGCCCAGCATGAGCGGGAACCCCACAATATCATCATGCCATCTTAAGGCAGAACAGATACTACTATTAGATCCTGGCCAGAAGACCAAGAAGCTATATTTTAGTTTCATTGACGACCCAAAAGTGACATCATTTTTATTTTATTTTATTTTACATTGCGTCCTCGATGATCGGGAGATCCTATTTATTAAAAAGGAAGCTAGGAACATTAAATTAGCGTATCTATATATTAATTTAATGTTCGTGGTATGTTATCACCTTCTATCCTCCTGTTTAATAAATAGGATCTCCCGATCGCATAATTTATAACCTGGAAACTGTGCCACACGTACGTACATACATCAAAGGTACTACGTTATTAATATATAGATTATTAATCCTCATCTAAAAAAAAAATCAGAAACAGGATGCAGAATGTTATTTGTGGATTTTCGGAGAGAGAGAGAGAGAGAGAGAGAGAGAGAGAGAGAGAGAGAGAGAGAGGGGGGGGTCTCTGGTCGTGAACAGGTTACCGAAGGAAAGAAAATTCAAATACCGATTGAAGAGTTGAATTGAAATTGATTTCTTTTTTTTTTTTCTTTTTTTTTCTTTTTTTGGACAAGAAACGAAAAACGTGTGATGAATTGGAAAAAAAAATGTTATTTGCAAAAGAGAATGTTCGCTGCCTGCACCTGCTGTGATACGTCTTTGATAGATTTACTTTAGAAATCAATTTTTGCCCATTTTGTAGTATTTATCTCGAAAAACAGTTTTGGCCAGTTTTTTGGCATCTATAGTCTTATACATCTTGTTGACAATAAAGTCCTTGCGGATTTTAACTTTTAAATTCAAATGAACAGATCTCGGTTCAAACAAAAAACATATTGATTGAAATAAGCGCCATCAGAATCAACACATTTTTTTCCAACGCAAAACAAGTGTATTTATGCCAGTAACGTAAAATAATTTTCGTTCTGGTGCCGATGAAGTCGCTGAAGGAGTTTTTGATATCGCTTAGGTTTTTGAAGCATTTCTCACGCAAGAAGTTGTCGAGATGCTTGAAAAGTGATAGTCGGTAGTCGAGAGGTCTAGAGAATATGACGGATGAGGCAGAGTTTCGTAGCCCAATTCGGTGAATTTCTACAGGGTCTGTTTAGCAACATGCGGTCGGGCATTGTCGTGGAAGAGAATGGAGCCATTTCTGTTGACTAATACTGGGTGTTTTTGTCGAAGTTTCTGATGTATTTCATCCGTTTGTTGACAGTACTTTACCGCCGTAATGGTTTCGTCTATATTAAAAAAAAAAAAAACTGTAATGAATGAGATCAGTCTAAGACTACCAAATAGTCAGTATGACTTTCTTTTGGTGCAACTCTGACTTCAGGAAGTGTTGTGGAGCTTTGTCGGCGTCTAACCACTGAGCTGAGCGTCACCGGTTGTCGTAAAGAACCCACTTTTCATCACAAGTCACAACACGGTCGAGAAACAGGCCGTTCTTGTTGCATAAAAAGAAGGGAAGATGACACTTCATAACGACGTTTCTTTTGGCTGTCGTTCAATTCGTGAGATTCCCATTTATTAAGTTTTTGTGCCTTTCCAATCTCGCTCAAGTGGCTGGAAATCGTCGTATACGTTACATTTAATTCAGAAGCAAGTTCTCGAACAGTTGCGCCTGAATTGGATTTGACTAAGGCTCTTAATTGATTGTTGTCAACTTCCGATGGTCGACCATTAGGCTCATCATCATCTCGTCGCCGCCACGAAATTTATTAAACCACCATTGTGCTGTGCGTTCAATAGTGGTTCCTGGGCCAAACGCTTCGTTAATATTGCGAGCTGTTTCAATAGTTTTTCGACCTAGCTTGAATTGAAATAAAAAAAAATGCGCGAATTTGTTTTTATCCACTCTGTATTCAATGTTCTGCAAAGAAGACATAATTGTTTTAAAGCGATTTTAATTTAAACAATTGGATAGGGCGAAGAATGCTCTTTAAAATGATATATAAAGTAAAGGTATTATAACGAAAACTTATTTGGAAATACATTATTTGAAATCAAAATTAAAAAGTTCCGCAAGAACCTTCTCGTCATCCTAATAGTAATATAAATGCACAGTTGAGCACCTGATGTAGGTATAAGTGCTAAGTAATTCGCAATTATATTTCCAGTGTTCACATCAAGGATTGAACTTTCGACTAAAACAAATCACACACACACACACACACACACACACACACAAATCACACATCACACACATATGTCCGTATATAATTATAAATAATTATTTTTAATACTTACAGACATTACTGTTTTATCCTTCCAAAAGATCTGCTCTATCGTTATTTTCATGGGAACTGCTCATCTGAACTCCAATTTATGGTACCCCCCTTTGCCAAACTTTCACAAAAGGACACTCGGCCAGCTACAACCACTATCAATGATTTCCCTCCCTCTCTATCTCTGCCTAAATCTAAACGAAAATTCCATGAACAAAGCTTTTTTCCTAGAATTTCCCGCCTGTGGAACAGTGTTCCACTGGCTTGTTTCCCGGCCGATTACAATATGTTATCTTTCAAGTCCAATGTAAACAAGTTCTTGTCTCATCCCCTTAAATAATCCAAATTCGACCTAATCTACACCATTAACGATTACTACACTTCCTTTTTACATTCATTAACCCTTATCCTCGAGTGGCCTTCGGGCTTTGATAAGTGACTCCCTTCTAAAAAAGAAAACAAAATCATCAATACAGGAAGTTACGATTGCCGCTAGTCATGGGATTCGAACCCCACAATGAAACCAGGGTTAGACACATTTCACTTTGTACTACTTATATAAATTAACGGAGGGTAACATGTTCTCGTTCCGTCAGCCGTGACTGGGTAGAATACCTAAGTAATTCGTAACTGTAATTTTAGTGTCGACCGCACCGAGGATTGATAAAATTAATACAGTAGAACCCTGGGATACGGTGGCCCTAGGATAGTTTTTTTTTTTCGGGTTACAATGTGTAATACAATATTTTTCCAGTCCCTGGTTACGGTATTTGCCCCGCTTTACGGTGTTATTTATAATGTTATTTGATTATATACATGTGTATTATATACTGTACTGTATTTTGTTACTAATTTTTTATGCCGTATTGTTACAGAAAAAAGGGATGTCTCCTTTTCCTGTAAATAAGAAGAACATTAGATAAATGGAAAATGAGATTAGGATTCGCATATATATTCTGATAATGCTAAGTCATTTGTCAACCTGATGCAACCTGATCAAGCAGATGCTTGTGGCAGATGAATTTTAAGAGAGATTCAGCTCTAAGTTGTTAATAGGTGAGAAGGGGCAGGGTTTAGTATAGTAAAATGACTACCTCTCTCACCGCCACAACGTTATTTGAAAAAAAGAAGGATAATTAAAACGTCTGGGTGTTACAAAAAAAAAAAAGCTGTCCCCTTTTCCTGTAAATAAGAAAAACATTAGATAAGTAGAAAAAGATTAGGATAAGCCGAGATTCGAACCTTGTAAGCAAGGTTCAAAATAGATTTAGAATTTGGAATGTTAAAATTTTGCTATTGTTAAATTCCATATAAAATATTGTTTGTATTGTAAAAAGAATTGTTCATTCTTTTATGAAAACTGAATTAAAAAGGTCAGCTAAAAAGAATGAACAATACAAATTAAAAATGTATTGTAAAAAATAGTTTAGTTGAGAATTCTTTGTTTGCAGAAGTGTGTTTTGGAAACGGTGTTTAGTCACGTGAGTTGGTCACGTTTTGGAACCACACATCTGACGTCATAGCAAAAAGGGAATTTCTCAAAATAGGGGCTAGTTTTAGTCAGAGTCGACAGTCAGGCAGTCAAGTTCGAATAGTCAGCAGAGTCGGTCGGAAAGAGCTGACATGGTCAAAGGAGGGTCCCCTCAGAGGCGAAGGGGTAGAAGTTTAACCATGTAGAACCAATGTGAATTCCTGACGTTAAATCATTCGACCGGTCAAATGAAATAAAGAACATCATCGATTTTTGTAACTGTTGTCTTCGTGTCGTCATTCAACAATTGAAGGTCATGTGTTAATCATCTTTAATGAACTTTGTATACCTCCTTCCAAGTAATGTGTCCCCCTCCGCCATCATAAGTAATGATTCACCAGTCTGATGTAAAAAAAAAACAGTAATACACATTCATTCAATAATGAATTCCCATCTCACTCTGTTATAAATGTTCCCCTCAGTATCGTCATCATCGTTATCGTTAATACGATCCCAAATATGAAACCCCCTGCTATACAACAGTATCTCGGGGTTCTACTGTACTTGGTAAAATATAGTTGTGAGTTACACTCTTCTTGAGGTTGAATATTCGATACTCAGTGTGGATGACACTAAAAATACAATTGCGAATTACTTCTACCCAGTTATGCCTGACGGAACAAGTGTATGCAACCCCCAGGGATTAAATACAGGCTAACTTTTGAAATTACTGATTTCTACAGAAAGATTCCCGAGTTCGACAGAAAAATTCCTGAGTTCAACAAGAGAGATTGAAGTTAATTAACATTTCTATGAAAATAGTTTCCATTGTAAAATGTTAAATATAAAACTAAACCAAATGCGATAAATTCGTAAGTGCTAACAAATACTTAGATATTTTTAACAATGGATTTATTTAAAAGCAAATTGTCACACAAATGAATAAAATATACCTGGCTCCACCATTATATCTTAGGTTGCGTCAGTTACATCTTTCTATTGTTCTACCTTCTTTAAGCCTAAATTTCTTTTATAGACTCAATCAACAATGCTTCAAGCAAACTACATTAACCTCTTGAATGAAATATATTATAAAAAAAATATATCTAAAGAAACATAATTATTCGAAAAAAAAAAGTATATGCGATACATGCATAAAAGTAAATAAACATATTTATTCAAAAAATAGTTTAGGGATATTTTTTTTTTTTTTTTTTTTTTTTTTTTACATTTTCACCCCAAACAAGGCACATTGCCACTTTGGTGTAGGGGGCTACTATCAGGGGAAACATCTACTGGGGTACTATGTAGGGATTTGGGCAGCGAGATGTTGGTTCACATTGCACTTGAACTTATGCAAGTCAGTACAGTTGGGGAAGCAGTGACCTGGAATGGAATTCCAAAGTCTAGCAGTTCTGGGGAAGAAACTATTGGAGTAGAAAGATCTTTTACATCTAGGGATCTCTACAGTGTGGGGGTGGGATTTTGCAGCTTGTCGGGTCTCTCGAGGGTGTTTACGTCGTGGGGGCACAAGTGATTGCAGTTTATCAGAGCATTCACCATTATAATACTTGTAGAACAGGCAGAGGGATGCAACGTTTCGACGATGGGACAGAGGCTGAAGCTTAGATGCCAGTTCAGGGCCTATCAGATTTGCGACTCTCTTTTGAACCCTGTCAAGGAGCGAGAGACTAGTAGCCGATGCACCAGCCCAAATATGACAGCAATACTCCATACATGGGCGAATAGTGGCCTTATAGAGGTACAGGATACTTTCGGGTGTTAGAAGTTTTCTAGCACGGTAGAGAGAGCTCACCTTCCTCGCAGCGGCCCTGGCAATGCCCTCGATGTAATTGTTCCAGCTCATGTTTCCTGTGAACGTTAGGCCAAGGAGCTTGAACGCGAAATTAGCTGTAACCGTCTACTTCCAACACTTACCGACGATTACAATGAGTGAATATGTTGCATTGCCTACATTTTTTATATTACGTGGGAGTTTACTTTTTTTTCTTTTTTTTTTCACCATGTGATATTTTTTTTTTTTAGCGAGGTGACAATGGAGGGGTATGGATAATAAATAAAGGTGAATATATTATCGATTACACTTAAAGATTCATTTAAATATCATAGACTTCTTTATAGTTAAAAAAAATGCAACACCCAAGAACAACAACTTGAACACTGCGTTTATGTATATTAAAAAATAGTCTTATTTAACACAGTTTCTTTTTTTTTTTTTTTATCATTAACTAGTCTGGGTGCCCGGCGTTGCCCGAGTGTTTGGGGGGGGGGGGGTTGAGCAAAAAAAAAGTTGTAGTAGGCAGGCAGGTAGGCAGGCAGGCTCGAACCTGTGACGTGAAGGCGGAAAAGAAAGTGGAGGTGTGCGTAAGAGTGTTGGTTGAGCAAAAAACAAAAAAACAAAAAAGAAAGGAAAATTGCGAGTGCAAAAAAAAAAAAAAAAATAGGAGTAGTAAGCAGGAACCCGTACCGCGAAGGAGGAAAAGAAAGTGTAAAAAAAAAAGTGACGTGTTTGCTGTTGTGCCTATTGCCAAACCGAAAGTGACGTAGGTTTAAATTAAGGCTAGTGAATCGAAAAGTGGTGATGACATTCGAAAATATCGGCGAAAAAAGCGACCCCTCCCTGTAGAAAAGTGCTCAGTTGAGGGTGAAGGATTTAATGCTTTTAGCCAATTTTTCGATATTTGTCGTCCGAAGGAGCGAGCTTCAAAATGATATCCATCTCGTGAAAATCCGTCGCCTCTGTCGAAAGTTTTAGGCAGACATTCATCCATCCATAAATACATACATACATACATCCATACATACATGATGGCAGCAACTCGTTTTCGAGTATTGTCATTACTTAATATATCTCTGGCTCAAATGACACAAACATGAGCGCAACTAGCAGCATGTGCCGGACGGTCACTTCTATGAACCTTCTATAGTCCAGCACATCCACTGATGACCGGGTCCAAGCTGAACACCTACCAGGCCAGACACTGGAAGTTCCAGAGCCTTTATTGCCATTCACGCCCATATCTGCATCAGTCCTCATTGAATATCCGTTTGCCGTTTCAGGCTACAGCCAGCCTTTTTGTTATTGATGAACACACTGATTGCAAAATGTGTATTCCATTGCCTGTGCTTGAAGCTTTTTACAGTGAGGAAAGACTCTGCACTGAGACAATCCCTCTCTTTAAACAACTGCCACATTGAACCAAAAAGAAGAGCAAGTCAACATCATTGGAAGCAGCAGTCGCCGCAGGTTTTATATCAGGGTTTTCCTTCTCCTAAAGAGGTTGCCATCACCACGGCTTACGGGAGCCTTCTCCACCCACCATGCCATTTGATCCATGACTGGGACTTAGGTTACTGGGCCCTAGAGCATACTTCACACGCCGGTGGGTCATGTATGCCACAGCTGACAAGGTCTAAGCTCCTCTGGAGGTTTCTGTCAGGGTTGCCTCACCCTTAGCCTTTGGTTAAAAGAAACTTGGCACACAAAGCAGTGGAGGTCCAGTTATACGGCGCTGGACATTCGCCGTTCATCAGAGCCCCGTCTGCGTGGCAGTGGTCACGACGTGCAGGTGGGGTTGATTTGTCTGGGAGAAGCACAGTATTACGCTAAGACATCTGTGTGCTTTTAGCACACATCTACACCAGACCTTGACCACCAATACATACATACATACATGATGATTGATGATTGCAACGTCTTGCCAGACGAGTGCCACTCCCTCGGACACTTAAAATCCATGAGCCCAAATGCCTAAGGGAGTATCTATACAAAAAATGATGTTACAGAGTCTTAGCTTTGTACGACAGCTAAATCTCTTTCTCGGTTCAAAATGTTGAAATCCAGCAACAAGCAAGAGCAAGATAGCCAGCAACAAATTAAACTGCAGACCAGCTTAATGCGGGTACTGGTCTCCCGCTTTATGGTTTTTTTTTAATCAGAGATTTGCTTCTTCTAGAAAGGTTGCCTTCACCATGGCTTACGGGAGCCCTCTCCACCCCAACACATATATACATACACTCAAATATACACGGTGCTAGTTGGCCGTTGACCTCCAAAAAGGGTTCATTCGCCCTTTGAAAGGTCTTGTTTTTAATCCTTCAGCGAGACTAGCCGCCCTCCTCACCAAACAAGTCTGGTGGGGGAACCAGTTTAGTCGCCGGTGACCCGACCATAAGGCAGGTAGTAACCCAGTACATACATACATAAATACATACATACATACATACATACATACATAATTACATACATACATACATTTAAACAGACAGGTAAGGTTTATATTATAGATAATGTGAAGTATTAACTCTCTTTTGCTTGGTAAACCATTACGAAATTAAGAAGATTGATGTCCATCAATATGGAATTAAAATCCAGTATATATTTTTTATTATTAGAGCAGGCTTAGAAATGTTTTCATGTAGACGGCTACGTATAAATCCATGTCTGGATAAAAGAAAAAGATTTCAAGAAAGCCAGATCACCGACGGTAAGCAACGTTAGCCTGGCTAGTACCAGATGGATGACCATTTGGGAAGGCTAGGCGCTGTATGTACTTTCTGGGAATGTTGGGCGTAGGGCCAGCACCCTCAACCCGAAAAAAGAACTCAGTCGTTACAAAAGCATCTACAAATTTGTAGATGGCCTATGCCCCTCCAGGGGTACAAGGCTATGAGTGGATTCATTGCTAGTTGGATTAATAGAAATCCCTTGGTAAGGTATTTATCCATTAGTGTAAATCATCTCAGCATGTGTATTTCCTGGTACGTAATTTTTACATCTCGCAATGAAGTTAGGAGGACAGATTTATTTTGGGTACTACGCTATTTTTAAATTCAAGTTTCTCGGTGTCTTTTTTTAAATTTATTTAATTGTCAGTTGGAAGCACAGAATACTTACAAAACACCCTACTCTTCCCATCCTAAGAATGTCTTTCGAAATAATAACGTCATTATTTCAGTGCAGTACCAAAAATACGTAAGTACCTAAAGTATTTATCCATTAGCGTGAATCAGATGTCTCACTAAACTGATTTTTCCCGTGAACTGTATTTATAATCGAAATTGCAACACTGTTTGCCTCTTTACCGAACCCATATGCGAGAAGACAAAAATTAATCCCCGTAGAATTTACATGGTTTTGGAAGGAAGCACGCAGTGAATATTCCGCCATCTGTTTACGTGGGCGAGACGGTGTTCTTTTAGATCTAGCGTCTATTTTAAAACTTGAAATAATTTCAATTGAGTTATTTCCCTTTGAACGCATGTAGCGATTCTGTTTGTGAAATAACGATTCGCTACAAGTTCAATTATTGGAAATTGATTTCCATCAGTTTCCACCATTTGCTCTGACACTGATTTGCCACTTTCTTGTAAATTGAGCTGGAATGAAAACAAATCGAAAAAGTGAATGAATGCCTTCAAGAAATTATCATGTTGAAAGTATTGATTGAAAGTAGTTTTCTTTCAGTGATTTTTTTTTTATATATGTGCGTCCTCGTAAATCTATGAAACGCGCTGTCCGTTAATGGTTTATTACAGTTAAGTCCGAAATATCATTTTCCTTTGCCTATCACATTTAGAAATTACATTTTTATCGCTAACAACGCAGATTGAATGGACGTATCTTAAGAACAGATTGAATGGACGCAACTTAAGAATGGATTAGTTCATGTTTGTTTCGTTCTCGGTTCCAAAACGTCCGACCTGAAATCTGTTTATTCGTTTTCGTAAACGAGCTACTCAACATGGCGTCTGTTGGGTTGAGTTGGGTTTCAATCTATTTTATAATTTGAAATCAAAGTAAATTTCTTTTTTTTTTTTTTTTTTTTTAATTTTTATTCGCCACTCAACAGGAGCCTCACATTGAATTGATCCACATTCTATTCACCGACATCAGTTCAAAGTTTTCAAGGTGTGAAGTCGTTGGCTCAGTGGGTAAAGACACAGCCTATGAAAACGGGTCTATTGAGCACATCGGCGCACTAATAATGTTATAAACATGCAATCATCCACCCATTGTAAAAGATATCAACTTGTGTGTTATAGTCAGCTAACGTACTTCCTAACTTCCGGCGAAGCGCTACCGGAAGCGGTGACAAGGCAAATCGTTTTTTTTTTTTCTCTCACGCCTATATCTCCCTTATGCATGTACTCTCATTTTTTTAGTACGTTTTTCCGATCGTTCTTTCTTATTCATTTATTTATTTAATAACTAGCGGGCCGCCCTGCATTGCCCGGTCGAAAAATACGCTTAAATATGATATTTTGATTAATTCAGATTTCGTTTGGACCCAATACATAGTTATGATTTAAAAAGTTTTTTTTTTATTTGGCTCGTGCGCCAACATCAAGAATCGAAACCAAAACGTTTAGCTTACGATTAATTTTTTCCTTTGACGTTAATGCATGAGCAATGAAGTCATGTTTTCTGAAAGGCTAAAACTTAGAAGAACATGAACCAATAGCTATTACGTTACGCATGTATATTCATAATGCCGTTGTTCGACCTTCACCTGGCAAATTTCATTTTTTTTTTTTAATTTTCACATATTTGCACCGATTTTCCCAGGCTAAAAACCAAGTATAAAGTTTTGCATCGATTCGAATACCCTATTTATTAAGTTTCATGTCTGTAGACCAAAAACTGACGGAGAATTTTTTTAAACAAATATATATATATATATACGCAGGCATAAATATATATATAGAAAGATGTTTGTGTTTGCTATAAACTTTTTACGCAAATATTATGCAAGTATAAATCATGTAGAATATCTGCATGAATATAATTACACGTAATAGTTAACTAAAGAGGATTATCTTATAAGAAAAGCGAAAAAACTAATAGGGAATTAATTAAAATGAATGGCTAAAAGAATATGCAAATTAGATAGATCTTTTGCTCGTGAATGCAATTCCAAGATCAATGTATAACAAAGTTGTATTTTCTTTTTAAATAAATAGAATAAAGCGTTTTTAGTCGCGTGCAAGCGACTCTATAAGTCACTCCGTCGATCGGTCTGTCCGTAACACTTTTGTGCTTGGCTTTTTTTGTTAAGATCAAAGATCTGATATTAATAGATGCTGTTCTTAGCTTTTTAAGATCAAAGTGTAGCATCTGTTCCGGCAGATACTGCAAGCTAGGACTAGCTATGACTAGCAAAGACCAGATGTGGGGGCAACCCCACATGCCTGACCTTTAACCAGCTCCCATTTCCCACCTCTCGGGAGCTGGTCCCCTTTTCCCCTTCCCCCTCCCTTCACTCCTCACATTAAAAATTGGCCTTGTGCCTAATTTGCTCGGTGGGGGAGCAAATAAATACCATCTGTTCCGGCAGATACTGCAAGCGAAGACCATATGTGGGGGCAACCCCACATATAAGACCTTGGTCAATGTAGGGGCAACCCTTCATACCAATTGTCACTATCCAGCTCCCCTACTCCCCGGGGAGTTGTTCCCCATTTCCCCTTCACTCCTCACATTAAAAATCGGCCTTGTGCCTAATTTGCTCGGTGGGGGAGTAACTAAACACCCTTTTCTTGGCCTTTTGGCCAAGATCAAAGTGTAGTATCTGTTCTGACTACATGCTGTACTTATGTTTGTAACTTTGTGATATAAAGTGGGGGATCACTTTTCTGTATTAATTTAATGTAAAATGATCACCCACTTTACAACCAGTCAGTCTCAAAGCCATTCAAGTCATTCTCCAGATTATTCAAGTTGTTTTTGAAGGATTCCAGTTATTTTTTAAGCATTCAAGTCATTCTTAAGGTCATCCAATTCGTTCTTAAGTTCATTAAAGTCATTCTAAGTCATTTACTTTTTATTTATTTAAGTCATTTCAGCACATTTTTCGGTCATTTTAGTTTATCTTTAAGAATTTCATGCCAATCCTACATTCACGCATTCATTCATTACACGAGAGCACGCGATTAATGGCTATTGGCCTTGTTAGTATGAATATCAATATACAAAAAATAAATTTCAAAAATAAAAATTCAAAAGAGTATGGATTGTTGAAAAGTTTTTTGGTCTTATTTTAATTAAGAATTATTGAATTTTTCGTTTTTTCTTTTCGTTTTTTATGTTTGTTTTTTAAGAATTATTGAAGTTAGTTTTTTCTTTTCGTTTTTTTTTTTTTTTTTTTTTTTTTTTTTAAGAATTATTGAAAACATCTTGTAAAATCTTTTAAAACTATTTTAGGAATATTATTTCGTTTTTTTTTTTTTTTGTTTTGTTTTTTACCCACAAACAAAGTATATTCCCGTTTGGATATAATAGACTATTATTTAGGATCATGTCTAACAGGGAATTGTTGGGGAATTGATCAGCGAGATGTCTATTCTCAGTACATTTAAAGTTCTGCATGTCAGTACAGGCAGAGTAGGTTACAAGGACTGGAATTCCAGTCTGTCAATCCGAAATAAGAAACTATTGGAGTAAAAGGCTTTCCGGCTTTTAGTGATCTTAATAGTGAAGAGGTGGTATTTTGTTACTTGTCTGGTTAGTTGGCAGTATGTATCGGGCACAAGAGCTCTGAGTTCATAAGAGCACATTCCATTAAAATAATTGTAAAATAAGCACATGGATGCAAAATTACGGTGATGGGGCAGAGGTGGGAGCTTAGTTGATAGTGCGACAACTATCAGATTGGAGCCTATCTTTTTTACCCTGTTTAAGAGGTGGAGATTAGCAGTAGATGTGCTAGCCCAGGTGTAGCAACAATACTCCATGCATGGGCGAAATATGGCTTTGTAGAAGTATAGGACACTCTCAGGTGTGAGTAATTTTCAATCACGGCAGCCCACCTTCTTTGCAGCAGTCTTGGCAATGTCCTCAGTGTATTTGTTTTGTTTGTTCTGATTCATGTTGCCCGTGTTGCCGATTATTATTATTATTATTATTATTATTATTATTATTATTATTATTATATACTGGGTGAACGTATCTATCTATCTATCTATCTATATATATATATATATATATATATATATATATATATATATATATATATTCGCCCGTTTTTTGTTTGTTCCCCCCCCTCGTTGTGGCAATATTTTAATCGTTTTTTAAACGTTAATAAATTTATTTTAGTGTCCCCGTACTTTTGGCACATTCAATAAGTTCCCCATTCTCTATTTTCGACATAATATTATTTTGTCCGCTATCGATTTTCTCCTGATGAGATAATAGCCGAAAGAGCTCTTGAGAAACTTCTGCTTATTATTTTCAAAACTATATATATATATATATGGTAAATTTGGTAATTAGAAGAGAGTGCTCAATACTATTGCAGATCAAATATGTGTTTTATTTTTTTATTACCGTTTTATCTGTTTGGTTACATATGTTTCGGATGTTGGACCATGTTTACGATCCAGCAGCCTCGTCAGACCTTACAGAAATGGTTGTTAGTATTTGGAAGAAGTGTTTTAGAAGAAATACGAGAGAAAAAAAGAAGATAATAAGGGGGAGGGAGACGGGTATCGACAATATTTCAGTTTTGAAAGTGGCAGATTCAGGTAGGAGTGGGTGGAGATATATGGATATAGGGAGGTGGAGGGAGAGAGAATGGTAAAGAAAAAAGAGAGGGGGTAGGGAGAGGAGGGGGGAGGAATTTCAATTTTAAGGTTTTACATTTTGACTGCTTTTTGCTTGTTCAGCCATGTATATGAAGTAGATGAGAGAGAGAGAGAGAGAGAAAGAGAGAGAGAGAGGGGGAGAAAAGGTTTGTGTAGGTTTCATGTGTTTGACAAGTACAAGGTTCCATTTAAAATTTTCGTAGTCGCTACAAGTCGACTTGTTCATTTCAGTTGACAATGAGTTGTTTTTAGGTAGTTAAGGATTAATACATACGCTAACGCACGCGCAAATATGCATACATACACATACATGTGTACATTTCTACACATCCATATACAGACACATACGCACATGCACATATATATAAACAATGAATAAGCAGACATACCTGCATCTATATGCAGACATACACGCACATACACACAATTATTGGAGGAATTAATGTTTTTGGCCAATTTTTCGATATTTGTCATCCAAAGGGTTGAACTCCAAAACGCCGATCTCGTGAAAATCCGTCGCCTCTGTGGAAAGTTTTAGGCATACATACATACATACATACATGATGATTGCAACGTCTTGTCAGACGAGTGCCACTCCCTCAGACACTTAAAGTCCATGAGCCCAAATGCCTGAGGGAGTATCTATACAAAGATGATGTTACAGAGTCTTAGCTTTGTACGACAGCTAAGTCTCTCTCTCGGTTCAAAATGTTGAGATCCAGTAACAAGCAAGAGCAAGATAGCCAGCAACAAATTAAACTGCAGACCAGCTTAATGCGGGTACTGGTCTTCCGCTTTATGGTTTTTTAAATCAGAGATTTGCTTCTCCTAGAAAGGTTGCCTTCACCACGGCTTACGGGAGCCCTCTCCACTCCAATACACACACACACACACACACACACACACACACACACACACACACAAATATACACGGTGCTAGTTGACCGTTGACTCAGGAAAAGAGTTCATTCGCCCTTTGGAAGGTCTTGTTTTTAATCCTTCAGGGAGACTAGCCGCCCTCCTCACCAAACAAGTTTAGTCGCCGGTGACCCGACCATGAAGCAGGTAGTACTGGGTTACATGGTACCAGTAGCATATGATATGACCTGACACAAGCAGGTAGTACGGGGTTACATGGTACCAGTAGCATATGACATGACCTGGCATACATACATACATACATACATACATACATTTAAGCAGACAGATGAGATTTATATTATAGATGGCTTGAATAAAGTTTAAAATACGAAAGACACATATCATGGTTTAATTGTGCTCTAAACAGAAACATTCATTTCGATCAGTCCCCTGTCTTATAAAAGCCTCACTGTTGATTTTATACGCCGGGCCCTTTTGCGTGTGCAATGAGAAAAAACCTCTCAGATGCATTTGTGATGTTATGCTGTATAAAGGTATTAACTAAAGTCAAAATCGGACTGTTCTTTCTTTAAACAGCATGTTTCGATCAAGCATTTTTATACGTATCGGAGGCATTACGATACACAATATATCTAATAACACACTCAGACGCATAAAGTATATTTGTCTAAAATTAAAAAAAAAATCGGTCTAGCCGTTTTGGAGTCCATAAGAACCCCCCCCCCACACACACACACACGATACCTTTTATATTTATGTAGAGACGTTCATTAACGTGCTAATAAAAAAGGAATGGAAAAGAGAAGAGTGTTTGTAATGGAAAAAGTCCACGTGTATGAAGGAAGACAAAATAACTTAAGAACTCCACGTGGCGTTAAATGAATGTCCTGTGAAAAGTGCTCATTTCTGAAGCAAAGTTCTGTTGGTAAGAAAGGGGGGAGAGTGTTCATTTATGAAGAATGTGTACCGTACGCCGGTGCTGAAGTCAGGGCCTTGTGTGTGTGTGTGTGTGTGTGTGTGTGTGTGTGTGTGTGTGTGTGTGTGTGTGTTCTTGACAAACTCCAGGGCCTCAAGAAAGAAGATTGGGGTTCGAAGAAGTGTCGTAAAAGTGTTCAGTTAGCTTTTAATCTCCTGGTCGAAAAAAAAAGTGGAAACAGACTGTGTGTTGATCCTTTTTATTAAACCAAACACAGATTCAAGTTCGTAAACCGCAAGCTGCTGCTGCTGCTGCTGCTGCTGTTATTGTCGTCTGCTACATATTTCTTACGAAATGAGATGTTACCAACATCAGGAAGTTGACGGTGGCTCAGTGGTAAGCGATACGAACTGACAACCTGGGTGTGCCAAGTTTGAATCAGTATCGTTCCACAGAAACACTTAAGGATGTTGGTAACCTTTACGTGGTCTCTCCTGTAAGTACCCAATATAATTCTAGAAATAATTCTTAATAGAAAGATATCGGGAATAAAAAAGAAAAAAACAACGAATACACATTAGTTTGCAATCAAAACGAGGCTTTCCGCTTAAAATTCCAGATGACTTTTTTTTTCTCTCTTCTATTAATTAATAGCATTATCGGAGCTTTCTAATAAATGAACATTTTTCCTGAATCTGAAATTACTGTTCGTCATTTTTCCTTGCTCTTTTTCTTTTTTCTTTTTTTTTTTTTTTTTTCATTTATTTTCGGATAGAATAATACCAGGAAGGCAAATGGTAAAAAAAAAAAAAAAAAGACTAAGTGTCTTAGAAGATTCGTTTCGAAATGAAGTAATCAATTCGTAGTTGTCAGTTTCATTTTAACTTCGAATTCAACAACTGTTTTTGTTTTTGTTTAACTTCATAATAGTTTTTTTTTTTAATCAAAATGCAATGGAACTAATAAAACATGCATTCATTAAAATATATGTCAATTCAATCTGCTATTTAAAAGAAGCGTGACAGACCAACGAACACACCTTTAAAAATATAAGCGTGACAGACCAACAAACACGCGTTTAAAAGACAATTAAAAGACAATTTTATTCTTCAACTGTACCGTCACTGACCCTTAACCCTAATCAACCAAACTAAACGTACCTTCTTTCCGGCAGAATTAATTCTAACTAGGGATGTCTAAAACAGATTAATACTGAAGACCTAAAACCCTATAAAATGTTTTAAATAACCCTGTGCACCTTTTCCCAGTAAGAAATTTATTTAAAATAAGCCAACCTAAATTGTTGACCCAGAATTACCGTAGTTATTTCCATTGGGTTTATCCTCGAAGTCTATAATCCCATTCTATCTACGTAATTTAGGATTATATCTTAACCTTTTTAGGGCACGTTTTTCAAATCCATAATACGTGATCTGACCAACTGTTCATCTTTGTATGGTCTTATGTAAATATTGGTGCTATGTCTGCCAAGTGCCTTTCCTGATAGCAGTAGCATAGACTCCCAGAACACAAACACACTCTATCTAAAACATTGGCACCATGCGTTTTTTTTTCGTTTTTTTTGCTTGTTTTTTTTTTATCATTGTATTTTGGGAGTGTACGGTTGTGAGATCACAGGGTCCCCCATTCGACAACAAACGTCGACCCCAACGCTGAATGCCGTGAATTTCGTCTCTAACACCTTCGCTTCTCGTTCTCATCGTATCGTTGTCATATATTGTGATGCACCGGGGAAACGAGTATAAAAATAAAATAGGGAGGAAAGGGAAAAAAGGGAACATTTTGGATTTTAATTAAAATTTATTTTAAATGTCACAGTCTAGAAGGAATTCTCCTTCATTGACCGAGGACAGAAAAGATGCTGTGCGGTACCAGAACCCTTTGCTCCTGTTTATATCTCCTTTTCACATTCATTTTTTTTTCAGCAGAAAATGATAGATCTTCGGTTAAACTCGTAAGCATCTACGGTTTTCTCCGAAGTTATTACGTCCCCCATTTAAAATAGGATAAAACCTTTTGTAGTTTCTATTCTTCTATTTTTCTAATTGTCTGTATTTATTAATTCTTAATTATTTTTTTCCTTCCTCAAGGTAACCTTCCAAGAAGTGATCGCTGAACCAGAGCCGTCGGTTTTTTCTTTGGATAAAATTTGGGTTCTAAGTTTTAAGGTAAAAGCAAATATTTTTTATGTCTTTTCAAAAATTGTCAAAATCGTGTTATTCAGTGCGTAATTATTATATTTTTCGAACGAATTAGATATACCTTCTTCTGAAGCAGTAGTTCCAAATCTTTTATATATATATATATATATATATATATATATATATATATATATATATATATATATATATATATATATATATATATAAGTGTGTGTGTGTGTGCATGCATATATGTCTGTGTATAATTACATGTGTGTGTCCCTATTGCTTGTGAGGGAATTGCTCCTATAGTCTCACCTCTTATCCTATATTATTTCACATTATTTTATTTTATATATATATATGTGTCTATACATTTATATATTTGTATATGTATATACGTGTATGCGTATAATTATAATTATACATTAAATTATTAAACCATTACTTATGATCAGTGAATCCCGCGCCTATTTTAACTTCTTCCCAAATTTTAATATTTAACTTCTTCCCAAATAAATAAATCTGAATTATCGTCTTTAAGTTCAACTGACCTATATTTATCTGTTCTAAAAATAGATTTAGAAAGACGATTCTCTATCAGCCCCCTTCCCTCTTTTTTTACTCTCCTCCTCTCTCAACTATGTCTATCTCTCTTTCTCACTTCATTTTCTTTTTACTTCTTTATATCCTTTATTCCTCTTCTCTGTTCTTATCTTTCTTTTTCAATTTCCTCTCTTTTTCTTACCACCCCAATTTTTTAGCTTCAGTATAAATCTCCACTTTAACATTTTCACTTGCCCTGCCCATTGCTTTTATTTTAAAATATTTATATAAAAAAAAACTGGAGCTCCACTTCTCCATGGTCTGATGTTTCTTTTCTGTGAGCTTAAATTTACCCTGGACATTTATAATTCTGTTTTCTTATGAATTACCAATCGATTTTCAATGGACTCATTTCGGATTTATTTTGCCCTGGATTTTACCGTCTTTCTCATTGGATTTTTACCATATCCACATTCTCCCTTTTCACCGTTTCCTGCTTTCTAAATCTCATTGAATCCCTATAAACTGTCTCTAACTGTCAAAGACTATTTTTGATGCAATTATGATTAATTTCATATTCGTAGTTTCCTTTAATGTATTAACCAGCAAAATTTATTGCACATTTTGCAAACCTCTTTTCTCTGATGAGAAGAATTGCTTTTTTTGACACTCCATGGAATAAGGTTTTTCTTGCTTATCTATACTCTCTGTCGGATAATTAAAATTTTGTATATTTTCCTTACAGGTTTATAATATATTTTTTTTTAATTTGAATAAATTTTTAATAAAAAGATTTTTTATATTATATATATATATATATATATATATATATATATACATATATATATATATATATATATATATATATATATAGATAGATAGATAGATAGATATATCATTATATATATATAAAAATATTTTGTACTACACATTATATATATGTATATCTATATATATAAAGTAGTTGCGTTCGTTTGTGTGTGTGTACAACTCCAAATGACCAATGAAATATAAAGGGCAAATGTGTGTATACCCAGTGGCGGCTCGTGCCTGGAGCTGTGGAACTGCAGCACCCCCAAGTCATTTCTACTCAGTATTATCGATACACGTTAAAAAGAATACGTTTATTTTTTTCTTTCTACGTGATAATATATCATATTAATAATTTATATATATATGTGTGTGTGTGTGTGTGTGTGTGTGTGTGTGTGTGTGTGTGTGTGTGTGTGTGTGTGTGTGTGGTTAAAAGTAAAGAACCTTACCTCATGCATCGTGCGACTCGTGTTAGGAAAGAAAAAAAGAGAAAATAAAAATGGCCGCCCCCTGGTATTTATGGCTGAAAATCACGTGATGTAACAAGAAAGAGGGCGAGGGGGTATGCAAATGAGATGTGGTTGGGTCTCTCTATAAAAGAGCCGTCTTCTTTATTTTGGGCGTCAGTGTGGAAGGTGCAGAGAGAAGAGAACAGTTGGATTTGAGTTTGAGACTTTTGATCTGAGGTTGAGTTCAAATTTAACGTCAATATATATATAAGACTTGGCAAGAAATTTCTAGATCTTATTGAAAAACACTTTCCCGCAACCAATCCCTTACACAAAATCTTCAATAAAAATACCTTATAGTTATCCTACAGTTGTTGCGAAAATTTAGAGATGATAATTAAAGCACATAATAACAAAATACTAAATAAAAACAATGTAAACTACAACAAAATAAACAATAAAAAAGTAGACACCATGACAAAAATAAAACTAACACTAGCAGAAATAATAATAATAATAATGATAATAATAATAATAATAATAATAATAACAACAACAACAAACCAACCCCGGACAAGAACAACCATACCATAAATAAAAATACTAATAACGAACAAGATAAATGCAACTGTAGACACCGCACACTTTGCCCAGTTCAAAATAAATGTCTAACAAAAAGCGTAGTTTATCAGGCAACAATATTTGCGAAAGAAAACCCGAATAACAAGAAATATTACGTAGGCATGACTTCCTTAGATTTCAAAACCCGATACTATGACCACAAAAGTACATTCAATAATAAAAAAAAACACTGTATAAAAACAACACTAGCGAATAAATACTGGGAACTCAAAGAAAGTGGACATTCGCCGGTAGTCGAATGAAAAATAATAAGACAAGCTACCACGTGTAGGCATTTAGACGACCCATGTAAATTATGCCTTCATGAAAAATTTGCTATCCTGTACTTTAAAGAACCCCAAAATCTATTAAACTGTAGAAGAGAAATAGCAAATAATTGTGTTCACAAAATA
>NC_136510.1:15847194-16209694 GCF_053919585.1 Euprymna scolopes | reverse complement strand
TGGGGGAGTGGTTCATAAACGCACACAAAGTCATTTGAAATAAAATTGTTAATCAAGGTGTGGCGGTAACTGTGACAAAAGTCTGATATGAAGGTCAATATATTTTGAGTTAGTTTACAGGCAGTTTGCGGAGTGGCGGTGAATTTTGCTACACTTATGGACAGTCTTGAGTTTGCGGCATTTGAAGACAGTGTCCAGTTTGAGATAGTAAAAGCAGGTAGTGGGTCAAACCCGATCTAAAATTCCAATCGAATAACCATAAACTACATCCAGTAATGAAGCCCCAAATTGAGAGCTGGGGTGGGTTGTGTGGTGTCAGACTCTTTCTTCAGTTGCTATTTCTTCCCAAGTGCATTCTGACCTGAAGTGGTAGTTACATCTCTATAGATTAAATACAATCTATTGCTTGCAAACTGTTTATTTACAAAGTATACGTTTATAAATTGAATTAATCTATAAATATTGGAAGAGATTAAGAGATTAAAGCATGAAAAGTTTCACGAAAAGATTGAATTCAGCATTAAATGTCCCAAAGGAGGTTGATATTAGTGATGGGACGATTCCAATATTTTCCTCCCGGTTCCGATACAATTACAGACGCTTTTCAAATATTATGATTCTGTTAAACTATTTAAGTATATAACAACAGAGATTTTGGGGGGTTACTGTAAAAAAAAAAAATTTTTAAACGTAATCTGTGCATTTGCTTTCATAAACATAATAATGGGCATAAAAAAAAAATCGATATATTTAGAGTTAGTTTGAGGAGTAGGAGTGAGATTTGCCACAGTTACGAAAAGTTTTGAGTTTGCAACAGTTGCAGACAGTTTCCCATTTGAAAAAATAGAAAGGAAGGTTGTAGCTCAAAGCGGATCGAGATGAGCTAACGTCAATCGGCGACAAATTAACCTTCACAGATTACGTAGATGTGGACCTTAGCAGTCAGAGTTGTTTTGCGCAATGGTGTCCCACACACAGCCAGAGCATAGCCAGTATCCAGGAAATGTGTCAGAGTTTGTGTTTCCTGTATTTTCATTGACGTTGTTTTATGTTTTTATACTTGTGAGCCACTGTGTCTGCGCACCCCTTCATTTCCAATTTGAGAGATAACGACACGGCCAGAATAGTAGATAAAAGAGAAGACAGCCATAGAAACAACGTTGGTTCCGGCGATGGTTGTCAGGATGTAGATGACGTGGTCACACAAATTATCCAATTCTCCGACTGAGTTGCATCAATTCCAAAGTTCCGTGGATCTTTTAAACGCAGAAGGTAACTCAGTTGAAACGCACTTGGATTTTGTAGAATGAGACCACAGACCCCTCAAAGTCGACCGTCTTCTCCCCCCACCCGCTTTACAAAGAGCCACAAAATGTTTTACTCCCGTGGACACGGGTGCACTTTTTGATGCACTTGTGTTCACAATGCCTTAATGGTATTTATTTGCCATCAGAAAAATGCCGAACGTGAGAAAATGTCGGTTTTAATGCAGCTTCTGCAGGTGTACGAACAAATAAAAGATCTGCCACGAATTTATTTTTGGTGTTTTACGTCTTTTAATCTCATTGGAGGATGAGGATGGTCTGCTTCACAACTTGCATCTTTATGGCACAATTCATGTGTGCCATGTGTTGCTTAATTACAAAAAAATAAAAAAAAGGCTTATCTCCCGTTCTGGCATTCAAACCCACATGTAATATATATGTATATATATGTGTGTGTGTGTGTGTGTGTGTGTGTGTGTGTGTGTGTGTGTGTGTGTGTGTGCGCGCGCGTGTATGTGTAAAAAAATGGAATAAATATAGTCTGCATAATTCAAATATGGATATGTAATTGAAATGAAATGAGTGTATCTTTGTTTTGCTATTTATTGACTGATCTTATATATTTTTCATCTTTCCATCTCGTCGGAATATTATTTTCATTTCTCATCATATATATATATATATATATATATATATATATATATATATAGTCATCCACATACAGTACTGTTTCGTTGTATCACAACTCATCAGTGCGGTTAGACTAGCACCTCTCCCAAGCCGACGATGTAACCTAAAACTATCACCTTGACAGTCGGCTGTTCTACCCATCGACCCACGGAAGTGACGCTCGTAAATAACCTCAATAAATGTCCATTTTAAACAAACATTCTTTCACCACTTTTTTAGTGCTCAAACCGCTTGTTTACAAACAAATAGCGAGCCTCGCATTTTTTAGCCAATTAGGATGCGGGTGAGATTATTTACGACAGTGCTCTACCTAAAGGGGGGGGCTGAAAATATATTTGCAGTTATCCACATACAGTTCTGTTTCGTTGTATCACAATTCATCAATGCAGCTGGACCAGCACCTCTCCCAAGCCGAGGGTTGAACCTAGAACCATCGCGTTGACAGTCGGCAGTTCTACCCATCGACCCACATCCCTATCCACTCATCAACACATGCGTACGAACCAATCTCTGGCAACTTTCTATTTAGAAAGCCATTATTAACATGGGAAAAGCGAGGATTATCATGTTGACATAATTTTGTTGTTCCCTTAAATATTAGTTTTGCCAATCAAGAATGAGATTTGAGAATCAAGCAACAAACTAATAACCTGGGTAACAATATTCGGTACTTATCCAGTTTACGACCCAATCGTCAGCAATTTCACGTTGGCATCTTACGGCAACTTAGGTAAGCAGTCGAAAGATGCTGACGTGATTAGCCAATCAACCAATCAGAAGACGACAATTTTCAACGGAAACATGAAATTGATTAATTAAAGAAAAAATGTTTGAACCGAAAATGACTTTTAACAAATTATATCAACGAGAAAATTCCCTTCTATCTACAAACTGCCCAGTCGATTACTGTATTATAGCCTTCAAGTCCAATGTAAACAAGTTCTTGTTGAGCCATCCTCTTAGTCATTTTCTACTAAATTTCTACCACTATTGATCAATTACGGCGTTGTCACTTACATTAAAGTTTGTACTAGAGTGGCCTTCTGGCCTTGATAAGTGGTAAATCCCATGTAAATACAAAAATAAATTTAGAACAGGTGTTTTTGTGTGAAATGATGGAGTACTGTTGCTACTGTCTGTATTTTTGAGATGAGGTGTTTTCATTTATTGAGATTGTCGCACTGACTTCCTCATTTTGGTTGTTATAGTCACAATGTTTCGACCGTTTTGCCCTCCGGCCTTCATCAGGTGTTTTGTATCGTGTATTGTTAGGAGTCTCGAACCCAACCCTTTATTATTATTACGGGGGTACCGTGTTCGGACTCCAGCTAGGCTCTGGGACATAGTTGCTAATTCTCTATGTCCCAGTTCGATACAAAACACCTGATGAAGGCCGGAGGGCAAAATGGCTGAAACGTTGTGACTATAACAACCAAGATGAGGAAGTCAGTCCGACAATCTCAATAAATACTGTTGCTACATTTAGGGAAAAGCTGCTCAGAACACTCTTTCCTGCCTTGAGAAGGTTCAAAACTGGCTTCAAAACATAGTAGGCGATGTCATCTTTTTTTCCTGTTGCAACTTTTTTCTCGCAGAAGAGACGTTACGAGTCTATCTTTGCTTTGTCATTATTTCCATGGCAAGTGCTCCACGAAGCTTCAATCTATGCCTCCTCCTTGCAAAATATCCACATCAAACACTTGTCTAGCTACAACCACTGTCAACAATTTCCCCTGCTCTCTATGTGTGCCTAAAGCTAAACGTAAATTCCATGAACAACGTTTCTTCCTTAAAACTGCCTACCTGTGGAACTCTGTACCGTGGGGATGCTTTCCTGCCAACTACAACCTGGTCGTTTTCAAGTCCAATGTAAACAAGTTCTTTGTTGGGCCATCCTCTTAAATCATCAAATTCTACCCGATCTCCATCACTACAGTGTTGTTTCACTGACCACCTTGCATTCATTAACCCTTATCCTTGAGTAGCATTGGGCCTTGATAAGTGGTGAACCCCTTATAAAATAATGTACATATATTTTCATATTTTATTTGTTTATTTTTATTTCTTATCTTTTTAGGTTTTCAACGTCAGCAAGATCTGGTGTTATCGAATTACGTCAGCGATGTTGGCTCTGCCGTTGGCCGTGCTGTGCGGCATTAATTTCGCTTGCATGAGTTTCTGCAACATCTGGTTGGCCAATCCGCTCGTCCGTTGCTTAGCAATGGAGTGTCACGTGGTACGCCAACTGTGGGAATTACTCTTGGACGTCCTTCTGAAACCCTTCTGCATCTCCGTCGGCCAATGCCTGGCTTCCATTAAAATGACAGTGATGGGCGATTGACCCGTAGTGGGTGCGCTTTCGCAGCGTACCCACAAGAAGGAGTCCGAAGGGAAAAACAAGATCAGCAAGGCAGGCCAGAAGAAAAGCCCCAAACCGGATATTGAAGACGCCGAGGAAGACTACTTCCTGAATTGAAACGAATTGAGAAAAAAAAAAAAAGAAAGAGAAAAATAAAAAAGAAACAAAGAAAGAGAGAAATATTAAGATTAAAGTTAAAATTTATTCGGAGAACATTGACACACATACAGACACACATATAGACACATACATAGCTATATGCATACATGCACACACGCACGATGAATGTCAACTCCATAAAAGGGCATAACCATCGCTGATAGGTTTAATCTAACTTATTCGCGCTAAGATTATAGTTGAATGCGGGGTGTATAAATCTGCAGCGGCTTTCGACGACACTAAGATATGCAAATGCGAAACACACACACGCGCACACACACACGTATGCGTATACATATTTACACAAACACGGACATACATACACGCGATGGCTTAAACGAATATAACCATCGCTGACAAGTTCAATTCATAATGTCACTCCAAAGATGTACTTAGGTTATAATCCTACACATAGAGCTTGCAGAAGACTGCAGCGATACGCACTACAAATAAATCACACACACACACACACACACACACACACACACACACACACACACACACACACACACACACAGATACATAAACAGTAAACACATTCACGGACACAAACCGACACATACCCACAATTAAACACGACGGCTGTCACCTCGCTAAACGGGCATGACCACTGCTGACGAGTTCGATTCGCAGTTCATTCATAAAACGCTACCAGCTTCCGTGCTAAGAGTATTCCTCGAGCACATACATCCCACATGACGTAACTCTCATCGACAATTCTAAAAACACACACACACGCACAAAAAAAACACAAAGAAAAACACACATATTCAGATGTACACATACACACTCGTGGACACACATACATAGACACATACACGCGAACTTACACACGGAGACACACACATGCGTACACACATACACAGAGAAACGAACACACATGCGGACACACGCACATACATGCATACATACACTCGACGACTATTAACTAGCTACACGAGCATAACAATGGCTGAAATGTTCAATCTATGATTTCAATCATAAGTAGGGCTATGACAACAGCATATTCTTTTCATTGTTTTTACTCTCGAGTATATATCCGACACAGTTAGACACAATTAATCAACCAAAGATCACATCACTCTACATAAAAACATATAAGATATCAATGGATATATATCTGAGAATCAAAACTAGGAAAAGAATATGCTGTTGTCATGGCCATAGTCATAAGACACCAGCAATCCCCATGCTTGTAATACAGTCGCATACAGCTAGCACAACGGTGCAGCGACTTATATCGACAGAGTTGGCCAAATGCGAGACACACGAACACACACTCGTGTACACATACATACATACATACATACATACATACATACATAGACACGCGCGCGCATACAGATATAAAAAAGAAAGTAAATCTTGTTATATTTTGTTGAAATCAGTACACGTGTACCCAGCAACATTTCGTGCGTTAATGTTGTCTTCATTAATAAAAAAAAAAATTGTTGTTGCTCTTCGTTGAATATTTTTGATGGAAAAAAAAACTTTTCTGTGATTTGTTGTTGAAAAGTTTCTTCGTACTTTGCCCACCATCGAATAATTACGATGACCTTTTGACCTTTTTGACGTTTACCCACCAAAGATGTTTCCAAAATTGACCCCCCCCTCCTTTCATTATCGATTCAATTTTTGCATTTATTATTTTTTGTTAATAAAAATTGTCATTGTTTGTTTCATGGACTCATTTGTTTGTTTTTCATTACAAAAAAAAAAAAATATTTAAACGTTGTTCAAGATTCCACAAAATCGTTTGAACTTTAGTTTAAACTTGTTATTGACTTCAAATCCGCTGAATCTCGAACTGTTGAAGTAAATTGCTAGAGCATTAGAAAATCTACAAAATCGATTTTTGATTCTACTTAGGCAGTGATTTACGGTATTTTTAATCTGTGTTCTTTACATTAAAAAGAAATTTCAATCGATTTCAACAATTACACATTCTATCTAACGCGGGAATTATTGAAATAATTCCTGTGTTAGATAACACTTCGCGAGATTCACCAGCTATTTTTATTGGACAAACAACAGCGATAAAATCGCTGTGAATTTACTGATAGAAAATTCAACAGGACGTCCAGAATTGTTGTGCACCTATTTATTCATTTCTTTTTAATTTTGTTTACATTGCGATTACGTTTTGAGAATTAAATTAAAAGAAAAACTTAAATATAAGTTTACTTATTTACGATTTCCTGATTATTCTCTCCTACAAAGAGTAAAAACGTAAAAACTACGTCAATAATGCCGGTGGATTGTGAACAGATTATATTTATTTCAATATGTTCGTGCCCCCCCATATATATATATATATATATATATATATATATATATATATATATATATATATATATATAAGGTCCTGGATATGACCTTAAACTATATCCGAAACTACAAACTAACCCAATAACATTAACTAACCACGCGGGGTCGCAGAAATACCTGGATTAGAACCCAGGCGCGGAGCAAACCCTCTCAGTGGTGACGGACCCAGTAGATCTTTCCAGATCATCCGTCTAGGAGAAGGAAAACTCTGAAACCAAACCAGAGAGGAGGGAGGCCTCTTCAGTCTTGGATGACAACCTTCCTAGAGCTGGTGACTCAATCAAATTACCGGTTTGCAAACCTAAAATGCTTAAGGAGTAGATAGGTCCTGCCTATCGCCCGGCTTCCATACTCCTTCTTTGCCTATTAGTCAGGCGCAGAGATACTATCACAGTGATTCGACAGAAACACCCAGTGGTAGATCTTGTTTCTTGTCTAGGGCAATGAACGCCGTTTCCCCACTCCCGACACACCCCACCCCTAAAGCTGGGCACTTGAGAATGCTTGAGTACCACATATGCCTGAGCAATTAGATTGGGTTGACCTTCCTCCGATGGGTTGAGGGTACCGGATTGACAGTTACTGGCTGCTGTTTCCGACTGGTAGTACAGGAGCCCTAACTCTTTGGTAGCGCTTAGAGCGGCTGCTCCATCAACAGTTGAATAATATCGGGATGTTTGCAGTGCCATGGCGCGCATGGAAAGGGACCCTGCACTCATCCCCGGTGGGCTTTCCTGAGGCCACAGTCCTAGTTGATGGAGGGTCAGCTGATGGTCTACTTGTGATGCATGTGTGATATTCTGCATAACCTCCTGTTCGGCTTCCCCTAACCCAACTGAAACTCGTTAAAAAAAACATGATGACAGTACAATCTAAAAATAAGCTTAAACCAGGCTTAGGGTCAAACAAATCCAACTTGCCTCCTCCCTTGAGGCTTGCATTCACAAATATCCGTGGGCTTAGAACTAATTTAGCTGATGTTGAAGCATTTCTCCTAACAAATACCCCGGATATCTTAGCACTAAGTGAGACTAACCTACACTCCTCCATCCCCTCTAACTACTTTAACATGCCTGGATATCTCCCACTCTGCCGTAAGGATTCTGACAGACATATGCACGGACTTGGAGTTTACATTCGTAATACCCTTCCTTTGACTAGAGAAACAAACCTAGAAACGGATGATCAAGCCTTTATGTGCTTTAGACTAATCATGCAACACAACATTAGCTACTTTTACTTTCTCTACCGCTCTCCCTCGACCCAAGACTGCACCATAATAAACAAAGTATCTGACAGCATAGACACAACACTCTCCTTCGACACTAGCGCCCAAGTACATGTATTTGGCGACTTTAATGTCCATCACAAAAACTGGCTTGGATTCTCTACTTACACAGATGCAGCAGGCAGCACAACTCATAGCTTCTCTGTATCTCACTCCCTAGCGCAAATTGTTACTTTTCCAACCCGCTTCCCTGATCAGGAAGAACAACACGCATCACTATTAGATCTGTTTTTGACCACAGTTCCTGATGATTGTGTAACGAAAGCCGACAGCCCACTTGGGAACGCTGATCATGCGGTGATAATGGTTGAAATCGCCCTAAACTCTAGACCCAAAACTGAAGAGCCAGTGCTCAAAACAACGAGATATTATAAAAAGGCTGACTGGGAAGCTATCAGAGATCTTATCAGAGACGCCCCATGGGGAAATATTTTTTCTCTTCCTGCTGAACAGTGTGCAACCGAGACCACCGAATGGTTCAAAACTGCAATCGAAGCGCATGTTCCCATGCGGAAATTCTATAGCAAGCCCCACTCTCCCCAATGGTTTACTTCGACTTGCGCAACTGCCATTGCTCAAAGGCAGCATGCATTCCGCAGGTTTAATCGACATAAGTCCAGTTCAAACAGACAGAAGTACATAGAAGCTAGAAGTAACGTTAAGAAAGAAATAGCGACAGCTAAGAGGGAATTTACGGAAACCACGAAAAAACGCATCGAAGCACAAAAATTAGGAACTCGTGACTTCTGGAAAATCTACAACAGTGTAGTAAATAATGGGCAATCAACAATTCCCCCACTAACCAACAATCACGAGGTTCTTTGCTCAGCAACCGAGAAGGCTAACATGCTTGCCAGTCGGTTTGCCTCAAACTCCACACTGGACCCTCTAAACCACCCCCTACCTCAATTTCCTATGCGGACAGACGCCACGCTAGACGACCTGAAAATCACCCCTGCTCAGGTGCATGCTATCATAAAAAACCTTGACACTTCCAAAGCATGTGGACCCGACCTCATCCCAGCTGTGCTATTAAAAAAGTGCTCAGCCGAAGTAGCTCCAGTTCTCTCCAAACTCTACAACAAATGCCTTAATGAATCTTGCTTTCCGAGCTGTTGGAAAACTGCTTCTGTTGTACCAGTATTCAAGAATTCTGGCGAAAGAACTGACCCATTAAATTATCGCCCTATTAGCCTCCTCCCACTTTTTGCCAAAATATTTGAGACCTTAATTAACCATGCTCTAGTCCAGCACCTTACAGATGCTAAACTTCTGACCGACCGTCAATATGGATTTAGACAAGCCCGTTCCACGGCAGACATCCTCACTGTAATCTCTGAACGCATATACCATTCACTGGACAAAGCGGGAGAGGGAAGAGCGGTAGCTCTAGATATATCTAAGGCTTTTTACAGGGTATGGCATGAGGGTCTCCTCAGGAAGATTAGATCTTACGGTATCACTGGTAGAATAATTAACGTAATTAAATCCTTCTTAGATAAGAGAAAAATCCAGGTTGTCCTCGACGGTCGTACATCTAAACAATATGATATAAATGCGGGAGTGCCCCAAGGATCTATCCTGGGACCTCTGCTGTTCCTGATATTCATAAATGACCTCCCCGACAAGATTGCCTCTGAGATGGGGATATATGCTGATGACACCACACTCTATAGCAGGCACGACAGGAAAACAAACGAACATATATCTAAAGTAATGGCAGAAACACTAGAGGATGACCTCCAATCAGTAGTGGAATGGGGACAAAAATGGATGGTCACGTTCAATGCCACCAAGACAAAACTGGTTTCATTCAATAATTACAAGAAACCCTCTCTACCACCTATAGCAATGGCCAACGACTCTTTATCTGAGAGTACGTCTCTCAAGCTCCTTGGCCTAACGTTCACTGGAAACATGAGTTGGAACAGTTACATCGAGGGCATTGCCCTAATCCCTACATAAGGAAGGTGGGCTCTCTCTACCGTGCTAGAAAACTTTTAACACCCGAAAGTATCCTGTACCTCTACAAGGCCACTATTCGCCCATGTATGGAGTATTGCTGTCATATTTGGGCCGGTGCATCGGCTACTAGTCTCTCGCTCCTTGACAGGGTTCAAAAGAGAGTCGCAAATCTGATAGGCCCTAAACTGGCATCAAAACTTCAGCCTCTGTCCCATCGTCGAAACGTTGCATCCCTCTGCCTGTTCTACAAGTATTATAATGGTGAATGCTCTGAAGAACTGCAAGCACTTGTGCCCCCACGACGTGAACACCCTCGACAGACCCGACAAGCTGCAAAATCCCACCCCCACACTGTAGAGATCCCTAGATGTAAAAGATCCTTCTACTCCAGTAGTTTCTTCCCCAGAACTGCTAGACTTTGGAATTCCATTCCGGGTCACTGCTTCCCCAACTGTACTGACATGCATAAGTTCAAGTGCAACGTGAACCAACATCTCGCTGCCCTAATCCCTACATAGTACCCCAGTAGATGTTTCCCCTGATAGTAGCCCCCTACACCAAAGTGGCAATGTGCCTTGTTTGGGGTGAAAATGTAATAAAAAAAAAATTTAAAAAAAAAAAAAATGAGGCCCCGGCTTGTGGGCTTTGGAGAGTGTGGAGCCACCCTTTAATTGCCATTGCTCCCAGGTCCACTCTGACTGTTAGGGTCCCAACTATGGATTAATTAGAAACCGACTTTAAAAAAAATATATATTCTATTAAAAAACTTTTTCTTCAAAATCACTGGATTCGGCATAAATAACCTGAAAAGTGTTGATATGCCGTAAAACAAAAACAACCGACCAACCAACCACATATATATATATATATATATATATATATATATATATATATATATATATACCCATTCGCATACACCTTTCACGATAAAGCTAGAACCCAGAATTAGATAGAATCGAGCAATTGCATCGACAACGGACAACACCAGACCCAAAGTGGGTTTCGATGTACTGCATCTCATCAGTGGCGTGCTCCGACATAGGCGCGAACCCAGGTCGTCGCACTCATGAAGTGTGCAATACTGACGACCTAACCATATGGGCCACTGCGCAATCTATTCGGCCGATGTAATCTCCGGTCTTCTTCAGGTGTTTCTTGTCGAACTCGGAAATCTTTCTGCCGAATCCGAAAATCTGCTCTGAATATGGAATGGAATCCGGGGAGGGGGGTAACATGTTCTCGTCCCGTCAGCCATAACTGTGTAGAAGTCTTGAGTAATTATTTTGAGTGTCGCCTGCACTGAGGATTGAACCATCAACCTCCAGAAGATTGTAACTTCACGATCGAGTTTTATCAATACTTTATCTATTACGCCACGGATCATTGCGGGAAGGGAAAAAACGTTGTAGTAAAACTAAGAAAGCTCTTTAACCAATTTACGAAATTCAAAATGTATCAACTGATCATTTTAAACCTTTGATCACATGAAAAAATGTAAGAAAAAAATTCAGCATATATCCAAATATGAACACTGTTACCACAGTGAAACGAGCCATTGAGACATTTTGAATTTCTCAAATTGGATAACGCAAGAAACTTCTATAAACAAAGTAAACACGAATACGAAAACCTAATTAACCAGAACCTAACAAAGAATTATTAAAAATAATAATAACACAAACCTAAATAATTTACACATGAAGTAAAATAATTACCAATTAATTACACGCGAGGGGTTAGGTAAATTTAAAAAAAAAAATAAGCGTATGAAAAGAAAACCCAATTGTGTATTTTCATATGCGTTACAACTGTTTCATAACCATTCGGCCAATTTCACATAAGATGTTTTCATTTTATATTTTGTTGTCTTCATTTTTGCGAAAATATTATATGCTTGCTCGATTATGAAAACTGATAATTAGGTAAGGGCAATTATAATGGCTGCTTAGATATAGAACCTGGTTTTGAACGCCGACTAATCGTAACATTTTTTTTAATTTTCGGTTACTTTTTTATTATGTTTAAAAGATTACAGCTTAAAGTTAATTTCTCAAAGAAAAAATAGCGTGTAAAATAAAAAAATACATGGAATAATTTTATCTCAAACCTGAAAAACCGTATATTTCACGTAAAAATTTATTATGACAAATATCGTGTTTACATTTTTCTGGCAAGAGAAATATAAGTTTTCTGGAATTATTTCCAAGTGAAGTATTAAGTTATAGTCTTAAAATAATTAATTAATACAATAAATGTACTTAACTTTTACTAAAAAGGGTAATAATTATCCCAAAATGTGGGCATGGTAGCAACAAGATTAGTTTCGTGTCCAAAAAAAAAAAAAAAAAAAAAAAAGACTGGCGGCGAAATTCAAAGAAGTACGGAAGCACATTAATGACATAATGTCATTATTATTTTATAATGTTCCGGAATATCGAGCATTTTTTTTCCTTTTCTATTCAAGAATATGCATCCGTACTTACCAACATGAAACGTTTGTATAATTCTTTCGATTTTTTAATTTAATTATTTTTGTATGTTCCTGTTTTTCAATTTAATTTTTTTAATTTCCTTTCCGAGATTATATGACAATTATCTTACATTGATGATTATACGTTCTTGCGTGCAATATGAATATCAGAATCTTACATGTAAAGATTACGTTAAAAATGTAACCGTAAAAAAAATAAAAATAATTTTTGCAATTAAATTTTTTGTTTGCGAGAAAATATTAAATAAGCGATGCTTAATTCAATGATAATATCGGTAGTTCGAGAAATTAATTTTTCTCCGAGTTATATAGATTTCGTTAATACGAACTTTAGGTGCTTTTTTCCTTATGTTCCTGTAAAAATTAATTTATTTTTTTTTAATTTTTATAATTTACGATGCTTTATTTTCATAAAAAAAAAAGCCGACATAAATTCTTGCATTTTTTTTTTTTACTACAGAAGACCATAACTTTAGTAAAGGTGTTTTTTGTTGTAAAAAATAATTCATTTTCCCTGAGATTCAAATAAAAATAATTAGTTCATTATATTCCGCGATCATTAGTTGATAAATACTGAAAATTTCATTAAAATTAGTTAATTTCCTGATTTTTTGTGGATTTTTAAGTAAAAGGAGGGGTCAAAATGTTTATACATTTTGAGCATCGGCATTCATTTTGCACGTATCTACTGATAATCATGAAGCTTAACTAATCAAGTCAATTAATTTTGAATTTGATTTTATTGGTATATGAATATTACCGGAATTTTAATATATTAAAATTTTGGTTAAAAAATATTAATAATAATAATAATAATAATAATGATAATAATAATAATAATAATAATAATAATATATGTATATATATATATATATATATATATATATATATATATATATATATATATATATATAGAGAGAGAGAGAGAGAGAGAGAGAGAGAGAGAGAGAGGAGAGATGTAATTCTTGGTTCGTTCAAAGTGAATAAAACCATATTTCTACGTTACCAATTTAATTGAAATTTTCAGAAAATTTATCTGTAAAGTCAAGGAATGTTTGCATGTTATTAAAATAAATTAAGATCGCAAATTATAAAAAATATATTAAATAAAATAAAAATATTTTTCGTAACTGCGAGACTGTCCGCTATTTCAATGAGCCTTTCACGTGCACCACACGTTGACGACTTTCGAATTACAACATTTAACTATCTATTTAATAGATGGGTAAAAAAAAAATTCCCTATTTTTTAAATTATATATATATATATTGTACTTTAACCTTACAATTGAATAAAATATATCATAAAACTTTAATTAAACTTTGAAATACGATTTAAAAAATAGTGCCGATCGGTAAGTGCACTAGCACCATTTTTTTATCTTAATTTTTTATTTTTAAAAGCTTTCCTGGCGAAGCCTACCTAAAATAAATTTGTCTTATTCTTAATTTCTTATGTTATTGGAAAAAAAAAAGAAGGTAAATATGAAAAAAAAAAAAAAAATATAGCATCCCGGAATTTTGATAAAATTTTCCATTTTCTCACGTTCGTATATAACAAAATACTTTTTTGGGTGTCGGTTGAGTTCCATGGCGACCAGCAGACTTATCCGCTCATGTAAATTAAAAATGTTTGTAAGTGAGAAATTATCAATAATCGGTTTAGTTACTATTTTTTTTTTATATAATTCATGAAAAGAGTTAAGCCAACGTAAATAAATAAATGAATAAATGTTTGTACACGTGACAAATTATCAATAAATGGTTTAGTTACTTTATTTTATTATTTATGAAAAGAGTTACGCCAACGTAAGTAATGTTTGTAAAAGTGCCAAAGGCAACGTAAGTAAATAAATAACGAAAATATTACGTGCATGCGTTAGCCTTGACTGAGGGAGGGAATAAGGAACCACCATTAAATAAGTCGCCATGGAACTCAACGCCCAAGGAGTACCGAAAATAGTTTTCATGATATGAAGAAATTTCTTTTCCGAAAAGTGGGTGATCACTTTTCCATGTAAATTTAGCTAAAAATGGGCACCCACTTTCTGGCCACCTGAGGAAGGGGAGCATTTATTTTCGTGTTCATTGGCTTAAAGGTTTTTTGACAAAGCAGTTTGGTATGCGAGTGCATATTTAACAGCCTTCGTTTATGCTCGCATGTAGCGTAAACAAAGGCTACGCTTGTGAAATGGAAAATAGTCCCAGAATTACCATGCAAAAGAAATCAAACAAAAAACTTTTTAGCCAAGAAACACACAGAAAAATGCCCCTCTCTCAGGTGGCCAGAAAGTGGGTGCTCATTCTAAGTTAAATTTACATTGAAAAGTGATCACCCACTTTTCGAAAATGTAATTTCTTCATATCATGAAAACTTTCTTTTTGCGACGGAAACGGTTTGCAGATTCGTTTTTAGTACACTGAAATCTACAATAAAATATTTCGTTATATACGAATATGAGACGGGCCTTAAAGTAAAATAATACCGGATTTTTGGGGCAGATTTGTCGTTTAGTTGTATAATATCCTCAAACCAGGTAATCACTAAAAGGGACTCTTAAAAGTCGTCACCTGTATCGAGCAAAAGTTTAAAACCACTGATTATATGTCAGTCTACGTCACAGTAACATATATTGAGTGAATTCCTAACAGTATTTTGTATAGTTTTTTTAGTTTAAACTCATTTTCCCAAAATTTCCCCAAACTTAACGTGTTCAATACAGTCTGCCGCCATTAGTATTTTTCAAATATACTGATAAACACTGCATGTTTTTGAACCGAGTAAACATTATACATTACATAAAAACACTACAATCTTATCCAGTTAGGTAGAACATTTACTTTTCTTGCCTTTGATAACATTTATTTGTTATATATTTATTTTTTGACAACTTCTTTGTATCTGTGCTTAGTAATATAAACCCTTTTCATTTAATGTAACGTTTAGTCGGCTCGAAAAACAGTGTTAATCGGTGTATTTGAAAGATACAAATGGTGGCGGACACTGTTGATTATGTTAAGTTTGAGAAAGTGAGTTAAAACTAAAAATCTATACAAAATACTGTGACAAACCCACCGATTATGTCAGCCTATGTCATGGTAACATATATTCGGTGGGTTTTTGACACTGTATTGTATAGTTTTAGTTTTCAACTTACTTTCCCAAACTTAACGTATTCAACAGAGTCTGCAACCATTTCTGTTTTTCCAGCCGATTAAACATTTTACATTACATAAAAACACTAAACAATTATCCAGTTAGGTAGAAACATAACTTATCTTACCTTTGCTTTCATTTATTTGTTTTTGGACAACTTTTTTGAATCTGTGTATAGTAATCCCCCCCCCCATCACTCAAATATTAATTACTAACCCACATTTTTGTATACAGAAAAAAAAACAAAAAAAAAACATTTAGCGTTTCAACATTTTTGTTACGTTCAGCTTTATCCACTGATTGTTAGTTGAGCCCAATATATATATATATGACTATTTCATTTAATCACATAAATTAGTATACGAAAATATAATTTTACTAGCAAAAGTACCCCTCGTTGACTGGGTTCAAAAACAGCCTACAGAAAATGGACTCTGATTTATGAAATTATGATAGGTTATGAAAAGGAAGGGTTGTAAAGAGATAGCTTCGAATTTGGGCGTATCAAAACCAAAGCAAAATATGATGAAAGTAAAAATAAAATAGATAAACCCCATAATTTATTATACCATACCTGTTCATACTGAAACACTTATCACAATATTCTGTGGATCTATATTAAAAAACCTTGTTAAACTTTGTGACATATTTCCATTCTATGGAGGTCAGGCGCGAACGAACACCATATTTCTTCAAACTGAAACATAATTATCAAAGTATACTTACGCAGATAGATATGAAAAGTCTTTATTAAAGTTTGTGCCTATTTCCATTCTATGGAGGCCAGGCGCGAACACAGACCCCACAATTTTATTATACTATCCCTATTTAAGTTAAAACATACTTTTTTTTTCTTTTTTTTTACACAGCGGTCACCACTTATCAAGGCCCGGAAGCCACTCAGGGATAAGGGTTATTGCAAGTACATTACGTTAGTGTGGAGATTTGATGAAGTGTTTACTTAAGGGGGCGGTTCATTAGGAATTTGTTAATGTTGGACTTGAAGACATCCAAGTTGTAGTCCGGTGGGAAGCAGGCAGACGGAACAGAGTTTCACAGGCATGCACTTCTAAGAAAGAAGCTTTGTTCATGGAATCCACGTTTTGATTTAGGCACAGATAAAGAGTGGGGAAAATTTTTCACAGTGGATTCAGCTAGACGGGTGTTTTTCATGAAAGATTGGTGAGGGGGTACCAGAGATTGGAGTTCAGACGAACACCTGCCATAGAAATAACGATAAAACAAGGATAGGCTCGCAACGTCTCTTCTGTGGGAGAGAGGTTGCAGAGAAGAGAAAAGGGCATCCCCAACTAAGCCACAAAGTCTATTTTGTACTCTGTCAAGGCAGGATAGGCTGTTTTTAGCAGCTCCTGCCCAGATATGGCAGCAGTATTCCATCCTTGGACATACTTGGCTTTTATATAGATAGAGAATTACATCAGTAGTGAGATATTTTCTGGAGCGGTAGAAGGATCCCACCATCTTTCCAGTGACCTTGGCAACAGACTTGATGTACATGTTCCATTTCAGATCAGGAGTAAAGGTCAAACCCAGAAGCTTGTCAAAACACAGGGCCT
Organism: Euprymna scolopes; assembly: GCF_053919585.1. Classification (NCBI taxonomy): domain Eukaryota; kingdom Metazoa; phylum Mollusca; class Cephalopoda; order Sepiida; family Sepiolidae; genus Euprymna; species Euprymna scolopes. Next base: position 16,192,416 of record NC_136510.1, on the reverse strand, counting down.
CACCCAGACGAGAGCCATCCATCCCAATTGATGCCAGATGGGGATCAGAGTGTTGAAAGTATTATTATATACATCTATATCAAAAACACTTGTAAACGTTTTTTTTTTAATTTTTTATTTCCATACTTTGTGGACCAGGCGTGTACGCAGACCCCACAATTTGAATGAATTATCATTATGCCAGATCAAAAATACCTATTCCTGTGTCTCGATACATCTTCTATCATTATATGTGATCAGTTTTCTATAATAGTCAACCATATAGGAGCCTATTCGTAACCAGACACACACACACACAGACGTTCAGCTTTATATTATAGATGTGTAAGTTTTCAGTATTTACTTCAACAGTGTTCAATACATAAGTAGAGCTAGGTACAAAGGTATGGAAATATATATATATATATATATATATATATATATATATATATATATATATATATATATATATATATATATAAGCATGACGAATTCTCACGAGAATGAAATGCGGAATATTATTTGTAGCTTAATCGCCATATATATTTTCATAACTTACTATATATATATATATATATATATATACACCAATCCTTATTTAAGAAGCTCAATGAAATTACAGAGCAATATAGTGAATAAATGACAAAAGACTATATTCCAAAGTCTATGATGTTGACCATCTTATAATTTAGTTGACGTTTACAATTCTTGACAGTATCTGTTTCGTAGTGCAAAATCAATCACTTAATTATTATATCAATCAGTAAATCTATTATGCCCTTAACTCATCTGAAGAAATAGCAACAATCAATGTGTCAAAAGGAAATAAAGTGCGTTTTGACATGATTAAAATCCGACAAATTGGAAGAGAAGTTGTAAATACCTTTTAATATGTTTACATTACGCCATTTTGAATTTCGCTGATTGATATGATAATTAAGTGATTGATTTTGTGCTACGAAACAGATACTGTCATCTCCAATCAAGAAAGAAACCAAAACCAAGGTCTTTAAAGCCTGCATAGATTCAATCCTTCTGTACGGCTCAGAGTCATGGACGCCAAGCATATCACACCGAAACATCTTGATAGTAAATATACAATAATGCTTTGACTAGCCTACAACATAACCTGGAAAAATCACCCAACAAACAAGTCATTGTATGGTTCACTATCTCGTGTATCTAATATTGTGAGACAGAGACGTCTAACACTCACCGGTCATAGTAGTCGCCATGATGAACTGGCATACAAGTTCCTACTTTAGACTCCAGATGCTAAAAGGAGAGTTAGACGTCCATATGTAACACTGAAATCCATTATTGAAGAGGAAACTGGTCTGGCAGGAACTGAGCTGGTTGCTGCAATGGCTGATCGAGAAATCTAGCAGTCGGAATTTGTTTACGTTTCACCTGTGCCTACTGGCATTGGATGAAACAACAACGACAACAACATTTGATCCCTAGAATCTTTGTATACCACTTGGAATCAAACGCATCTAATCTATTCTCTTGGATGATTTTGAGATGCCAAGTTTCACTTCCATATAGCAGTGTGAACAAAAGGTTGCCGTTATAAAATCTCTATTCAGATTTGAAGGTGAATTTTTTGTTTTGCCAGATTTTGCAAAACTGATTTCAAATGCTGCTGAGGCCTTTCCCACATTGTTTACCGAGCTTCTTAAGTAGGTGGACTTATCAACTATATCTGTTTCTTTTTGGTTGATAAAAACGTTTGTAGACCAGAGGCGACTCAGTACTTTAATATTCCCTAGAGACTTCCTTCTTCAGGGAAAGCTGGTTCAACCCACTTATTCTGCATGATATCAGGTATCCCAGACAAAAAAATAAATAAATAAATAAATGGCATTGTTAAAAAAAAAGAAAAAAAAAAGAAAAAAAAGAAAAAGAAAAAATTCTGGCAAGCGGAATTTGTTCACGTTTCACCTGCACCTACTGGCATTGGGTGAAACAACAACAACAACAATTCTAGATGCAATATTCTACCGATATATGAGACAAATATGCCTCAAGATGAAGTATTTGTTGTCACGTCTGGAAAAGTGCCACTCAGAGAATTCTTCATTGATTTTTCAAAATTCAGAATCGACTTTGAAATCTAGTGAGGAATGATCTCTTTCTCACAGAAGACATTGCTAGTCATTCTTTATGCTATCCTCTATCGTTATTTCCGTAGAAAAGTGCTCAACTGAACTCAAATATGCGGTTTCCTCTTATAAAACATTACCTCCAAAAACTCGTCTTTCTACCACAAAAAAGACAAAATTTTTTTCTACCTCAGTGTGCCCAACATCAATCTAAACTTCTACAACCAGAGTTTTTTCACAAAGACTTCCTACCTGCTTCCTTCTGAATTACAACTTGGTTGTCTTCAAAGCCAATGTCGACAGATTTCTATCTAGAACCAAACTGCCACCCAAAAATATTCGGACTTGTTTCTGAAAAACACTTCATCTCATTATCTCTTATCCTCGAGTCGCATCTGGCCTTGATAAGTTGTTACTTCTTTTTTAGTAGAAAAGAAAACAAAAATTTTATTTGATAATTATTTTAATTTTAATATAAATATATACTTCAATTTACAAATATATTTTAAAGTGTGGATATATGCTTCGCATTATAGATGAAAAAAAGGTATTTCCTGTCTTTTCCAGTCTTTTCCAGGCAATTTACTTCTAGGGGTTGCGATTATAGGTTTCCGTAATTTTCCCAGGCAACGCTGAGATACTGGTTTTCTAGTAAAAAAAAATAAAATAAATGTGCGCATTTCATCAAGTAACTTATTCTAGAGGAAAGTTAGACACAAGGACAGGTGTGGTTTTGAGAAACGAGCACATTAGGATAAGAACACTCTGGTTCCTCCTTGTAAGACATTTATAGCAAGAACTCGTTTTCTACTACAACACTTTACCATAGGACTGCTTCCCTGCGGGTTACAACATGGTTGTCTTCAAAGCCAATGTCAACAGTTTTCTGTCTAGAACCTGTTAGGACTTAATTCTAAAAAAAACACTCCATCTCATTATCCCTTATCCGCGAGTGAGATTTGGCCTTGATAATTGTTTTAATCTGTTATACAAAGGGCAAATGTCGGTTTGTATGTCCAGCTAAAACTTGAAAATTACACAACAAACAGTCACAAAGTTGGTAGTATTTTTTAATCAGCTCAAATTTGGATTGGATTCTCACAATCATTTCATCTCATTAGCCCTTATCCTCGATTGGCATCTAACCTTGATAATTGATGACTTCTTTTTTAGTAGAAAAAAAAAGTAAAGAGACTAAAATATGTAAGTGAACACTAATCAAAAGAGGGGAAAAAATCCTACAGTTTACAGAGTGTTCCAAAAATAATCATCTATTTTGATGCAAATTTCTACTATGGGTGTTCCAAAAGTAATGCCTCCTATTTTTTATTCCGCCCGAATGGATCAGAGGGGATTGCAAATTGCATTACTATGATGACTGAATTTCTGCATTCATGACCTTTTTTTTACATAGAAGTCACAGAGGCCACTCGAGGATAAGGGTTAAAGAGTGTATAGTAGTCAAAGGGACAATATAGTAATCGTTAGTGTAAATTTGGTAAATTGGATTACTTAAGGGGAACGGACATTGGACTTACATTGGACTTGAAGACGACCATATTGTAGTCAGCTGGAAAGCAGGCAAACGGAAGACAGTTCCACATGTGTGCAGTTCTAAGAACTAAGAAGATGTTGATGGTGTGAGACTCTAAGAAAGCAACCCCTGTCATAGACGTGCATCAGAAGCAGAGATGCATCATTGAATTACTAGCAAAAGTGCATGGATAATGGTGGTGACTATGTAGAAAAATAACTTCCTGGAGCACAAAGTGTCACTCGTTTTAATGATACTTAGCTTCCATAGTTCTTAAACTTAAAAAAAAAAAACAGTTTTTGAAAAAAAATAGAAGGCTTTACTGTTGAAACGACCCTTGTATTTCCAAATAAATGGTTAATTTTGGGACATATGAAAGTATTACTTATGCAAATATTAGAAAATAGCGTCCAAAATTAAAGCTTCATCTAGTTGGATGCACAAATTTAGGAGGCTGAAAAATCTTGGAATCCACTTTGGGTCCGGACGTCCACCAACAGACAAGATTTTACTTATAATTTGAGGATATATAATTACACAAAGTAAAAAATAATACTATGGGTTTCAGAGGTGGAAAATAGTTTTTTGAGTTCTTAATTTTCTCGTGCAACCTCGGGATATGGGTCTCACTACTTATTTATAAAATAAAGCTGGCTTTAGGTTTGATCATCCGGGATAATGCTTGGTCAGGAGAGTTAATAAGATATATATATACAGGGTGGCCACAAAGTCTGGCTACATAATCTACATTTGACCAACCAACTCTGGTGTTCTGACTTCCTTACTTCTCCCATATCTCTCACCATCCCTCAAAGACTCTCTGCCTTCCTTGAATCTCTTATGCCACTCAAAAACTGATGCTTGATTCATGTAAGATAATCCAAATCCTGTAGATAACTTTTTCATGATGATGATGATGCTCATCATCATCATCATCAGTTTAACTCTGTTGGACGCTCTTAGGAAGTTGATTTTCAGACTAATCTATCTCTTTTTTTTTTTTACAAAGGAGTTACCATTTATCATGGGCCAAAGGCCACTCAAGGATAAGGGTTAATGAGTGTTAGGTGGTCACTAAGACAACAGCTTAGTGATCATTAGTGGAGGAAGTTAGGCTGAATATGATTATTTAAGGGGCCGAGATATTAAAAACTTGTTTATATTGGACTTGAAGACGACCATGTTGTAGTCAGCTGGAAAGCATGTCAGCAGAACCGAGTTCAACAGGTGGACAGTTCTAGGAAAGAAGCTTTGTTCATGAAATCTACGTTCAGATATAGAGTCGGGGGAAATGTAGGTAGTGGTTGTAGCTAGGTGAGTGCTTTTTTTGAAAGTTTGGTGTGGAGAAGGGACCATCGATTAAAACTCAGATAAGCACTTGCCATGAAAATAACAATAGAGAATAGACAGGCTCACAACGTGTGTAGGAAAAAGGTTTCAGAAAAGGGAAAAGGGCATCACTCATCAGGCTTAAAAGCCGGTTCTGAACTCTGTCAAGACAGGATAGGGTGCTCTGAACAGCTCCTGCCTAAATGTGGCGACTGTACTCTATTTTAGGGTGGATTTAGCTCTTATACTGGTAGAAGATTGCGTCAGGAATAAGATACCTTCTGAAGCGGTTCCTCTCTTTTTCAACTTCATTTTTATCGCTTCCTCTGATATTTTCCTGACCCCCACCTCCTATGAACTGGACCTGCTGCCTCAACTGTTCTATATCTACTAACTCAAGAACTCTCATTCATTCTTTCAATGTTCCTATACAATCGAAATCTCCTGTACTTCCTTTCCATTTGTTTTTGCAATCTCTCCCTCTTCCTGTCCCTCTTGTCTCTTGCTCTCGCTTCGCCCCTCTCTCTCTCTCTCTCTCTTTCTCTCTCTCTCTCTCTCTCTCTCTCTCTCTCTCTCTCTCATTCATATAAAATGAAATCTGTCCATTTTGTTACCAACTTTTGGAATGTATGGTTAATGTAATTCTTATTTCTCTTGCCATAATTAATTCAGTGTCTGGCTAACTCAAAATTCTCTTGGCAATTTGGACTGCACTTTCCAATTCTCTGTTGACGACTTTGACATTATGTGCTCAAATCAACAACAGTCTGCAAATTCTTGAAAAACTTTGCTTCCATTATTGTTAACAATTCCCTGCCTTGAATGTTATATTCCTTGTGGAATCAATTCAATCAATAAAATCAGATAGACAATAAAATGGAGGAAAGCAAAAATGTAAAACATTTTATTAATGCACAACTAAATAATATACCCGCCACCCGACGGATATTAATGTAACTCTTGATATTCTTTTTACTTAACATATCTTTATTATAAATTTATTGTAAAATTTAAAAAAATAAAAGCATATTTCATTTGAATTACCTCCCCTGAAAATTAATGAAAATAATATTTTAAAAAAGACTTTAGTAATTTATTTTCTTTCTTTGAATAAATTACCTTAATTAATTTCTGCTAATAGCAACGAAATTATTGTATATATATATATATATATATATATATATATGATGAGCCTGGTTAATACCAGATGGGTGACCATTTGACAATTCTAGGAGTTGTATGTGCTCTCCGCTTATCTCAACATTTGTTTCCAGTCTTCTTGTATATACACTTCACTTGCCACTGGTATTTAACTATGTCGACTCAAGAGAGGTGTGGTTGGAGATTGCGCACCTCCTGTGACAAAAATTTCACACACAGGAACCACTTCATGGGTATCCATAGTCTGTCAGACTGAAGAAGGAGCCCATTTATATATATATATATATATATATATATATATATATATATATATATATATATATATATATATATATATATTTCTTTCAAAAAACTTTTTCTTGACTGTTTTTAAAAATTGAGCTAACCTACAAAAAATAGATACTTACGTTTTGCTCACGTTTTTCCCTCTGAGGAAAAGGGCTTTTCTTTGAAACTCCATGGAATAAGGAACCTTTCACCTTTATTTCGTAATCCTTGTTTTGAATAAAATATTGTGAATTCAATTCTACAATACGTTGATGCTTTATATATATATATATATATATATATATATATATATATATATATATATATATATATATATATATGTATATATATATATATATATATATATATATATGTTGTTTTTGTTTTGGTTTTAGCGATATGTTTTGAATGAATTCAATTATTTACGAAAGTGCATTTTTACCTAAATGCGAGTTGGGAATAATTTTCCCTTTTAACCAATTTGGTACTCCCACATGGGGAGCGGTATACATATATTATTTTTAAAATGTAATTATCTACTGACACATGTTTCGTCGTCTACGACTCACCAGAGTGGGTGTATCTAGCCACTCTGATGAGTCGTAGACGACGAAACATGTGTCAGTAGATAATTACATTTTAAAAATAATATATATATATATATATATATATATATATATATATATATATATATATATTCAATAAGGATGGAGTACTGTTGCCACATCTGGGCAGTAGCTGCAAGAAGCAGCTTATCCTGCCTCGACAGAGTTCAAGATAGACTTTGTAGCCTAATAGGGAGAGGGTGCTCTTTTCTCTTCCCTGCAACCTCTTTCCCACAGAAGAGCCATTGCGAACCTGTCTATACTTTATCCTTATTTTCATGGCAAGTGTTCGTCTGAGCTTCAATCTACGGTCACTCCTAAGCGAACTTTCACAAAAAACACTCGTCTAGCTGAAACCACTATCAATAATATAAATTCCATGAGCAAAGCTTCTTTCTTAGAACTGCATGCCTGTGAAATTCTGTTCCATTTTCCTGCTTGCCAATTGACTATAATATGGTCGTCTTCAAGACTACTGTGAACAAGTTATTGATGAGCTATCTCCTTAAATAATCCAATTTACCAAATTTCCACTACTAACGATTATTATGATATTGTCCGATTGACCACTGTACACTCATTAACCCTTATCCTTGACTGGCCTCCGGGCCTTGATAAGTGGTAACTCTTTTGCAAAAAAAAAAAATTTTTTTTTTTATCTGCAACTTTCCCTAATTGATGAGTAAGATAAATAATAGACATGTGTGAAAAACACATCCAAGGCAAAAATCCTAGAAAACGACCTTCAATCAGTAGTGGAATGGTAACATTTAATGCTACTAAGACGAAGCTGCTTTCTTTTAACAACTGCAAAAAAAAATATTCTCAACCACCAGTTGCTATGACAAAAAAACTCTACCTGAGAGCTCATCCTTCAGACTCCTCCGAGGTGAGCGTATTTGTTGATGACACTGTGTTCTATAACAGACTCGAGGGGAAAGCAAATGAACACATATCTAAGAAAATGGCTAGAACCTTAGAGGAAGATTTTCAGTCTGTAGTGGAATGGGGCCGTAAATCGATGGGAACGTTGAATACTACTAAGACTAAGCTTCTTTCTTTTAATAACTACAGGAAACCTTCCCAAACACCAACTGCTATGACTAATCAAAGTACTTCATTCAAACTCCTAGGCTTAACATTCATAGGCAACATAAACAGGAACAAATACATTGAGGACGTTGCGAATGCTGCTGCAAATAAGGTAGCCTCCCTCTACCATGCTAGAAAATTACTCACACCAGAGAGCATCCTATATCTTTACAAAGTCATAATTCACCTATGCATGGAATATTGTTGCCACATCTGGGATGGAGAATCTGACACTAGTCTTTTACTCTTAGACATGGTCCAAAAAAGAATCTCAAATCTAATAGGTTCCACACTATCGTCCAAGTTCCAGCCCCTGTCCTATAACTTCATTGTTACATCTCTGTGCATGCTTTATAAGTACTTTAATGGAATGTGCTCTGATGAACTCTCAGCACTTGTGCCCCCTGGACATATATACTCCCGATTAACCCAACAAGCAGCAAAAGCCCATCTCTTCACTGTTGAGGTCACTAGATGCCAGAAAGTTTCTTCCCTTGGAATTCCCTCCTTGTTTCCTACTTCCCAGACTGTACTAACCTGCAAAAGTTTAAATGTAATGTGAATAAGCATCTTACTGCTCAACTCCCGTCAGTCCCCTGCTTGACACAATCCCAAATAGTAGCCTCCTATGTTTTAAGTGGCAATTTGATTTGTGTGGAGTGAAAATGAGTAAAAAAAATAAATAAATAAAAGACAAAATAATTTTTGTAATTTGGAAGGAAAACTGATGTGTGGGAAGGGGTACAGGCGTCGTTGTTTATGTATTTTTAATAACGGTCACTCCCCACCCCCCAAGGGAAAATCCGTATGCAATGTCTATTGGAGATAGGTGAATACCAACGACAAACAGAAGGAAAGAGAAAGCGATTGATCCATTTCAATGGCTTGATGAGTATCCCTACCCTACTGATATTTTTATCTTTACATTTGTTTTCCATCCACTTCCACTGTGTGTGTTGAAATAGGTTTTTTGAATATGAAATTTGACACTTAAAGTTAGATTTGTGGTGTGGTCCATGGCTTTAATCCCCCCCCATGCTTCAGTTCAGTCTTGAAAGACAAAGGATACCCCTTAGGGGCAGTAGCGCATGTAATTGTGAGGCAAGGATCGCGCAATCTCCAACTACACATCTCCTGAATTGGCACTGTTTAGGTCCATTGGCAAGGAGAAGACCAGGACGACTGGAAACTATGCCGAGATAAGCGGAGAGCACATACAGCACCTGAAAGTCCTAAATGGTCACTCATTTAGTACTGACCAGGTTCAACGTTGCTTAACTTTGGTGATCCAGCGGGAACCGGTGTGTCAACGTGATTATACAGTATCTGGCTTTATTAGTGGTAATCTGAGAGTGTATTTGTGTATAGTCAAGAACCACACCGACACTTAATATAATTTGCACATAAAAAGTTATATTCCTTGGCAACATTCACTCTCAGACATTTTTACTTTCCATAGAATTCCTCAAAGTCTTGAACCTAACATGTAGAACTTCTGTTATGCTTTTTATTAACATACTAGCAAAATATACCTGCATTCTGGGCTGGACTTTGCTGTACGCTCGGGTCCCTGCTTTGTGGGCAGTAAGTGGATGTTGTAAGAGCGGCACCAAATCTGACCTTAACCTTGAAAAATAGTGCGCATCATCTCTAGGTCAGAGACCATCAACATGTTAGGTTTGGTCATGATCGTTCCAGTGGTGTGTGCTCTAGGATAGTTGTAAACCCAGACACACACACGAACGCTACTACTTTATATATATATATATACTCGCGAGTTTTTATGGTCCTTGTCTGACAATGCTACTTTTCTTCATCATTGCAGTTTCGTCAAGTAGTTGCCATGTAAATAAAGCTTCTTTTTGTGCCGATAAAGACAAAATGAGGCGTTCACGGGGAGTTTGTAGAGAATTGACTCACAAAGACGAGAAAGAGACTAATGTTCTCTCAGCTAATTACTTAATTAATTTCTTAATTTAACTGAAATGAGTAACAGTTCGTAGCGATTAGCAAAGTTTTTTTACATGTACTTACTTCTACACACAGACTTATATGAAAATCAACAAACGTGACGTCATTCATTATCTCGCCTCATACCTGTTTTGTCTCATGCCCCCCTCGTTTTCTTTTAACCCCAGATGTTAGTTATCCTTGATTTTGTTTTGTAGATTTGGGTCATAATGACATGCACTCAATATGACTCCTGCCAAACTTCATACTAGATGATTTAATCGCCATTGATACAGACTCCCTCGTAGGCGACACTTCTATTGTTTCATGGGTAAATACCAGTGATAGGGCGATTCCAATATTTTTACCGATTCTGATACAATTACCGAATCTACTCTAAACTTGTGCTTATTCTCCAATGCCAAAAATGATTTTTTTTTAAATTTCTTTCCCACTTTTCAATAGCTGGTATTGATGATACAATGATAAATATTTAGTGATTTTTTACTTGTAGTGGAAAAAAAATCACTAAATATTTATCATTGTACTGAAATCGCTATCTTAACCTCTATAAGTGTAATTTTACGTTTGTGAAAATATGTATTACACCGGTTGTATGGTAATCAAAATTATATAGAAATTTTATAATAATCAGAATGAGGAATTTCTCTGCTGTCCATTTGGTTAGATAATTAAACATGGTTAAGTGGACAAGATAGCCATTCTTAACAAGTTGAAAGTTGGGTAGGGCGTTCACATTGTCTGAGAGGACTATAATCATTAAGCAAAAGGGACTATATCTTGATTTTCACTGTGATCCCATCTATGATGCAGAGTTCCTTAGTCAAAAAGAGTACAGAATCTTACCTATAATCAAGTTACTAATTCCATTAGATATTAAGTTAGAAATTTTGTACAGGAATTTTGTTGTTTTAAACGAAACTTCTTCAATAAATGTTTCTAAGACACAAATGACAAGAAACAAATTCAAAGATCACCAGACAACATCTCTTGGCACTCTTGTGAAAAGCTTTCTCCAAATACATAAAAGCAAAATACATATTCTTATTATAAGTAAGATACTTTTCTTGTATTTGTCTTAGGAAAAATACAGTATTGAGTCGAGAGCCATTCTTGTAATAAAAAAATGGTTCAAAAGAAATAAGTCTATCGTAGAAAAAAGAAAATTATGTAATTGCGAGTAAAATAGTCGCATTTGCGAGTGATTTTTCAAAATGGCGACTAGAAATATTGAAACGTTTATGTTTTGGCGATTGTATTTCTTTCACCGACAATCTTTCAAAGCTAAATGAAAAATATCTTTTCAACCTTTTTTTTTTTGTTGTTGTTATAAAACGAACAAAGTTAAATTATTTAAACAATAAATGTTTAATAGAACAATATAACCTTTTTTTTTTAAAAAAGGATGTTTAAAAAAATATCTGAAGAAATTAGAATGTTTATACCTACAAGTATCAACATAAAGTTTGTTGTATATTTAGAATCACACTTATTAAAAAAAACACAGAAAAATCTTTATGATGTACATACTCGTCACAGAACTAAGATGTCATATTCTGAAAATCATGTGGGTTTTGCTAGTAACTTTTCTATTTGGCTAGTAAACGAAAATATTTAGTTGTCAAAGGTCAATTAAAGATAAGTTTGTCCGTAGAGTCCTGAATTATGAATATTAAATGTAGTTGCTCCAAGCAAAGATTACCAGTATCAATCCAGTCTTTAAATTATAAATTATAAAGAATTAGCAGGGTGACCTGACATTGCCGGGTTTGAATGTTGATCAATGAATGTGGCACACTCCCATATTTTTATTGCCATCAAAAGCCCAATTTTCAATCAAATCGATTGCTCTAATTAGGGACCAATCACGATGCATCTGGAGGAAGCTTCACATACCTCTCGCAGTGACTTAGTTCACAATACATTGTAGTCTATATTGCACTGTAGAGAATCTACTGTTGATTTAATGAAACAATTTTTTTTTTTTTATTAAAGTTTAAAATGCAAAATTCAAGTATTATGTTTCAATTGTGCTCTAAACAGAAACATTCATTTCAAACGCGTCCTTGTCATACCAAACGACCAACTGTTGATTTTTATATGACTGGTTTTGCGGGTGTAATGGCTTGCATTTAAGTTTAAAATGAAAAGGACAAGTTTTTTTTTTTTGTTTTCGGTTTTAACTCACGTTCACCCCTAACAAGGCATATCACTACTTAGATGTAAGGGGTTACTAATTGGGACTATGCCTAGGAAAGATTAACAAGATGTCGGTTTACATTACATTTGAACTTCTGCATATCAGTACAGTCAGGGAAGTAGGTAGCAGGAAGGGAATTCCAAAGTCCAGCTGTTCGAGGGAAGAATTTAGGGACCTTAACAATGAAGGAGTGTGATTTTGCTGCTAAGCGGATTTCTCGGAGATATGTACATCGAGGAAGCCCGAGTATCATTGTGAAATTTTGCCTTAAACAGGAACATTCATTTCGAATGCGCCCATCATATCAAAGAACCTAATATTGATCTTATATGTTTGGTTTGTGTAGCAATAAAACTTCTCAAATGCACTTGTGATGTTGTGTAAGATGTTAAATTTGGTCAAAATCGCCTGTTCCTTCTTTCATCGCATTATTTCGATTATCAATTATCGCTACTTACAAAGCCTATCTAAAAACACTGCCAGACTCATAAAGTAACTTCATCTGAAATTTCATAAAAATCGATCTGGCCGTTTTGGAGTTCATAAGAAACGAACAAAATTCCTTTTATACAGAGAGATTCCAGGTAAAAAAAAATGGGTGCATTAATCCAGTCAGAATCAGCAGTGGTTCTCTTGTGTCAAGATGAAAAGTTCTGACTGAAAAGTTCAGAGATTCAATAGGTTTTATACAGTGATTCTGGTTGCTGATTGGTTCGTTATCACCCCTGGCTATAAATATAACGGTTCAAAACGATGTCCCGATCCGGCACCATTTATAATGTTACCGATGTGGAAGGTGTCCTTTGATCGTACCTTGTCTCGTTACAAGTTGGCCTGTTGATCGTCCTTACCCACAGTGTTTTCATGGAGGGGCGCTTTTCCTCTCGATCGAATCGTCTTTCTTTCCATGTGTAGGTAGTCTCTAGGTACATCAACCACTCCGCTGGTCCTTGCGGCTTGCTGCAAAATCAAGAGTCCTCACCACAAACAAACAGAACTCCGGTTTATAACAGTAACAAACTATTTATTGTTTCCATTACTTCATAACAACTACTGTCTAATCTGAGGTGACTGACTATAGCAGTGAACGATGTAAGACCAGACCAGTAAAGTCACAGAGTTCCCATTAACACAGGCTACTTCCCATCATAACATCAGGCCCTGAAGGGCTCCCAAATTGGGAGCGCTTGACTAGCCCAGCCGTTCGGTTTACTGGCTACGATTCTTCTTTTTTTAGAATTCCTTTTTCTAAATCCAACCCCCTTTTTCCCCCACCTCTCCTTAAGAGAGTGGTTACAAACACCTTTCTTTCTTCCTCTTAGAGCTTATCTCTACCAAACCTCAACCCCCATTTCCACTGACGTGTTTCTACTAATCAAATTAGGAGTGATTAGTCATTCCAAGTCGAACAATGCCTGGCGCCGACTCCTACTCTTGACCCCCATTCTTCATCTCGCTCAACAGAGATTTTAAAAACAACCTTTCCGTTGTTAACGGATATACAATAGCATTAAGATAAGAACAATTATCATTTGTTTTTCTCTTTCTGACAAAATCCCATAGACATTTCTCTTTAAACAACATCAAACCATCATCATCATCATCATTAGAATTCAGCCGTGCGAATTCCTCTGAATTCGTGTCGATTAGCAAGGTCAATCTGCATCGCCCGGTTCCCATCAGGTCACATCTCGCCCCCTACCTGTTTTGTCCTTTACTTTGTAAATGACACCCGAGCCCCAACCAGACATCAACACCCCCCACTCTTCTGCCATTCCTCTATTTGAAAAACAAGACCATCTCTTTTTTTTTTTTTCATTTTCAATTTTTTTTTTTATTTCGGTCCTTCTCTACGACTTGGTCTATATGCATGCAAAACAATCTCTCTTTTTTTTTTTCTTAGATTTTCGTTTTCAGTCCTAGTTCAACCATAATTTTGTTCAGTAACTTGGAAGGCTCAGCCCATCTCCAATCGCCATTTGCTATCCCAAAATACTGTGTCACCTGAGATCTCAATTGGTTCTAGGCCTTTCTGCCTATTTAATTCTACTCTAAAATTGTTTGCTGGGGGATTATTTTTACACACATCCAATTTTTCAACCTATTTTTGTATTTTATTTTATTTATTTATTATTATCTTTTTTTTTCACTCGATTCTTTACACGAAGAGAAAGAACTCACTTTCTCAGTTCATGCACACCTCTTGGCATAGAGGCACATTTCCCAATATTTCATACTTTTACAATTTCAAAGCCTTCTCAACGACTGCATATTTAATTTTTTCAAAACAGAATACTATCAGCACCATCAGTTTCTTTAAGTCATTCTACTTGACAGTTTAAATGCTTCAAAGCTATTTACCAGGCGATTGATTTAATTTTTTATGTAATTTCCCAGGCTAAATGATTTTTTTCTTTGACAACCTAAATGTTTTAATGCCACTTCCAACCAATTTCCCACCTCACACCCTGTAAAAACTCTCAGACCAAATGACTTACTATTCGGCAGTTTAAATGCCTTAAAATCACTTCCAACAATCTATTATTCACCTTTCATGAAAGTTTTCACACTAACTGATTTTCTATTCAAAGCAGGTGAGAATGCGACACAACAATTACACACGTTATCAGTCCGCATCTAAAAAAAATTTTTTTTTTTTTTTTCAAAAAAAAAATTAGTACATTTCAATACAAATATTAAAATAGACGAAACAGTTCCCTTTATTTATTTATTTTTTCTTCAATCAAATCACGGTTCTATCAATTTTCATTTGTTCTCTTTAATTTTAATAAAATTCTCCAACCAAACGTCCCTTTATTTGACAGTCTAAATGTCTCACAGCTAATCTCAGGCAAATCATTACTTCATCTTTAATTTATTCTTATGAGAGCTTCTATTCGTTACAAAATCAGAACGGCATCGATACCGCCGGTTTCTATTTCTCTAAGGATCGGTATACTTCTCTCAATCCCTGTTTGGTTTCCCTTTTCACAACCATTCTTCAGATTATCTCGGCATGAGCGTCTCTCTCTCTCTCTCTCTCTCTCTCTCTCTCTCTCTCTCTCTCTCTCTCTCACTTATTAACCATTCTATCCCATGGTGCGTTATCCTCAAGAGTTTTCCCGTTCATCAGTGGTGCACAGTGTCTGTCACTGCGGACCGGGCGGAGAGATCACATATCCATGATATTCGTATTCTCATATGCCTCTTCCATGGCATCTCACGCAGACACACCAAGTGCCTCGTTAAATCTACCGTCAAACTCCATGTATTACACACCGTGCAAATCAACACTTTTTCATACACCCTCTGCGGTGTATGCATCACATTTGGGACAATTCTCTTCGGCTGCCTCGCCGCATTTTCCCATTACGTTTCCTCATGCCTTTTTCCTCTGCCACCTCATGCAGACATACCCTGTGTCTCATTAAACCTTTGGCCACTCACTTCTTCATGCCTTTAAGACTAGTGCACATTGCACAATTCTCAACCTCAATTTTCTAGCACTCCGCACTTCTTCACATCCCTCCCACGGGGATCACATCGTATTTAATTAATTCTTTCTGGCTTCCTCGACGCATTTTTCCATTACATCTCAATCCACCGCCCACACGACACCACCGACTATGCATTTTCCCAATCAACTGGTAACTTCGTGAAATTCCTTATTTCTCACTATCTCCTTACAGTCCATGCCTATAAACTATGGTTTAAGATATACAAACAAAATCACACATTTCGTTTGTTTTTTTTTTCACAAAACCAATTCAATTTCAGAAATTACAAAAACGATCGCATTTTTTTTTCTTCTAAAACTATCAACTGTCGCAGTCTTATTTCTTTTCTTCACTCATCTCTACTTCGTCTTTTCTTTTCTTTTTCTCATTTCTCTATCTCTCTGCCCACTCTCTCTCTCTCTCTCTCTCTCTCTCGCTCGCTCGCTTGTACAATGACAACATATGCGCGTACGTGCGGCGACATATCAACCCGTTTCCTGTCTATATCCCCATATCTATTCCTATGGATACAACTATTTTTAGACTCATGATTCAGACAAATACACATTTCCTTCGAAGGGTGGGGAAGAAAATCAACAATACATTACATATTACAAATATGTCTCAACCAATACAACAACTTAACCTATCCAGGTGACACTGAGACAGACAAAAGGAGAAAATGAACTGTCCTTACCTTCCGCCATCTTTCTTCGTCTTCGTTTCATGTTCGAGATTTTTGTTGTTATTCTTTTTGAGTTCGTTTCTTTCCTTTGCAAAGTCTATCATTCTTTGTGTCTAGTTTTCAGCATTTTCTTTTGTTTTTGTTTTATTTTGTTGAAACAGCCCATATCTTCTCAGGGGTTTACTCTGGCTTAATGGCACCATTTATATATGCGTTCGTGGTAACTCGCCCGTGGACATCTCATAGAGATGTGATATCTTGGCTCACGGCACCATTTATAACGATGTCCCGATCCGGCACCATTTATAATGTTACCGATGATCGTACCTTGTCTCGTTACAAGTTGGCCTGTTGATCGTCCTTACCCACTGTGTTTTCATGGAGGGGCGCTTTTCCTCTCGATCGAATCGTCTTTCTTTCCACTCCACTTGCTGCAAAATCAAGAGTCCTCACCACAAACAAACAGAACTCCGGTTTATAACAGTAGCAAACTATTTATTGTTTCCATTACTTCATAACAACTACTGTCTAATCTGAGGTGACTGACTATAGCAGTGAACGATGTAAGACCAGACCAGTAAAGTCACAGAGTTCCCATTAACACAGGCTACTTCCCATCATAACATCAGGCCCTGAAGGGCTCCCAAATTGGGAGCGCTTGACTAGCCCAGCCGTTCGGTTTACTGGCTACGATTCTTCATTTTTTAGAATTCCTTTTTCTAAATCCAACCCTTTTTTCCCCCACCTCTCCTTAAGAGAGTGGTTACAAACACCTTTCTTTCTTTCTCTTAGAGCTTATCTCTACCAAACCTCAACCCCATTTCCACTGACGTGTTTCTACTAATCAAAGGAGTGATTAGTCATTCCAAGTCGAACAATGCCTGGCGCCGACTCCTACTCTTGACCCCCATTCTTCATCTCGCTCAACAGAGATTTTAAAAACAACCTTTCCGTTGTTAACAGATATATAACAGCAATAAGATAAGAACAATTATCATTTGTTTTTTCTCT
The DNA here is from genome assembly GCF_053919585.1 of Euprymna scolopes. Classification (NCBI taxonomy): domain Eukaryota; kingdom Metazoa; phylum Mollusca; class Cephalopoda; order Sepiida; family Sepiolidae; genus Euprymna; species Euprymna scolopes. The sequence continues at coordinate 16,174,980 of NC_136510.1, read as the reverse complement.
TTCTGACAAAATCCCATAGACATTTCTCTTTAAACAACATCCCATCATCATCATTAGAATTCAGCCGTGCGAATTCCTCTGAATTCGTGTCGACTAGCAAGGTCAATCGGCATCGCCCGGTTCCCATCGGGTCACAGTACTGTTATGCCAAAAATATTGCAATATTATAGCATCAGTGATCATTTTGCAAACATAGAATTTTACATTAAGGGTTAAGTTAGAGTAACTGACATGCACAGGAATTTTGCAGTTCTTGGGGCCGAGATCACAGTGTAGTATCTGTTCTTCAGATGCAGCACTTCAATTTCTTGTTCTCTCAGTGGAGGAGAAGTCCTTCACGACTGAGACAATTTTTAATTTTTGTTCCTTTTCTCCATGTTAAAAAAAAAAAAGGCCCTAGTGTCTGTCCCGTGGGAAGGCATTGTAAATAGGAGCACTCAAACATTGACAACAGATAAAATGTAGATCTTGATATTTTCATTAAGCCTCTCTACCTTATTACTGGGACAACAGCATATTCTTTTCATTGTTTTGACTCTAGTGTGTATCCACTGATATCTTATATGCTTTTATATAGTGATGTGGTTCTCGGTTGATTAACTGTGTCAGATATGTACTCGAGAGTCAAAACAATGAAAAGAATATGCTGTTGTCATAGCCCTACTTATTAGTAATGATCAAATAGCTAGTTATCTGGTTGCAAGCAACAAAACATAAAACGTACACAGACAGAAATAAATACTGAATAAACGATAAAATATGTTGATTTAAGATTTTTATTTTATTACAAAAAATAATTCAATCCATATTGTCTGATTTATATATAGAAAATCAGAATAAAAATAAAATGGTTTTGTATTTGATATTTTTTCTGTCTTTGACACACAAAGAAATTTTCTCATCTCTACAAAAAAAAAAAAAAAAAAAAAAATCGGAGGCAGTTTATATAGAAAACAAAAATAGCATGAGAAACATTAAAAATATGTTGAGAATTTCGTTTTCTTTTAAAATATTTTATTGTGTGTTTGGATCATTTATGGCATTATCCAGCATCAAATTATTATAATGGACAATTCAAACTATTCCACAACTCAGTGGAAATTGTATTGTCTAAAAATCTACAGCAGTAAAATTAGAGGTAAAAAAATTATATAGTAGATGCATTAATTCTCAAAAATAAGAAAGAAAAGAAAAAAAGAAAACAGTAAATAAAATGAGAAAAAAAAAGAAAAAGTAAAAAATGAAAAATGGAAAAAAAAAATGGAAAAATTAATAAAAAGGAAAGAAAAATGAAATAAAAAATAAGTCACAAAATTTTGAATGGAGAAAATTTTAGAACAAAAATTTATTTGAAACCGAAATATATTGCACAAGCAGGAACTTTTTAAAAAAATTTTGGCTAGTTCTACTGGTTTCCTTTTGCTCAACACTGACGAAAAACCCATTGTTTATTTATACAATGTGCCCCCACTCAAAAAAAAAAAAAAAAAAAAAAAACACTTGCCCTGTGCATATTTTTTGTCATATGTACTTCAATAATTTACGAGTCATCCTTATTTTTTCGAACAAAACCTGCAATCACAACTAAATTTTAACAAAGAGTATACCATGTCAAACATTACTACACGACAGGCTCATTCAAGAAAGTGCAGGACTCGTTCACGTGTCAGTTCAAATGCAAAAAAGACGAGCATTTAAGTCTGAATGGATCACGCCAAGGACAGTACGACCAATGACAAATGTCCAAGTCATTCTGGATGCCCATAAATAGTATTATAAGCGAATCAGTTCAGTGATCCGAAACTGTGTGTAACTGACTCTATAGTTACTCACATAGAGATTAATGCAGATTTCTTATAAAAAGAAATACCATAAGTATTAAACGTATGTAAAATTCCTTTAAAAAAAAAAAGTAAAAAACTGAGACATGTGCAATTAGTATTGTTTTTTTAAAAAAACAGTTCATTATTCGTAAGTAAAAAAAAAAACAGTTCATTATTCGTAAGTAAAAAAAAACAAAAAAAAAAACAACAAAAAATACTCCAGCTGATATCAAAACCAAAACCTAAATACAGTGAGTCAAGTACGATAGCTATTAGGCCAGCATGACACGTTCTTTAAAATGTGTTTTCAAACCTACTCATCATTAACATAACCAATCTGTCACATGAACGATTCACACATGTGCATTTATGAAACAGTTGACAAACAGATAAAAATCTGATGTCCCCCATGTACCAATTTTTCAATTCATTTAGCAGCCATTTTTCTAGATAAAAAACAAATTAAAAAGTTTTTCACATGTCTGAATACCCTATATACCAAATTTCAAATCTGTAGATAAAAAATTTGTAAAGTATAAAGGTTGAAAAGTGTCTTCACACACACATTCTCACTTTTGTAGATATATAGTTTATAATAAAGTCCTATTCGTGTCTGTTTGTTCACAATCATTATGTACAAAAAGCACACTGTTTCAATACTGAAAACAGAATTCTATACACATTTTTATTCCAGCATGATTTCTCTATATATATATACTATGTATTCAAAGGAAATCTACATTCAAGGAATAACCTCATTTGCATATTACATTAAAAAAAGTCTATTTCAATAATTATCTCAATGTTATCAATTGTTAGTAATGGAATTGTTTTAATTGTTCTATTTAGAAATATTATTTAATATTGATTTATTTATTTAAAATTTATTTGTAATCATTATTAGTTGCATTTAAAAACGGAAGTAAGCTTTAATTATTAAAGCATAGAGAGTTATTTCCCCCCCCCTTGATTTTCATAGATCATGATGGATGCGTTTTATGCTTCCATAAATCCAACGTGGTCCACTTTCAGAAAAATCGTAACAAGTTAGGATATTCAGTGTATTTTAAATATTATGTGATTCAGTCCTCCCGGCAAACCAAGTATATACAGCTAGTATATATATATTATATAATTAACTGAACTTTCGAAATATTTTCAGATTACAGCTTGTATAATAGTGTAAAATTTAAGTCCCTATAAATATTAGTATCAATATTTATAAGGCAATCCCAATCAGACAAAGGTGTTCAATATACAAGATAGTGCAATATTATATTTTACCTTATCACATTTTATGGATTGCCTCATGCATACATTTGAACATTAAAAACTCTTCATTGCCTTGGAATTTACGATTGTACATTTGTATTTCTGCATCTAACCTAAACACAGCATGGAATATCCTTTTTTAATCTTGGGTTCTTTTGGGCCTTACAGAAAAACTTTTTAGTTTTTCAACCTATATGTTAAATAGCAAAACTTCTGACTCCTTATAAACATTATTTTGCTAAAAACATCTGATAAAATGAGCCATTTATTGAAAATCCATGGATTAAGAAAAAAAAAAAAACCTTTAAATTTTCTGTCTTCCTTGTTGAATAATAAATTTGTCATAATTTTTTTAATTTACTGAATTTAATTCATTCATTCATATATATATATATATATATATATTGCGTGGTTTGCACAGTATCTAAGATGGCTAACTTGTAACAACATTGGGATGGAATTTCCTTTCCTCAAACGAAAACACCAGGTTTATCATGAACAAAATTAGCTTTTTGTTGGTTATATTGAATGGAAATAACATGACGAACTGATGAGAATTGGAAACTTTTATGAAAACATAAAATCATAAAATTGCCATCCCATTAACGAAACGGCTGTAATGAAGAAATCCAAGATGAAAGAAACAAAAGTTACAAAAAAGAAAAAATGTAAGTTTTTGAATTTCAACAAAGTTTTGTACTATATATATATATATATATATATATATATATATATATATATATATAAAATGTGTGTGTGTTGAAATAGAGGCATATGATTGATTCTAATTATACCTGATGTGCCAACTTTAACAGCTGTAAAATAGCTATAAAACAATCTACCATGAGCGAGTCAGTTAAGTGATCCGAAATTGTGTGTAAATTGAACTACAGATCCTATGCCCATCATTTATTGGTTCGAACCTTAATTGCTGAATTTGATTTCCAAAAAGGAAATTTGCTGCTCCATTAAACATCATATTATATTTTTGAAAATTTAACATTCAACTAAACTCTCATTTGATCAATCATTGACAATTTTTAAACGCAATCAAAGATGTTGATGTATTTAATCAACACTGCAAAAATTCTATGAGTTGATGAAATTATTGAAGTAGTCATGCCAAAAATGGTTAAGAAAATGTTAAATTAGGGTTACAGAGTCAGAATGTATAAAGCCCAACTGACACCTACAATTTAAAAAAATCCATACGTCTCAGATTCCAAAATATCCAACTTTGACTCCTAGGATTCCACGATAAAGTCCAATATTCAGATGTTTATTTTTCAGAGATTAAAAAATCCTACCCCAACTTTTCGCATTCTTATAAGTTGTGCTGACTCTTTCCCAAACCTCTAGGCTTACCAGATCAGGCTGTCTGAAAATACTGTCTTCCTGACCAAAACTGCACAAACATTGAGGTCATTGTTTTTTCTTCCCCTTTGCAAAAAAAATCATGTTATACAAAGTGAAAAACAAAAACAATTTTCTCCTACAAAACAACCAAACCAAACACTATGAATAAATATTTAAGGATATAAAGAATTTGAAGCATAAAAACTTTTTCCAAAATTACTTGATTTGGCATTAAATGACCTAAAAAGTGTTGATCTTAAAACAACCAAATCAATCATATCCTTTCCAAACCTCTGACTCTGCAACCCTGTATACTATAACTAATTTTTTAAACAGGATAACTGACAAAATGTCACACAAAAGTCTATAAAATCTAATATATAAAAGGCTATAGGTCTGTCTGTCCCCATATTTTCAAACTATCTCCTCCAAAGCTAAAACTTGCAGAGCAATGCTATTGGCCTCAAATGATTGAATTTTTTATGGATTATTCTTTTATGGGTCTTTAGCCAGTTAAAATATTTTTTTAAAGGGTCAAAATTGAAAAAATCGTTATACATTTTGTACATTCATCTTAGTTTATTTTTTATTTTTAATCAGGTCATATGGGTGTCACGTTAGTACAGTGGTAACGTCACCAGCTTTGAATGCTAGAGTTTTGATTCTAGCTGATAGCACCCAAATACGTTTTTTTTTTCTTTTTTTTTTTTCCTTTTGAAATCACGACTATAATAACATATACGAAATCTGGACAAATTAAAATATCAATATTAAGTATTTTATGTGCCGTCTCCTCCTTGAACAATTGTTTTAATTTTTTCGGTTTATGAAGAACAATTAAAATAGTTCAAGATTATTCAGATAACTGCTTTTATCTTGGATGTTATTCTCACACGTTTTGGATGATGGAATCTCCAATCTTCTTCAAATGTATCTTGTGAAAACTTAGTAATCTTTCTTGTGGAACTTGGCAATCTCTATGCAATTTTTATTTAGTGCTCAGGGTTAGCCCAGCTTAGTAGAAGTTTTAAGTAAGGTACTGTCTGTAAATAAAACAATTTGAACAATTGCTTTAATATTTCTGTCAAACTCCACAATCTCTACAGAATTAATGCGTTAATATTTCAGATTACTGGACGAGAATCATTATAAGAAAATAGTTTCAAAAATGTCTGCGACTGTCCAAGAAAAGGCAAAATGGCGATTTAAATGTTAATGTGTCAGAGTTAAGGCCAAAAAGTTCACGCTGCTTCCTTTTCCATTTGTAACAATGGGGCTTTGTGAAACGACTACACAATCTGAATGTTATTTCACTTGCGTACTCAGCGACTTGTATTTTTATTTATATAGTGTATAATATTTCTAAGGTTAATCCGATATTGTTTTAATATTTGTGCTCACCAGTCAGGTATAAAGCTGTTGTCTCTGTGATGCACTATTTCAAGTCAGCAAAATGACTTTCAGTTTCAAGATAAAAAATGCATCAGAATTATTTGCATATATTGCATATCCAGGTGTGCTTGCCATGCAGAACCGCACATTAAACAGCAATAAAAATTAAATTCGTATTAGTTGAATTATTGTGATTACGATTCCTAATCTAGTTGTTATTTTTACATCTCGGTCGATGAAACCCCTGACCTTTTGCATGTGTATCTTTCCAAATTTGTGAACTTCAGGAACCTATATAGAATTTTGAACTGAGCCCATTATTTTGAGGAGTAGATTGTTTTCATTCCATCAGCCATGGTAAAGTAGAAGTGTTAATTCTTATGTTATTCTTAGTTATTATCAGCTGCAGTAAGGATTGAACCTTCAACCTCCAGACTACTATCATTTAGAACTGATTGTTAATTAACGACTTTATCCATTGTTCTACGGGTCTGATCCATCCGCTTTCTTTCCATTTCATAAAAAAAAAAAAATGAAATAGAAAATTGCCAGGATCCTAGTTATGCTAAATTATTTTTGTAAACAGATTTTTCATCAAATTTGGAGATTTATTTCTGAAGAATTAAAAAAGAATTCAGTAATAAAAGAAATTTTAATTTACAGAAAATAATACAATGCATAGGTGAAACGAATTGACATAACCTTAAGATATAACGGTAGAATAAGCTATGCTGATTCACATTTATTAATACAATATTATTTCTTTAATATTTTACCTGCATCAACACAATTACATAGGGGATCCGTATTGTAATATTTCAGGAAATTTCCCTTCATCAAACATATATTTGACTTTCAAATGTGCATATTATGGCTATTGTAAAAAGGAGCAAGTTCCATAGAAATTGGAAATTAATTTTTTTTAAATCTATCATTTATTTTATTTTTAATAAAATATATTATTTATTTTTCTTGTATTTATAAGTAATTTTCGTTTGTCCAAGGTTTTATTTATTTTCTGCAATCTTATTAAAACAGTTGATGTTTAAATTTAACTATTAAAAGGGAGACAATTATTATAATTAATTACACATTAATACAAATATGCATGCTGCGCACCCACACACTGTAATTAAAATTTTGTTTTAAAATTGCAAAAATGAATAAATAAAATAGATAAGTTTTCAAGTTTATTGGAAGTTCATTTTTTCAAAATTCTAAATAAAAAATGGTCAAAATATTTCAGCATAATTATTTGATAGAAAAAGTTCAAACCTAAAATGGGTAAAAATAGAGAACCGAGTAAAAAACAGAATTTTTTCACACTGTTACCGGCAAAGAAATAAATTCAAACTTCAAAATCATCCCAGAATTTGACGACAGAATAATTTAAATAAATTTAAGATTAGAATTATGTTTTGTTTTTTTTATCGGATAAATATTTTCATAAAATTTGTTTTTAAGGATTTAATTTTTTTTGTCATTAAAAATTCTCAACATTGGAAAAAAAAAAATTTGAATAAAATATAATCAAAAGAAAATTGCATAATTAAAATTTTTTTTTTAGTTTTTTTTTTTTCTAATTTGCATAAAAAATGCAAAAGAATTATTACCTGAAAGTTTGAAAATGGTTTGTGGACAAGACAAATCAAAGCTATCTCGTTTTTTTTTTCTTTTTTGTTTTGTTTTGTTTTTTAATTTATGGCCATGATGGATTAATCATAAGGTCACATGGGTGTATAAAACAATGCACAGAATATGTTAGTGAATTAATTGCAGAAGGGGGGGGGGAGAAGAAAAAGGAAGAGGAGAAGAAAAGAAGCAAGGAGTAAAAAAGAAGAAAAGCAAGGAGTAAAAGGAGAAAATGAAATAAAAAGGAGAAAATGGAATAAAGGAAGGAAGAGGACGAATGGAAAAACACAAATGAAAGAATCAAGGCGCTGAAAAAGGAGTAAGACAAAAGGAATGGAGAGAAGGAAGAAGAAAAGAAGGAAGAGGAGTCCAAAAAAAGAAGTACAAAAGAGTAAAAGTAAAAGAAAGAAGGAGGAAGAAGAAAAAAGGAAGAGGATGATGACAAAAAAGGAAAGGAAGGAGGAAGATGAAGAAAGGAAAAAAGAAAAAATGGAGTTAAGAAAAAGAAGCAGAAAAGAGAAAAAAAGAGAGAAAACTAAGGAGGAGGGAGATAAAAAGGAAGAAGGTAGAAAAGAATGGAGGGTGAAGACAGGAAAAGGAAAAAAGGAGGAAAAGGAAAAAAGGAGTTAAAGAAAAGAAGTAGAAAGGAGAAAGAGAGGGAAAAGGAAGAAAATTAAGAAACAGAAGAAGAAGAAGAAAAATACAAAAAGGGGGAGGATAAGGAGGAGGAGGCGGAATCATTTGGTGCTGAGGAAAGTGGAGGACATGTTGTAATTCTTTCTGAACCAGAAATCAAAGTTCACCCGAAATGCGAGTGCTGTGCGTGTGTATATGCATGCCAAGCATAAGAGTCAGTGAAGAACTCCTTTTAGGGACACAGAGGGGTTCGAGGCTACTCCAAAAGAGCCGCAGATAAACAGGCTTAGTTGTGTTATATATAAAGACGTAGCCAATGCAATGCATTTGGCGTGTCAGGTGCATACACAGATAAAAACGACCAGGTTCTTAAAATGACAGCAAAAAGTCAAGGGTTATGTTTGTTTGTTTTTTTTTTATCACAGACAGAAATTACAAAATGCATTGATTTTTTTTTGCTTGTAATTCACAAAATCAAAGTTTGAAAAAACAAAATGACAATTTTTCAAGATTCAGACACCATTTGTTGTTTTATGAGGATTTAACAAATATATGGAAAAAAAACTCAGGGTGTAAAAATTAGGGATGTAACAAATATTTTGACAAATTTTTTTCACAGAAAAACAAAGTTAGTAAATGAAAAAACATATTTGATATTAAACTTTGAAGTTTCTACAAAAAACAAAAAATCAAATCTTCAATAAAAAGTTGTAAATGATGTAGTGGTTGATGTAAAATTTTATATGAGAACATGGAAAAGGAGGGATGTCTGCATTTATACATGTAAATGGCATCTGGACATGTAAGAGGGGAAGAAACCTTGGCGTCTGAACATGTAAGAGGGGAAGACACCTTGGCGTCTGGACATTTAAGAGATGAGGACACTTTTGCATATGGACATGTGAGAGGGGAGGACACCTTTGCATATGGATATGCTAAGGTGGACGGAGCAGAAAAGTAACTGAAAGCCATCTGGAAAAATAGAGTAAAAAAAAAGAAAGAAAAAGAAAAAAGTTGTGGACAAAAAGAAAGGATAACACCAAACAGAAAGCATCTATGAGACGGATGAATGAAGGAGCAAGAAAAGTTTTTATTGTTCCGATGCAGGCAAGGACGTGATGGAAGAAATAGTCTGTTGTCTTAAAAGGGGCGGCTTCGGCTGGACATTGTGCTTCCTCATGTAAGACAAGAATTGCTCTGGAATTTCTTCAAGAACTTCTTTTGCCAAACGGGCTTGAAGTGTCAAAGAACTGTCACCTTGGTTACCAAGCATAAAATTTCGCATTGGCACAAACTGAAATAAATAAAAATCGATAAAAGATGAGAATAAATACAAATGAGAAAAAAATTAACAACTGAGGCAATTTGCTCAGAATTGTTTGAAGCATGGAACATGTTTTGACAAGCTTTGGGTTTGACCTTTACTTCTGATCTGAAATGGAACACGTACATCAAATCTGTTGCCAGGGACGCTGGGAAAATGGTGGGATCCTTCTACCGCTCCAGAAGATATCTCACTACTGATGCAATTCTCTATCTGTATAAAAGCCAAGTACGTCCCAGGATGGAGTACTGCTGCCACATCTGGGCAGGAGCTGCTAAAAACAGCCTATCATGCCTTGACAGAATACAAAATAGACTTCGTGGTTTAGTGGGGAATGCCCTTTTTTTCTTCCCTGCAACAGAAGAGACGTTGTGAGCCTGTCTTTGTTTTATCGTTATTTCCATGGCAAGTGCTCGTTTGAGCTCCAATCTCTGGTCCCCCCTCGCTAATCTTTCACGAGAAACACCCGTCTGGCTGAAACCACTGTCGATAATTTTCCCCACTCTTTATCTGTGCCTAAATCAAAACGTAGATTCCATGAGCAGAGCTTCTTTCTCAGAAGTGCACGATTGTGGAACTCTCTTCCATTCGCCTGTTTCCCACCTGACTACAACTTGAATGTCTTCAAATCCAACATAAACAAATTCCTGACAAACCGCCCCCTTAAGTAAGACACTATCAAATCTCCAATACTAATGATTACTACAATACTATCTCATTGATTACTGTACACGCAATAACCCTTATCCCTGAGTGGCCTGCAGGCCTTGATAAGTAGCGACCCCCATGTAAAAAAAAAAAAAAATATTGTGTATTAGTCGTTGGCTGTTGAAACACTGCGTCCTTTAAAACATTATCCTATGCTTTTATTTTATTCATTTGCAAACTATCATCCTCATCTTTATAATTGTTGTTTTACGACGTTTCAGCCAACTATTCCTCTGGCTCTCGTCAGGTAGTTAACTGCGAATGCTGAATCTCTTAACTGTATCTTCAGCAATTACTGCCTTTCATAGTTGTTGTAGTTTCACCATGTTTTGGCCAACTAATCCTTTGGTCAACTTTGGGTAGTAATGAACCCACTATCTTCAGACAATGCTCACCTGGAACTATAGAGATTCAACGTCCATCCACTGTGATCAAGGTTGCATTTTTTGGTCTTATAAATCCAAGTTTTATTTTTATGTTATCTAATCTTCCATTGTCAGGTCTGTAATGAATTATTTATTGGAATTCTTTAGAGATGAGTAATTTGCATATTTTATTTATTTATTTGTAAACTATTATCCTCATCTTTATAGTTGTTGTATCACGACGTTCCGGCCAACTATTCCTATGCATTACACATGCACTTTGGAGGACTTGTAGAGCATCTGAGCACTCTACACAATGATTTCATTAATACTATGATTGGCAGCTTAGTTAATCATGAATATCTTCTTGGAGGCCATATGTTCCGGGGGGGGGGGTCACAAAATTAAAATGCACCATCTCTTCTTTTTGCATCCGCTTCAAAAATAGACTTCTATTAAAATAACAGTATTTTTTTTTTTTTTTTTTACAAGAGTACCCAGCATAGTATGAACACCTCCAATCTCCCCAGGTTAAGAACAGCTTTCGAAGTTGGGGGTGTTTATTCCGAAAGCTGTTTTTAACATGGGGAGGTTGGGGGTGTTTATACTACGCTGGGTAAGGTCATAAAAAATACCAAAATAACTAACTGACTCTAACTTCATACTACATAAAATGAACAGAAATACTAGATCAGTTATCTTCTTTGGAAATATATTTGGTTTTAGTATGAGAGAGAGTTTCTTGCACAAGAGTTTGTCATCTTATTTTATCCGTATATTAGGAAATTTAAAACAAGATTATCACTTATTTGGCGTGACATGCATATTGGTCAAATGTGTCAGGATCAGCTCTGATATTTGAGCAAATTTTTAAAATCCTAACAGCTTTACAATTTTTTTAATGGTTTTGGTTTGGTTGTTTTATAACATATCAATCCTCTTCGGATTATTTAATGCCGAATCCAGTAATTTTGGAAAAGGCTGTTAATGCTTCAAGTTCGTTATATCTTTAAATATTTAAAAGTATTTTTTTAAATATTTAAAATATTTATTCATCCTGTGGTTTAATTTGTACAGAAAAATTGTTGTTTTTAATTTTGCAGAACATGATTGAGTTTTGTAAAGGGAAAGGAAAAAAAAACCATAAAATTTATGTTTAATGCAGTTTAAGTCAGAAAGTCAGTATCTTCAGACAGTCTGATCTGGTAGCACAGATTTTCTGATACTTCCAGGCTATGATCAAAGAACCAAATTATGCCATCTTATATTCTCTGCATGGCGTCACCATCACTGAAATTTTCATGCAAGTAAAATTTATATATTCCTCACATTCAGTATTGCACTAATTTTGGCCTATGCAACACATTTTTTTTTTCATGGGAATAATTATACTCCTTGTTTAAAACTCATTTTCATTGTGTACTCTTTGTTTTATTACATATATTTTAATATTTATCCTAGACAAACTGTTAATGAATGTCATTTTTATTCTGCGGTTTCTAAATTATTTTTTATTTTCTGATGCATATATTGTATATTTGTCGATGAAACTGTATCCTCCACATTTGTGCAGCTAAGAATGACGCATATCAGAGATTCTGCCTTCATCAATTGTTCGTTGTTGAGAAACAGCATCCTTTAAAAGTTTTGTGCCTCAAAAATTCACCTAAACTATACGTGATATTCCGCCTTTATATACACGTGTATCAATGATTATTTCATGATCATAGAACTACAGATGCGAGATCTCATGGTCTCCCGCTTGACAACAAATGCTGACCCCAATATTGTTTTGGTGATATTCTACTCCTTTGTCTTCCCTTTTGGTCGTGTCATCTATCACATTGACAGCTGCCGAGGAGGGCACACATGGGTTTGTAAGTATGAAAAATAAAACAAACTCGAACACGTTTTGCAAATATCAGACCTAACAGCAGTTGTCTGCTGAGGCCATGTTCGTCAACTGATGTTAGCTCATTTTGATCTGCTCCAAGTCACAACCTGCATTGTACAGTCTCAAACTGGAAACTGCCCTCATCTCAAAACTGTCCTCAACCATTGTGAATCCAAGATTGTCGTAAACTCACCACCACTCCCAAAACAGTTTGTAAACTAACTCTAAATATGTTGACCATCATTGTTCTGTCCTTTGTTCTCATCCCTAACATTATTTTAACCCAATCCCCCCCTTCTAAATATTTCCACTCTGGTAAGGTTCACAAGATTTGCATACGCAACAAGAAAAAAAGAACTTCAAGTTTGTAAAACTTATTACCTGGACAATATCACGTTCAGCATAACGGCCTCTTGATGACACTCGGACGTCATCTCCATCGAGTATTTCCATTGCTATGGGGAAAAAAAAAGCAAAAAAAAATATTCAAGGTTTGAAAGTAATGTCAGACATAATTACAGTAAACAAATTATATAATTTATGCAACAAAAAAGCTCTATGACAGTTTGCATCCAATTTTTTTTTAATGGAAATCACGAGAGATGAGATATGAAGCCACTGATGTAAGAAGCTAATGAGAACGAAAGATGATTCTATTGGCCTTAAGTCTTGAAAAGTCTGCAGGTAGGAGGAAAACTGGGCAGGACGAGAGTTCCACAATCTTGCAGTTCTTGGAAAGACACTATTAGATTAAGAAAGAAGAGATGTTACGAGTTTGTCTCTGCTTTATCATTATTTTCATGGCAAGTGCTCGATTGAGCTCCAATCTATGGCCCCCCCCCTCGCCAAACTTTCACAAGAAACACTTGTCTAGCTGAAAACACTATCAATAATTCCCCCCCACTCTTTACCTGTGCCTAAACCTAAACGTAGATTCCATGAAAAAAAGTTTCTTTCTTAAAACTGCACGCCTGTGGAACTGTCTTTTGTTTTCCTGCTTTCCAGTTGACTACAATATGGTTGTCTTCAAGTCCAACGTAAACAAGTTTTTAATGAGCTGTTCCACTTAAGTTAACAAATTTACCAAATTTCCATTACTAACGATTAATGTATTGTCCAATTGACTACTGTACACTCTTTAACCCTTATCCTCGAGTGGCCTCTGGGCCTTGATAAGTGGTGATGCCTATGTAAAAAAAAAAAAAAAAAAGAAATTGTATTTCAATGAGGTATCAAAACAGCGAATTAATGAGGATTTCTAGACCAACGAGTGAAAGGAGCTGGAACAAAGGAAGTGGAAAATAAATCAGACAATTCCGAATAACACATGCCGTAATAATATTTATAAAAAAGACTGAGACTAGCAACATCACGCCTGTAAGAGGTTGCAATGAAAAATAAAGGTACAGACTCACAGTAGACACCGCTTTTTCAAATACTATTTTTCACGCTGCAGTTTCTCATTCAACTTCATTAATAATCATTTTTTGCTGCATCGTCACTTGTTAGTCTTACATCGTAATCGTATTCAGGTTAACGTGCATCTTACATGCTAACATGTATTTGATGACTTTAAGAAACTGCCTTTTTTTTTTTTTAATTACATTTTCACCCCAAATAAGGTACATTGCCACTTTGGTGTAGGGGGCTACTATCAGGGGCAGCAACTACTGGGGTACTATGTAAGGATTTGGGCAGCAAGATGTCGGTTCACGTTACACTTGAACTTCTGCATGTCAGTACAGTTAGGGAAGCAGGGACCTGGAATGGAATTCCAGAGTCTAGCGGTTCTGGGGAAGAAACTACTGGAGTAGAAAGATCTTTTACATCTAGGAATCTCTACTGTGTGGGGGTGGGATTTAGCTGCCTGTCGGGTTTGTCAAGAGTGTCTATGTCGTGGGAGCACAAGTGTCTGCAGTTCGTCAGAGCATTCACCATTAAAATATTTGTAGAATAGGCAGAGGGATGCAACGTTTCGTCGATGGGACAGAGGCTGAAGCTTAGATGCCAGTTCAGGGCCTATCAGATTAGCAACTCTCTTTTGAACCTTGTCTAGGAGCGAGAGACTAGCAGCAGATACACCAGCCCAAATGTGACAACAATAATCCATACATGGGCGAATAGTGGCCTTATAGTACAGGATACTTTCAGGTGTCAGTAGTTTTCTAGTATGGTAGAGAGAGCCTACCTTCTTCGCAGCGGCCCTGGCAATGTTTTCAATGTAATTGTTCCAACTCGTGTTTCCTGTGAACGTTAGGCCAAGCAGTTTGAAAGATGTACTCTTAGATAGAGAGTCACTGGCCATTGCTATTAGTGGCAGAGAAGGTTTCTTGTAATTATTGAAGAAAAACCTATCTTTGGCCATGTCTTTAACTCTCTTTCTCCCATTTTTTGCCAGACCTGTTTCAGTAATCTGAACCTGTTATCTCAACTGTTTCACATCCACTAACCCAAGAACTCATCCATCCTTTCAACGTGGCCATACCATCAAAGTCTCCTGTTTTATACATATCTCCAGATACAACCAATTAATGCAATCGTATGCATGAAAAATTGTTTAAACTCAAATTTGTCCAAATAAATAATAAAACACTTTATAGAACTTGATGAACATAAAATTAGAATTTTATGTTGAAATAGATCCAATGAATTTCAATGTAAATTACATTCAATTATTTCCTTTCCATGACTTGACTTTTTGTTTTGATTGTTAATGTATCCTTTTTTTTTTTATCTCTATAATAGAGTAAAGCAACTATGATTTTTAAATGTTTGTGATTTTTTATTCTGATTCGTTAGTTTCTTTTGTTGATCCTTAGTCTATGTTCTTAAAAATGAAAAAAATTATTTTGATTTCATTTCTTTCAAAATAGATTTTATCTGCCTACGAATAGTTTTCAAATGGATCCCATATAATTAAATAGAAACAGAAGCAGACAAGTCAGGGATGCCAGATCATATTCACATAGTGCCTTAGCCACTGTGGCATTGTTATATTCACCTAGTGCCTTAGCCACTGTGGCATTGTTATATTCATCTAGTGCCTTAGCCACTGTGGCATTGTTAGCAATGAGTTAGCAGACACTGAAGTCAAAGAAGGGACCTCCTCCAACCAATCAGAGGTTGACCACTACTACAATAAAGTAAAGGCAGCTATCTGGAGAACAACCAGCAGCATGACGAATTTATGGCAACAGAGGCGAGAAGCTGAACCAGCAGAAGAAAATACTGACTTACAGAAACGATCAAATATTACGGAGTCAATTGTACAACCCTGACCTTAAGTACTGGCTCATCAAAATCAACAGGGCACCCAATGTGGCACAATAAGCTTCCTTTTGGGGAGCTGGGGCTTCCTCATTAATAAACCTTGTATGAGACTTGTCTTGTACTCATAGGGAGATATCTGTGCCAACCTGTCACCGCATATTTCAAAATGTCAGTGCATATCAACTGGGTCCAGACTGACAGGTGATGACTGTCGAGCCAATTTGTTTATGTAACTGGGTGTACAGTGGTAAAGGTCAAACTTGCTTGCTGACATCAGAGTATTTTTTAAAACAATGGCAATATTTCACTGGCTTTGTTTTTAACATGTATGCATGTCTATTTCTCTCTCTCTCTCTTCCTTTCTTCTCTCTTTCTTATGACCTTTACTCTCTCTTCCAAAAAGAAAAGAATTGTATTGAATATTTGCAGGTAGTGCAGCTTCGGTAAAAAAAGTGCAGAGCACGTAGTCTATGACTGCACACGCATCCACTGCCCCCCAGCAAATAGCCTCGCCTACAATCCCGTATTTACTCTATCCATCATGGAGAAATGAAAAGTAATGCAAGATCTTCCGGACGTCTTCCTCCCATCGCAAATATAACTCATCCCTAATCCCCTTTTCTATTTTCTTGCTCAACAACAACAACAGCAGCTGCCTTAATCCAGTACAAGAATAAAAATCTGAGGGTTTAAGGTGAGTGTGGAGTTCATCCAAGATTACATCTCTTACTGATGAAACAATCACCAAAGTGTGCCCAATTATCATTGAACAATGAAAAAACAAAAACAGTCGAACATTCACAACTGAAACTTTGTAGGCAAGTCAATCACAGACTCAAGTTTATTTATAAGCAAATATGGTTGGATTTCAGACAAGATTTTCAATTTTTATCAATAGTTGAATTAGTGGCATTTACTTTTCTTTACCCAAACACGTGTTCGTATTATAAACATTTACTAACATGAAAGTAACTTTTTATATTCTTGTATCTTGTATAAAAATGTTTTGTTATAAATTTCATTCTTCTCAATTTCTCTTTCACAAAAAATTGTTTATGCTTTAGGTAGCACTTACTAACTGGTGACCCGTCTATTATTTCAATGTTTCCCTTATTGTCCACTTTATTAAGCATATTCCAGATAAATATCCTCCATTTTCTTCCTTCAGTAAAACAATAACTTTTATACACAATTTATATTAAATATCAACGTGGTTCTTGGCTATACAACACAAAAGATGCTATTGTCACCCAAAATGACTACTACCAAGACCAGGTACCATACCACACAATCAAGGAATGATCTAAACTTCCCATACTATTACTAATTGGTATGTAAAATTATATTACTATTGCTACTACTGCTACAATTTTTGTAGGAACGGCCAATAAAAATTAAAGCAATTAACCAAAAACAATGAAATCCTCTGATTAAAAAAGATCCACTAAAATCGGTGAATTATCTGATTTTAATAAAATTTTGAATCTATATATATATATATATATATATATATATATATATAGAGAGAGAGAGAGAGAGATAATTCTCTGATTTTAGTGCATTTTTGTAATCAGAGAATTTCATTGTTTTGTTGTTAATTGCTTTAATTTTCATTGGCTGTTCCTACAGAAATTGTAATAGTAGCAATAGTAGTTTAAAGTTAATATAAAAGGTATTCGGACCTGTGGAATAAATTCAATTTGATTTTTTAATGGATAAAAATAGCTGCTAAAGGGTCAAAATTGACACAAAATTGGAACTTGGCAGGCATAAGTCAACGAAATGTGTACCTTTTATGCATGCAAAAATATTCATTCATACAGTAAATTTGATTAATTTTTAAACTTCTGATATCTCTTTGTTGTTTCTCAGCAATAAATAAGGCTGGAGAGTGTCAGGTTTTAGTTTCGATTCTAGCTGATGACACCTAAGTCATTTTTTTTTTTAACTTTTGAAATCGCTATTATATATTGGGTACAATATAATAATCAATAGATTATTGGCTTTATAATAATGAATACAAAATCTGCACAAATAAAAATATCATATTTAAGCATATTTTACAACCAGGCAATACCGGGGGAGGGGTACTACTATATATTAGGTACAATATAATATTCAATAGAGAATTGACTATAATAATGAATATGAAATCTGCTTGAATTAAAATATAATTAAACATATTTTACAAATGGGTAACATCGAGAAGCCTGCGAGTTAATAGATATTAACAAAGTACATATTTCGTAATTGAATGCCTACTAGACACTATCCTCGAGTGTCTAAGGTTTCTCTGTACAAGAGTTTATCAGAAGAACCTGGCACGAGGATACTTTTCCCTGCAAGTAAATCCTGACCAAATATTCAAAATCACATTTTGTATTCACTGACCAAATAAGATATCCACACTATGGCTAACTTACACGAGCTTTTACGAGGAATGGTGCACCTCGTCCAAGTAATGTTACCTCAAGTAACACGAAGCTGAATGCTCCACAAGCCTAGATGAATTCTTGTCCTCGAATCCACTAAGACCAAGAGACTAAAACGAAAGATAAACTACAACATATAAAAATGGTTAATTTGGGAGAAGGAAAATTATGTTCTCAATTTCTTTACTAACTCAGTGTCTGAGAGATAAAGAATTTTAATGGGACATTTGAATATCTACGTATCTCATATAGACTTCAACTGTTAGCCCCAGGTAGTGAGCCCCTTGATTTCTGAGAACTTTGACTAAAGTAAAATAAATATATATATATATATATATATATATATATATATATTTGGTAATTTTAATTACTTTACTCCTGTCACCTTCATTTCAAGGACAACAAAATATATGTATGTATCTTTATTATATGGATAGTTAAAACTTGTTGACCACATTCACAAAAGAGATAAAAAAATATGGGTGTTTATTTTAAATTAATTATAAAATTTGAGAAAAATTCTTTCATTCCGAATAGAATCAGCATTTATAATTTATGGAATATGTTATGGAGGTCGTTTTCTAAGGATTCTGTCATTGTCTTTGATTATGTGTACATCCGTTTTTTTTTTTCTTCGTGCATGTTATAGAGCAATGTTATTATCAGAAAATATACCCATCTCGAATACAATGTTATCATGGAGTTCGTTTATGAACATCAGGAATAATGTGGTCCGAAGATCGACCTGAGGCACTCCCACATTAATATTATGCTGTTTGGATGTATGTTCATCAAAGACAACTTGGATGGTCCTCCTGTCTAAGAAGGATCTATAATTGATATCATTGTCTAATATGATTCTATAGAATGATTATTTTAGAATAAACTCCTCTCAGAATATATTGGATTACTTACAGAACATATTACTCCTAGAAGGAAATGTTTACAGCAAGTGTGCCACCATTTCTCTCAAAATAAAAAGCAAACAAGCAAAAACATTAAATGTCTTGAGAATTTTAAATAGAAAATCTAAATATAATTGTTTGAATTTTTCCAGCAGCAAAAGTACAATTACGTGAGGGAAGTAAATTTTGAAAAAAGGCTTTCACTCCCACTGCTTATTTGCACAATGGGAAGACCTTTTATAAAGCTGAGCTCCAATCTATTGTCCCCCCTCGCCAATCTTTCACGGAAAACACCAGTCTATCTGAAACCACTGTCAATCATTTTCCCCACTCCTTATCTGTGCCTAAATCAAAACGTAGATTCCATGAACAAAGCTTCTTTCTTAGAACTGCACGTCTGTGGAACTCTCCGCAACTTTCCTGTTTCCCTCTTGACTTGAACTTGGGTGTCTTCAAGTCCAACATAAACAAATTCCTGATGAACCGCCCCCTTAAGTAATGACACTTTATCAAATCTCCAATACTAATGAATAATACAACACTACCTCATTGATTACTATACACAGAATAACCCTTATCCCCGAGTGGCTTCTGGGCCTTGATAAGTTGTGATCTCCATTTAAAAAAAAAAAAAAAAATTAAAAAAAGGAATATATACCTTTTATTTAAGAATGACGTGAATGACGTGACATGACGCAAAAAAAAAAAAAAAAAAAAAAAAAATCAGGAACAGGACGAAAACAAAAAAAAATTCTAGGATATGATGGAAATAAAATAAAAAATATCTAGGACATGATGGAAATAAAATAAAAAAAATCTAGGACATGATGGAAATAAAATTAAAAAAAATCTAGAACATGATGGAAATAAAATAAAAAAAAAATCTAGGACATGATGGAAATAAAATAAAAAAATATCTAGGACATGATGGAAATAAAATTAAAAAAATCTAGGACATGATGGAAATAAAATTAAAAAAATCTAGGACATGATGGAAATAAAATTAAAAAAATCTAGGACATGATGGAAATAAAATTTAAAAAATCTAGGACATGATGGAAATAACAATAAAAAAATATCTAGGACATGATGGAAATAACAATAAAAAAATATCTAGGACATGATGGAAATAAAATAAAAAAATATCTAGGACATGATGGAAATAACAAAAAAAAAAATCTAGGACATGATGGAAATAAAATTAAAAAAATCTAGGACATGATGGAAATAAAATTAAAAAAATCTAGGACATGATGGAAATAAAATTAAAAAAATCTAGAACATGATGGAAATAAAATTAAAAAAATCTAGGACATGATGGAAATAAAATTAAAAAAATCTAGGACATGATGGAAATAAAATTAAAAAAATCTAGGACATGATGGAAATAAAATTAAAAAAATCTAGGACATGATGGAAATAAAATTAAAAAAATCTAGGACATGATGGAAATAACAATAAAAAATATCTAGGACATGATGGAAATAAAATAAAAAAAATCTAGGACATGATGGAAATAACAATAAAAAATATCTAGGACATGATGGAAATAAAATTAAAAAAATCTAGGACATGATGGAAATAAAATTAAAAAAATCTAGGACATGATGGAAATAACAAAAAAAATATCTAGGACATGATGGAAATAAAATAAAAAAAATCTAGGACATGATGGAAATAAAATTAAAAAAATCTAGGACATGATGGAAATAAAATTAAAAAAATCTAGGACATGATGGAAATAAAATTAAAAAAATCTAGGACATGATGGAAATAAAAATAAAAAATATCTAGGACATGATGGAAATAAAATAAAAAAATCTAGGACATGATGGAAATAAAAAAAAAATCTAGGACATGATGGAAATAAAAAAAAAATCTAGGACATGATGGAAATAAAAAAAAAAATCTGGGACATGATGGAAATAAAAAATTTGTAAAAAGGAAAATTTCGAAAAAAATGTTTTTACAAGATCCCTTGAACTTTGATTTTCACAGAGAAAATAAAGAAAAAAGTAATCATCAACAGCAACATTCATCAACAAAAAGTATGAAATCCAAAATTAATGGAGAAACGTTTATTACTAAATTTTACTTTAATTTCCATCACAAGGCAGGCGTGAAATGTTGGCTGGTGTTGCCCATCCCAGAGTCAGAGACTCTTGTGGCATCCTAAATGCCAAAAAATGGATGAAGAAAAATAATGCTGGTTTCTGAAATGCAATTCAGTCGAAAGTGAAAGAAATCCAGTGTATTAGGTGCAAAAATAATGGCTTTTTTTGATGTTCAACTTCAAGTCAAAAGCGACATTATTTTTGCACCAACCTAATATTTTGAAATGGCTAAAAAGCAAGCATTAATGGGGGGGGGGTAATTATATCTACTATTTACTCTATGTCAAAAGTTTGACTATTTCATGCAGAACACGGCAAAGTGGTGTGGAGGTGTGTGCTACTGACGGTCAGTTTAAGTGAGTACAACAGAATACGTTTACCATTATTCAAAAAGATTTAATGCCAGCAAATCCAGGAGGTTCTTTCCTAAAATTATTCAAATAAGTTTCCATTAAACGAAAAGAATAGACGAATTGAAAAGAGAAAATAAGACTTTCTTCAAATCACAATATTCGGAACAGGACCAAGTTTACTAAAATTCATTGTTTTTTTTTTAATAAAAGTCCAGTATTTCATCATAATAGTCTTGTCATGAAAAAAAAAATGCCTAATTTTTAAAATAATTCAATTTTTAGTGTGTGTATTCAACTAGAACATTTGTAACATGTATTTAAAAAAAAGATAGTAATTTATTTTCCTCTCTTTCCCTGGGGACCTGATTGAATTCAGGTGTCTTTTTTGAAGCTCTACCCCCCTCCCTGAGGAGAAAGAAGTGACTTATAATATTAGAGTTCATTTTTAACTTGAAGGGGCAAGTTAAAAATAAGACCGGTTTTAATGTGTGGGAAAATACAGCTCATCAGAAAGTAGTCCTTTGGATTAGAAAATGAAAGATATATATATATAGACCTAAAGATGTATTTAGATAATTCCTATTTCAGTCATGTAAATTATTTTGGGTTGAAAAGAGAACACACATTCGAGACTGATTATTTTGTATTCTTTTTCCTACCATGAAGACATTGGCTACTCAGATAACCAGTAACAGTCCTTTACTTCTTTTTTTTCTCTAACTAATAACAAAATCACATGCGATCGAGCTGGCATTCAAAAAACCAAAAGTCCACTGTCAAGTAAAAAATCCATCCTTTATTCTGCCATCTCGGACTCCCAACAGTGCCTAAATCTGCAAGTTGTATTATTCTTATATCTGAAGGCTTTCAGGTTCAAGTCTGACTACTTCCTTACAGCAGGCACATGCCAATCATGGCCATTTATTTCTATGCTTCTCCACACTTACTACAGAACGAAAATAAAAATTATCTCAGTCTAAAAAGATTTTTCCTTCAATAACTGATGATAGAAAAGATGAAATGTAATATCAAAACAGATACTACACTTTGTCCATAGTAAAAAGGCCATTCTTTTTACCATTATAAATAGCTGGCCAGCATTGTGTTGTTAACAGAAACAGCTGTAGCGTCGTTGACACATTTTTTGTAGTCTGCTCAATGGATAGTAATATTTTATCTTATTCATCGTTTTTCACAGTTGCCATCGTTGCCATATTAAAGATATAGCAGCAAAAGCTTCTCTTCCCTTGGATTTTGTCATTAAAATTAAAATATTAGGCTGAGAAGAAAGTTCTTGTAGAATTTTTAATTTTGATTTCAAATGATGTATTTTTAAATAAGTTTTCGTTATAATAACTTTACTTTATATATCATTTTAAAGAGCGTTTTCGCTCTATCTAATCGTTTAAATTACGATTGTTTTAAAACAAGTATGTCTGCTTTTCAGAATGTCGAATACAAAATGGAAAAAAAAGCAAATTTGCATAGTTTTCTTATTTTAATTTAAGCTAAGCTGAAAAGCTGCTGAAACAGCTTGTGATATCAACGAACCACTACCAAATGCACAGCATAATGGTGGTTTAAGAAATTTCATGGTGGTGACAAGATTCTTGAAGATGATGAGTGTAGTAGTTGGCCATCGGATGTTGACAACGATCAATTATGAGTTTTAGTTGGAGGCAATCCACACACAAGTGTTCGGGAACTTGCTTCTGAATTAGACGTAACATATACAATGATTTCCAACTACTTGAGAGACTGGGAAGACAAAAAACTTGATAAATTCGTGCCTCACAAATTGAACAACCACCAAAAGAAATGCCGTTATGAAGTGTCATCTTCCCTTCATTTATGCAACAAGAAGGACCCATTTCTCGACCGGGTTGTGACTTGCAATGAAAAGTGGGTTATCTGGCAGCACTCAGCTCAGTGGTTAGATGCCGACGAAGCTCCACAACACTTCCTGAAGCCAGAGTTGCACCCAAAAGAAGGTCATGCTGATTGTTTGGTGGTCTGCAACCGGTTTCATCCATTAGTTTTTTTTAATGCAGGCAAAACGATTACAGCAGAGAAGTACTGTCAACAAATGGATGAAATGCATCAGAAACTTCGATAACAACACCCAACATTAGTCAAGAGAAAAGGCTGAATTCTTCATGACAATGCTTGACCACACATTGCTAAACCGACCCTGCAGAAGTTGAATGAATTGGGTTATGAAACTGCCTCATCCGTCATAATCTCCAGACTTCTTACCTACCGACTACCACTTTTTCAAGCATTTCAAAAACTTCCTGCATGAGAAATGCTTCAAAAACCTAAGCGATATCACCACCAGAACACAAGATTTTTACATTACACACGTTTTACGTTAGCAAATGTGTGTTGATTCTGATGACGCTTATTTCGATCAAGAAATTTTTGTTTGAGCCGAGATATGTTCATCTGAATTAAACGTTAAAAACCGCAAGAACTTTCTTGTCAACCTGATAATACGAACAACATGCTCATGTTCTTTCTTTTGCTTTAGTCTATTTGATGTTGATCTATTGGAACAACGAGGACTATCTAATCATCCTGGAGGGATGATGGATAACACTCACTGAATTGTGAAGCAAGGGTTGCATAATCTCTAACCACTCCTTTCCTAAGTTGGCTCTGTCTGATTCCAGTGGCAAGCAGAAGTCTATGGCAACTAGAAACAATGCTGAAATAAGTGGAAAACACATACAACACCTGACATTCCCAAATGGTTACTCATTTTAGTATTGACCAGGCTCAATTAAGCTTATTGACCAGGCTCAATTAAGCTTAACTTTGGTGATTTAAAAGAAACCAGTGTGCCAACATGACCATGCTGTCTTTACATCATCAATGCTCTGATCCCCATCTGGCATCAATTGAAATGGATGGCTCTCGTCTTGGGGAGGCTCCATGTTTTGACAAGCTTCTAGGATTGACCTTTACTCCCGATCTGAAATGGAACACATCAAATCCGTTGACAAGGTCGCTGGAAAAATGGTGGGATCCTTCTATCGATCCATAAAATATCTCACTGCTGATGCAATTCTCTATTTATATAAAAGCCAAGTACGTCCAAGGATGGAGTACTGTTACCACATCTGGGCAGGAGCTGCTAAAAACAGCCTATCCTGCCTTGACGGAGTACAAAATAGACTTCATAGCTTAGTGGGGGATGCCCTTTTCTCTTCCCTGCAACCTCTCCCACAGAAGAGACGTTGCGAGCCTGTCTTTGTTTAATGGTTATTTCCATGGCAGGTGCTCGTCTGAGCTCCAATCTCTGGTCCCCCCCTCGCCAATCTTTCACAAAAAACACCCGTCTGGCTGAAACCACTGTCAATAATTTTCCCTATTCTTTATCTGTGCCTAAATCAAAACAGATTCCATGAACAAAGCTTCTTTCTTAGAAGTGTATGCCTGTGGAACTGTTCCGTCTGCCTGTTTCCCACCTGACCACAACAATCCAACATAAACAAGTTCCTGATAAATCGCCCCCTTAAGTAAGACACTTTATCAAATCTCCATTACTAGCGGTTACTACGATATTATCCCATTGATTACTGTACACGCAATAACCCTTATCCCTGAGTAGCCTCCGGGCCGTGATAAATATTGACTACGCCGTAAAAAAAAAAAAAAAAAAAAAGATTTGTCTATTGCAGCATTGGAAAATTACAATTCTTGAGTTGAAGTACAATGATACTCTGCTCTTTCTTTTCTTTTCCTTTTAAACTCTTTCCTTTCTTTCTTTTTTTTCCTGGGATTTTTACTGTCTGCTCGCTCGTGTCTCTTTGCTCACTCAGTATAATCTGGCAGTTTCCGTCGGTCGCCAGACGTTGCCGAGCAAGACTCATGGATAAATGGGCTTTATAAACTGCAGAAGTACTAAACATGTTGATCTTACCTCGATTCCACCCAGCTTAATAGTAAGAGGTTTAAAAGAAATAAAAATTCTCAAAAATTTAAAGCTAGATGAAAATACTACAAAAATAAAAAAAATCAAGGGAGATAAATTATGTAGAGAAAGTTTTATTAATTACCTCCTTTGAATATTTTGATCTGATATTTTGTTATACTTTTTATAACTTATAGTAAACTACATAGCCCAAGAAATAAATGAAAAAAAAACATTCTGATAAGTAGCTTGAATGAATTGTCACTGCTTTACATAAAAAAACATCTAATCTCTTTGAGAGGAATTTGGAAATCTTTAAACTGTTGAATAGACAATCTAGCTCAAGTATCAAAAGATTGAAAGCTGATTTACATCCAATAATTTTTATAAATAGACGCTAAAACATTACCTTAACAATAATACAAGTTTTATAACAATTTTTTCCAATTAATAATTTAATGATCAAATGATACCATAATTAAATCGCCCTTTTAAAAGTGTGTGTGTATATATATATATATACTAGCAAAAGTACCCGCCGTTGACTGGGTTCAAAAACAGCCAACAGAAAATGGACTCTGATTTATGAAATTATGATAGGTTATGAAAAGGAAGGGTTGTAAAGAGATAGCTTCGAATTTGGGGGTATCAAAACCAAAGCAAAATATGATGAAAGTAAAAATAAAATAGATAAACCCCATAATTTATTATACCATACAGGTTCACACTGAAACACTTATCACAATATTCTGTGGATCTATATTAAAAAACCTTGTTAAACTTTGTGACATATTTCCATTCTATGCAGGTTAAGCATGAACGAACACCCCATAATTTTATTATACTATATTTCTTCAAACTGAAACATAATTATCAAAGTATACATACACAGATAGATAGGAAAAGTCTTTATTAAAGTTTGTGCCTATTTCCATTCTATGGAGGCCAGGCGCGAACACAGACTCTACAATTTTATTATATCATCCCTATTTAAGTTAAAACATACTTATCAAAGTATTATGTACATCTATATCAAAAACACTTGTAAACGTTTTTTCTTTAATTTTTTATTTCCATACTTTGGGGGCCAGGCGCAAACGCAGACCCCACAATTTTAATGAACCACCGTTCTGCCAGATAAAACATACCCATTCGTGTGTCTCGATACATCTTCTATCATTATATGTAATCAGTTTTCTATAATAGTCAACCATATAGGAACCTATTCGTGACCAGACACACACACACAATATATATATATATATATATACACACATACATACACACACACACACACGCACTATAAGCATAAATAAAAACTGTAAATCGAAAATTTACATGTAAAGATTTATTTTTCGAAAGAATATCTCCAATAGAGAAAGACAATAAAATATCCTTATTCTGTGGAGTTTCATAAAAATGAAGAATCCTTTTCTTGCGAGGAAAGAAATTAGTTAGCAAATCATAAATAGCGGGGTTAAAAGATTTGCTAGTTTTAGCATTTTCTGAAACTAATATTTTATGATGGTGGTCATAGAATGTAAAAGTAATGTTTGCATAAAATAATGTTTGGATAGGGTCTGTCCCGGGGATTAAACCAAAACAAACAAAAACCGTCCTCTCATGACGACGACCAGTTCTACGCATGCGCCAGAGGACATCATGACCTGATTTAGTTTAAATAGTTGAAGAACTGACTAAATTTCATGTACGTCGTGTTAGGTCAGTTGGTTAGTGCGTTGGTTCATTATCTAAACGTTTTGGGTTCGAATCGTGGTGTGAGATTTTTTTTTTTCTCGATTTTTTAAATTTAAATATTGAAGCAGGGTTATTTAAGCTATTTTTCATGTAACGTTCGTTTTTCTGTTTTTTTGTTTTTATTTTTACTTCACTTATTCTTAGGTTTTCATTAACACCCCTGACTGACCACACACACCCAAAAACACCCGGGTACCCACCGATTTTTTAAATTTTAATATTGAAACAGGCTTATTTAAGCCATTTTTCACATGTTTTTTGGGGGGATTTTAACGTTCGTTTTTCTGTTTTCTTTTTTCGATTTTTACATTTAACATCGTTCGTTTGCCTTACGTTAGTTTTTTTTTTTTTTTTTTCGATGTTATGATTACTCCCCCCCCCTCCGGGTACCCCTCCACCCACACACTTTCTGTTTTCTTTTTTTACTTTGATTATTCTTAGGTTTTCATTAACACCCCCACCCGCTCCAAACACTCAGCCAATGCCGGGTAACTAAGCAGGGTTTTTTTTTTTCTTATTCTTAGGTTTTCATTAACACCCCCACCCTGCCCGACCACACCTACCGAAAAACACCCGGGCAACGCCGGGTACCCCTTGCTAGTCTATTTATAAAAATGTAAATTTGCTTTCAATCTTTTTGATACTCTGATCTATATAATTTTGTTCCCGGTTAAAAGTATCAAAAAAACAATGAATTTAATACGGTTATTGATAGTGCTCAATGGAAAAAGCGAAACATGCTTTATTTACTGTTAGGTAAATAAGTTTTATGGTCACGACAAAAACAAAAGCTACTGTTTCGGTCCAATAATGACCACCATCAAGTGACCTAAACTTCCAATTTCATAGAAATTGGATCTTACTCATAGAAATTAAAATTGACAACTTTATTTAGCAACTATCGGTTATTTGAGTTCAGCTTGGTTTGACAATTCATCATGAAGAAACTGACATCTGAGCAGCGTTCGCAAATGATACAATCAATTTACTGAGAAAAACATTTGATGAACGAATAATTTAACAAAATGGGCCTGTCAACTGGACACTTCATTCGTGTGATTTAACCCCATTAGATTGCTTTCTTTGGGGGATATGTCTATACTGATACACCAGACACAATAGACCACTTGAAAGACAAAATTCATTATTACTGAAATACAGCCTAATTTAATGCATAAAGTTTGTGAAAATTGGACTTCTAGATTACACATAAACATGCCAGTCACGGGGCTATATGCCTAAAATTGTATTTAAATTATAAATGCAAAAATAATTAATCTTTGAAATAAACCAAATATTTGTATAATAAAAATATTTTTCTGTGATTTATTTTAATTTAAAGTTCAACTCTAAAATAAAAAACACCCTATATCTATATAATTATAAAACTGAACCTTGCTTGTTTGCTTGCATCTTGTCTTCAACAATTGGCCGATTCCATTTAAGAAAAATAAAACAGAAAAAAAATGACACATGAATTGCGAGATAAGATTTATTTTTCTTTTCAAAAAAGCCAAATTGCATTTGTTTTAATTAATCAATGCTATTTGACATTTTCATAAACGATTAAAAAGAATTGATTGTTGTTATGCAAAATAAGAAAACAGTGTAGGAACAGAATAGTTAACAAATCCTGTTTCCATGTCAAGAATGAGTTTCTACATAATAATGTTACTATTTTTTAAAAAAATTCTTAACATTGGGAGGGATCTCTATCAACTTTTTTCTACCTTGCCGCTATGAAAAAAAGATCATATTTTGTCTTGCAATTATAAAGATTTGGTTGGTTATTAAATTGACTTGCGTGAGTGTAAAAAGAAAAAAAAGATACATCTAATAATAATTGTAATAACAATGGGAAATAGATTAACACCTTCAGCTAAATCACTCCCGTAAAATGAGATTATTTTTTTAGCTGATTATGTGATGGAAAGAAAATAAAAACAATTATTTTAGAATTTCAAGTAGAAGAGCAGTTTCAAACATTAAAGTAAAATGATAATCATTTCAAGCTCATTTTAAGTTTTTGTCTAATCACTCAAAAATTGAAAATAAAACAAAACTATTTTCATTCAACAGATTGAACAACAAGTTTGCTTTGAACTAAAAACATGCTTTAAAATAAGTTTAAACACAAACTTATTCAGGTAAGTAAAAGAGTCTTGCCTTTGGTAACATTAATTCATCACATATTTGTAACAAATGCTCAAATCTCATTCTTCTTTTGTTTGGGGGGGTGTATATAAGTTTGTGTTGTATATAAGTTTGTGTTGTATATAAGTTTGTGTTGTATATAAGTTTGTGTTGTATATAAGTTTGTGTTTAGATTTAGATATAATTTCCTTCATAATTTGGAAAATTTCTAAATGTTTCTTCTTTATGTATTTTTATCTAAGATTTCGATAAACTTGATGTGAGATTTTCATCTATTTTTTCAGTTGTGTCCAGAGCAAAAGAATTGTTCTTAATTTTTGTTTATTCTGGACAAGAACCGATAAAATTTGTCACCAAAACAGGAGTAAATGTAATAAAATATAAGAAATTTAGCACTAGTTTTTTTTTGTTTTGGATCATTTTGGAAACTAGAAATATTTTCAATGTTTCTCTATAAAAACAATTTTTTTTCTTTCAAATTTCTTAAGTTTCCAAGTATTTATTTGTTGTATAATTGTTTTTATACAATGCGACTTACCTTACTTTCATCATCCACTTTTGGCACTGATTTTGGCTATGATAATCCTCCTTAGTTCAGGAATAATAAAGGGACTTTTTGATAGGTGTATTGTCTTTGAGAAAACCCTACTGATAAACACAGGCAGAGGAGGTTAAGGTCTGGTGAGTTGGAAGCTGATTCAGAATCAGAATTCCTACAAATGAGACGATCACTAAAGTATCCTCATGAAACAAAAATGTAGTAGGCAAAAAAAAATAAATGTTCTGTCAGCAACAGTACAACTTCAAAATAGTCAATATCGCCCACCTCCAGAAGAGAGGGAATTCCTGTCCGTGATAACCGTGGTAAAAGAAGACACATTCCAATCGCCAGAAACACCCACACACACAATCTGCAGGACACTGCTGACTCGTCTCTAGCCTCCTGCTTTTATAGTGGCCGGGAATTATCCATTTGCATAATCACATGAGAAAGAAACGTGATTTTCCGAGAGTTGCATGGGGTAAACGCTAATAAAAACCCCCGGACGCCATCTTGGAATTCTCTTTTCCCCCCAACCAGTGACACAACAGACGTACCCGAGGTAAGCTCTTTTTCCCCTCATTTTAGTTATTGCTACTTCTGCTACACCTCACAGCCAAGATATCATATAAAGTGTGAGGAGTTACCCCATCTATTATATAAAGGACAAACATCTGTGTGCGTGTTCGTATGTCCACTAAAAACTTTTGACGGGTACCAAAGTAGCATTGTTAGAAAGAGCAATCGCTCAGATGAAAAAAATATCGAAGAAATGGAAAAAATCGTTCATTATTTTGTGGAAAAATATCGTTTTGTTAGAAGGGGGTCAGATAAAAATCTTGCTTTCGACACGATTTGTAAATCGTGCATGCGCAAATCGTTGATATGTTCTTTTGTTTTAAATAGCTCAATTTGTGACATTATAGCCTCTGTGTTCTCGTAGGCCCATCGATAAAAGCGTTCAGTTATTAACTTCAGTTATGTGAGTTCGTGACTGTCAGAGTCATTTTTTTCTATTTGTTTTGCTTACAAAATTTTGCTTTCGGTTCTGGCTGATGGTACCAGAGTCCCTTTTTTATTATTTTTTTACGACCAGGAAATATAGCTCATCCCCCCCACCCATTGTCACAATTTTATTTTCCCTCACAAAAATTTTTTTTTATATTTTTACAGTAACAAATTGTTTCTCCCTTTGAAATACAATTTTTAATCATTTTATTCGATACAACTGACACAATAATAGGTTTGCTTGTTTAGTTTTACAGCATATCAACCCTTTTCCGAATTTGAATCTAGTAATTTAGAAAAAAAGATGCTATGTTTTAAGTTGTTTATATCTTCACGGTATTTTGTTGTTTTGTAGAGAAAAAAATATTTGTTTTTGATTTTGTAGAACATGATTGAATTTTGCAAAGGGAAAGGAAAAAAACATCAATGTCTGGTGCATTTAAGTCAGGAAGCTAAGATCTTCAGACAGCCTAATCTAGTAGCACCAGATGCAAAATAGGATTACGAGATTTAAATTGATCATTAAAATTTTCTGAAGCTGAAATAAATTTTGAAGAAAAAAAATTGTGAGAAATGGATGTACCTACCTTCAAAATCAGCATCACCAATACCAACGATGATTATTGACATTGGAAGTTTGGATGCCTATTTAAAAAAAAAAAAAAAAAAAAAAAAAAAACAGAAAAAAAATGGGATTTTAGTTGTAGGAGTAAACTCAAAATTAAAGTATTTAACAATCAATTATCTTTGTTTGAAAACCGTCTGCAAAATAATTCTTCCAGTGGAAATAATTGTTAATAAATTTTTTTTTTTTTTTTGTTGATCTCCCTAGAATAGTTTTCATCCAATTTCTTTTTCATATTTATGTCTTACCATTCATAAGCTACCTCACAACAACCCCACCATTTTTTTCTTTATTCATTATAAAAAAAAATGTAATATTATAGTTAAGGGTTGCATCCTCACCGTTTCCAGGCAGCCAATATTTTTTATCACTGATTAAGATCATTGTTAAGAATATAAACAACAAAAATAATGAACTAATTATCAAAACGATTTAAGCATTAAATAATTAGATATTGTTTAGCAGGTTCTTAATTGTGTTCTGGACAACACATATTTAAATGTAGAAAGCCTATTGATGATTATGTCAATCATACACAGCCATAAAAGTTTCTAGTCTCTAATGCGGCAAGTATTTAGTAAAGGGAGGTAATTAAAAGAGTCTGTAATAAGACAAGCATTTAATAGTAATTGTACAAGGGAGGTAATTAGGCCAGTCTCTAATAAGATAAGTATTGAAGAATATCACATAACGAGTAAAAAAAGCTGAGTGGAAAAGTTTAAAGGTCAAGGGGCAGAGATGACATCAGATGAACGTCACAAAACCATGTAATTTTTTAGTTGTTGAAATTTCAAGAGGAATGACATGTCCAACTACTGTCCTCGATGGAAACAACACAGATAGCATGGCCGGGTGTAGTGAAATGGACTGTCTATGTCTGTCCTGCTCTCATCCTCTCATGCATATACAAGTTGTCTGTTTTTCTGTGGCTTATATACACCAACAGTTAAGCTAAACACATGGGGTCTATAAATGCCTTGAAGAAAGCTATTAAACATTTAAGGCCAAAACTTGAAATTTAAGCAGTGATTTTCCCATTGCACAAAAGTAGGAGTAGCAGATTTATTGCTTGTTGCCTGAGGAACCCTCACTTGTAAATGTTTACCATACCTTTTGTGCAGATATGGCATTAACTGGTAATAAACTAAACCTTGTCCCATATCTTTCTAAAAATAAAAAACTATTCGTCTGTCTCTCTCACACACACACACACACACACACGTGTATACACCTTAATAGAAATGCTGGATAAATTCATGCTATGTTAATATGTATGTTTATTTGCTGTGTTTAGTTCTGATACAATAGAAGTATTTTATGGGCATTAAAACTAGTCTGTCTACAACAGGGATCTTCAAAATAGTAAATACCAAGTAGCATGATATCATAGGGCTATCCACATCTTACATAAGAAGGGCCCTGTTCAAGAGTGACACTTCTAAAGGTCGAGGGTTATCAGAGGAGAACTCAACAAAACCACTTGAATTCTCTCTCTTACTGGTGAGATTCCAAGAAGGAAGGACATGCTTGACTGCCGTTCCCAATGAGCAATGTGAATAATGTGGTTGGGTGTAGAGAGACAGGCTATTCATCCCTTTCTTTCTCTCATGCATATACAAGTTGTCTCTTAATGTTTTCCTGTAATTGTTCTTTTAAATATATTATAAAAACATTGAGAAAAATAAAATAAAATAAATAAGTGATTGCATCCCACAGACGATCAACAACCTGGGTTCACAACAATGATGATAACTCATGATCTATATGTGAAAATACAACAAAAGTACCTATTTACAATGCCTCCCCACGGGACAGAGTTAGACACCAGGGTCGTTTTTTAACGTGGAGAAAAGGTACAAAAATAAAAAATTGTCTCAGTCGTGAAGGACTGATCCTCCACTGAAAGAGAACAAGAAATGGAAGTGCAGCATCTGAAGAACAGATGCTACACTTTGATCTTAGCCAAAAGGCCAAGGAAAGAATCTTATGGGTAACAACAATGGAAAGAAGAGCGGATAATTAGGTACTTATGCAGAATAAGGACTGTACTATCATCGGAATTTTCAGGGCAGTTTATGTAAAATGCTGGAAGATGCTGAACGAAAATTTAATTTTTTTGTGTGTAAACGCGGGGCAATTTTTTCCATTGAAAAATTCATTATTTCTGTTTATTACAAAGATAATTCAATGAAAAATTTCTTGAAAATATGAAAACAATATTTTTGTTGTTACGAAAAAAATACAATGAATAATTATTGGAAAATTTTTACGAAATTTTAAGAAAATTAAAATAACATTAAAATGGCACTCCTTCATTATAATACTGAAATTCAAAAATTTAAATATTGAATCCCAAGTAAAATCGATGGTAATTATGTCGTAGTAACGAACATATCCAAAAATTACAAAAATCGACAAGATAGAAAATTAATTATTAATGAAAATAATTTTCCAAGACAATTAGCGAAAATTGAGTTTTAGAAATACAAAGTGGAGAGTTTGAATCTTAACAAGGGAGGTAATTTTCTGAAAATTGAGAATATTTGGCCAATTTAGCAAAACTTAATTTTCACTAATTGTCTTCAGAAACTGTTTTCATTAATAATTTTCTACCTTATTGTTTTTCATAATTTTTTTATATGTTCATTACTGCGACATGACAAAAAAGTAAATACCATTGATCTTATTTGAAATTCAATAATCGAATTTTGCTATTATAATGAAAAGCACCTAAAAAATGTTTTTTTTTATGACTTTATTTTGTTCAAATCAAAATAAATATTTTTATTAAAAAGCAATGATAACAAATAAATGTTTTCATATGTTGGCTGTTATGATTTCATTGGCTCAACATTTTGGCACCTACACAAACCTCCTGGTAAACTCAATGATAGCATGTTGAAATTGTCCGTGGCTCTTTACAAACACTTTTCTTTCTCCAACATTACAAGAAAGAAAAAGGATAAAAAAAGAAAGAAAACATACTGAGGATGGAGTTTAGCTCCGAAATATATTTATGTGATAAATTTCAAACAAGTAAAATATTTGTTTATTTTCCTAAGATTATGTTGTGATTTGGCTTTCAAGCGCACTTGATGCGTATTTTATTTTATTCAAATTAAATCAACGTTTCTATATGGAACTCACCCCATTGATTTCAAATATTGTTTTTATTCATCCTCTTTTACCATTCTTTATATTCATTTTTATATTCTTTGATTGTCTTTCACCATTCCAGTGCCTTCATAATTACACTTTTTTTTTGTTTTATTTTACTTCAGCCGAAGTTTTCAGAAATCAAGGGGCCCATTTCCTGGGACTTACACTTGATCATTATACGAAATACGCATATTAAAATATCCCATTAAAGTTCTCCTTTATCTCTTAAATACGAAGTTGAGAATATAAGTTTTTTCCTCTCCCTAATTGACCATTTTAATATCTTTCTTGTGGTCCCTTCATCTTACTGAATTCCAGGATAAGAATTTATCTAGTCTGAGGGAGTATCCAGTTTTGTGTTGAAACATGAGGTAACATCACTCGGAGAAGGTGCACCATTCCTCGTAAAAGCCAGAGTGGATTATCCATACGAAGGAGATCTTAATACTATGCGATTTTGAACATTTAATCAGTTTACTTGTCTAGAAAAAAGTATCGTTACGCCAGGTTATCCTGACAAACCCCTACACAAAAGAGACCTTAGACACTTGAGGATAGTATCTACTAGGTATTCAAGTTCTCTCCAGTAAGCATTCAAGTTCTATCATATACATAAACTAGCCTGGGTGCCTGGCGTTGCCCAGGTGTTTAGAGGTGTGTGTTAAGCAAAAAAAATAGTGGTAGGAGGCAGGCAGGCTAGAACCCATACCGCGAAGGAGGGAAAAAACATGAAATAAAAAAAACATGGCACCTTTGCCGTTGCATTCATCGCCAAACCAGATGTGGCAAAGGTATAAATTAAGGCTAGTGAATCGAAAAGAGGAGAGGACTTTCAAAAATATTGGTGAAAAAAGTGACCCCTCCCTGTAGAAAAGTGCCCAGTTGAGGGTGAAGGAATTAATGTTTTTAACCAATTTTTCGATATGTCGTCCGAAGGGTCGAGCTTCAAAACGATACCAATCTCATGAAAATCCGTCGCCTCCGTTGAAAGTTTTAGGCAGACATACAAACAGACAGGTGAGATTTATATTATAGATGTCTTTGTGCTGTGTGTGTGTGTGTGGAGACACACATTCCTAGGCAACATTACAAGATGACGGCTGGTGGCGATGTTGCAAAGTAAAATGCCAAGTCACTGACTGATATGATTTGCACATGCATGACGGCAAGAGAGACTAAAATGTTAATGGCAGATCAAGGAATGCATTTGTGTCAAAAGGGAATCAACATATTGCAACTATTTTTGAGACAGCAAAAAAACAGAAGTGAGAAAGAAAACATTTACTATTTATGAGTTGCATTATTTTTTAGACTGTGACAACAACAACCATGCCAAATTATCTTTTTCATTTCTTTTTTTTTTTTTTAATCATTTCATCTTGTGTTGGATGTAATCAAGTTAAAATAATAAGTATTTAAACCACTTACATTCACAATAGCCTCCATAGTCTGTGGCATATCCGTTATGATTCCGTCTGTTAGGATGAGTAAGATGAAGTAATCATTCCCATCTCGCTTTAAGGCAGCAAATCTTTTTTAAAAAAATAAAAAACAATGCTTAAATTATTTATATGCAAAATAAAATTCGATAAAATTTAGAATTTGTAAAAGCTTTAAAATGATTGATTTTAACATTATTTCAACTTTGATGGCCATTTCATGCCGAAAACTGTTCAAAGTGATAAGTATTATATATATATATATATATATATATATAGTGCCGCTAAAAAGAAAGTCCACACTTATTTTTTTCAAAAACTTCAAATTTAAGCTAAATTGAATGTAACTGTTTAAAC
The DNA here is from genome assembly GCF_053919585.1 of Euprymna scolopes. Lineage (NCBI taxonomy): Eukaryota > Metazoa > Mollusca > Cephalopoda > Sepiida > Sepiolidae > Euprymna > Euprymna scolopes. The sequence goes on along the minus strand of NC_136510.1, from coordinate 16,138,547 downwards.
ATTTACCGCATTTGATTCACCTTTTATTTTTCTATAATTTTACATGTTCATATTTAACTTTTAATTGAAGTATCCTAGTGTTCACGTTTATTTAAAAAATTAATATCCAATCGAGAAGGCAAAAAGAAACTCAGCATAGAAAATTGTTATTTAAATGTAACTTCAATGCAACGCAAATACAACAAGAACACAATGAAGTAGTTATTATTTAATAGCATAGTCCTTCTGCAATTTGACAGCCTGCAAATTTTGGACCATTCTCTTGAATTAGTCTGCAGCAATACTCCAGTGAAAGGGCATCCCACTTCTCTCTAATTTTTGTCGAAAGTTCTTCCAGATTAAAAATTTTATCACTGTGTCGCTGTTGCTTAATGTAATGCCATATGTTTTCGATAGGATTGAGGTCTGGAAACTGTGTAGACCAATCCAAACACAGAATATCATACTCTTCAAGAAACCTCTTGACATTGACAGCTATGTGAATGAAAGCATTATCCTGCAGGAAGATGGGATTATCATCCAAATTCTGGCCAAAGTAGGGTAGAAAATGCTCAGTCAACATATTAATGTGCTTGGTCGAATTAATTAGACCTTGCAAGCAACCTATAGACCCTGGACCATTGGCACTAATAACGTCCCACACAAAAACTGAACCTCCACCACCTTACAGCATTGAAACTGCACCTAGGATTTAATTCTCCGTCCTCCTTTGATGGATGTAGTGCCTACCATAACTGCCTAGCCTATTGAAGTTTCGACCAATATGAAGAGTCATGATCTTCATTGCATCTGATGAAGTTCAGACAGCGCTTTCTGTTTTTTACATAAATCATTGGCTTGTGTCTTGCAACACAGCCTCACAAATTAAATTCCTTCAATCTGTTCTTAACTGTAGAAAGAAAGCACTTTTTAACAAGATTACACTGCTGTTAAATTTAGGGAGTTGTTTTAAATCTGTTTCTGAGGCTGCAGATATTGATAGCATTGTCTTCCCGATAAGAAGTAACTTTAGGAAGACCAGATATAAAGGCCTCATGAACACTGCTGGTGTTTTGATGCTTTTGTGCAGTCATTCCTACTATTTTCTCATCACATTTCTATCTGTGGCTGATTTCTCGATTGGATAAACTAGAAAGGTAGAGATTAATGAGCTGCTGACGATCACTAAAAGAGACTCGAGGTATATGGACTAAATGTGACGTTATATAACCTGGAACAACAACAATTATAAGGGAAACCCAGCGGACCTGCAGGAATGGATTTCCGCTATCCAAAAGAAGCAAGTGATCTATGACTTGAAAGATCAAGAAATGGTACTCTTCGCTTACGATGCTGCGGCAGGGAAAGGGTCTAAGTTCATAGGAACATGGTATAAAGAAAATCCAACCTCAACGTGGACAGAGCTAAAATCTGCTATGGTACGGATTTGTACATGGCCCAAGCATTGGCGCCCATGAGGTTCTCCATAAACGAGACAACAAATTTCTCTCCTTATTACTTAGTATATGGCAGAGATGTAGTCTAACCTAGAGACAATGCAACCTAGAAGGAAGTAGGAGAGAACCATCACCGAATGGTTCTAGATCAACACAAAATGTTTGTACAAGTAAGAAGGATTTGAAGAGTTCAAAAGAGAAGAAACGATAGAATAAACAATAAACAAGGGCAAAGAGGAAGTCTCCTTCCAGATCGGGGACTCAGTATTAAATTATAAAGTGCATGTAGGAGAGGGTAGGAGTCGCTACTATAGGAGAGTAGAACAGACGTGTCCAGTTTCCTTTGTGATATGGGATCAATTGACCAGAAGAGTAAAGAGAGTGCACACGTATGACATAAAACTTACAGAAATGGGGGAGTGGGATAAAGCCAAAGCAAGAACTAAACAGAAGGGTGCGAGGAGAACCACGTTAGTAGAGCTAGAAGAGTTAGAAACGGAAAGTGAAAGCAAAGGGAGGGAAGGTATTGGGACTAGCCCACTTACTCTTTGAAGGCTGGGGCAGACAAAATGAACTCCAGCGGGATGCACAGAGGGAGACAAAATTCAACCTAGCCTTAGGAACAAAGAACTGACTGAATGGGAGGAAGAGGATGAGATCCCGTTAGCACAGTTACATGGTAAACTGCGGGCTGACAAGGCGCTAGGCGTTGAGAATGAATTACCACTAAAATTGCAATTAAGGGGAGCAGTGCAGCCAAGCCAGGTAAGCAAGTGAAACTAGTGTAGTAGTGGTGCCGAATGAGTGATCATCTGCGGCTGGCTGGGTATTATCCTCGGTGTTGTGACCTGTATGGAAAGGTCCCCATGCTTGCGTAGCACTGTTGGTGGTGAGAGTCAGTGCGTGATGTGTTACTCTAGGGTATACCCAATTAACTGAAACCAAGGTGGAATGATAGAGAAAAACAAAACAACAAAAGAATTCTCCCCATATCATTGCAGACATAGACAAGAGGAGCGTCACCGTGCTGATAATGCTGATCATGGTAACTTATACCTGGAAACATAGCAGGAATACGATATTCAAGACAAGCAAAGTAGTTATAACCAGATCAGAGTAGTTAGTAATTTTGGTGATACACCTACGACCGTATGAGCAGTTGTTGGGGCAATTAAAGGTTGAGGTAAGAAAACAATATAAACCCAGGACACAAGATGCCAGAATACCATTGAATATTGCACCCTTTTGTTCAGGAATCCGAGATACTTAAGAGACAATGGAGGGATATGAGTTACTATCTGCAGGAAATAAGGTTGTTACGGACCAGACAGAGGGGGGCAGTACTACCTATAATGGGAAAGGTATTAAACGTGTTGTTTGGTACGGTCTCCGAAGATGAAACGAAAGTGATTAGAAAGAACAAAGTGATAAAGTAGAAAAAATAAATCATATCTCAGTTGGTTGAAGAAAGTATCGATACTCGAGGTAACTAGGTTAGAATTGGTTAAAAATAGAGGGAGTATAAATTGGTTGATTACGCATCTGCAAGAATTTTGAGAAGAAATGTTAAATGTCACTGCATCTATAATTACCAAATTCCAAGAGTTAGAGGGTTTTTTGCAAAGGTACTTCCAATTATGAACTATCAGGAGTCCGGTATGCCAGACAAGTCATTCCTTAATAGTACTGTTGAAAAGTAAGGGCACAATTGGATATGCTGTTACTAGGACACCTGTTTCTGAGTATAATAATTCCAGAACGATTAAAACGGGTACTGCTAGAAATACAAGCCAAGCTACCACATCACATTCGACTACCGGTAGATCCCACCCAACAGTTATGGAGATATTATAATGCTTTGGGGTGTACCACCTTGTTGGAGGACAGGAAATTATTAATACTTGTGTCAGTGCCATTACTAGATAGAAATAGTACCTTTGAAATTTACCAGGTAATAAATCTCTCCTTTCCCTATCCGAAGCTAGAACCTAAGATAAGAGCAGTCGTTTACAAAATAGATGATATTTGTCGCTTTAAATCTGGCCAGAACAAAGTTTATGCTATTAACTCGAGGAGAGGTGGAAAAATGCAAGAATGACGCCTTAAGCACCTGCGGGTCTGTAAGTCTAATTTATGTGACAGGTAGGGACGATCTGTGTGTATTGGATTTGTTTAGAGGAAGTAAGAAAGGAATTAAGACAAATTGTCAGGTAGAAGTGTTGACCAGAGTGCTGCTGTCTATGGCTATCAATGTCTATCGAAATTTGGGTAGTGGTCACGCAAGAAGAGATTGAATTATCTAAAGTTTGTGAGGGGAAGCCCACGAATACAATAAGAGTTACTCCACCTTTGTTTTTTATGGAGTTACCCATCAGTTATAGAGCTCATGGCCCCTCTATTTCCTTACCTCCCTATCATCGAGAAGAGATACCTGAAGAAAATGAAAATTTATTGGGGTTAGTGAAAATGAATGTCAGTGAATGGACGGGATTATGGGAGCCCATTGTAAGAGAGATTCCTCAGATGTCCCTAGAAAGGATACCCGCGCTGTTGAAGCCAACTGATAAAATTGATTTTGGCCGATTGAAGTCACAGTTAAGATAAATATACCGAGTTCTGGCTGGGGAGAGAACTTGGTTGAGACAATAACCTGGCCGACCGTTGTGATGATGGTACTAATACTGGCCGTGGCCTTGCTAGTTTGGTGGTGGACAAAAGATGTGCGATATTGTCGATTGGGCAGAGTAAACTGGCAGGAGAGTGCAGAAATGAGGGGATTCTAATTAGTGCACTTCACCAAGGTGAGTCCGACCAGAGTCCTCAGGACCCCAAACATGTGTTGAAGAGGAATCCACAATTGTCGCAAAACCTGAACTCTCAGAAGCTCTGGCAAAACCTATTATGAAGGTGAGACAGAATCGGAAGGAACGGTCCTTGAACTAAAATCGATTTTTTTTTTTAATTTTGATCTTATTTTTGTTTTTGTGCTTATCGGTCATTTAGCAAATGAGTAGGACTGAGAGAAACTGAAAACATTGAAAAACTTTTTTGTGGTTATATTTTGGAAAAAAAGAGAAAAAAGCTGTGAGTCTGATTATCTCATGAGTATTGTTGAAAAATATTTTGTGATTAATTTGTGAGAACAATTAAAAAAACAAAACAAAACAGGACTCTGATTATCTCCTGAGTGTCAAGTAAAAAAAAATAAAAAATGGGACTAACAATGTCATTGGTCCATGAACTTTTGCATGAAGGGGCCTGCAGAGCCCTATGGAGAATTGAGAACTCTATTTTAACATACTTATTTCTTTTTTCTTTTGTTTTGTTTTGTTATGCTTGAATTTATTATTCTTTACATTATTCATTCTTTCACTTGATGGAAACCCATCTGTCATTTACTAGTAAATGACAGATGGGTGGGGTAGGAATGTGAAAGACAGAGGTTGAGGCACCCCTCCCTCACCCCCGAAACGGGAGAAAAAAAGGATCAGAACTAAATGCCATTTGTTATAGACCCAAAATATTACTGAAGAGATTTGCTAAATTATATTTTTGTTTCCATTAAGTTGGAAAATAGGGTTGAGGAAATTTGTAAACAGAAACTCATTGCTAAAAATAGGATGGAGGATACGATGAAGGTAGTTGACCAGGTCGGTAACTGATGGGTGTGAATTAAGTATCAATATCTAACCAACATGTGGCGGCCACCTGAAAATCAAAGGCTATATTGCGACACGCTTGTTAAGTGTATATAAACATGGCAAGTTGCAAAGTTAGGCAGCCCCTTTTGTTGAAGTCGAAGCGCCAAGTTGACAGACCACGGGTCGCAAGACGACTGACATGAGAGAAACAGAATTGTGTGTCATGCTGTTTATTTCAACCATTCCCCAGGTATTTGTTTTGTTTAACTCAAACGCTGAACAACATTTGTCTGTCAGATGTTTGACGAACACTTTGTTTTTGTTTTCCGTTTGGATGATATAAACGTATAAAAACGTCTTCATCCAACTTTTTTTTTTTTAAGCTACTGTTTGTCATCTCTTTATTTTTATTTATGCTGTGCACGACAGTTATGGCATATTTATTTATGCCAGCGATGACTTGGTAATGGTATAACCAGAACTCATTGATGCCAGAGATCAGCAGCACAAGCGCATCAACAACAGCAATACAAACTGTGGACTTTTGGTGCCACTAGTGTTCCAGATCTTGTGCCTTCAGCTTGGGGTTACACGGCCACCTCCAAAAACACAGATGAGTTGCCAAAATGAAGCGTCTTCTTTTAACACGATTGACTACCAACATGTGGAATGCCATCAACACTTCCCTACAAAAATTATCTCTTCTGAATGGAATATACATATAAACAGGAATGGCTTGGAAATTAATATTCCTTGTTTTTATTCCATTTTCATCCCAAACAAGGCACAGTGCCACTTTAATGTAGGGGGCTACTATCAGGAATATAAGTTGTAGGGATACTATATAGGGAGTTGAGCAGCAAGATGTTTGTTCACATTACACTTGAACTTCTGCATGTCAGTACAGTTGGGAAAGCAGGAACCTGGAAGGGAGTTCCAAAGTCTAGCAGTTCTAGGGAAGAAACTATTAAAAGTAAAAGGCTTTCTTACATCTAGGGATCGCTACTGTGGAAGGGTGGGATTTTGCTGCTTGTCGGGTTTGTCGGGAGTATTTACGTCGAGGGGGTAAGAGGGCTTGTAGTTAATCAGAGCATCCACCATTAAAATACTTGTAGAATATGCAACATTTCATCGATGGGACAGCGGTTAAAGCTTAGATGACAGTTCAGGACCTATCAGGTTGGTGACTCTTTTGAACCCCGTCCAGGAGTGAGAGACTAGTAGTAGATGCATCAGCCGAAATGTGACAACAATACTCCATACATGGGCGAATGGTGGACTTGTAGAGATACAGGATACTTTCAGGTGTAAATAACTTTCTAGCATGGTAGAGAAAGCCCACCTACCCCGCAGCGGCTCTAGCAATGTTCTCAATCTGTTCCAACTTATGTTCCTTGTGAATGTTAAACAGAGGAGTTTGAAAGAAGTACGTTTAGGTAATGTATCTTTAGCCATGGCTATTGGTGGTTGAGCTTTGGAGGAAACCGACAAAACTCGCACAGGATAAATGCCACACCAGGTACCAGGAGTCCTACTATTCAATCATGAATGAGAACAATCTACCTCCATGGATTAATAAGGAATTCAGTTCAAAATTCCGTACAAGTTTTTGAGTTTTAGAACATTCCCAAGTTCAAAAAGATGTATCTAAACATCTGAAATTAAATCAGCCGAAACGAGATGAGAATAAAACGTTTCTCGATTTTTGAGATGAGGATTGGTTATATGTATTATTTGGATTCTTTGGACTACTGTTCTCATCTTGAGTGTCATTTTTCACAACGTTTCAGTTGATGTATCCACACGAACCCATGGCACAATGGTTGGAGTACTTGGAAAAAATCAATTGTAAAAGTAATATTCTCCTGAAGGCTGAAGGTTCAATTCTCAGTGTGGGCGACCGAAAAACAACTGCAAATTACTTAAGACCTTTATCCAGTCATGGCTGATAGAATGAGATCATGCTACCCCCCCCCATGAAGTAATTAAAGGGTTTCTTTTGAAATTCCCTTCAAATTTCCGAATTTCACAGAAACATTCCCGAGTCTGACAAGATACACCTCAAAGTCGGAGGTTACATCGACTGAAATGTTATGAAAATTTCACTCAAGATGAAAACCGTAATCTGAAGAATCCAAATAATACGAATAAGAAAAAAAGTCAAAATAATTAAAAAACAAATTAAGAAAAATTTGAGTCTAAAAAATTTACCTGGCAACATGGTTGATACACGGTGAAAAATTGGTTGGTCCATAAAGTTGTACCGAATGAAGAGTTTTATGATAGGCCGCAACAACTCCTTGGACACCATGACAGTATGGATTCTCAGGATTACCATTCTGTTGAAGGGGAGTGAGGTTTAAGACAAGAGGAGAAGAAAGAAAAAAAAAGGCCAATTAGAAAATCGATTTACAATGTATCAATAGTTTCTTTCAATACTCATAAAAATAAAAAGGTGCTTGTACATTATAATTTGAATTTAAATAAATGCATTTCAGGTAAAAATACTATCATGCCCTTACGTATCGTGGCAAAATTATTAAAACTTCCAAAAATTACAAAAAAAATAAATAATTACAAGAATAAATAAAATTTATAGAATTATATTGTTTTATCATATTTATTAATGTTTAAGAATTTACAAAATCTAGAGGCGGTAACTGTAGTCTATAAAATAATTGACATTCTTGAAAATTCGATATTTCAAAATAGGAAATAGTGGATCTTTTATATCCATGTTTTGTCTTTTTTTTTTGTAAAAAATAGTTCTAGCAGATCTTGTATACTATCATTTTTCATAATTTTTGGAATTTTTACTAATTTCAACAACATTAGAACAAATAAAAAGACCAAATGCAATTTTGTTTCAAACTTCCAATAGTAATTCACCACAGGCTTTGAGTTTGTGCCAGAGTCAAATGGTATGAGGTGCCTTCAATAAGTTTCTAGACTTTTTTCATATGGGTACTTTTATTGTTAGTATACACATGAAACTATAATCCCCTTTGAAGTAATCTTCTCCAGTTGCAATGCACTTGTTTGTACCATTCCAACAACTTCTGGAAGGCTCCATAAAAGTCCTCGTGTGAGCATGTCAATAACCCTCATCACAACTTTTAAGGTTTTCCTTGAACTTAGGGAATAACCAAAAGTCACAGGGAGCAAGGTTTGGACTATAGGGAGGGTGAGGAACTGTCTTGATGCCCACCTTGGTCAAATAGTCTGTGACTGCACTCTTGAGAAAAGATTTGCATAAATCTTCTGCATCTTCAGTTCCTTGTGAATAATTGTGTGTACAGTTCCCACACAGACATCAAACCACACACTTATTATCTCTATGGACACACGACATACCTTTTCCATGAAAATCTTTATTTGGCCAATCACCTCTGGTGTTCCGACTTCATTACTCCTTCCACACCTCTCATTATCCTTCACAGACTCCCTGCCTTTCTTGAATCCCCTATGCCACTCAAAAACTGATGCTCAATTCATGCAAGATGGTCCAAAAGCAGTCTGAAGCATTCCATACGTTTCTGTGGGATTTTTCCAAATTTAAAATAGAATTTTATCACATTTTCTTTTAAAGTGTCGTCACATCCAGATTGCATTTTTAAAATTCATCAGCTGTAACAATTAGGCTTTAGTAGGGTATATTCCAATTCCTGCTGTAGCTGTTCATTTGAACCTGAGATCATAAAAACCGGCCAGTCATCTCCTAAGATGTATAGCAATAATATACTGAAATTTCAAGAGTCTATGGAAATTTTAAATGCACATACAAAAAATGTTGAGAAACTTATTGAAGGCACCTCGTATTATGTTTTGTCAAAGTTTGAAGAAAAATTATTCTCAAGTGGTTAAATTTTAGTTCAGGTCCCATCCAGAGTAACACTTTTGGTAGCTGGATATGCTCTTAGACTGATCTTGTATCACACCCAGCCCCTGAGAAGAGGCAATAAATAGGATGCTATAAAAATTGTCATTTGAAACATCTGCCCACCATTTTGTTCACTCCATAACTGATGTGGTAAAAATATTCAACTGAAAAGATATTAACTCTTACGTTTCTGAATTTTTCAGATAAGCATTGATTATTGATATTACTTGCATTCTTTGGACTATTGTTCTCATTTTAATTGTTATTTTCACAAAATCTTAGATGTAACCTCTGACCTTTTTCAGGTGCAGCTGCAAGGACCTGTGGCATAGTGGATAGAGTACTTGGTAAAATTCAGTTGTAAAGTTACTCTTCTAAAGGTTGAAGGTTTAATCCTCAGTGCAGGCGACACTTAAAATACAACTGCAAATTAATTAGGATTTCTACCCAGTCATGGCTGATAGAACGAAAGCATGCTACCCTTGTGGATTAAATAAGGGTTCCATTCGAAATTCCATGCAGATTACCGAGTTCAACAGAAAGATTCCTGAACTTGACAAGATTCACCTAAAAAAGGTTAGATGTTACATCAATTGAACCATGTTGTGAAAATAACACTTAAGATGAGTACAATATTCATTTTACACTGGAATTGATACCATCCCCCATTTATGACTCTTCCCCATAACATTGTCCGTGTCCATTCCAAGCGAGATGCTCTTATCACTTAATTGTGTTTTCTTTTGTTGTTGACTACTGTTACAAGTCAGAATTAACAATATGAAGAAGAAACCAAATATAATAATTCAAAATTTATGCATTGATTAAAGATGTTTCGATATTGATTTAAAGAAAAAAGGTTTGTGTGGGAGAACGTACCAAGGCAAATTCATGGGAAACAACACCATTTGGAGGGAGGCGAGCACCAAATCCAAGGGCTGGAAAAAGCTGGTCTCTGAAACAATCAAATATTAAAAACAAAACTTAAAATCCTTATAACATATAATATTCAAATACTTCAATGACTTGACACTATAAATATGGGAGTGGCATGACACTGAATGGTGGAGTGGCATGACACTGTGAATGGTAGAGTGACGTGACACTGTGAATGGTAGAGTGGCGTGACACTGTGAATGGTAGAGTGGCGTGACACTGTGAATGGTAGAGTGGCGTGACACTGTGAATGGTAGAGTGGCGTGACACTGTGAATGGTAGAGTGGCGTGACACTGTGAATGGTAGAGTGGCATGACACTGTGAATGGTAGAGTGGCATGACACTGTGAATGGTGGAGTTTGTGTTAGACATAACAGTGTGAATATTTGAGTAACAGTGAAAACGCGTGCTCAATGTTACAGCGTGAATGTGTGCATGAGGTGAAGATGTAATTATGTCAGTAACATGTGACAGTGTAAATGGTGTGACAGCATGAAAACATGTTACAGTGTAAATACATAAGTGTAAATACATAAGTGACACCATAGCATTAAAAAAGTGAATGATGTAACAGTTTAACTCCGTGAGTGATGTGACAGAGGGAATACACAAATAACATGACACTAAATATGTGACTGAGAGTATGTATAATGATGTGCCATGTCATTAATGTGATTAATAAAAATGATATTTAAGATGAAAGATATTTCTACTAAAATAAATTTGAAAATTTTAATTTTGAACACACAAGAAAAATGTTCAGAAAGTGATTTGTTTTTTCAGTCTCTTTTCTTCATTTCTAGAAAGATAAAACCTACAAAAACATCTTGCACCTCTTGCTTTAACCTCAAAAATGTGTGTCAAACTTGAATATTTGTTTTTTGTAAAAATTTGTACAAAATTTTTGTAGAAAGTTCATGTTAACATAATTATTAAAAGAACCACTTTTTTTTTTTACAATTCTTTTTTAAGATTATTCTCTATCGTTAAAAATTTACTATTAGGCCAAGTATGGAATACTGTCATATTTGGGGCAATAGATCTGTCCTTTTTGAGATTTCTTGATAAGGTACAGAAACGTCTCTAATTTGATTGGTCTACTCTATCTTCTTCTGCACACCCTTTCTCTCACAGATATGATCTTGCCAGTTTCAACCATTTTTATGAATAATATTATGGTATGCATTCCTCAGAATTGTCTGATTTATTCCCTGCTTCTTTTCTTCCAGCTTATTTAATAGTCTTCATCAATTTCTACTCCAGTAGTTTCTTCCCCAGAACTGCTAGACTTTGGAATTCCATTCCAGGTCCCTGCTTCCCCAACTGTACTGACGTGCAGAAGTTCAAGTGCAACATGAACCGACATCTTGCTGCCCAAATCCCTACATAGTACCCCAGTAGATGTTGCCCCTGATAGTAGCCCTCTACACCAAAGTGGCAATGTGCCTTGTTTGGGGTGAAAATGTAATAAATAAATAAATAAAAAAAATAAAAAAATTTGCTGTTCAGATGTTTCATTCTAATAATAAATAAATTCCAATAGTTTCATACTGATTGTTTTCCTCTTGTTTATAGCCTTGTTTTTTTTTGTTTTTTTTTCAAGGCTAAGGTCAAGCGTCTTCGCATTAATTATCTTTTATTACTTTTAGATTAATCTGTTTGGAGTCCAAGGAATTTCATGCTGGTGGTGGTGTTTCTTTCATGCTTAGTTTTTCTTCAAGTGATTCTACTTTCCTCTCCCATTTTATTATCATGATTAGCTCCTTACATCAAGTGGCTTGATACTTTGTCTGGGCGACTTGTACATAAAAAATTTTTTTTCAAGTGTTGTGAATGTCTAAGACTTACGTGTCATAATCTTGAATAATGTGTCCAACTGCATTTAGAGCCGTTGCGTATGGATTGAGATTATATGGACTAATATAGTGGAGTGAGCTCGGACTGGTCGGATTGCCGTTGGAGGCAGTGAAATCAATTGCAAACGTACAATGGATCTGCGTTCTGAAATACAAAACAAAACGGACAAAGCATTAATACAAGAAAAGGTTTAAAAATCATATTTTACTAGGTATACCTGTGACCCAACAGGTTACAACTATTTATTCTACTTTCCTACTCATGTTGAGTGGGTGACTATTTGGGACCATAACTAGGAAAGATTAACAAGATGTTGGTTTAGGTTACATTTAAACTTCTGCATATCAGTACAGTCAGGGAAGCAGATAGCAGAAAGGGAATTCCAGAGTCTAGCTTTCCGAGGGAAGAAACTATTAGAGTAGAAAGCTTTCTGGCATTTAGGGACCTCAACAGTGAAGGAGTAAGATTTTGCTGCTAAGTGGGTTTGTCAGCGATATATGTCGAAGGGGCACAAGTGCAACGAGTTCATCAGAACACATTCCATTAAAATATTTGTAAAACAGGCACAGAGATACAACATTGCGGCGATGGGATAGGGTTCGGAGTTTAGTTGACAGAGTGGGCCCTATTAGATTGAAAACTATTTTTGGACCCTATCCAAGACGGATAGGTTAGTTGCAGATGCACCAGACCAGATGTAGCAACAATACTCCATGTGTATGTATACTTTGATTTCATTTGAGTATTCATAAACTATTAAATATTTCAATGCCATTTGAGTATTCATAAATTATTAAATATTTCAATGCCATTTGAGTATTCATAAACTATTAAATATTTCAATCCTCGAGTGTCTAAGGTCTTTCTCTACAGGGGTTTGTCAGGACAACCTGGCACAAGATACTTTTCCCTACAAGTAAACACTGACTAAATATTCAAAATCAAATAGTATTGGCAACACAAATAAAATTTCCTTGGTATGACTAACCCTAACACTGGCTTTTAGGAGGAATGGTGCACTTTCTCTAAATGATAAATACTGTCTGGTGAAATATCCAGCATGAAGCTGGATACTCCACCAGAATAGATGAATTTTTGTCCTGGAATCTGATAAGACCAAGAGACCACAAGAAAGATATACTATAAGATATTTAAATGGTCGATTAATAATAGAAATAATGTTCTCAAAATGTTCTGTAAAAGAGAACTTCAGTTGAATATTCGAATATCTATGTATCTCATACTGAGATTTAGCCTCAGTAGGGGGCCCTTTGATTTATGAGAACTTCAACATTCCTGGAATTGTAAACATCAAGATATAACATTCTTTTCTATTTTACATTGCGTAATTCATAACTTCTGACCTTGGAATGTAAACAGTTCCTTGTTTTCGTTTTCATTACAATTCCAGTCATTTTTATGGGACAAAAAAATGTTGATCAACTCCATCTGGAATGTACATTTGTGCACACCTCTGCTTTCAAATATACATTGCCATGTATGTTGGATACATTGCCATACATTGCCATGTATCCAACAGAAGTGGCTAATTAGAACCAAATATTGATTTTTCAGATGTGTTGCTATTTAGGTCTCTGAAGATCTGATCTATTTTATAATATATATTAAAATATTTAATTGTATTTTGATGTTTGTACAACATTTGTTGATGTCTTAATTTCATCAGTGAACAATAAAAATGAAAATTGGGCATTTATCTGCTATGCCAATAAGAGAAATGAAGAAACACTAAATACTTACCCTCCACGAATATAATCCAAAAATGTAAAGACTTTGTCTACAGAGCAACTTAACAATTCTACCTGGAAATAAAATAGAATATTAAAGATTTTATTCACAATTTTGAAGAAAGAAAAAATATTGAATAGATTTTTTTTTTGCTCTCTGATGTTAAATCGTAAACAAGTTATGGTTTTGTCACCATCCATTATTCTGCTTTCCTGTTAGTCTTTGACTTTTCTGAAAATTTTGCATAAAGTTATGGAAACTGACTGAGCCAGATTTTATGAAAATTTTGGTTTGTTTTCCAAAATGTTAAAATGGCCCAAAATTGGAATATTTTGTAAAGATGTACATTTTCAGTTCAATAAATTTTGCTCCAAATCTTTAAAAATTTTTTTGTTTTTTTTTGTTTTTTTTAAGATTCATTAATCCATCCATCCATGCAATTATGTAAGGAGCTTAAAAAAAAAAAAAAAAAAGGTACCATTTAAAAAAAAAACAAAAAAACTACCATTTAAAAAAAAAACAAAAAAACTACCATTTAAAAAAAAAACAAAAAAACTACCATTTAAAAAAAAAAACAAAAAAACTAGCAAACGATAAATGTTATATTGATAGAGTCCGACCCAGATGGAATGTAAGGACTAACTGACAAAGTAAGGGAGGCAAGAGTTACCAAGGTCCACTTTCCATTCTCCTTTTGTTTAGGAAGAAAAAATATCTTTTTTGATGCTACACTTTGTCAATTCTGCCCTTTTTTGGTGAAGAAGTCCTAACTGGAGACAATTTTTATTTTTGTTCCACTCCAAAGTTTTCCTGCTGGATTTTCTATACATTAAAAACTGACATTGTGTCTAACTTTGCCTTCATGTAGAGCCAAGTAAATAGGAACAGTTGACTCCTTAAATAATTGATTAATTGAATTACAAATTAGTAAACTCCTGCTATTACTAACCCTAACCGTCGACTAAAGGAAGAGTCTCTCAGGCATATGCATGCTGTTTAACATCTGTTTTATATGTTGGCATGTGTTGGACGGTTTTTAGAAATTTACTTCAAAATGAACTTATTTCTGGCTAGGTCTTTATCTCACTTTTTATCAAGTTCATTCTTATCAATTCCTCCCAGATATTCCTTAGCCTTCCCCTGTCAAATGAACCAGTCACCTCAACTATTCTATATCTATTAATTCAAGACTCCATTCTTGTGACTATACTACTGAAGTCTCCTGCTTTGCACATACTACTTTAAGGTTACAAAACTGCCAATGATAAATGTTATATAGACAGATTCCGACCCAGAAAACAGTAATTCTTTCCCCTTTGTCAGAAATATTTACAAAACAGGAACACAAACTCCGATACATCATGCATAAAGTAGTTGTATTCTGAATGTGTGTGTGATACCAGCATAGAAAAAGGATTAACTGTTAAGGTATCTAGGTTGATCAGTGGATCAGCTCAGCTCATCTGTTAAAACTCTACTCGATCTGCTCAGCATATTGTATGACCAGGCAATGCCAGGTATCCATGCTAGTTATAAAATAAAGTTTTCAGATTTTGTCAACTTACCATTCCTTATTAATTGGTCACATGACAGACTGACTTATCTCCCCCTACTTTACAGGTATTTAATAACGGATGGCAAAATATGATAAAACTAGTTTTATTTTTAATTAATATTTTACTAGATAATTTTTCTAAATTTTAGGTGCAAATACCTATCTTTAACCGATACATAATTACATCAATTCCTGTTAACTTATTTGGAATTGTAATTTTTTTTTATTTGTGCCCCATACTGTATAAATACAAAAAAGAAAAAGGAAAAAAACATGGTTCATGAAAGATGTTGTTGCTTTTTTTAAATTGTAAGATCAAGAAATAAAATGTCATTGTTATTAGATTAATAAAATTTTGTTCTAAAAAAAAAAAAAAAAATCATCTCTATAACTTAACTAGCTGGCCGCCCAAAGCTGCCCGGTCATACAATATGCTTAGACATATTTTAATTTATGCAGATTGCATAGGTATTATTATAAAATCAATCCTCTATTGATATATTATAAGGAATAATTTACCCATTGGACTAATTCACAAAAAAAATAAATAAATAAATAAAATAAAAATAATGATAGTTTCAGTCATCAAATTCCGTCTGTTTGTTTACAATATCAAGTCAGCTGATATTTGGGTTTGACGATGAATGCCCTGGAAAAGTCACTTCTGATTAATGTTTAGTTTTAAAATATGCAAACAAAAAATGATTTGCAGCGATTTTAAATGGTACCTTTTCTTTTATCATAAATTGAATTCATTAATAAGAAAAAACTAAAATAAAATGGTGAGGTACACCTAGGCTTGAACAAGAAATCATTCGATCTGTAGTCGAATGCTCTACCATTAGGCTATATCTCTAGATCGTAATAAATCTGCTTTTGCTTTTTTTAAGAAATGACGTGTTGAAATTGTATTATTTCCCTTGGCTGATGTAACTTAAAATATTCTCCTGTAAAAATTATTTTTTATCTACAAAAAAGGACTATTTTAAGATCGGATTTTTTGGATTTTCAATACTTATCGCGTGAATTTCTGTACAAAACATATCTAAGAACACTGCCAGACATATAAATTAGCTTTGTGTGAAATTTGTAAAAGATAGGCTCAGCTGTTTTGTAATCTATGAGGAAGGAATTCACACACACACACACACACACACACACAGTGACTTTTAGATGATAGTAAAGATAATTACAAGGCAATTTTATTGCCGTTAATTTAGGCAACTATATTAAGTGGAAGTCATTTTATTATTCATACAATTTTCATTTATAGAGTGCAGTTAGGCAGGCACACCTAAATAGTAAGGTTTACAAAAAGTGATGCGTCCACTAAAATATATATTCTATAAGTTATAATATTTGATTCATAAATTTAGGAGTGAATTATATATTAGTACATAAACGCTAGAAAAATACTCTATTGAAAAAATGCATATTTAAAAAAAAAAAAAAAAAATTAAAAAGTTTAGTTTTAAAAAGTATTGATTAAAAAAAAAAAAAAAAATGAAATGAAATAAACTTACTGTTCCTGAATTTCGATATTTTTTCTTCTTGGCTTTTTTCTTTGGGTTGATACACTTCAAAAGAAAAAATAAAGAAAAATTGTTATAAATTTTATATTTGTACATTTTAAATAAGGTACTTTTATAATTTTCAGACCGATTTCTCTATCCCAGTTGTTAACATTTGGATTATTTTATTCTCCAGCCTTCTTTAGTATAGAAAAAAAAAATGGGATTTCTTAAAGAAAAAAAAGTAAATTTTTTACTTTACCTGCAACTCAACACTCACCTTTAAATTGACGACTTTTATAAGTTTTTGAGTATGCTGAAAACAAATATCATATTCGTTTGGGGCAGACAAGTAGTTTTCTGGATATTAAGACAATTTTTTCCAATGTATTAATAAATCTCAGTGGCCATCGCCATTCTTAATATGGGGATCAGGGGGGAGGGTTGTAACACGCTTGCGCATTAGTACATATTTAGTTGGGAAAAATATGGCCACCAGTTAAACTATATCGGATTACATCTATATAATTATAAAACTCAAATGACCTTGTAACGAGTGATGTAACTCACTTTCTGGTTTACGACATCAGGTTACGCATGCACGCATAAACATTAACCCATAACAACGTAAACAAATAAACACAAATCGCTTCTTTTGCAGATTTTGACCTGTGCATTGAAATATTAATGTTATTATTTTGAAATTATTATTTAACATGGGAAGAGTGGAGGTGTTTTACAACTATTTTTTATTACAACTATACTGTCACTATTTTCTTACAACTAAACAACTTTAACCTGTTGACAAACATAAGAACAATTGTAGTAAAGTCAAGACTACTACTCTCTATCCGTCCCTTTTCCTTCCTTTCTTCTTTTTTATTTTTTGTTTACATTTCTAGATACAAAATAGTTGTGTGAGAACGGTGAATTTGTTGACACATTTACTAATCTGTTTCCATATTAGTTTTATTTTATTTTATTTATTTAGGTTTTATTTTTTTGCTTCAGGTTTTATTAATTATTTTTTTTAGATTTCAAGTTTCTATAACTTGGTTGAAGGATTCCAATATGAGTTTTTCATTCTTATATTTCTCATCGGTAGGTTCATGTGCATTTTTGCTGCTAAATGACTTTCATCTGCGTTTGATTCATAAGAAAATCATGTTTAATTTTCGATTTTTGAGCGATTATTTGGAAAAATAGGTAACTTTACACGAATAGGGAGATTTTTCTTCATGTTTGAGTGATCTGTCCGTGATTTTTCATTTTAATATACTTTCATAGAAATGTTTCTGTTATGTCAAAAAAAAACTATTTTCTTTACGTCACAAGTGTTACGCTCATACATGAATTCCATAGCTAATATAACATACTGACCCAACGGGTCACGGGTAGTCTAGTTGAACAATAAAGGTCTTAATATCCAGAAAACTTCAAATCATTAATTTAAGAGTGAATGTTGAATTGCAGTTTAAGAAAAAAAAATACTGAAAAAAAAAAAAAAAAAAAAAAAAAAAAATTTAGTCCATGTCCAGATTTCTCCTGCATTAAAAAAAAAAAAAATAAAAATAAAATAAAGGTAAAAACAAAAATATCATTTTCCAAAACTCGCGTAAATTGATTGAATAATTTTATTTTTATAAAGAAAATTATTTTTAATTGATTAATGGGAATTTGTGGACATTACTACATAAATCTTGCAAGTTTAAATTATTGTCGAGTTATCTCCCTTTGTTTGACTTTT
Organism: Euprymna scolopes; assembly: GCF_053919585.1. Classification (NCBI taxonomy): domain Eukaryota; kingdom Metazoa; phylum Mollusca; class Cephalopoda; order Sepiida; family Sepiolidae; genus Euprymna; species Euprymna scolopes. The sequence goes on along the minus strand of NC_136510.1, from coordinate 16,120,234 downwards.
TTTTCTTTTTTTTTTAAAATAGGTGAAACAGTTATTTTTCAAAAAATAAAACTACATGATCAATTTCTGTGATTGTTGGAATATGATATTTCCTTTTATCACAGCAGATTTTTTTATCACATGCAGATTTTTTTTAATTTTTGTTTTTTTCTAATATAGAGGAAATTCTGGACAAGAACCAAAACACTAAGGTTAAAAATTTCACTAAGGAAGTTTGTTCATGAAGTACGAGGGGCAAAGTAATGCCTCTATTTTTTTTATTCTGTCAGAATGAATTAGAGGGGATTGCAAATTGCATTGTTATGATGATTGAATGCCTGCATTCATAACCTGAAGGTTTCATCTCTATTGCAGATATTGACGGTGAGACTAAGAAATCAACCCGTTATGGATGTGCATCAGAAACAGAGGACTCATTGAATTCCTGGCAAAAGTGCATCGAGAATGGTGGTGACTATGTAGGATGATAAATTCTAGAGCACAAAAGGTCACTTGTTTTAATGGTACCACTCCTGCCTTCATCGCTCTTCAACTTTGAGTTTAAAAAATAGGAGGCCTTACTTATTTTACTTTCCTTTGCTCAAAATTGAACTCAGAACCCCAAGAAAACGTGGACATTTTAATTAAAGTCTTCATGATTTTGATACCGGTCAATAAAATAGAGGAAAAATCTGACTTTATATGATTGTTTTAAAAACATCTCAAATGTTTTGCTTTCTGATATCTTGTAGTGTCGTTTCTGGCTACATGTAGTGTATTTTGCTGAAGTCTTTAGAAAGTGCTAAGAACAGCAATAACAATTCAATAAATATGCAGTTTAATTGGCAAATAAAAAGATGAATAAAAACTTGAATGGATCACCATGTAGCAACTCAACAATGAAAGCTTAGAAATGAGATGAGAAAGTATGAATTAACAAACAAAATATATTTATATGTCAATTTTACAGAAATGTAAAATATACTTTGAAAGACCAAATCCTTCATCTCAAAAATTCAGAAACATAAAATAAGTCTTGACTCAAGGTGAATCATCTTACCTCGTAAACATTTGAAATTTCTCGTCCCTTTGATAATTCGCGAAGTGTTGTTTGAAAAATACCAATCAAATCATGGCTTGACAAAATAGAAAAAATGCATTTCATTAGAACATTAGTTACAAAAGTCAGATCAAGAATGAATAATAATTTTTTTTTTTAAACATATTTGTAGATTAGAATTATTTACAATATTAATTTAACTATTGTAGTAAATTTTACGTAAAATAGATCCCATGTAGCAATTTTAACGCAAATATGTTCCATGTAGTGAATTCAGTGCAAACAACCTCCCATGTAGCAAATTTGGTGCAGCCCCCACATGTAGCAAATTTGGCAACCCCCCTCCATGTAGCAAATCCCCCTCCATGTAGCAAATCCCCCCATGTAGCAAATTTGGCGCAACTCTCCATGTAGCAAATTTGGCACAGCCTCCTCATGCAGCAAAATCGGCAAATAGCTCCCATGTAATAAATTATATGCAAATAAATATCATATAGCTGTGCAATACTATAGATGTCAAAACCATCGCTCATCCCCAAGTGTTGAGAAGTAAAAGAAAAAAGTGGAAAGAATATAACAAAAGAAATACGATTTATCAGTAGACAATGGAAGTAGAAGAAAAAAAAAGGAATTTATTTACAAATGAATGCTCAAGTGATATTGTTAAGTAAGGTATTGTAGTTATTTTAGTACAAAGGAATGAACAGAGGATCGATCAATATATTTTAGAGTTAATATGTGGGAGATTTTTTTTAGGTGCAGTTTTAATTAGAGTGTGATAAAGGACTAAATAATACAATCTATTTAGTTTTATGATGGTGGGAGTCATTTGCAAGGTCTAGTGTTTTGCAACTTTTTACAACAATTAGGAGTCAAGTGAATGACAGGGCCCAGTTGAAGGCAACTGGCCGCTCAGAGATCCCCCACCCTAAACCCGAGAGAAGTTGAAGCTGAAGCTGAGCAAGAGTACATCAAGCCAAGAAGAAAATCATTGAGGACTGATGCAACCAGACAGTTATCAACTGACAATATCAGGTTCCTATTGCTATGTTATATGACAGTATTACACATACACAGAGCTTAACAGATTTACATCAAGTACTCGTCTTGTGTTGGTTATTGCAACATGATCGTGACAGTGATTGGACTGCAGTAAACTTAACGTAACCATACCCCATGTGTAATAAATTTAATGCAAATAAGTTCTATGTTGTAAATAAAACTTGATCAGGATACCGTTTGTTCCCATGGAACAGTGAATAAAACCTACAGAAATTCAAAGTTTAACCAGTCTTTAACAGATTTAAATGTTGATGGATGAACAGACAAAGGACTACAAGTTTTCAGTGAAGACCAATTTCAACAAAACCTTTTTCAACAAACAGCAGTTATCACAATGATGAGTGAGCTTACAATGGAAACTAACTAAAACGGAGTGACAGCTTAATCACTGAACCGACTTAATGTGTACAATCACATGCTCAACAACAATTGTCGCCTCAGACACTGTTTTTGTAATCTTCTCTTTCATATTCTCTTCTTTCAGTTCTGGCCATGTCATTCTCTCAGACATTGGTGAATGTCAAGGAGGTGAGCACGGGTTTCACAAGTATAAACAAAAAAAGCAACTCAAAACACAAACTTGAGAAAAACAAAATACTGCTATGATATGACTAGATAGAGAGAAAAAGGCCTGAAGACAAACTGAAGCATAGCTACTCGATGGGGGCCCATGTATGTTGATCATTCCCTCTCTTGTTCTTACGGTCAACAACATTTAGTTGGACAAGATGGCAACCAAGAAAGAAAGATAAAAATTTAGTTTAACTTATATTCACTTTCCTAAGAGTTGTTTCTAGCTATCTGTTGAAGGTCCTACTTATTCAGATCTTAACTACATTAGTCTGTTCTCTCCAGCAACAACTCAAAATATAACCATGTGACCTTGAATACACTATTTAGTCACATGACCAAAATTGTCCAATCATACGAAGCAATATGTCACTTGCCCTCCTCCAAAGAAAAACTTCCAACAATCCAATGCCTTACACAGCTTAAAAAACAGAAAATAAAATGTTAAAATAAAACCATGACTCACCCGCCATCTGCATCCCAGTCATAACATTCCACTTTTATTGGTCTGAAAAAAAAGTTTTTATTCACAAAATTAATTTAAAAACAAAGTTGTTTTTTTAATGTGACATTAAAAAAAACAATGAAAAAAATTGTTGATCTGAGTTGTTTCTAACCAACATTGCCTGGGAATCATTTTACTTCCATTTTGGTTTCACTGACTGTTCCCCCCACCCGTATATTTTTTTTTTTTATTTCATGTAAGAAAATAGTTACACTTTTGAAGAAATAGATAATTCCATGAACAAGCATTATTGTTGTTTGTCAGTAATGTGACTAACGCGGTACTGATTTGAATCACACTTATTGTGTCGGGTAGGTGCAGAAAGGTAAAGGGGTTACCAGTGATACATATACTCAGTGACTTTTATTGACAGAACATGCACATGCGTGCTACAAAGTGGGTCTGTGCGTTTGGGTGTAATCTGGTTTAACGGAGGTACCACCCTCACACATACACCCTGATATAAATAGAAATGTACATGGGGATTTTGAGAGTAGACAGTTGGACTTGAGTTAGTTTCAAGATGAGGAGGGTCAGAGGAAACGTGTTGATGGAAATGAAAGAAAGCTTGAGTAAGCAATGTAAGTGGTTCCCCGGGTTTACTCGTAGATGAAATAAAGAGATCCTTGCCAGAAAATTGGCATTGTGTTTTCGTCTTGAATGCTCTTTACAGATCATCGACCAGTGACGAGAAGAACCGCATCCCCGATAACAAAGATAAAAAAAAAAGGTATCGTGAACTCTTAACACGTATATATGCACGCACACACACACACAGAGTTAGCTACAGTAAGTAGATACACAATTTTAAGGTTCTTAAAGAAGCTCAACCGCATATATGCACACCCGACAGTTTAAAAACTGTATATAAGACTTGTATATAATGAAATGGGGAAGATGTATGCGGACAAGCCTGAGAAACGATATATACAAGAGGCGATCACATAAAGGCCATTAGAACACCCACACATTCGTTAGAGGAAGACGACATAGACACAATTATATAAGAAGGACCAATGCATAACATATCATTGTTATGTTTAATGTAGTATGTAACCTGAGAATCTTTCAAGAGCTCGTGGCATATCAGATAAGATATGAAGTAAAATCCAATTGTGATAAAAAAACAAAAAAACTTGCTTTTGTATGTGACGAAGAGAACGAATCCCAATGAAGCAGAAAAAGAAAAGGTTAAATTCAAACCTTTTTCAGCATTCATCCAAATCGCATCTCAATGTAAAAATCTGGTGCTAGCCTATCATAAGTGAACAGGAAAGAAGAGAAAAGAGTAAGCCAAAGAAAAAGGAGTAGCTTATATTAGCTCTTCGTTTCGCACATCAATTTCGAATCGATTCTCATGTAGCTGACGTCTCTCTGATTCTATTTTTGCTTTTTCTTGCTCCCATCCCCCTATTCCGAATTCACAGCAGTGGGCTGACATCAGTAAACTTTTGTGTACCAAAACAGTCATTAACAATTTTTTTTTTTTTAGGTTTAACCTATTCTATACTGATATAAATTTTTACACAGTAAAAATTTAAAAAAAAAAAAAAAAAAAAAAAAAAAAAACTCATTTTTTTTTATTCCGAATTATTTAATAACTAAAAATTCCATTTTTTACTCGATTACTAAATTAACATTTTTTTTTTTTTCCATAGTAATTTCAAGCTAAATTCAGTTGTTATATTTTTGTATATTAAATTGTTAGGTAATTTGCTAGTGTAACAACTTTTTAAATTTTGTAATCAAGTAAAAAAAAAAAAAAAATAGAATTTTTAGTTGATTAAATAATTTGAAATAAGAAAAATGATTTTTGTTTTAATTTAATCATTTTTATGCAATAATTTATATCAGTTTGAAATATGTTAAACTTTAAAAAAAAAACAAAAAAAAACACTGCTACGAATTCGGACTAGAGGTATATGAGCGAGAAAAAGCAAAAAGTAGAATCAGGGAGACAACAGCTACAGGAGAACCTTCTACTCTATCACCGGTTCAAATGTGGGTGATACTAAGTATACAATTGCGAATTACTTAAGATTTCTACTCGATCATGGTTGACAGAACGAGAACATGCTACCCCCGTGGATTAAATAAAGGATTCTGGTTGAAATTCTGTGCAAATTCCTGAGTTTGATAAAATACACCTGAAGAGGATCAGCAGTTACATCAGCTTCATTGATGATGAGAACACTCAAGATGAGAACAGGATTTTGAATATTTTCTTTATAAGAATTAAGAAAAACTGGTGTTTGTTCGGAATAATGATGAAAAATTGAATTTCAACTAAAAGCAACGTTATTTACTTAATTGTTATGTCGCAATTATTACTACATAAAACATTTACTTTCACGATTCAGCATTCTGACATCATTTTTAAATCCCATAATTTCATACAGTTACCTCCTTGCTATCATAAAACTTCTTCTGGTTATTATTAAATAAAACTTGCAATTTTTTTTTTTTGAAGCAATTTCCATTAATAATTCATTTTCTATTTCATAAATTTTTAGTATTTTTTTTGGGATATGTTACTAACTCAACATGACAATTAAGTAGATGACATTGCTTTTATTTGAAATTCAATTTTTTGATTTTCATTATCCCGAAAAAGCACTGGAATATTAATACAAATTATGACAAGATTTTCTCAATGGAATTTATTCAGTTTTTTTTGTACTTCGTCATAAATGAGAACAAAAAATTTACTAACCTATCATAGTCTCCGTTGCATAACAAGCGGATGTTGATAGTAAATGTTCGCCAGGTTGGGTTCAACGTGCGCTTTATAACTTCTGTTCGGTGCACCACAGTAAAACTAAAAATTTGAAGAAAACAGTCTTAAAACATTGGAAAAAAAAAATAGATGTCAATCACAAGTAAAGTTTGCTTTTTTTTTAATAATCCTATCTTTTTAAAAGAGACCATCTTTTTAATCCTATCTTTTTACAAAGACCATTTTTAGTAATATCTTTTTACAAAGACCATTTTTAGTCATATCTTTTTAAAAAGACCATTTTTAATCATATCTTTTTAAAAAGACCATTTTTAATCATATCTTTTTAAAAAGACCATTTTTAATCATATCTTTTTAAAAAGACCATTTTTAATCATATCTTTTTAAAAAGACCATTTTTAATCATATCTTTTTAAAAAGACCATTTTTAATCATATCTTTTTAAAAAGACCATTTTTAATCATATCTTTTTAAAAAGACCATTTTTAATCATATCTTTTTAAAAAGACCATTTTTAATCATATCTTTTTAAAAAGACCATTTTTAATCATATCTTTTTAAAAAGACCATTTTTTAATCATATTTTTTAATTATATCTTTAAAAGAAAATTTTAAAAATCTTTTTTAAAGACTTTTAAAACAAATCATTATGTCTTTTAAAAGAGTCATCTCAAGTCAAATTCGATTGGAGCTAAGATAGGAATATGTCAGAATCATTGACAATTTTGCATATCATATCAAGTTGTGCTTATTGATAGATGATTAAACAAAGACTGTTGGGCATCCATGACTGAAACTTGGACATGTCACAGACAAATATCAAATATGTTAAACATCGACTGAAATTTATTTATGCAAAATATGATTTGATTACAGAAAGGATTGTGAATGCTATCAACAATTCCATGATGAGTAAGTTTTGGGGAGGCAACCCTATAGAACGGATGAAAAATAAACAGAAAAAAAGCTGCGATGCACTATTTCCTACCATACACCCAAACTCAATCAGAAAAGGTACAAAATCTATATGCTGTGTATGTTACTGAAATCAGGCTGGATAGAATATGTAATCGATGTAATAGATTAGAATTTCTTTTTTATACAAGTCATTACGGTTTGAGCTATAATAGTTTGGTAGAGACCTTTTCTTACACAAACAAGGTCACTTTTATATATATAAAACAATGGTCCACAAAAAATACAATCATTTGACCAGTCTTGCACTACTCTGTGGCTTTATGTCTTAGAGGAGATGCAGTTTGTGAAAATGTAAACAAATAGACAAACACATGGGACAGTGAGGTTTATATATTAGATTTCATGAGCAGTATTTTGAGGCATGTCCCTCTGTATTTTGTACCAATCAACATGTTTTAATAAAGAGAAATCTATTCAATGCAAATGTGTATCAATCGGTATGGTATGACTGTTGATCCTTGTTGCCAACATCCATAAGTGAAAGTAGCGCTATGGAATCAATAGTATTTGAATTTGCGATGCTTAGGTCATCAGTCCTCGTTGGTATCCACTTGATCCCTTCCACATCTCCGAAATGAAAGAAAAAAAAAAATCATTGTAAAATACCTGCCATCTTCGTTGCAGCGATAAAATGTTAGAAAAGGATCTGATTTTCCGAAAAAATCCTTTTTGTCCAACTGATGTGCACTAAACTGCATGGTGGCCACTTCCTGCAAAAGAAAATGTTTCATTTAATACATTTTGCATCTATTATAAACTAGCAAGGCTAGATGACATTGCCCATGCCTTGTGTAAAAATAATACCCGTAACCAATAAAAGAATAAAAATGACTTAATTAGTAACATTAGAATGAAATTGTTAAGTGAAAAAAAGTACCTGCTCGTGTTTAAATCTGCAGAAGCAAATAAAACCTATTTAATAATTGCGATCACAGAGTACATCCACATTAGCAAAAGCATTTGACGACTCCATCAATCATAGATGCATCCCTTTCCTTCCTGTGATTCTCATGTTGGTTTTTCTTTCTCCAATTTTTCTTGAAGTTCATAGATTCATTCACGTTAAACATTTTCTCACACCAAAGGTTATTCTCTATCGCTACCAATCTACTATCAGACCATATATGGAATGATGTTATATTTCGGCTTGTGAATCTCTGTTCCATTTGAAAGTTCTTGATAAATTGCAGAAACGTATCTGTAATTTGATTGGCTCAACTCTTTCTTCTCTGCGACCTCTTTCTCTCTCACAAATGTGATGTTGCTAATCTCAGCCTTTTCTATAAATATTATTATGGCAAGTGTTCTATTACCTGCTTCTTTTATTCCAACTTGTTTGATTCGTTGGTCTAGTAGGCTTGTGGAACTCTTGTCAATTGTTTTCCTCCTACTGATAGCCTTGGTCTTTACAAGCCAAATATCAATAGAGGCCTGTTGTCATTGCAATGATCATCTTTTGGGGAAAATAAAAAATCTCGGAGAAGAAAAAAATGCAAAAGAAAAATGCAGGTGCATTTAAATTAGTTGGTACAACATGGTCATGGAATATCTGAGGAAGAAAATCACTTTCCAGACCTCGACTTAAAAGCCACAGAAAATACTAAAATTTGGAGGAAGCTTATTGCCACCCAAATTCCTGAGAAAACCATCATCTGTTATCAGCAAGAACTCATTGGTAAATTCTTAGTGTGAAGACACAAAGTTATTTTGACATCAAAAGAAATGGAGAGTATTGGAAATCTTGAGAGACTTGTAAATCATATTTCAGGGAACACCACCTATTTTTACCAGTGAGTGATAGTAATAGTAGTAGTTAGTAATTAAAAATATTAAAAAATTAATAAAACTATTTTTAAAAGTAATATAATCAATATGTGAATGTGATTGGCTGGTTGAGCCATAAATACTGAGTGGTAGAGCTGCTTGGGAGAAACACCGAAAGGCACATCGAAAGCCTCACACTAAGGAATACCAGCTCCGACCAGGAACACGTGCTCAATTGGGTGACTTATTAGATTATTTGAACACTGTAGCCAAGACCACTCAGCTACTTTAAACGAATATATCCTTTTCATAGGACATATCAAAAGCTATAAAATTTTATAGGATATATCAAAAACTGTAAAATAAAAACACACGCACTTTGAAAATGTCTACTAGCTGAAAAGTAGACGCCAGGGCTATTTTTTTAAAGTTATTATTAAGACCACTTACCTTGCATGACGATAATTCTTCAGCATTAACTATAAAACAAAATTTAAAAAAAAAAACAGAATTAAGTATATTTTTAATTAAACTTAAGGATATATGTTTACAAATGTGTGTGTGTGTGTGTGTGTGTATATATATATATTATATATGTGTGTGTGTGTGTGTGTATATATATATATATATATATATATATATATATATATATATAGGGTGTCCAACAAGTCACTGAAGGGTTGAAGATCTTTGTCATTACCATTAATGATTTTTTTTTTTTTCTCTATTTCAAATATTTTACAGATAATATTTTGGAAATTAATTATGGATAAGTATGGTTCCAACAGGATGGAGCAACAGCACATATGGCAAGAGTCACAATGGAGCTTCTCAGGCAACGCTTTGGCGACAACATTATCTCTTGCTATGGCAATATCAAATGGTCACCACGTTCCCCAGACTTGACTAGCCCAGACTTTTTCTTGTGGGGATATCTTAAAGAAAGAGTCTATGTTAACAAATCCTGCAAGAATTGATGGAAAACATCAGGAACGAAATAAGGGAGTTAAATCGCAATCCAGAGATTCTGCAATCTGCCATGAATAATGTTTTGGAAAGAGCACAAATATACAACGCTGAAAATGGGCAACATTTAAAAGACTATTTTTCATAAATAAAGATTATTTGAATTTTGCATTTTTTTTTTTTTTTTTTACCAATGTGTGAGATTGTTAAAATTACAGAAAGATATCATCAAAAATGAAAAATCTATTTAAGTTCAAAATCCTTCAGTAACTTTTCGGATACCCTGTATATATAAGAAAAAAATCCAACAGTCCACTCTCATTATTTCGATCTGGCATGGGCCTCAGACAAGACAAACTAGTCAGGTCTGTAGTCGACTTAGAAGTGATTAACATACCGTGCTATGTCTTGTTTGGGGAGGGGAGGATGCAAGTGGAATAATAGGGGTAAAGAACCATTAGATAGAATACTCAAGTAGAAGAGGGAAGTCATTCAGTTGCTTGAATCGAACTGATGAGCTGTTACAATATTTTTGCACAATAATGGAGTATGATCCCGCACAGTTGAGTGATTCTATTTATAAACAATGCTACTAGGACCTAACAAATTGAATTAATTCACGTTCTGCTACCAACCAATCAGAAACCAGAATTGCTCCATAAATATTCAACCTTTCCGTAGCAATTTCGTATATGTTTTCTTCATGTCAACACGGGAAGAACCTTTTGCTCTGTGGATTCCAACTCGAGAACTGTCTACTGCGAACCAGTCACCTCCTAGGACTTGTGTAGAACAAGGAACCATCGGAAACTGTTCTGAAACTAAACATGGCTTAAACTTCTAGAGGTTATGGGCCCAGGACTTTTTTAATTTTTTTTATTTCAGTAAAAGTATTAGTTACACATTAGTATGTTAAAGTGTTAATACAAACAAAATGGATGCAGTTTAACATCTTGGTAGCAGAGCGTAGTTCCGATCTATGGACCTCTGGGTTATTATATTCAGGCCCACAAAACAACTATATGATTATAGTTATATTCACAAGCGATGAATGAACATCAAGGATGATATAATAAAGCGATCACCTTTGCCGAATACAAAAAGAATTTTTTTTTATTTTATCTTTTATGATTGTGTTGGAAACATGAACAATAATCGCCATTTTGTTTTAAACCAACAAAAAAGTGGTTGCTATTTTAAATATTCGTAATGAGACAAAATATTTGAGAAACAAATTAGAAAACTACTGATTACTCACTGATAATGACGCCACTATCTCGTTTTGGACCACTGAAACAAAATAAAATTTAAATCAATAATAAATTTAGACAAAATTATACAAATCGGTCAAATTATATTTATAAATCTAAATTTGTGAGTAATAATCTGGACAAGATGAGAAAACAATTCCACCCAAAAACAGAAGGAAGAAAAAGATTACAATAAAAAAAAAATTTTTAAATAAGGATAAAAAAAGATTGAGAAAAAAAATAAATAAAATAAAAGTAATAAAAATGGGCAAGTTTTCATTAAAAGTGAAATTTATTAACTGAATACAAATAGAATAAGATTTGTTCTTGAGTGACATTGTAAAAAAAAGTATATTATTTTTTAAACCTCTTTGAGGGATCTCATTTCTTAATCATCTTTAGAACAGAAATATATATATATATATATATATATATATATATATATATAACTTGCATCTTGTCTTAAATGATTGGGCGAAAAAAAAAGGGATGATAAGTGAATATATATATATATATATATATATATATATATATATATATATATATATATATATATTCAAATTTATGTTAATCAGCGATACATTTTATTTTTTACTAATGTTTATCCTCTGATGAAAAGAATAGCTTTGAAAATCCATGGATTAAGAGATTTTTCCTCATTATAATTTCTTCTTTTGGATTTGACGGATCAGTACATATTGTAATTTATTCAATTTTATTTTCAATGTCCATTTTTCCTATTTCTTTAATTGCTCTATCTACTATATTGAGCTTTTGATTATCTTGATGCATCCAGATTTTAAAGATAGTATTCATATTTATCTTTGTAGTTCTATATTTTATCCGTCTGTCAATCATAGTTTTTTTTTAAATGTAATAAATATATTGTGTAATTTATATCATTTAAAAATATCAGAGATTTTAACTAAATTTAGAAATGGAGACAATTGCATTAAGGGATTATTCTTAATGGTATATATTCCTAAATATTTTCTTATGAGAAATTAAGAGAGCGGACAAAAAAGCGAAAGAAGTGAAACAAACATGAAGGTTAAAAGATTGCCAGGCAATGCCAGGTTGGGATAGCCAGTAGAATAATATATTTTTGGAACAAGTTGCTGGATTCGATTAAAAACATACATTTTAAAACTAAATTGAATGAATTCAGAAAAACTGAAAAAAAATAAGAGTGAATATATATATATATATATATATATATATATATATATATATATATATATATATATGCATAGATTATCATATAACGATTAGATCACTGTGTGACTGACGTAAAGAACATTTAAAATTAAAATGTTTAAATTCAACATTATTTCACGCAGTTAATAGTAGCAGATTGGATACGGTCTTTGCTAATCGAGCCAGAGACGGCTCGTGTTGCTGAGTTCGAATCTGTCGACTGGTGTCAATCGTGACACCTTGCACTGAAGATTTCCAAAAGGATGAAACACTAGTGTCTTTAGGTATTTAATTATAATAGTAAAAAAAATTTATATATATATATATATATATATATATATATATATAATTATTTTGTTACTGTAATAATTAAATTCCATCCTTTAAAAAAAGCGATGTGTATGTGTGTGTGTATGGGTGCAGCTCAGAGGTTAAGTAATAAGGGTGGAAAGTTGTATGTTTTGGTTTCGATTCTAACTGATGGCAACCGAATCATAAGTTTTGATCTCACTACTATATATTAGGCTTAATATAATAATCGATAGAGAGTTGTCTCAAATAATAAATATGTAATCTGCAGGAATTAAAATACAATAGAACTCTGGCATATGGCATTAATCCGTTCCGGGGTTGGCATTGCAAGGTGAAATCGCCATATGGCAGGGCCTAAGCAAAATTTTAAACAGTACATATTAAAAATTAGTAACAAAACACAGTACAGTATATAATATGCACATGTATATAATCAAACAACATTATAAATAATACTATAAGGCAGGGCAAATGGCATAACCAGGGGCCAGAAGAACATTGTATTCCACATCATAACCTGGAAAAAAAAAAAAAAAAAAAAACTGTATCCCGGGGTTGGTTCTACTGTATCATATTTAAGTATATCTTACAATCAAGCAATGACATGCAGCTTGCTAGTATATATAAAATTATTAATAGTATTATTATTATTCATGTGTATACACAAAATGTTATGAGGAAATATATTTTATGTATCGATTTTCAGTATTTACTTCAACAGTGTTCTATACGAGAGTAGCAGTAGGTAGTAACAGATGCAAATATATGACAAGTAACACAGAATATATTATTCTACTAGCTGTTCCGATCCAGTATTCCCGGCAATCTTAATTTTTGGAAAAGTTTTGGCGCCGCAAGAAAAATGTTTGAAAAGTTTCGATTTTTTCATTTTTTTTAATTTTTTGCCCTGGGTCTAAAAATAGAAACCGCCATAAATCCCGAACCACTCAAAATCACGCAAAATCCTTTTGGAAATTCTCTTTCAAGGTTATTACCCACAATATATGTGATTTGGGGCAAAATCGGAGGTCACTTCTCAAAGTTCTAAAAATTATCTGCTTCATACAAAAGTTTTAACTTTTGTGTTTCACTCATTTTTCTCTATCTTTTTATCCTTTCACTTAATTTCTTCTAAGAAAATATTTACATTTAGGGAAAGATAATTCATAAAAAAATGTGTTTGTTAAAAAAAAAAGTTTAAAATGAGTGGAACATCTTATGAATTGCTGACATTTTTTCAGAATTAAATTTTTAAACAATATTTTTTAAAAAATCATTTAAACTTTCCTTGTTTATTTCTTATTTCAATAAATATTCGATTCATAGCAAATACAAAAAAATATAAAATATGTCTTTATTAAAGTCATATCCGGCACAACAATGTGCCCATGGAAAAATCAACTGATTTTTAAACCTTTAAAATGCCATTGCAAATGTTTTCAATGTTTTTTTTGTTTTTTTTAATATTTGCTTTGGTTTTCATATTATTTCATTCTTCGAACTACTGTTCTCATCACATTTAAGTTGATGTAAACTGACTTTCTTCAGATGTATCTTGTTAAACTCAAGAATTTGCACAGAATTTAGAAAGGAACCCTCGATTTAATGCACAGGAATAGCATGCTCTCAGTCTGTTAACCATTACTGTGTAGAAGTAATTCGCAATTGTATTTTTTTGTGTCACCCACACTGAGGATAGAAACTTCAAAAGATTGTAAGATAAAGTACTTGTTAACATTCACTTGTAATTTACACTCTTCTGGAGGTTGAAGGTTCAATCCTCAGTGCAGGTAACACTCAAAAATACAATTACACATTATTTAAGATTTCTATCTAGTCATGTCTGATAGAACAAGACTATTCTACCCCTGTGGATTAAATAAAGGGTTTCGTTCAAAATTTTATGCAGATTCCCAAATTTGACAGAAAGATTCCAAAGTCTGGTAAGATACACCTGAAGCAGGTTGGAAGTTACATTGACTAAAATGCTGTGAGAATAATATTCAGGATGAGAACAGTAGTCCAAATAATCCAAATAATCCGAATAATCAATCCTCATCTCAAAAATTGCCTTGTTTTGTCTAAAAGTTTGGGTTCAACTCTGCCAATGTTGACCAGAACCTGAAATCAGGATCAGTATTGTTAACTTTTGTACATTTTTTATTTTTTTTTGCAAGGAAGTTATTAATTATCAAGACCCAGAGGCCACTTGAGGATAAGGGTTAATTAATGATCATTATAAAAAGTAATAGTGAAGAATGGGTAGAGATTAATTATTTATGAGAACTGCTCAACAAGAATTTGTATATGTTGGACTTGAAAATGACCACATTATAGCCATCCTGTTGTATTGTGTATCACTGATGGGCAGCTTTAGAAAAGAAGCTTTGCTCATAGAATTTTTGTTTTAAGTAGAGATAGATAGTAAGGAAAATTGCTGGAGTGGTTGTAGCTAAGCAGTTATTTTAAGAAGGTTAAATGGGTTTAATATGCAATAAGAAGACCTTATTTTTATTTTATTAAAATTAATATTGTTAGAAAATTGGGTTTCGCAATATGAAGCAGCATAAAAAAATATTAAAAATTCCTATTTTTTAAAGTCTCAGATAACTGTAACATGATTCATGCCAAACAAAAAATGGATGAACTGTTAAAAGCGATTATTTTAGGCATTGTGTTATATTTTCATCGACATGTGATCGCACACGATACGTTTTCATCCAATAGCAATCAAGTAACCAAATAAAATAAAGCCCTTTTTTATACAAGGGACGTTCCAAAAGTAATGCCTCCTATTTTTTTATTCTGCCCGAATGGATCAGAAAGGATTGCGAATTGCATTGTTATGATGACTGAACCTGCATTCATGACCTGAAAGTTTCATCTTTCTCTTGCACATATTGACAGTGTAAAACTAAGAAAGCAACCCGTCATGGACGCATGTCAGAAACAGAGATGCGTTACTGAATTCCTTTATACAGAAAAAAATTGAACCGATCAACATTCACTGGCGTCTGTTGCATGTTTATGAAGCCAATGCAATTGATATCAGCACAGTTAAGAGATGGGTCCGTTGATTTCAGAGTAGTGACAGATGCAAGTGACAAAGCGAATTCTGGGCTTTTATGACAGAAGCGTCTAATTTGATTCTGAAGGTTGGAAGTTCAATCCTCAGTACGACTGATACTAAGAATACAACTGTGAATTACTTGAAACTTGTACACATTCATAGCTGGCAGAACAAGAGCATGCTACTCTTAAGAATTAAATAAATTGTTTGAAATCCTATGCAGATTCTTGAGTTCAACAAGATACACCTGAAGGTCGGTGGTTACCTCGATTGAAACATTGAGAATAAAAAGAATTTTTTTTCTTTACATTAGTCTGAAAGCGCAGCAGATAGGTGTAATTCTACATCGGGTTAGGGTTATGAAGACAATGGCGCTAATAATAAGGGAAAACACTGAACTAATAAGCAAAGAGAAAAACTTGAAAAGCTTTAGCAAGCCATGAGAAAAAAAAAACAGTGTTTGTGCAGAATAGATTCTGAAACAAACTCATTTCAGGTGAAAACATTACATATTCAGGTGTCATGTCAAAATGAGTATAAATTACAAAAATTACGAAAAAATGACCCAGTAGAAAAATAATTCCAAGTAAAAATAAAATTTATCAAGTTTATCGATTTATACAGTTTTATTGTATGTTTTAATGTTGAAGAGTTCTCAAAATCCCGGGGAGGTAACTTCAGTCGATCATTTTGACAAAACTGACTTATCTCTCTTGCTTTCAATTAAAATCGCATTTCAAAATACCAAATGTTGGACCGTTATTGTTAATGACGTTTTGTAATAACTAGATGTAACACATCTACTTGATCATTTTTCTTAATATTTGGAATTTATACTAATTTCGACATAACACCTAAGTGCATAAGGTCTTCACTTGATATGTGTTTTAAAATCAACTATTCTGTATAAACACACACAAAAACAAAACAATAAAATGATTATAAGTCGAAAATTATGAAGCCGAAAATCATTTCCTGGTTCAACAATTTGTTCGTGATAAGCAATAAATATGGACAAAATCGTTAAGGAATTGATTACAGCAGCTGACTTTTGTTTTATTTGCATATTTTTTAAAGACTTAATTACCGAAATGGATATCAGTTTGAAACCATTAATATGGTATTTATAAGTTTACAATCCCCTCACACACACAGCACCCTACGTTAAGAATGGCTTTCTAAATTTGCACATGGATGTTTCATTATTAAATATGTATGTAAAACACATTTGATTATTTATAAACAAAAACTAAATTTTTTTAATAAAACAATTTGTTATGAAGATAATTCTATAAAAAATCATTAAAAAAAAAAAATAAAATAAAAATATTCTTTTGTTGTTCTGAAGGAAATACAATGACTAACTACTGGACGATTTCTATGAAACTAAGAATTAAATTTCAAATCAAAATAATAATAAAAACATTCATTGTAAGGTAAGTTTCATGAATAAAATCTTTATTTTTTGAAAAATAAACAACTTATAGCGAACAAAAAAAAATTTTCCTGATTTTTTTTTTTTTGTTCAAATGAAGGTAAATATTTACTTATGTTTTTTTTTTTTTAATAAATCAATGATAAAAAAAATGTTTTCTTAAATGACATTGGCTGCTGTGATTTCATTAGCTCAACATTTTGGGCACCTTTGGCTTAGTTTTGTTTAAAAATAGTAATGGCTTGATTTGTTTAGAAAATATTAGTTTAAAATAAAGATAAGGATTTAATTTTAATATTCGTTTAAATTTTATTATGAGAAGCCTAATTTGATATAATAAATTAATCTAAGAGAGAATGTCAACAATTTACTATCAGCCTGCCAGACTTGTTTGTTTAATCGTAAAATTGATTACGAATATTGTTAGATTATGATAATACATACTAAGGTGCATATTATTACGTTTTTTTTATTATTATTATTAAATACAAGGTGAAATGATAAAATTGTTGCCCTAGAAAAGACAACATGATTCCATTTCCTTTTTATGAAAAGTTTTTTTTTTTTTGCTGCATACCATCTACCAGTTGGCTAGTTGTGTACAAATCACATGTCTGAAAGTGGCACAATGTTCAACGAGCAAGATCGGAGATGTGCCACTGTACAACTCATGCTCTCTACTGATCCAAGTTATGATAACAAGACCATTGCCAACACCCTCAAAATGCAAATCCAGACGGTTCAGCACTTGAGAGAACAGCTCAAAGTTTCCAGCCACGGTTATGGTCTTTGGCATGGTTTTAAGTGAAGACTACATCATGCCACTTCACATCTTTGAAGTCCACTTGAAAGTCAACACTAAAGTGTGCCTGGATGTGCTGAAAGGTGTGGTGATCTCCTGGTGCAATCAGATGACCGCTGGCAAACCCTGAGTGTAGCAGCAGAACTTGGTGCCGGCCCACAAGTCCAAAAGCCTCACGTTTGACTTTAGAAGTGCTAGAAATTTGTACCCTTCTTTCACTGGGTGCCCTCCGCCCCCGACCTGAACTGGCTGGACTTCATTTGGTCATCCATTGAGAACATTACCAACATGACCTCCCACAACATCAAAGTCAGCCTGATCACCACCATTCGCCGAACTCCCACTGGCACTTCTGGAAAAGGCATGCTCCCAGTTCCGGACCCGTATCAAGTCGGTGATTGAGGCTGAAGGCAGCTACATTGAATAGATGTTAGCTCTACTACATAATCAAGTTACTTGAATTGATTTTTTTAATAAAAGTTTTAAAATAAAGTTGTAGTGTTGTTTTCTTTATTACGACAATTTTATTGTTCCATCGTGTAAGTATTAGTTGTGCAAACTAACAATATTATGTTGAGTGAAATTTACATTTCTTGTCAATGAAAGATTGGTTGGATTAATGCACAACTTTTTAAACCATTGGTAAATTATAAATGTTCTGATATTTTGTGATTTTAGAATAAAGATGATTTAAAAAAAGAACTGCCTTAAAGATTTACAGGCTTGTGTGTATCCATTTCAGAACGGTGCGATTAGTTTAGTGGATCAGGTTAGTAATAAGAATGAAAAACAGAAAAGAAAGAGAAAAGACTGAAAACAAAAAAAGAGAGAAGAAAGTTGTGGGCAAAGAGGAGATAAAAGCAATTGCAGCAATCTAACTATAAAGAGAGAGAAAAAAAAAAAAGAAAGAAAAGAGCAGTGGTTACTGTAGCGCACTTATTTGTCTTACCCTTCCTGTCTTTGACCAAATTCACCAAACTCTCCATCAACGGCTCTGCGAGGAAATGACAGGATATCGAGTTCATGAGATTTTCAAACTTGTTAAATGCACAAATTAACTAGCGAGATTTTATTAAAGCAATTTGGCCATTCAAAATGTTAGTGTTCTACAGCATCCAATATTAAATTTATTATTAGTTTCGGAATTTTTTTATTTTTTTTAGATGTGGATTGATTATTTGTATTAATCAGACTACTATTCTCATCTTCACTGTTATATTTACAATATTTCAGCTGATGTAACCTCCGACCTTCTTCAGATGCCTCTTTCCAACTTTGGGAATTTAATTAAACTTGGAAATCTTTATATCTAACTCTTAAACCGTTTATTTAATTTACTGGGGTTATGGTTAGCGTACATCCAGGTAGATGAATTAACTTATGTTATTCTTAGATATTTTCTTTAACTCCTTTCTGGGAGGTTAGACACAAGGTCAAGTGTGGATTTGATCAAAGTGTTTCTGTGGAGCAAACTGGATTTGAACTTGGAAAATCCAGGTTTTCTTAATCATTATCAACTCTGATAAAGATTGAACCTGCAACGTCCAGAATTTTTATGTGAACCCTTTATTTAATCTATGAGATTAGATTGAACCTTCAACCTCCAGAAACTTGTCTATGTCGATATATTGCCTAATAGTTAAGTGTTAGTTAACAATCGGTCCTAAATGATACTCTTCTGAAAGTTGATGTTAGAATAACATAAATTAACACTTCTACCGGATGAAAACTTTTGAATTGAAAGCCATGTTTAACTTCGGAAGAGTTTTCAATGGGTAGCTAATTTGTACAAGTCTTGAACTATAAAAGTTTTGCAGACAAAGAACAAGATTTCTTCTCGTGTGGACACAAATAATTATGTGGAGAATTCTAAAATATCCAGTATGTTTTTATTGAGGGATTCCAGTTTTTGATCAGTTGTCACCAGAGTGTGGTTCCATTTGATTGGTCAATTTCTATCACCAGTGTCTATAAATAGAAACTTCTAATTTTCTTTCATCATACTCTCCCATTATTTTTTTATGTTGGAGAAGGAGTCTCCTTGCTGCTTCAGTTACTTGAAGACTTGGTTAAAAAGAATCCATTCTTGACAATCAGTTCGACAAGTGCGGGTTCATGAACTAGCCCATTACTTGTCGGACTGAGATATGCCACCTGGGTATTACCAAGGAGGTTCACCCTTCCAGCCTTGCGACCTGGATTTTGAGTGGGGTAAGTATATCACTTGCTGTCCGAGGCGCCTTGACTGGGGAATGCAGCCAAGGATGCTCAGGCAATTTTTGCTAGGCAAGAGTGCCCCTTCTTTAGGGGAGCTTGCTTGACATCCCCACTTTCCCGATCTTGTGTCACATCATGCTGAGGTGGGTAGCATGTAAATATCTACCCTCTCTTTATATCAAAAATATTGCAACAAACTGGTAGAATGTGAATAATTTGTAAAGAAATGCCGACTCATTTTTCAATACAGAAAATGAGTCAACAATTTTTTCAAATTTAAATATAGCAGACACTAAATGTGTATTTTATTTATTAGTAATGCTTGATCAGTATGATGAAGCAAGTGTTACCTAATCCCTAACCACACTCCCTTTTCAAATGGCAATGCTTGACAACTATAGTGAGGCAAGGGTTGCTTAATCTCCAACCACACCTTCACATCTGGTCAAGATAATGCCTACCAAAATAATCCGTAGACTATAATCTGAAGAGCATCATCACAGCCCAAATCAGGGCAATGTGTATAATTAATTACAATTTTGCAAGTTGTGTCCAGGTGGGCTTATAATTGAACGATAATATAACAGACTGTTGAATATGCGTGACTGAAACTTGATGGACAAGTTAGATGTAGACTGAAGTTTTTATGAACTAACAAGTCACCACTTATCAAGGTCCAGAAGCCATTTGAGAATTAAGTAATGAGTTCAGAGAGAAGTTCTGTGCAAGTTTGACAAAGATTCGCATGTTTGAATACAAAGTTCTCAAGTTCAAAAAGATGCGCCTGAAGTGGGGGTTATATTGATCAAATCATGAATTTGATGAGAATATCAGTCCAAATAATCAGAAAAAAAAAAAAAAAAAAAATCAAATAAATGTATCGGTTAATAATACGAGGATCATAAGGAGAGGAACAAAATTAAATTCAATTCAGAATAATACGAGAGACGTTCCAAAAGTAATGCCTCCTATTTTTCATTCTGCCCAAATAGATCAGAGATGATTGCAAATTGCATTGTTATGACTAAACTTATGCATTCAGGACTTGAAAGTTTCATCTCTGTTGCATATATTGATGGTGTGAGACTAAGTAACCCTTGTCATAAATGCGTGTCAGAAGCAAAGATGCATCGTTGAATTCCTGGCAAAGATGTGTTGAGAATGATGACTATGTAGAAAAATAAATTCTGGAGAACAATTGCACGTTTTAATGGTACCACTCTCACCTTTGTAGCTCTTCAACTTTTTGAGTTAAAAAAAAAAATAAATAAAATAGGAGGCTTAACTTTTGGAATAACCCTTGTATGACAAAGCATGCTCTGGATGCCCATACACAGCCATCATTTATCGTTGACAAAAATGAATTGAGAATGGCAGTAACTATGTAGAAAAATAAATTTTTGAGCACAAAATGTCACTCGTTTTAAGGGTACCTTTCCTCCTCCCTTCTTTATAACTGTTCAACTTTTTGAGTAAAGAAAATAAATAAAAGCTTTACATTTGGAACAACCCTCTTATTATGGAGAAGAATTTAATATGATAAATAGACACCAAGTATTTACGTTATTTATGTTCTAAATTTTATTTAATGGAAATTTACAAGCATTAATGATCAAATTAATCTTAGGATCAGCTTTAAATATTTCTTTTCAATCATAAAGAGAAGCACCACATTACAGAGTCACTCCCAAAAATGCCACATATTTAATAGTTCATAAAATTCACAATCCTTTCTGCAATTCAACTATTGCATTGAGTTTACATTAAGATTTTCAGGTGTCAAATGATAGGATAGGGGTTGAAAGCGCCAACTCTCAGCTTGATGATAGTTTCAATCCTGGCTTGAAGCACTTGCTTGTCTAGTTGCACTGAAGAGCTGTGATACAACAAAACAGTTTCTATGGATGACTATATTTCTTGGATAGGGGGTCCTGTAAGGAAACCACCAACTGCCATTGGCAGTTAAAGCATTGCTCATTGGATAAAATAAATTTCAGCTCTCTGGTAATTGATAATGTTTACATTGAAATTTCGCTTATATTCAGCAAGTGTTGGATGATACCAGTTATGTTGCAAGCAGTTAAGTCACTTCGTACATTCTCAAACTTTCATCTCCCATGCACCATTGTATCTGGGGTATCCATGCATGTTACGGAGTTGATGCAGGAGGTGGTACACTATACATGGCTAAATCATCTGAGACGTCGAGTGCATATGACATCCAAAATCCCATGACTGAAGGGATTTTCTCCTTTACTTTTGCTGTCGAATATCCACTTGATCATGGCAAAGGCATTACACTGAAGCAAGGAACTAATTATGATAATAAAAAGGTAGAATCACTTTAAGACAGATCAAGCATGAAAGAGACACCAACACCCGCATTCAATTCCCTGGACTCCAAAAACGATTAGCCAAAAAGTAAGCCCATCAAGAGCCCAATCAGAGAGGAAAGTTACAAAAAAAGCTGACTGACAAACAGGTCTCCTTAAACTGGTTAAGTGACTGAGCAGAAACCATAACCAGAATGCAAGGTTAATTTTTTTTTTTTAATTCTTGAAGTAGTGGGAGCAAGATATGATTTCTCTTCTGTTTAGTTTTAATCCTTGAAGAAATGAAGAGGAAGTAATAGCAACATTCAATAGTAATGAAAGGTTGAAAATATTCCAAAAATACTTGAAAAAGCAGTAGGAGCAAGAAATAGTTTTTCTGTAGTAATTGAATGGTTAAAAAAATATTTAATACTTGAAGAAATGAAGACATAGGCAGATCAAAACTTTTTCTCATGGTGCTCAGGTGTAACGCTATTCTAATGCTGGACAATACCGGATTGTCCTGCTGGGGAGTCAGATGGCTATTGCTGATGTACAGAGAGACAATAAGATTTTCTTGTTTGGAGATAACAGAAAAAGTAACTTTAAATATTAAATGAAGACGACAATTATGGATGGACTTGGTGGATATTGGCGCAGTTAAATCAGCCACTTGTTTTATGCTAAAAAAAATAATTTAAAACCAACTTTGTTTTTCATTGTTGATAATGAAAATTCAAGAATGGCGAACATATCGAATGAAAGACCACTCTAGGTTTGATAACCAAATTCTTTTGGAGCAAAAGAGAGAGAAAAGGAAAAAGATTTAAGAGGGAGAGAGAATGAGGATTTCAGAAGCAAAAAAGAAAAAGATAGGAAAAAGAGTAATCTTGGATAGCTGGCAGGAGACAGGGTTTTTTTTTTCATAAAATTAGAAGCAGGTGAAGGCAGTTTTTTGCCACTTGTTTGACAGTGAAGAGAGAGAGTGTCTGCTCTCATCGCCAGCTGAAGTTTTCCTCCTCCAACTGACCCAAGACACAGATCCCTGCTCCATGAATTCTAAGAATCCGAAAATTAGTTTTGAAGTCCCAAGTGCAATAAAGCTATTCAGTAAAAAATCTTGCATCTAGAAAATAATCCGTTTAGAGTAAGGCTCCGAATCAATTAACTTTTCTTGCACAAACTATATATGGAATTGTTTTGTGCAAATAATTATTTTTGTTTAAAAGAAAATTATTTCTAATGTTTTCATTAATTGCTGATTGCCTGTGGATTTTGAAAGCGACTCAGTTGTTTCCAGAGCTACCCTAATACTACAAGGATGGAATACTGTTGCCATATCTGGGCAGGAGCTGCTAAAAACAGCCTATCCTGCCTTGACAGAGTGCAAAATAGACTTCGCGGCTTGGTGGGGGATGCCCTTTTCTCTACCCTGCAACCTCTCTCCCACAGAAGAGACGTTGCAAGCTTATCCTTGTTTTATCGTTATTTTCATGGCAGGTGCTCGTCTGAACTCCAATCTCTGGTCCCCCCTCGCCAATCTTTCACGAAAAACACCCGTCTAGCTGAATCCACTGTGAAAAATTTCCCCCACTCTATATCTGTGCCTAAATCAAAACGCGGATTCCATGAACAAAGCTTCTTTCTTAGAACTGCACGCCTGTGGAACTCTGTTCCGTCTGCCTGCTTCCCGTCGGACTACAACTTGGATGTCTTCAAGTCCAACGTTAACAAATTCCTAATGAACCGCCCCTTTAAGTAAACACTTCATCAAATCTCCACACTAACGTAATGTACTTGCAATAACCCTTATCCCTGAGTGGCTTCCGGGCCTTGATAAGTGGTGATCACTGTGTAAAAAAAAAAAAAAAAAAAAAAAAATACTCAACGCTTGTGCTGCAGAAGAGAGAAGTGGCATATCAACCAATATCAGAGCCCCCACCAAGGAAGAACTCAACATCTGACAACAAATAGTCAGCGAAGATGTTAAAAGGTATTGCCATACAAACTTAGAGTCATGTGCATTTTGTGCGAAGTAGGTATCAGAGAAGGAATTTTCAGTGACCAGTAAGTGACTGATTGGTTACAATTTGAAGGATTTATCACTAAATGAAGTTAAAAGTGTAACCACTGGGACATAGTAATGGAGATTTGCAAGATCAACATGCCGATTGATACAAATAAACATTATTGTGTGTCTGCAATCCAACCATATTTGGTACAAATAAACTTTAGTCTATGTCTGACTTGTCCACCAAGTTTCATTCATGAATTCCAACAGTGTTTTATTACTGTTCAGTAATATGGGGGATACTTTGGTGATGGTTTCTATTTTTTTTTTACGAGGTGATCACGACTTATCTAGGTGCGGAAGCCACTCAGGGATAAGGGTTATTGCATGTACAGTACGTTAATGTGGGGATTTAATAAAAGTGTCTACTTAAGGGGGCGGTTCATCAGGAATTTGTTTACGTTGGACTTGAAGACATCCAGGTTGTAGTCAGGTGGGAAGCAGGTGGACGGAACAGAGTTCCACAGGCGTTCAGTTCTAAGAAAGAAGCTTTGTTCATGGAATCTACGTTTTGATTTAGGCACAGATAAAGAGTGGGGAAAATTTTTGACAGTAGTTTTAATTAGACGGGTGTTTTTCATGAAAGATTGGCGAGGGGGGACTAGAGATTGGAGTTCAGACGAGCACTTGCCATGGAAATAACGATTAAACAAAGATAGGCTCGCAACGTCTCTTCTGTGCGAGAGAGGTTGCAGGGAAGAGAAAAGGGCATCTCCCACTAAGCCATGAAGTCTATTTTGTATTCTGTCAAGGCAGGATAGGCTGTTTTTAGCAGCTCCTGCCCAGATATGGCAGCAGTATTCCATCCTTGGGCATACTTGGCTTTTATATAGATAGAGAATTGCATCAGTAGTGAGATATTTTCTGGAGCGGTAGAAGGATCCCACCATCTTTCCAGCGACCTTGGCAACAGACTTGATGTACGTGTTCCATTTCAGATCAGGAGTAAAGATCAAACCCAGAAGCTTGTCAAAACATGGAGCCTCCCCAAAACGAGAGCCATCCATTTCAATTGATGCCAGATGGGGATCAAAGCGTTGATGATGTAAGGATAGGAGCTTTGTTTTAGATGCATTAAAGCGTAACCAGCCACGTCTTCCCCCAATGAACCACGCGCTCGAGATCAAAGGAGAGAGAATCAGAGAGAGCTTTGTCATTTACAGCCTTTGATGTGTTGCCGTAGATGGTCGTGTCATCAGCATAGATGTCAACGAATGATTTAAGTGTGTATTTAGGGAGATCATTGATGTAGATCAGGAAGAGAGTTGGGCTCAGGATGGACCCTTGAGGGACTCCAGCATTAATACTGCAGGCCTCTGATTTTTGTCCACTGACCACTACTCTTATGAGCCTATCAGAGAAAAATGATTTAATGATAGAGAAAACATTTCCAGTTATACCGTAGCTGGAAATCTTGTGAAGTAAGCCTTTATGCCATACCTTGTCGAAAGCCTTTGATATGTCAAGAGCAATTGCCCTAGAAAGGAAACCTTTGTCAAGAGATTCACTAATCCTATGATATGACCGTTAGCACATCTGCAGTAGATCTTGCAGAATGGAAACCATATTGCATGTCACTAAGAAGGTTATTTCTGCTGAGGTGGTTTACTATTTCTCTATTTAATATGGATTCCAGCAACTTACTCATGACACACAAGAGACTTATTGGTCTATAGTGAGAGGGAGATGATTTATCACCTGAATTCTTAAATACAGGGCATACTGAGGAGGTTTTCCAGGGTGTGGAAAAGCACTTCTCCTTAAGGCAACGCTTAAACAGTTTTGTAAGTATGGGAGCAAGTTCTGGTTGAAGCTTTTTTAACACTATAATTGGGATGCCGTCAGGGCCAGTTGCTTTACTGGAATAAAGGTTTTTGATTAGCTTGGCGACCTCATGCACGGATATTTGTATGTTACCTAGCATATTCTGTGTTATAGGAGGAAATATGGGGAGTTGATGGCCTTCGTCACATAGGGTAGAATTAGCTGCAAAGTTCTTGGCAAATAGTTTGGCCTTGTCTGATGCTGACAAGATGACTTCAGGTCCATTGATAATGGTTGGGATAGAACGCACACTTCTGTTCAGGATCCTATTTGTAAATTGCCAAAACTGGTGGGAACCAAGCCGCTGATCAGCTACTTTGGATTTAACGGACTGAGCATATAGTTCTCTTGCATCTTTTATTACTCTTTTACAGTGGTTGCTGGCGTTCCTGAAAGCAGCTTTAGTCTCAGTGCATCTATTACGTTGGTAGATATGGAAAAACTGATTTCTGTGCGCGATGGCAGCAGCACATTCTGGGGAGAACCATGGCTGGCTGTTAGGTTTTTGTTGGAATTTTTTAGATGGTATGAATCGGTCTATGCCTACAATTAGCCATTCGGTCAGGTCTGATACTATAGAGGACACATCCTTTTTAAACATGGAATGGAGAGGTAGATCAGATATGAATGTACGGAAGTTAGCCATGGAGTATCGATATACAGTATGGTGGAGGGGTACGTCTGGGGACTTATTACATTTCATTTTTATCTTAACTGATACGACAGCGTGGTCGGAGGATCCTAGAGGAGAAAGAACGGAACATGAACATAGCTCAGGGGAAGTGGAAAGAAAAAGGTCTAGGAGGCTTGCACACTGACCTGTAGTATCGGTCATATGGGTGGGCTCGCGAACAATCTGAGTGAGGTCATAAGCAATGGCAAAATCATGACAGAACCTCTCCTCATCGTCTGTCTTATTTGAGTGGGTCAGCCATTCCACGTTATGGACTTGAAGTCACCACAGATGTGAATGTTAGCCGAAGGATGTGCAAACAGGATGTGGTCTATTTTCTCAGATATACTCTAAAAGATAGTAACTCCGCTGTTATGGGGCTGATAGAGGGCAAATATAAATGCAGTGGTGTAAGCAAGTGCAACCCAGAAGCACATATAAGGTAAATTAGGATCTTCTCTAGAGATATCCCTGCCACATGGGAAGCCATCTTTAATGTAGGCACATATTCCATACCCATGGCGGTCTTGGGGGTCAGATTTAGATGTTAAGTTAGAGTATCCGTTTATTATGAACTCATCTAGGGAAGTATTCCAGTTTTGCTTAGAAAGAATATGTTCGGTTTCATCTCCTGTAATTGGGTTTCAACCTCTGGAAGGTTGGAACGTAGACCCCTGATGTTGGAGAAGGAGACATGATAGTAGGGGTCTACGTTGGAAGATGGGGTTCTAGGTTTTAGGATCTGTGACCTCTAATAGGGGCTCCCTTAACATCCATATTATTTACCCTATCATGATTATATAGCCCTGAATAGCTTCTTATCCCTATTTACATGCCTACCCACAAGGGAAACGTTAAAACTAGATCAGATTTTATCTGGGGAACACCTGCTCTCCAAACAAGGGACACACTCGATTGGGAACGAAAATGAAAATGGCCTCACTCTAAGAGGATTTCTCCAGTGATTTTCTTGAACAGATGCTATATTTTAATCCTAGTCTGGGGACTCGGTAATTGTGTATTAACCTATTTCCTAATTATCCACAGGATCAGCATTATGAACATTTTTTACGATCCCAAGTATTTACGCTCTATTGAAAAACAATTCCCAGATTTTTCCAAAACTGAAGAAGGGGGAGAGGAGTCATCAGAGTCCAAATCCGGACAGGGCCAATAGAGGTCAGTCAGAATTATTGAAAATTTTGAATGTCATATTCAAGCATGCTTACCATTGAATCCCAATAACACAAAGACTATTGGGCATTCATAATTGAATCTTGGACAGAATTTCGGCTGCGGGAATCAATGTAAGAATTTATTTTTTAATTTTGACTTACATTATTTAATCTATGCCAGCACAAAACATTAACTATTTTTATGTTTGAGTGCTTCTTAAACCTTATTTTTCATAAATTTTGCACCTAAACCTCAAATATACTATATTTTGTGCTGTCATAGTTTTAACAGAAACAAAATGGCAACACCTGTAAGACTATCATGCAGCAAATAACATTTTTAAATTAAAATAATATATAATCCACGAATTCTTGGTTGTTTCATTTTAATATTGTCTTTAAATATTATAAAAATATTCATAAACTTTTTTTCAAATATATGTTTTACTTTTATGAATGTATAACATTTTTTTTTTACAAATAAATGTTTAAATATTTTAATATTTATGTTCAAAAATGGAAATAAACATTTGCTAAAAAGTTTACAAATATTCTTATATTTTTAAAAAATTGTGAACATTTTTTATTTAAATTTTTTTAAATTTTGTTTTTACATTTTTTTTATTTAAATTTAAAATTTTTATTTAAATAAAACAACAGTTTACAAATATTTTTAGAACTGTTAACATTTGTTTCTGTTAAAATGTCTGTAAATAAATATATTTTTAAAAAATATCTAAAACCTTTACTTAAAAAAATAAATAAATAAAAAGAAAAAAAGAAAAATAAAAAGAAACAAACGATAACTTGTGGATCTTTTTTTCAGCAGGGATGCTAAATCGGCTGCCAATATTTATTTGCTATTAAGTGTCAAGGAGCAAGGGCTCGAACAAGTTAATATACGCCATTGCCTTTTAAACTACTTGTTTGAAATATACAGACGTTCTACAAAGTTTGGAGTAAAAAATTTTATATCCCCTCCAAAAAAATACATTTTTTCATAGAATATCGTAAGGAATCATGAACTCTTATCAGAGATTAAGAAATATAATATAATTAATTATAATTATGGAATTCCTTCCCTGTTTCTTGTTTCCTTGACTATATTAACCTGCAGAAGTTTTTATGTAATGTGAACAGACATCTCACTACTCAAGTCCCCACAGTCCTCTGTTAGACATAATCCCAAATAGTAGTCTATTACGTCCAGGTGGAATCATGCATTGTTTAGAGTGAAAAAATGTTGTTTGTATCCTGTTGATGTAGGAAGTATCACATGCCAGCCGACATGTGCATGGCACCAGAGTTATCTTCAATAATAAAACACTATTTGTAGTATTTGTAATATCAAGTGGTCCTCCCCTCACTTCTCTATGGATGTGAGAGTTGGACACTGCTGTAAACACAAAAAATTGGAGAAATTCCACATGTGTGCTCTACGTTCCATCCTTGGAATCTTGTTGGCAGAACCGCATTAGCAATCTTGAGGTCCTAGACCAAGCCAAATCATCAAACAGAATGTATGCTTATCAGGGCCCAATTACAGTAGGTAGGTCATGACATCCACATGGAAGAATATCGCATGCCAAAGCACTTGTTATATGGAGAACTTCAAAAAATAAAATAAAAACCATGGTCAGCCAAAAAAAAAAAAAAAAAAAAAAAAATATGTTACAAGGACACAGTGAAGACCAATCTACAATTGTGTGAATTTGGACCAAAGGTATTAGAAGACTGCCAGTGACCAATCAAATTGGCGATCCACCATCCACAAAGCTACTGTTATCTTTGAAGAGGTTTGTCGCCAGAAGTTTATTGCTGCTAGAGATAAGTATCACGGTGCTACAAACTACAGACTTTTGGTGTCTCTACTGTGCCAGATCCTGTGCTTCCAGCCTGGAGTTGAGCAGCCGCCTCCAAAAACACAGAGGAGTTGAGCGAAGTGTCTTCTTCGAACATGATGGACTACCAACAACATCAAGAAGTTTGTCTTTACGTATATAAGATGGACGACAAGATTATTCGGTTTCGTTGGTTGGATGTTAGGTTTTATAGCATATCAACACTTTTTGTAGTTATGTATTTTGTAAATAAATAGTCAGTAATTGATAGGATCTATTTAATCCATAGACAGAACCCTGATTATCACAGCACTGTAAGGTAAAAAAAAGGAAAGAAAGAAACGGAAAATTATGAAAGATTTGACAAGGATAAAAAAATAAAATAACCAAGTCAAATTTTATTAAAACTAAAAGAAATTATAGAGGTTACCCTTCCCTCTTGTTTCCTGCAAGTTTTTTTAAATCATAAATTTCATCTGCGATATGTCAAAATGAGACCAGGGGAGGGAGTAGCTGGTCAGATATAGAAATATTAAGTAGAGATAAAATTTTAAAATTTGGTTATCTGAGGATTTTTGTGGGCATCTTTTGTTTTTTAGTTTGTCTCAAATAACTTCTTTATCTGAAGAAACAAGATTTTCATCTGATTTATTAAACAATAAAGAAATATTAATTGCTAATATTAGTATTATCTCAATTACTCGGATTACAATTCTCATCTTGATTTTTATATCACATTTCAGCCAATGTAACTTCCGACCCTCGGGTGCATGTTTTTGACTATGGGGAATCTTCTAGTCGAACTTTGAAACCTGTAAATAATTTCAAGCCTGTAGTAAGGATTGAACCTTCAACCACCAGGAAACTATCACTTTTAACTGTTACAGAGTAAGGAGAGAGTGTCCTAAAAAAGAGGATGGAGCCTAAAAGTGAAAGTCAAGAAACCATGTCATTTCCATCAGCCAGCTGAATCAGACAAGAACAGACACATGATCCAGCAGTTCCTGCCAGCCCAGCAGAGAGGCGGGGATGGTGTGTCAAGTGGCCAAAAGTTATCCTCTGAGTATACATATAAATGGTTTCTCCCCCTCCCCCAAATTCATCCCTTCTTAAATCTCTCTTGCACACATGAATAAATAAACTTTTTTAAAACCAAACTGGTGTCCATATTGCCCTCAATCAACAAATGATGAACAGCATCGAAAAAACCTGGGTTATAACGAAGATGCACAGGTTCATGTTATGCACCTGCTACAATAAGAGGATACAATAGAACTGATTGTTAACCAATGAGTTTAAGCATTAGGTCATGAGTTCTAGTGCACCTTTTCTAGGTGGAACAGACAAAACAGTTTGATATTTTTTTTTTTTTTTAAACACGAATGCATTTTAAGGTTTTCAATATTCCTGCCAGTTCTTGAATAATTTGAGAACGTCTCAAATATTTGGTAACCTTAATCCTTTTAAATTTTTCCAGAAAAAAAAAAATGTCAAATTATCATTGATTTTCTGAACACTGTTTCTGTTGTGCATGAAAAACATTCCTCAAATATTTTCATTTGTTTCTATCTTTTCTGTTCTCAGGTGATGCTAGGTGAAACAACGGCAAAAATGAAAAAGTTGGTTGGACAAAAATCTCAAATTAGGAAGAATTGACTTATGAGGTTGGTTGGGAGAATCCCCAAGAATTTGCGAATAGATGAAATTATAAGAAAAGTTAGATAAAGAAAACTAGATGTGGAAGGAAGATTAAAAGAGAAATAACTAATTCCCAAACTGGGGAAAATCCCACACTCATCTCCATAAAAGCATACAAATTTTGCATCTCAGCAGATAATTTTTCAATGTGACTGGAGTCAACATCGCATCTGAACTTAGACCCTAAACCAAAATTACTTCTAAAGTGACAGAAAATTTGAGTTGAGATTTTCAGTGCCAAGTAAACAGTATCCGCCAAAGGTTTAGCAACAATTATGTTTATACTATGTTGATATTTTGTTCCCTTGATGGTTGACAACTTGCAGCCTTCTCTATTCAAAGAAGGCAACATGAGACAGAAAGATGGAAACTGAATCAGCAACCAAAAAGCAATTGGAAGCAAACCAAAAGACAATGCTGCCATTCTATGCCAGGAAAAAACTGATATTAATATAAATTAAGGATTGCGTTCATGTTCCAAAACTCTAAAAATCTGACCTCACCACTGGACATTATTTTTATCATATTCAGATTTTATTTAAGTACTAGCTGAAAATAGCAGGTAATACCATGACCTCCATAAGGCAGGCCTGTCCAAGAAGTTTTGTTTATCTGCTGACATCAGAGTTGTTGGTAATAAGTCATGCCTAAGCAGATAAACAAGATGCTTTGAAAAGAACAGTTACACACTATGCAGCTATATGAGGATGATACTTTCTTTTAAATTATTTAACCTTTCATGTAGTAATTGTTTGGTGGTAAAAAAAAGGATACTGCTAGTTTTGCTGTTATTTTAGCATTGCTCGACTTTGTATGGAAATATGTATTGAAAAAAAAAAAAAAAAAAAAGTCTTTAAAATTCACAAGCCAACACAATGTTTATTTACTTTTAATGCAGAAACACACTTTTTAAATTAATTCTTTTTTCTTCTTTTTTTGATATTGAATTAAGTTTAGCTTTAGTATAAATAGTTTTTATTTTTTTAGATACATCTTTTAAAGCTCTCATTAGTCATTATCGACAATCTGTTCAACAGATCTTGCTTGCTTACCATGAGGTCATTTTATTCAGTCGACAGGCCTGCTTTATGAAGATCATGGAACTACCACCTTGAGTCAGAGTGGACCTGAGAGTACTGGCAATTAATGGTTGACTCCACATTCCCCAATTGGAATCTCACCACCACATCATACCTAGGACAGATTCTATTCAACCCAGAGATGAGACTTCATGGAATAATGACAACACTGGCAACTTAATGTTTCAAAGCTTTCAGTTTGCGGCATCATCCAGGACTGAATGTCATGAATGGAGTGAGAAAAAAAATGGGATGGAAGCGATAAAAAGTTTGGGAACTACTATATTCAATGGAAGCAATGATAGAAAAATGGCAATACTTACCTCAACGGTTTGACTAATCGGTTAGCAATTACAATCTCTGCAAGGGTACATTCCAGTTTTCCAAGAAAATCCTGCAAAGAGAAAGAAAATGAAACATCAAAACAGACAACAAAATGTACGATTAACAATTTAAATTATTCTAGTTGTTTTTTTTTCTTCATGGTTTGCTATCTCTGGTTAAACCAGATTGTGCACTGGTATGAGCATTCTCATGACAGTTTTCTGATCCTTACTACTACTTCCATAATAATCTCATGACAAATTTGAAGCATTTTTTTTTGTTTTTTTTTGGGGGGGGACTGTGTGTGTGTGTGTAACTATCACTAGAAAATCAATGTACAGGACTAACAGACTTTTATCCAGATTTTGTTTTTTCATCAGCGTTTCCTTCTCCTACATGGATTGCCTTAATCACAGATAAGGAGCACCAACTACCACCTGTGTGGTAACCCTCTAGAATATCAGAAAGAGGCTAACAGGTGATATATCTTGTTAAAGAATAACCTGAAACTGTGCAAAACAGTTGTTCATCTTCTTTGGGTACTATACACACTCAAATACATACAGCATTTAGTATTCCCAAATCTACTACCAGGCTCAACATTGCTTAACTTTGATGATCTAACAAGAACCGGTCTGCCTTATACTCAACTTAGTACAAGAAATAAAAGGTACTTACGCAGAGAAAGTACCATGCTATTGTTTTGGTAGCATTTTCAAGTTAAATTAAAGTTTTATAGTATCATTTGTTTATTAAATTGTTAGCTGAAAGTACAGAACAGTTTCAAAACACCCTCCACCCCCATGTTAAGAATGGGTTTCTAAACAATAATGCTATTATTTCAGAACAGTACCTTCTCTAAAAAAGAAAAAGAAAACTTGGCGAACATGTTGCAGACTTTTGAAAATTCAGTATCTCATTGCCATACATACGAGATGAGTGACTAATTTTTATGACTTCGGGTTCAAATGAACAGCTACAGAAGGAATTGGAATACACTCTACTAAAGCTTGATTGTCACAGCTGGTGAATTTCAAAGATGCGATCTGGATGTGAGGACACTTTAGAACAATATGCCACAGAAATGTATGGAATGTTTCAGACTGCTTTTGAACCATCTTGCATGAATAGACCATCAGTTTTTGAGTGGCATAAGATATTTGAGGAAGGTAGGGAGTTTGTGAGGGATGATGAGGGGTGTGGGAGGAGTAAAAAGTCAGAACACCAGATTTTATTGGCCAAATAAAGAATTTCATGGATATAGGTGCACAGTTTGATATCAGTGTGGAAACGGTACACACAATTATTCTTGAGGAACTGAAGATGCAAAAGATTTGTGTAAAGTTTATCCCAAGAATGTAGTCCACAACTCCATCCTTGTCACAGACTATTTGACCAAGATGGGCATCAAGACAGTTCCTTATCCTCCCTATAGTTAAAAATTTAGAAATAATTCACCATCAAGGACTGAGATTTAGCATGTCACTAATAGCAAGTCTATTTATAGAACTTCTGGTGTTTATGTAGTATAATGGGATTTTTTTTTTTTTAAGTACATTTTAAGTAAAAACACTAATATGTACTTACCCGTGATGTCAAAATTAGTAAAAATGCCAAAAATTACAAAAACTAATCAAGTAGAAAAATAATTACAAGTAAAAACAAATTTTATCGAATTTGTTAATATGGAAAACTTCTTAAGAGCCAGAGGAGGTAACTGCAATTTATGATTTTGACATCCACTATTTCAAAATAGAAAATGGTGAACTAATAATGTTTATGTTTTTGTAAACAAATAATTCTAACAGATCTACTTAGAGCATTTTTTCCTGAATTTATAAAAGTTTTACCAATTCCAACATGATACATAAGTACATAATAGTGTTTTTATCTAAATTGCATTTTTTTTTAAATCCCATTATACTTCACAAGTACTATATAATGAAGTCCATCTAAGACTGAGAAAACAATGACTAGTTTTGTAAATTACAAAATTATGCCCATAACTTTACTTAGCAAAATCCCACTCCTTCACTATGGAGGTCCCTAGATGCCAGAAAGCCTGCTACTTTAAAAGTTTCTTCCTCAGACTGCTAAACTTTGGAATTCCCTCCTCAATTCTCTGACTATACTGACATGCAGAAAATTAAATATAATGTGAATAGACGTCTATACTTAATTCCTCATAATTTCCTATTAAGCTCCTTAAGTCTAATTGGCAACAGGCCTTGTTTGGGGGGTGAAAAAGAAAAAGCAAAGTATGTCTGATTACAGTGAAATAATTTTTTTTCTTTTAATAAATCAATCTTAATGATAATGTTTTATGATTTCTGAACGAAAAAGATTTGTATTAAAAAAAAAAAAAAATATTTAACCAGTTTTCACATACTATGAGATGCCTTCAATAAGTTTCCAAACTTTTTTTTTTGTAGGCATTTAAAATTGTTGCGATCTGGACATGGGGATACTTTTGAAGAAAGATATGCAATAAAATTCTGTTTTAAACTTAGAAAAAAAAATGCCACAGAAATGTATGGAATGCTTCAGACTGCTTTTGGACCATCTTGCATGAATCAAGTATAAATTTTTGAGTGGCATAAAAGATTCAAGGAAAGCAGGGAGTCTGTAAGGGATGATGAGAGGTGTGGGAGGAATAAGGAAGTCAGAACACCAGATTTTATTGGCCAAATAAAGAATTTCATGGATAAGTACTGTCATGTGTCTATAGAGACAATAAGTTTGATGTCAGTGTGGGAATCCTACATACAATTATTCACACGGAACTGAAGATGCAGAAAATTTGTGCAAAATTTGTCCCAAGGGTGCTCATAGAAGATCAGATTATTTGACCAAAATGGACATCAGGACAGTTCCTCACCCTCCCTATAGTCCATACCTTTCTCCTTGGGACTTTTTGTTATTCCCTAAGCCCAAGGAAAACCTTAAAGGCTGTCGTTATGAGACGATTGAGAAAGGTAAAGAGGATGTGACGAGGATCATTGACGTGATCACCCGAGAAGATTTCCATGGGGCCTTTAAGAAGTTGTTGGAACAGTTTGTTTTTTTTTTTTCGTCCAAATGGATTAGAGGGAATTGCAAATTACATTGTTATGAGGACTGAACTTATGCATTCATGACCTGAAAATTGTATTTCTCTGTTGCAAGATATTGACAGTGTGAGACTAAGAAAGCAAGTCCTGTCATGGACGTGCGTCAGAAGCAGAGATGTGTCATTGAATTCTTCCATGCAGAAAAGAAATTGAACTGATCAACATTCAACAGCACCTGTTGAATTTTTATGAAGCTGATACAGTTGATGTCAGAATAGTTAGATGGGTTTGTCGATTTCAAGGACAAAGCATGGTCCGGACTTTTATGACTGAGGCATCAAAAGTTGGCAAAAGTGCATTGAGAATAGTGTTAACCATGTAGAAAAATAATTTCTGGAGCACAAAAGGTTACTAATTTTAATGGTACCACTCCCGTTTTCCTAGCTTTTCAACTTTTTGAGTTTAAAAAGAAAAAAAAAAAAAAAAAAAAGAGGCTTTACTTTTTGTTTATATATTTGTATGTAAAAAAAAGAGGCTTTACTTTTTGTTTATATATTTGTATGTATAAGATTCATTCCTAAACTAATTAACCAATCATTATTAATTCTGGAACACAGTTGCTAGGTGTAAGGTGTCGTAGTGCGAGCTATATTTAGTTTCATTTAGTTTTATGCAAAGGAGGTTAGATTCAGGAATACAAAAGGTCACTCATTTTTAATGGTACCACTCCCATCTTCATAGTTCTTCAACGTTTGAGTTTTTGAGTTGAAAAAAAAGAAAAAAAATATAGGAGGCCTTATTTTTGTAAAAAAAACCTTCATACATTAATTATGCGAATATCAACAGCAATTGGCTAACAAAGAGGTTCATATGTTTCGTTGACGGCACCGATTATTTGCCTGTCCTAATTATTTGCATTCAAGTATTTCTGGGTTTGTGCCAGCCTCGATTGTTTTGGAAAGCCACCCCGCTTTCGCCTCAGACACAGCACATCGGACAGTGATGCTTTGCCCAACAATGATGGACATCGCCATTGAAAGCAGTGAACCATTCATTTTGCATATCGACTCACGATAGGAATGTCGTATTTCAGTGCCAATATCAATGAAGCCTTTCATGCAAAAGCAGAGAAGAAATACATATTGTTCTATTAGTAATTTATAATGGGAATATGTCCAAAATATTTTTTATGCCTAATATCATTTTTCCAATCTGCGGAAACATTTTAAATCATGCTTTTTATAAACTACTAGCAGAGACAGATAACGTTGCCCGGGATTGAATTATGATCAATGAAGGTTTCATGCTCCCATATTTTTAATGTCATCAGAATCCGTGAAATCGCACATTTTTCAATCAAATCGATTGATTGCCTGCTCTAATTGGGGACCCATCATGGTGCATCAGGAGGAAACTTCACATGTCTCCCTGCAATGACTTAGTCTACAATATATTGTAGTCTACATTGCACTGTAGAGAATGTAGTGCTGATTTTATAAAATTATTTTTATATATAACAGCTTCAATTAAAGTTTAGAATGCGAAAGTCAAGTATCATGGTTCAATTGTGCTCTAAACAGAAACATTCATTTCAAATGTGCCCCTTTTTATAATCAAAATACCTCCAGTCGATTTTATATGGCGAGCCTTTCTGCTTGTGTGGTAATAAAACTTTTCAAATGCATTTGTGATGTTAGGCTGTATAACGCTTGTTCCTTATTTCATTGGATTTTTTTTTATTATTGATACTTATCAAAGATAATCCGATACAAAACCTAAGAACACTGCCAGATACATAAAGTACATTTGTATGAAATTCATAAAAATCGGCCTAGACATTTCGGAATCCATAGGGAATAGAATCACACAGACAACGTTCCTTTTATATAATAGTAGAGATAAAGATAATGCATATACTAAAGGACAGAACCAGCTTGGAAATCTAGCGGGTAATGTTCTTTCCACCTCCCTATCGTTTTCTCACAGAAGAGACGTTGCAAGTCTATCTTTGTTTTATCACTGTTTCCATGACAGATGCTTGATTGAACTTTAATCTTACCCCTGTAAAAGCACTCGTCTAGTTACAACCAGTATCAGCAGTTTGCTTTGCTCTCTATCCATACCTAAAACGGATTTCATCAGAAAACTTTCTTATTTGTGGAATACAATACCGCGGGGCTGCTTCCCAGCTGAATATAACATGGTTAATATATAATACTTACATGCTTATCTAGCTTGGCACTTTTGGAGTCAACGTCGTAACTAGAAAGAAAAAGAGAATAAAGAAAAGTTAATGACAAGCTTAATTTTATTTGACAGCTTTATTTTATTCAACCGGTAATAAAAATTCTTTTTTCGTTTTTATGCATATGTAACTAGCTGCCCTCCCGAGTTTTTATGTTCACATGAACAATCCAATAGTTCTTTTTTAATCTTTCCAAACAGACACAAGCAATGTTTTAAAGGCAACCTCACACCTTAGACAATTTCGAAAGATACCTGTAAAAACACCTAAATTTGTGTGGAATTATCCTATTGAGATAGATTAGCAGGCCACCTGGCATCGCCCGGTCATAAAATACGCTTAAATATGATATTTTAATTCATGTGGATTTCATATTTATTATTATAGAGCCAATACTCTATTGATCATTATATTGTACC
The DNA here is from genome assembly GCF_053919585.1 of Euprymna scolopes. Classification (NCBI taxonomy): domain Eukaryota; kingdom Metazoa; phylum Mollusca; class Cephalopoda; order Sepiida; family Sepiolidae; genus Euprymna; species Euprymna scolopes. The sequence goes on along the minus strand of NC_136510.1, from coordinate 16,081,619 downwards.
CAATATATATCGTAGTGATTTCAAAGGCTTAAAAAAAATTAAAAATATGACCTGAATGCCATCAGCAAAACCAAAACAAGCTTTCTAGCATTATTTGTTACCATTTTAATAAAGTTCATATGCATATAACAACTTAAAAATAACGTTTTTAAAGTATAAATGTATATTTGTGCATACATAGAAGAAAATCTAAGTTGATTTACAAGTTCCAATATTTTTTAACTTTAACCCATTAATAGCTACTTTTACCAGTTAAAAGCCAAATTGAATTTGTTGCACAGGTCCAAATCCCCTATATACCAAGTTTGAATTTTGTAGATCAGAAATCGACAGAGTAGTTTAACAGTGCAAAGCAGAGGAAAATGAGGGGACAACACAGATGGTAAGAGGCTGCAACAGAGTTCTCGCAACCACCTACATCTCCAGACCCCACCTATATCTGTTGTATCTGCAACATAGCCTGGCGATCCAGGATAGGCTTGCTCAATCACAGAAGATTGTGTAATTCATCAACAGAAAAATCTGAGATGCAGAATTCCACTGTCTCCAGAGACAGAATAAGCTAACAAATTATAAATGAATAAATGTGAGGGGAGGGGTAAAATTATTTATTTCAATTTAAAAAACAATTAGTTAGGCTAGTTCGGAAGTCCATTTCTTAAAGCCGTCAAGTACAATGAACATTAAATAGAATAAGATGATAACTGGTGAATTGATGCTGTCAGAATCCAGACCATAGAGTCAATAGCTGAAATGCTTGACTGACTCCAGTCCTGGTGCAACATTACTTTCGACCAATTCTTTTCACTGCGATGAATTGTGTCATTCACGTTGCAGTATCAGTGAACATAGTTGCATCTGGATCTTGATTGATGTTACGTCCAGCATCTTTTTTTTTTTTTTTTTTTTTTTTTTTTTTTTTTTACAAAGGCATCACCACATTATCAAGGCCCAGAGGCCACTCAAGGATAAGGGTTAAAGAGTGTACAGTAGAAGTTGGTCAATATAGTAATCATTAGTAATGAAAATTTGGTAAATTTAATAACTTATATGGAACGGCTCATCAAGAACTTATTTACCTTAGACTTGAACACAACCATATTGTAGTCAGCCGGAAAGCAGGAAAACGGAAGACAATTCCACAGGCGTGCAGTTCTAAGAAAGAAGCTTTGTTCATGGAATCTATGTTTAGGTTTAGGCACAGATAAAGAGTGGGGGAAATTATTGATAGTGTTTACAGCTAGACGAGTGTTTCTTGTGAAAGTTTGGCGAGGGGGGACCATAGATTGAAGCTCAGTTGAACACTTTCCATGAAAATAACGATACATCAGAGACAAACTCGCAACATCTCTTCTGTGAGATAGAGGTTGTAAGGAGGAGAAAAGGACATCTCCTACGAGGCTACGAAGCATCTGTTGTAGAAGGAGCAAACAATTCATCGTAGCCGCCCGTGTTCCTCTTCAGTTACGAACACGTTAACTGTGAAACACATGAAAAATCCTCTGTCTGTAGTAATTAAGTTAACTAGTATTAATTTTGGCAAGGGTCACATTGAGTGCATAATGATAATCCAGGTCAATAAAATAGAATCATTCCCAGTGTTGAATGAAATATGGGTGATAACGCCATAGACAAAACAAGTTAAACGATGATGAATGACGTCAGGTTTTTGAGAGATAAACTAAGGTTTTCAGATCAGTTCTTTCCAAGAAGCCATTCAGACGGCACACGGCCCATAATAATCTCAGCAAATATTACTTCGATGTCAGTTCGTCTGCAACACTCGCTTCTTGGGCATCTATGTTACCGTATTAAAATATTATTTAGAAACCCATTCTTAACATAGGAAGCCTGTTTTGTAACTATTCTGTACTTTCACCTAGCAATTTAATAAACAAATATCATAAAAATTGAATTTAACTTTAAAATATTTTGAAAAATAGTGCAGTAACATAAGTAAATAATTATTAAGATAACGGGTATCTTTCTTTCCAAAATCAATTCTCTTCAAATAAAACCTTGAAAGAAACTCAGCGGACATGTCTTTGTGTCTTTCCTGCATGAAAGAAGTTTTAATCGTACAGCAACATTGATAACTAATCATGGCCAGAAGAAAAGAGGAAAATGAAGCAAACGGCTACTAGATGAAATGAGGACAATAAGAAGCGGATAAAAGACATGTATGTATAAACACTCCGCAGATGTATAAAAGATGTTTAATTGGTTGATTGATTACTTATTAATGAAAACATTGCATGTGTAGCAGTCTACATATTAAAACCATAAAAATAAAATGAGCATTTTAGATTTAGAGGTTGATTTATTTATTTTTTACATTTTTCTGTGGAAAAGGTCGTATTTGTATCAGATGTCCAAATCCTCCCCACTCCGATTCCCCTTCAGAGAGAGGAGAGGGCACATGCGAGCCTTTGTAAATATTTGTCAGTCAAACTAGTGTTGGGACGATTAATCGGAATCAGGGAATCGGAAAAATTGGAACTTTTGGGGATACCAAAATCAATATCAGATAAATTTATGTCTATTTTCCGATGTTCAAAACTTAAATTTTCCATTGATAAATATTTATTCATTTTAAACTAAAATCTACAGAACATGTCTCATAAGCACACTTTTAGGCTTACATATATTACAAGAGTTTTTATCGTAATCCGAATATAAAAAATAAAATACAACAACTATATATTTAAATATTTAGAGATTATAAAAGAATTGGAATTGTATCGAAATCAGGAATTTAAAACAGAATCTGTAATTGTATCGGAATTGGACAAAATAATGGTATCGTCCCATTACTAGTCTAAACCCATGCCATAAACCAAAGACCAAAGAGAAAGAGTGACTAAACTTTTCTTTTCTCTCCATTTTCATGGAGAACTACTTCCTGTTTTCTGATATCAATTCATGGGAAGTCAATTATTATTATTATTACTGACAAAATATTTTGTTAATCCACTTAATGTGAAAATTTCAGAAAATGAAACATCTTACTTACATTTCAAATTTCAATTTTTGACATTCTTCAAAAAAATAGTGAATGATGAATTTTTTTACAAACTCTGGGTTCAGGTTATTCCAAATAATTTCTGTTCGTCCAAACTAAAAGAAAAAAAAAAATGAAACAAAAATTTGTGAGAGATAAAAATTTGGAATCAAAAATATAGGCAAGATTTTAGGGATAACTTAGGTGAAGAGTTTAGCAGCAAGATACAGGTTCACATTACATTTAAATTTCTGCATGTTAGTACTGTTGTAGAAACAGGGAGGAATTCAAAAAATCTCAGAAAAGAAGCTACCAGTGTAATAATAAACAAAAAAAATTTTTTAGATATACATCTGGTATTACGCTAATTGAAAAAATACCAACTTTGTGGGTGTTTGTTGTGTATTTTTCAATTTTTAGCTGCACATACAATGAAATCCCTCAAAGAATATCTTTGTTTAGGTTCTTTAATCTCAGACTCCAGTTCACTTGTGGACCTTATCAAATCAATAGTCGAAAATGTTACGAGTAGCAACTGAACGGCCTCTTCCGCTTTTAAAATAGAAAATGGTTGTAATCAGGCTGTTTCCATCAATACAATTGCGTTTTATGGGAGTTTGATTCGAGCAATGAGTCCAGTAGTATCCAGACATCTTTTGAGGATTTTGTTTATTATTAGGTCTCAAAAGCGACTGGAACTATGACAATTTTGAAAAGAATTCTCAAATAGAAAGAAAAGACATTCAAAATTACCTCAGTCCATTTCTTGCTTCCAGGATCCTGTGTAAATAACACGCACACTGAAATACAATAAGAAACAATTAGAAATTTAGACATCATCATAGATAAGGCAAAACAGTTATTTTGTGCAATTGAAAAACAAATTACTAAAATTTTACATGAATTATTTAAATACTAGTAGGAAGACCCAACATTGTTCTTCTCAATAAATTTTACATAAGAATAGATTCTTAGATTTTATCTAGATTCTCTAACCTTCCTTTCTGTAGGAAACACACAAACATCTCATCCACAGATATCGAGTTACATACACACTAGAAGGCTGCCCGGCATTGCCCGGTCATAAAATACACTTAAATATAATATTTTAATTTACGCAGATTTCATATTTATTGTTATAGAACCAATTCTCTATTGATTAGCTCCTCGGTGTAATTCATTACCCTCTACATTAAGTCCATATCCATATTAAAATGGTAGTTAAACTGTTTTTAAATGTAGTTAAATATAAATGTATATTTGCACATACATAGAAGATACATGTTTAATTGACTTAAAACTTGATACATCTATTTGATTTTTAGCCAGTAAAAATAGCTGCTAAAGGATCAAATTTAAAAAAACTGGAAGTTGGCAGACGTAAGTCCACTAAACCTGTATCTTCTATGCATACACAAATATACATTTATACATTTAAGTCAGTTTATTTGATAAGCTTCAATATGCACATCGTCTTAGCTCAGATGATATTGAATAATACTGAAAAGCTAAAAAAATTTTTTTTTTTTTTTTAATTACATTTTCACCCCAAACAAGGCAAATTGCCACTTTGGTGTAGGGGGCTACTATCAGGGGTAACATCTACTGGGGTACTATGTGGGGATTTGGGCAACAAGATGTCTGTTCACGTTACACTTGAACTTCTGCACGTCAGTACAGTTGGGGAAGCAGGGACCTGGAATGGAATTCCAAAGTCTAGCGGTTCTGGGGAAGAAACTACTGGAGTAGAAAGATCTTTTACATCTAGGGATCTCTACTGTGTGGGGGTGAGATTTAGCTGTCTGTCGGGTTTGTCGAGGGTGTTTATGTCATGGGGGCACAAGTGTCTGCAGTTCACCAGAGCATTCACCATTAAAATACTTGTAGAACAGGCAGAGGGATGTAACATTTCGTCGATGGGACAGAGGCTGAAGCTTAGATGCCAGTTCAGGGCCTATCAGATTGGCGACTCTCTTTTGAACCTTGTCCAGGAACGAGAGACTAGTAGCAGATGCAATACTCCATACATGGGCGAATGGTGGCCTTATAAAGGTACAGGATACTTTCGGGTGTTATTAATTTTCTAGCACAGTAGAGAAAGCCTACCTTCTTTGCAGCGGCTCTGGTTTCAAATCTAGCTGATGGCACACAAGTCATTTTGTTCTTTTAAACTTTTGAAATCACTAGTGTGCACAATATGATAATCAATATATATATATAATAAATAATCAATATAATAATCAATAGAGAATTGGTTCTATAATAATAGATAAGAAATCTGCATGAATTAAATTATCGTATTTAAACCTATTTTTACGACTGGGTGGTCTGCTAATACACACACACATATCTACAATTATATAAATGCAACTTTGTGTGTGTGTGAGTTCGTTTCTTATAGACTCCAAAATGGCTAAATAGATTTTATTTAAAATTTACAGAACTTTAGTGTACAAGTCTGGGAGTGATATTAGTTAAGTTTTGTCTCAGAATACCTCCGATAATTACCAATAATCGAAACCATTATTTTTATTTGTCTATCATCAATAAAGTCATTTTTTCCATATCATCGCTTAGCAACAATGATAGAACAACGGGCCATGCAAATTTTACTGTGGTTAAGTTGCAGCGTGTTTTTCTTGTTGTTTTTTGCATGACGTAGTCTGTAGGTTCAAATCCTGCACATAAATTTCTTAATGTTTTTTTTTCATTAACTGGAAAGAAGTTTATATAAAATAATTTTATAAAAGAAACGGTAAGTTCTCTAGAGTGCAATGTAGAATAACATATATTTTGGACTAAGTTACTGCATAGAGGCATGTGAAGCTTCCTCCCGGGCGATTTCACAGATTTTGATGACAATTAAAATATAGGAGTGTGAAATATTCGTTGATCATCATTCAATCCTGAGTAACGTTGGGTTTCCCTGCTAGTATATATTATAATACACATACACACAATATTTACTTTCAAATTGAGTTTGTTTGCTTTGTTTTTACTTGTTTTTTTTTAATTAATATCATTAACTTTGATGTCGCTGGAGCTTGTCCAAGAAATCAATCTAGGAAGAGGTGGAGTGATAACATCAAACAGATCCCAAAACATCATAGGCTATCAACAGAAGCATTGGCAATGGTTCGAATCAAGTTGAGAAGCCAATGGACCAAGTCGACGCCCGAAACATTCAACCCTCAAACTCAGGGAACAAGCAACAATAAACGTAGTAATAGTAGTAGTAGTAGTTCACCTGTGGCATGTTTGGTCAGTATTTATTATACAGTATACCCTCACCTGTTTGCGGTTCCTCATTCACAGCCCCGCATATTCGCAGGGTAGGCTCTTAACCCTATCACTTCATATGCTGGTATACCGGCCTAGCATCATAACATGAAAATGAATGCTTCACTTTCTGTCAATTCTAATGCATATGCGATATGCATAGAAAATATCTTTCTGGTACAGTAATACAGTATAGGTAACCATGCTATGCCGTAATACTGTCCTCATGTACTTGCATTTCTTTTGGAAAAAAAATATTGCAATACAAAATTAAAATGTGTTTACATTATCATTACTACATTAGTGAAATACACAACTGCATTGAATATTATTACATTATTACTGTATTGATGAGAAAAAGTGTCTTTAGAAAATGTTTGGGAAACATTTAGAACTATATATAATCTCATACATAGACGTTTTAAAACTGCATCCAATATTTACATTTTACTAACCTACCCCATTAGTATTTTGTTTGGTTCTTTATTTTTCATTCTTTTTTTGGGTGTTTGTAGATCTTCTCCATCACAACTCTTGTACATATATTTTTTCGTAAATAATAAAAACTTTATTGAATTTAATTGTGAATCTTTTAAGCAGGTTTAAAGCTATGCGGTATTTTGATAAAAGACTATAGTTAAGACTAATTCAAAGTTTTTGGTGTTCAAAAGAATGACACTTAACATCCACCCACCCAATCAAACAGGGTGTAATGCCTAGGTTGAATGAAAATTGTGTAATTTTTTTTATTTGACTAAATAAATTGGCAGGCTGAATTAAAGCCTAAGATTTAAAATCTAAAGGACACCCGGACAAGATGTTTGGGTACTTGTGTATTTTGGACAATTTTTTTGTTTTTATTTTCCAAGAACTCTTTCGAAACAGGGGAAGACAAATCAAGAATATCTTATCTGAAAATGTCAAGTTTTGCATAACCGTAAAAACAAAACAAAAATCTACTAAAGTAATACAATAACACAAAATAAACCATTAATTATCTTAACATTTATTGAATTTAACAAATTATTAAGAAAATTCTAATAACACAATTTTTTTTTTGTTTACAAAATATAAATTTTCGTAATAAAATAAAAAGTTGGACTTTACTAACATGCCCCATTAGTATTTTGTTTGGTTCTTAATTTTTCATTCTTTTCTTTTTTTTTTTTTAGGTTTTTTTTTTTTACGCGGTGGTCACCACTTATCAAGGCCCGGAAGCCACTCAGGGATAAGGGTTATTGTAAGTACAGTACGTTAGTGTGGGGATTTAATAAAGTGTCTACTTAAGAGGGCGGTTTATCAAAAATTTGTTTACGTTGGACTTGAAGACATCCAAGTTGTAGTCAGGTGGGAAGCAGGCAGACGGAACAGAGTTCCACAGGCGTTCAGTTCTAAGAAAGAAGCTTTGTTCATGGAATCTACGTTTTGATTTAGGCACAGATAAAGAGTGGGGGAAATTTTGACAGTGGATTCAGCTAGACGGGTGTTTTTCGTAAAAGATTGGCGAGGGGGGACTAGAGATTGGAGTTCAGATGAGCACCCGCCATGGAAATAACGATAAAACAAAGATAGGCTCGCAACTTCTCTTCTGTGGGAGAGAGGTTGCAGGGAAGAGAAAAGGGCATCCCCCACTAGGCCATGAAGTCTATTTTGTACTCTGTCAAGGCAGCATAGGCTGTTTTTAGCAGCCTGCCTAGATATGGCAGCAGTATTTCATCCTTGGACGTACTTGGCTTTTATATAGATAGAGAATTGCATAAGTAGTGAGATATCTTCTGGAGCGGTAGTAGGATCCCATAATCCTTCCAGCGACCTTGATGTACGTGTTCCATTTCAAATCAGGAGTAAAGGTCAAACCCAGAAGCTTGTCAAAACATGGGGCTTCTCCTAGACGAGAGCCATCCATTTCAATTGATGCCAGATGGGGATCAGAGCGTTGATGATGTAAAGATAGGTGTTTGGTTTTAGATGCATTAAAGGTAACTAGCCATGTCTTCCCCCACTGAACCACGCGCTCGAGATCAGAGAAGAGAGAATCAGAGAGAACTTTGTCATTGACAGCCTTTGATGTGTTGCCGTAGATGGTCGTGTCATCAGCATAGATATCAACGAATGATTTAAGTATGTGTTTAGGGAGATCATTGATGTAGATCAGGAAGAGAGTTGGGCCCAGGATGGACCCTTGAGGGACTTCAGCATTAATACTGCAGGCCTCTGATTTTTGTCCATCGACCACTACTCATGAGCCTATCAGAGAGAAATAATTTAATGATAGAGAAAACATTTCCAGTTATACCGTAGCTGGAAATCTTGTGAAGCAGGCCTTATGTCATATCTTGTCGAAGGCCTTTGATATGTCAAGAGCAATTGCCCTAGAAAGGTTGCCTCTGTCGAGAGATTCGCTAATCCTATGAGATATAACTGTAAGCACATCTGCTGTAGATCTAGCAGAATGGAAACCATATTGTGTGTCACTAAGAAGGTTATTTTTGCTGAGATGGTTGATTACTTCTCTATTTAACACAGATTCCAGTAACTTACTCATGACACACAGGAGACTTATTGGCCTGTACTGAGAGGGTGATGAGCGATCACCTGAATTCTTAAATACAGGGCATACTGATGAGGTTTTCCATGGTGTTGGAAAGCACTTCTTAAGGCAACGCTTAAACAGTTTCATAAGTATGGGAGCAAGTTCTGGTTGAAGCTTTTTTAACACTATAATTGAGATGCCGTCAGGGCCAGTTGCTTTACTGGAATAAAGGTTCTTGATTAACTTGGCGATCTCATGCACAGATATTTGCAGGTTACCTAGCGTTTTCTGTGTTATAGGAGGAAATATGAGGAATTGATGACCTTCGTCGCATAGGGTATAATTAGCTGCGAAGTTCTTGGCAAATAGTTTGGCCTTGTCTGATGCTGACGAGATCACCTCTGGTCCATTGATAATGGTTGGGATAGAACACACACTTCTGTTCAGGATCCTATTTATTATTTGCCAAAACCAAGCCGTTGATCAGCTACTTTGGATTTAACAGACTGAGCATATAATTCTCTTGCATTTTTTATTACTCTTTTACAGTGGTTGCTGGCGTTCCTGAAAGCAGCTTTAGTCTCAGTGCATCTATTACGTTGGTAGTTATGGAAGAAGTGACTTCTGTGCGCAATAGCAGCAGTGCATTCTGGGGAGAACCATGGCTGGCTGTTAGGTTTTTGTTGGAATTTTTTAGATGGTATGAATCGGTCTATGCCTACAATTAGCCATTCGGTCAGGTCTGATACTATAGAGGACACATCGTTTTTAAACATGGAATGCAGAGGTAGATCAGATATGAATGTACGGAAGCTATCCCAGTCAGCCACGGTATACAGTACAGTGAAGGGGTACATCTCAGGACTTATTACATTTCATTTTTATCTTAACTGATACGACGGAGTGGTCGGAGGATCCTAGAGAAGAATGAATGGAACATGAACATAGCTCAGGGAAAGAGAGAAAAAGATCTAGGAGGCTTGCATATTGACCTGTAGTATTGGGCACACGGGTGGGCTCGCGAACAATCTGAGTGAGGTCATAAACAATGGCAAAATCATGAAAAACCTCCCCTCATCGTCTATGTTATTCGAGTGGGTCAGCCATTCCACATTATGGACGTTGAAGTCACCACAGATGTGGATGTTAGCCAAGGGTGTTTGTAGATATTCCCCATCATCATTTGTGTACATATACTTTTTTGTAAATAAAAAGAAAACTTCAAAATAATTGCAGATCTTTTAATTAGGTTTAAAGTCATGGAGTTAAAAGTGATATTTTGGTAGAAGACTAATCCCAAGTTTTATTATCAAAAAGAATCCCCATTCAATTTTTTCCTCATCCCCACCCTCAAATTAAACAGTGTGTAGTGCCCAAGTTGAATAGAAATAATAATTTTTATTTATTTAATTAAATACATTGGTCTTGTATTTTCTGGCATCTCCCAAAATGGGAAAAATTCTTAAGAGGAAATATATTTTTTAAATGACTGAGCATCAAAATAGACTTGATTCCCCACATTAAACCAACCATGTGTTAATCCTGGTGGTGGGATATCAATATAGAGAGAGTGGGGGGGGGAGGAGTATACAAAAGTAAAAGAGCTTGCAACTGAAAAAAATAAATTACAGAGTTTAATTATGCTAATTAGGTAATAGAATGAGATTAATTTATACTGAACTAGCTGTCCCTCCCTGGAAGTGTATTTATTTGCATTTTGTTTTTGATATAATGGACTGATCCAACACCCCTCAAATGAATGGACTGTTACGTCTATAAAAAGACAAGCAAACTCTCCTCACGTGGGAGACAGAATTAAGTACTAAGCTGTCAATGGACGCTTAGAAATGTGTGTACCTTTTTACCTAAATAAACCCTTTCTGTACAACCCCAGTAATGACTTGTTATTCATAATAATCTACGATATAACAACTGGCGATGAAGAATTCGAACGAAACTCACTAAAAAACAAAGCGAAGGAATAAGCACACAAGAAGATTAATGAGCATAAAACAAAAGAAATCCAAAGAAGGAAGAAGAAAAAAGAAAAACTTCGACAGAGCCAACATTTAAAAAGTAAGTGTTTCAGTCGGTTACGTTCCTAAAAAAAAAAAAAGAAATTGACATTTTGAAACGAACATTTTTTTTGAAAAGAATATTTAAAAAAAAAAAAAAAAAAAGGAGTGTCCATTTCAAGTTTTATTCGGCTGGAAGTGTTTGTTTTTTTTTTTTTCTTCTCTTCGGAAGGACATTGTGCTTTTAATTCATTGAATTTATAGGACATATGAGTTAATCTTTTGTTTAATTGTGTGGTTTTGTGGAAAAAAAAAAAAAAAAAGTTTTTTTTTTAACATGGAGCAATTAGCGGAATTCACTAGAACTATGCAATCAGCATTGTTTGCTCAACAAAAACAAATGGAATTACTTCAGAAGCAGCAGTTAAAGCAAAGCGAAATACTACAGAGTATTTTAACGCAACAGAAAGACTGTCGTTTCACTCCTGAAGGAATAGCAAATTCTTTATCCGAATTCGTATACGAGCCGACAAATGGGTTAACTTTTCCGGCATATTTTCAGAGATACGAAAATATTTTTGCTAAGAGATGTCAGTCTTGGACAGACGAAGAGAAGATTATCCTTCTTCTTCAAAAACTTGGATCTCAGGAAAATACAAAGTATACGAATTTTATCCTGCCAAAGAAACCTGAAGAGATTTCTTTTAGTGAAACAATAAAAATATTGTCAAACATTTTCAGTAAACGAGATAGTCTATTCTATACACGTTATAAATGTTTAAATATCACGAAGCAGGAGGACGAAGATTTTATTACTTATGCAGGGAAAGTGAATGCTCATTGTGAATCCTTTAAATTAAAAGACCTCAAAGAGGATATGTTTAAAAGTCTAATCTTTGTGCAAGGTTTAACAGCCTCTAAAGATAAGGATATTCGTTCAAGGATATTATCCATTATGAACCAAGACACATAAATAACGTTACAAAAAGTTACGGAAGAGTGTCAGAAACTGTTAAATTTAAAGCAGGACAATACAAGCATCGAAGGAAAAAATTTTGAAGAAAAAAAAATGGAAAGGGTGATGAAATGTGCACACGAAAAATCCTGTAAGATTGTTACTTTAAATACAAAATATGTAACAAATGTAATAAAAAAGGCCATAAATCAACGGTATGCAGGAAAGGAAAATACCGAAAAGCAGAAATAAAGACCATTGGTTCTAAAAATGAGTCTAGGTGTGATAAAAGAAAATATATTAAAATTAAAATTAATGGCTGTAATGTGAACTGTCTTCTAGATACGGGAAGCGACATAAGTATAATTGACGAAGTAACTTGGAAGAAAATTGGGTTTCCAAAGTTACAAAATACAAAAAAAATTGCCAGAAGTGTGTCTGGAAATAAACTAAAATTTAAGGGTGAATTTTTTACCAATGTGTCTCTAAAGGAGAATGCTGTGAAAACCAAGTTATATGTCGTACCGGGGAAAAATTCTAATTTGTTCGGTATAGACTTAATGATTCTTTTTAATTTATGGGGAAAACCCATAAGCTCATTTTGCAATAAAGTAAGTCTGGCGGGTTTAGAAAAGTCTAAACTACCAGGAAAGTTTATTGACGAATTAAAAAAAGACTTTAAAGAGGTATTCTCTGAAGGTTTGGGTTGCTGCACGAAAACGGAGGTGAAATTTGAACTAAAGGACGAAGCTAAACCAGTTTTCAAACCCAAAAGAAAGGTTCCATATTCAACATTAGAAACTATAGAGAAAGAATTAAAGAGACTTCAAGATATTGGAGTAATAGAAAAAGTGGACTACTCTGAATGGGCTTCACCCACGGTTTACGTTAAGAAGAAAAATAATAAAATCAGGGTATGCGCGGACTTTTCGGCAGGTCTAAATGATTGTCTCAAGGAGCATAACTAGCCGCTTCCTACCCCAGAGGAAATTTTTTCGAAGTTAAGCGGAGGAAAAATTTTTACAAAAATTGATTTGTCTGAAGCGTATTGGCAAGTAAAAGTCCAGGAAGATTGTGCTAAGTACCTGACATTAAATACCCATAAAGGACTATTTTCACTAAAACGTTTGCCTTTTGGTTTAAAAGTAGCCCCAAATTTGTTCCAGCAAATTATGGATACAATGCTAGCAGGTTTGGATTTTGCTATGGCTTATCTAGATGACATCCTTATAAGAAGTAAAAATGTGGAAGAGCATAAGATCCACATTGGCAAAGTATTCGAGAGAATATCAAACTATGGATTGAAAGTGGCTCTCGAAAAATGTAATTTTGGGATGGACAAAATTGAATATTTGGGACAAGTGATTGATCGAAATGGTAGAAAACCTAATCCTAATAGGACTGAATGTAAGAAAAAAAATGTAAGGAAAAATTCAAGATGGCGCCGACTCTCTCTTTAACACGGTAAGATATCCTCAACACGGCACAAGAAGCAACAGCCACACGATTCCCCAGCCAACTCAATCGTCACTCCCCCCACGTCTTTCCCCTCACCCGCTTTTATCGTCATTCTAGGCCGGCTAAATTTGCATATTCCGAGAATTCGTGTGACTTTGCGAGACATCATACTTTACAAAAGACGGCGGTCGCCATCTTGGTCCTCTTTTCTATTTTTGGTCGGTAACGCTGAGCTGGTCTCGAGGTAAGTCTTTTTCCCCTCATCCGTCTCTCCCACGTACCCACACAACACGCAAACACGCGGGCGCTTATCTCCTGGATGCACGTTACACTCCCCCCTGATCTGATGATCACATAGAGAGCACTGGGGGGGTGGCCTTTTAGTGCGTGTGCTTCTGCGAAGAGGTACATTCACTGTTTCAGATTCGGGCTCTGGATCTGGTTCCGCCTCATCAGATGAAGTATCGCTATCAGTCTCTGGAAGGGGCTCACTGAATCCGTGCATCGGCAGCTCATCGCTAGACGCTTCACTGCTTTCTTCTGTAGTTGTATGACGCACCTCGGTAGCTGGGCGAAGATCTCGCACATGTCGTGGGGTTCCATCGACCAAAACAGACTGCTGGCTAATCACTCCAGATATGTGTCCTCGCTTAAACTTGTCGGTGCACCGATTTCCTGGAGGCCGCACCCACACTGGATCTCCCACTTCATATCTGTTATATGTTCCCTTGTCGGTTGGCTGCGTAGTGTTGATTCCCTTCACTCCGACTCGGTACGTGTAAATAGCATTCGCAGGTGCGGTTGAAGGGGACGTCCCGTCCTTTGGCGTAATGTTGTACCAATATGTTGCTTCCGCAATAGTACATCGCTTCCTGGCAGCAATTCTCTTGATGCTGCGATGGCTTCTTTCAGCAATGCCATTTCCTGATGGCACATGCGCACATCGCAACCGTAGACGGACGCCCCACTCATCTAACAACTGCCGGACTTGCTGGCTACAAAACGCTGCATCATTGTCAGTCAGGAGCTCTTCCGGCGCACCTCGCTCAAAAAAAATGGATGATAGGTGGCGAACAACATTTGCTGAATCCTGTCTGGTCATCTGCCGCCACACCGCAAATCTCGTAGGCCCGCAATCAATGAGAGTTAGAAAGGGCTTGCCACTGTAATGGGTAATATCCATGGCCAGCCGCTGCCACACACTCTCAACTTCCAAGCGACCCTTCTGCCATCGCTCTGGTGCAGGATCAATAGACTGGCAAGCCTCACAATTTCTGACGATCTGTCTGACATCCATCTTGGTCACTGCTGGGTATGCACGCCTCACAAAATAAAGGGTCCTCTTGATACCCGGATGTCCGCTCTGTGCATGAATTTTTTGTATTTTACATGGGTCGATTGCAACTGCACAAGATCGAGCAGTAATCTCCATTCCCATATTCGCGGCTTCATACCATTTGTGAGGTACATGGGTCAGTTGGTCAGCACGATTACAATGTGATGGCACCAGAGTGACGCTCAGTGATAGCCCATATTCAGATACCAGGTTTTTTAGCGTGTCTAGCCTTCTCCGTATTAACATTTCGCTTGCTGCCTTGGTACGGATTCGTGTCCGTCCTGAAAGTGTGTCAGACACCCAGTGGTAGACACAGAGAGAATCTGTGTACAAGGTCAACTTCTTAGACTGCCACTGCAGGGCCAGATTTACCCCCTTTACAACAGCGTCCAGCTCTGCCAGGTTGATATGCTGAGAATCTGTTACGGGCCGCAGCCAACACGCATCCTCGAACACGTTTCCTCCTTGCTCCAACGATACTCCCAACGCCAAAGAACTGGCATCAACCCACACACCTACGTTGTCTCCGTTAACACACCACCGCCCACAGGCAGGGTCCTTCTTGTTCACTCTCTCCAGTGTCTCTTTAATCATCAGAGTTAGTAGGACATCATCGGATATGTCATCCCAACCCGTGGTTGTTAAATTTGCTCTGCGTTTAATCACACCAACAGCTGCGCGGAGCCAGCCACAGACCGGTAAGTGACCAACAAGTTTTCCACACCAAGAAAAAACGGTCCGCCTTGTAACGAGGTTGGGGATGCTTGGAATTTCACTGCCACGCCTCCATTGTAGGGTGCCATCCTCTTCATAAACATCCAATCCCAATACACGTGCTCCTTCCCTTAAACGTTCGGGATTCTTGCATTCCAGACCAAACTGAGCCAACTTTTCTTTGACACACGACGCAGACTGTACATCTTCATTGACGTATACGTCATCAATGTAAGCTGACGTTGAGTCCCTCATGGGCTTTTCTTGGGACAATACTGTGTTGACAATAGTCTTCATGATCTGTGGTGCCACATTTAGGCCGAAGCCAAGGCGTGTAAGGCAGTACCTCTGCCCCTGGAACCAAACTGTCTGGAACGGCCACAACGTCTCATCAACTCGCACCTGTAAATAGGCTTTTCGTAAATCCAATATTGAGACATTAGTGCCTTTCTGACGCCATTCCCTCAACTTACTGGCGCATACGTCAGCATCGGCAGTGTAGGCTTCAATATGCTTGTTAAGCTCCCTATAGTCCAGCACGGGCCGTACTTTTGACTTGTTATGCTGGACTACTGCCATCAAGGGTATTAGACCCTTCAGAGGCCCAAGCTTGTCCTCAGAGTAGGGGATTAACCAGCCATCTTGGATCCACGCCTTTAGTTCCCTTTCGTATTCTGCTCGGGCCTCACTGGGTATAGGGTACTCTGCAACCCCATTCTTGAGTTTAGTCGGTGCCATTCCCTCGGTCCACTTCCAAGATGCAATCCAGGCCCTCTTGCGCGAGTCGTAGTCCACTGTAAAATCCGGCCGATCGATATGGAGCGCTGCACACACTGGGGCCTCTAAGAATCGCACCTTTCCATCCCGATGAATTGCGACTCCCCCCAGCACCTTGATGGCATCGTATCCGAGCAACAGGTCAAACCCCAGGAGATTTCCTTGGGTCACGAGCACATTGATCTTAGTGGCTGCACCGGTGTCCGTGTAGATCTTGACAGTTCCAGCTCCACAGCATGTCTGGGTCTCGCCTCCTATCGTGGTGACTTTGATCTTCCTCTTAGTCCAACTTGGACACAGCCTGGTGCTCACTATAGTATGCGAACAGCCTGAGTCGAGAAGTGCTGAGCAGGGTATCCTGTTTACGTAGACGGTTATTACTGGTTGCGCCTTGTTCAAATTTTGCTCGGGGAGCAGGGCGGCGCTGACGTCCTCTCCCCTGATACGTTTCCCGCACAGTTTTGGGCTAGATGCCCCAAACCGCCACACTTAAAACAGCGCACACGCCCCCTGTTGGTGCAATTCCTTGCAAAATGTCCGCGTCGGCCGCAGCGAAAACATTTCCCATTGCTTGCAGGGTTCTGATTCGGAATCTCCCGAGCGCCAATCTGGCCTGTCTGTGTCGCCATCACAACTGGTTCCCCCAGGTCCTCCTCATCTTTGATGATGGCTCGAGCACGTTCCATCAAGTGTTCCATGGTCGTTGTTGAAACGCTGGTTGAGGCTCTCAGTAGCTGCTTCACCCGAGTGGGAAGGCCCGCCACAAACGCGTACGCAAGCGTCCGCTCCGACACCCCTCCACCGAACAGAATTGCGAGTTTCTTTAACTCAGCGAAGAAAACGTCCACGCTTTCCTCCGGTAGAAGTTTTCGGGAAGCAAATTTTTCATAGGCCGTACAAGGATCCATGGCAAATGCCTTGTACAGCGCAGCTTTAATTGCGGTGACATCTCCCTTTTCGGCAGCACTGAGTTGCTGATATACACTCAAGGCACCCCCAGCCAATCTCAGGGGAATTACAGTGTGTACCCTTTTCACCTCACAAAGGTCGCACGTCAGCTCGACCCTTTCAACCCAGTCGACGATGGACGTGGTCCCGTCAAACTCGGGTATGAGCTTTAAGTCAAATTTCGACTCGGTCATAGTCCTAGAGGCCAAATGGCCGAAATAGCTTGTAAGAAAAAAAATGTAAGGAAAAATTCAAGATGGCGCCGACTCTCTCTTTAACACGGTAAGATATCCTCAACACGGCACAAGAAGCAACAGCCACACGATTCCCCAGCCAACTCAATCGTCACTCCCCCCACGTCTTTCCCCTCACCCGCTTTTATCGTCATTCTAGGCCGGCTAAATTTGCATATTCCGAGAATTCGTGTGACTTTGCGAGACATCATACTTTACAAAAGACGGCGGTCGCCATCTTGGTCCTCTTTTCTATTTTTGGTCGGTAACGCTGAGCTGGTCTCGAGGTAAGTCTTTTTCCCCTCATCCGTCTCTCCCACGTACCCACACAACACGCAAACACGCGGGCGCTTATCTCCTGGATGCACGTTACACTGAAGCAATCAAAAACATGCCTAGACCAGAAAATATAGTGCAGCTACAGTCATTTTTGGGACTAGCAAATTATTATAATTCTTATATCCCAAAGATGCATGAACTAAGAGCACCTTTAAACGAATTATTGAAAAAGAATAAAAAATGGCTCTGGACAAAAGAATGTGATGAAGCATTCCTAAAGATTAAAAAATGTCTGTTATCGGATTTAGCACTAGCTCACTACGATCCGAAAAAAGAATTAATTGTAGCAGCAGATGCGAGCGAATACGGTTTAGGTGCTGTGCTACTACACAGACTCAAAGATGGATCGACTAAACCAATTATTCATGCCTCAAGGGTTTTGCTACCCGCAGAAAAAAATTATAGTCAGATAGAAAAAGAAGGTCTGGCAATTGTATACGCCATGAGGAAATTTCATAGGTTCATCCATGGAAGATTTTTTATATTGGAAACGGACCACAAACCTTTGTTATCTATTTTTGGTTCCAAAAAAGGAGTTCCTACTCATACAGCTAATAGGTTACAAAGATGGAGCATGATTCTGTTAAACTACAATTTTAAAATGAAACACCTAGCATCCAGCAAAATTGCACATGCAGATGGTTTGTCCAGGTTGATCCCAAATAAAACTGAATTACTTGAAGAAACTGTTATAGCTGCACTAAAAGAAAATGAACTAACAGATATATTAATAAATACTGTTAGGGAACTTCCAGTAACACTTGAGGAAATAAAGAAAGCAGCAAGAACAGATGAATACATTAACAAGATAAAAAAAACAAGTGGGACAAAAAGAAAAGAGGAAAGGATTAACCGTTTTTCCATTTTCAAAGTGCGATGAAACTCTAATGTACGCAGATAGAGTGGTAATACCTCAAGTATTACAGAAGAGAATTTTAAAAGAATTCCACATGGGACATCCTGGAATCTCCAGAATGAAAGCACTAATGAGAGCATATACGTACTGGCCTGGAATGGATCAGGACATAGAAAAAATGATAAAATTATGTAAGGGTTGCCAACTAGCAGCAAAAGCGCCGCCCATTAAGACGCAACCTTGGCCTAAAACAGATATACCATGGACGCGGATCCATATAGATTACGCAGGACCTCTAAAAGGATATTATTACCTGGTAATAGTAGATAGCATGTCGAAATGGCCAGAAATTTTTAAATTCAAACATCCTACAGCGGCAAACACAATAAAGGCGTTGGACGAGGTATTTGGGCGTTTTGGCGTACCAAAAACAATTGTTAGTGATAATGGCACCATGTTCAAAGGTCAAGAATTTAAGATCTACTGTGAGTCAATGGCCATAGAGCATGTCACAACACCAACTTATAGCCCTCGATCTAACGGACAAGCTGAAAGATTTGTCGATACTTTTAAACGAGCGTTAAAAAAGAACGATAACATCGACACGGAAGAAAAAAGTCTTCAGAAATTTTTAGCAGTATACAGGATAACGCCTAATCCGAATACAAATGCAAATTTATCCCCAGCGGAAAT
The DNA here is from genome assembly GCF_053919585.1 of Euprymna scolopes. NCBI lineage: Eukaryota > Metazoa > Mollusca > Cephalopoda > Sepiida > Sepiolidae > Euprymna > Euprymna scolopes. Next base: position 16,062,482 of record NC_136510.1, on the reverse strand, counting down.
AATGTTTGCCAGAAAAGTGCGCTCTGTGTTCGACCGGTTAATTCCGAGTAAAAAAGTAAAAAAAAGTGTAAAAGATAATGGACGATACAAGATATACAAGGACGGGGATAAAGTTTTTTTCAACAATTATCGGGCAGGGAAGAGTTTTTGGGAAGAAGGCATAATCTCAAAAAGAATTGGAAGAATGGTCTACATTATAAAAGGTCAGACATTTTCCCACAAAAAAACATATAAACCAACTCAGACCCCGATATATTGAAATAGTTAAAAACAATGAAGTACCGATGGAAGTACTGTATGACATTTTTCACATAGAGCCTCCAAAAAAGGAAGCACCAGTAACTGAAAATACAAGTCACTCTCCAAAATCCAAAAATTCGCAAACGCAAATTTTAAGGAGAAGTGAAAGAAAAAGAAAAAGAACTGAATTTTTTGGACAAAGTCAAAAAAGAAAAAAATGATGAAGCGAAATTCTAGGGAAGAATTTAGCTTGGGAGGAAGGTGATATAATGGACTGATCCAACACCCCTCAAATGAATGGACTGTTACGTCTATAAAAAGACAAGCAAACTCTCCTCACGTGGGAGACAGAATTAAGTACTAAGCTGTCAATGGACGCTTAGAAATGTGTGTACCTTTTTACCTAAATAAACCCTTTCTGTACAACCTCAGTAATGACTTGTTATTCATATAATCTACGATATAACAGTTTTATTTTAATTATTTTTTCAGAGTGTGCCATTTTGTATTTCCTAAATTTTATATTTTTAGAATTAAGTCTGTTGAATGAATACAAAGTAACATTCCATTTTTTTTTTTTTTTCAAAATGTTATTTTTCTGTTTCAAACAATTTTTTTTTTATAATTGTTATTAACATTATGCTGAAATGATGCAAAGAAAAATATTGGCTAGTCAGAACTAAATATTTGTTAAAATGATAACTATCAACAGTAAAAATTGATAAGCTGACAGTCTTTATTATGCATAAGAAAAGATTAGAGGGACTGTTTAAGAGAGAATGAAAAAGCAATGAATATTTTGTACCATCCTATTTCTAAGAATATTTACTTTATTTTATTAATTTTTTGGAAGAAATTACATTTGGTACTTGCTGATTAATTGAAGAATTACTCATTTAACAGAATTGTGAGGATTTGATGTCGACCAAGTCTACCTTCAGATTAACAAACATCTAATATGGCTGTGTAATAATCCAAACAGCCATGCAAGATGTGTTACTTATCGCTAAGTAAAAAAAACCTTTAATGATTCGAAATAATCTTTAATCCTCGACCGTTTTTAAACAGATTTTTATACAAACCTGGATTACACACATTTTGGATTTTTAATTTGAATCTATTTGTCAAGAATATAAATCAAACTTTTTCTTATGGGAACATGGGCTATCATTTTGTCTTTAAAATACTTGAACTCTCCATATCCCTTCATCTGGATTTTTAATCTTTGATTGTTAATTCACTTTTTTTTATTATTCATTTTATCCTCCCCCATTAAATGAACGCGTTGCACTACAAAAAAAATTTTTTGTATTTGTAACTAGTTTTCATATAATTTCAATGTTTCAATTTATGCCAGTACCAAAAGATTCATAACTTCACTATAATATTCATTTGCGAATACCTTTCCTCTGATAAGAAGAGTGCATTTCCTTAAAAGTCCACAAATTAAGGAAATTTTAATATATCTCATTTGAGTACCCTGTCGAACAATAAATTCATGTAAAATATAATTTACAGTCTTAAATTTGCATTCTATGACAAGCTCTAATTCCTATCTTGGTTGTATTGAGCTTATTTATTTGGTTGGGTTTACTATATACATATTAATATTCACTTTAAGTTTACAGAAGCTTTTGGCTTGTAAATTGAATTTTTACTTCTTGAGATATATATATCTATATATATATATATATATATTTATTCATGTTTTTTTACATAGGTGGTGCTCGATAAAATCTGCTGGGGAACCACGAGATAAAAATTTATGAAGGCACTTTGAAAATAAATATCAGTTCAAAGTGTAGTATCTGTGCACGTAGTCCTGTATTTCTGGCATCTCTGAAAACGAGAGAAATTCTAAAGAGAAAGTAAGGAATATGTTTTTAAAATGATTAAAATGATCTTGACCATTAAAAGATGCTTGAATCCCCACATTAAACCAACCATGTGTCAAATCCTGGTAGGGTGGGAGATGCCAATAAAGTGTAAGTGAAAAAATAAAAAAACAAAAAGAAAATAAAACAGCTTGTAACTGAAATTGCAGCATTTAGTTATGCTAATTAGTTAATAGAATGAAATTAAATTGTCATTGAACTAGCTGTCCCCACCCAGCATTGCCCAGAAGTGTATTTACTTGCAAATTCTTATTGCTTTGATTTTTTGAAACTATACGCTTTATTTTGTTTGTTTGTTTGTTTTTTGGGGGATTTTTTTCAGAGAAGGGAAGCAAGTCTGTAACGGATAAACAAAGAGTTATATTTTAAAAAAAATTTTTTTCCAAAATATTACTTTTATCATCCAAATAAAAGAAAAGAATTTTGTAGTAAAAGAATACATAGTTACCTCTCAATTTTTTTATGGCAGTTATGCAAAGATAAATCTCACCGAATACAACTCAAATTACATTATATATATATAATGAACTCATTTTTTCCCCTATGATTTTGACCTTAATAGGATTAAAAATCAAGACATTTCATGCAAATGTAATATGCACAAACTGCAGCACAATATATGAGGTGTGTTATAGACATATTACCTCTCCATTTCCTCGATAATCATAGATTCCTATATTTTTTTTGGTGAGAGTTCACTGCCATAATCAGTTAAAATCAATGGAGGTAGTAAAATCTTTTCTCTCTAATTAATTCCTCCTTCCCCTGTCACCAATTACAGTTTCTGGAATCGTTCACAAGGGACATTTACGAAGGAACGCCGGTTTCGGTTTCTTTTACTTTGTAGTTGCTTAAAAAAACTGGAATGGAGTTTTACCGTGCATTTCCATTCTATGCTCCCTACTGGGTGAAACGCACCACAGAATTAACCGATACCGCTCAACATTTCGTTTGGTAGTTGCTTGAAAAAACTGGAATGGAATTTTAACATTCCTTTTCGTTCTATGCTTTTCACTGGGTGAAACGCACCATGGACTTAACCAAATCAAAGGATTATTTCTGCCATTTTTTTTTTCGCTTTTCGCTGTTTTTTTGTTTTTGTTTTTCCGAACATGTTCATTTTTTTTCCTTATTTTTGCTTTTCCGATTTTTTTTTAAAGAAGTTTTATGTTTGTTCGCCGTTTTTTTTTTTTTTTTAGTTTTTCTGATCTTTTTAAGAAGTTTCACATCGTTTTCTTTTTAGAAAATTTAAACAGGGTTATTACTTCGCTTATTCTTTTCTTTACCCCCCCCCTTACACACACACACCTCCAAACACCCAGGCAACACCGGGTACCCTCGCTAGTTCTTAATAACATGGACCAGCATTCAACAGATAAAACGGCTTTTCTGTTTATCTTTTTCTAAGGAAGAATAGATTGATAACTAAAATATAGAATCTGACCGACATTTACATTATTATATGCTGTTCGGCATTGCCCGGTTGTAAAATATGCTTAAATATATTTTAATTCATGCAGATTTTGTATTTATTATAATGAAGAAAATTCTTTATTGATTATTATATTGTACCCAGTATATACAGTAATTATTTCAAAAGTTAGAAAAAGAAAATATCCTAGGTGCCATATGCTGGAATCGAAACTAAAACATTTTTAGTGCTCCAGCTTTAGTGGTTATTTAGCACTTTGGTCATTATTGTCCGAGCTATCACCAAATGGATAAAAAATGCTAAAAATTCAGTGGCTTCAAGCTAAAAATGTATATGTAATACATGTTCAGAAGTTAATCAATCTACTCCTGCCAAGGTCATTTTTTTTTTCAATTAAAAATCTTTGAAAACCAAGAAATGTTAAGAAAATATTTATTAAATGATAGACTCATTTTTTTTTATATATATGATGTCTGAATTTTCAGTATAGAAACATACCTTTATCAAGAGTAGAAGACTGCCCACGTTAAAATATTTTTTTTTTTTTTTTTTCTCTTCATATTCTGGTGGTATTAACCTCAGGAGAGCTGGAGCCCTTGTGGAGAGAGAGGAGTGACACCTAGTTTTGCTGGCGATTGTAGTAGTCTTTCAACTTTGTGTATACACCGGGTCAAGCGGGAATTTCAAATTAGTTGGGTTTTTTTTTTCAATTCTGGCCGCTTTAGCAGTTATTTTACAGGTTAAAATCCAAAGTGTTCCCGTGATCCAAATACCCTATATATCAAATTCCAAGTCTGTAGACCAAATATTTAGAGAGGAATTTGGTAGAGACATTTCGCACACACACTATATATATATATATATATATATTATATATATATACACACACACACACACACTTGCAGGGAGACCCGGTGTCCGGGACTGAATGAAGATCAACAAATGTTCCACCCTCCCATACTTTTATTGTCATCGAAATCCGTGAAATTAACCATCTTTTAATGAAATCAAATGATTACTTGCTCTAGTTACCTGCCCCGCAGTGTACTGGGAAAGAAATTCATATGTCTTCCTGCAGTGACTTTGTCCACGATACATTACAGTGCAATGTAGACTACAATGTAAAGAATCTACTGTTGATTTTATAAAATTATTTGTAAATAATGGCTCCACTTAAAGTATAAATGCAAAAGTATCATGGTTCAATTATGCTGTAAAAAGGAAACATTCATTTTGAACACACCTCTGTCTTATGAACGAATCTACAGTTGATTTCATAGCTTTTATTTCTACTTGTGTGGCGATAAAAGTCTTAATTTTGGTCAAAATCAGACTTCTTTCTTTAATCAGATTTTTTTTATTAGCGATTTTCAATACTGATCAAACGCATTCTGATACAAAACTTGTATAAACACTACCACACACATCAAGTAACTTCATGTGAAAAAAAAAAAAAAATCCAAGCATTTCCGAATCCATAGGAAACGAACTCAGAGAGTTTCTTTTATATAATAGTAGAGATATAGATTATATAACATGTCTGTGTGCTAGAATGTTTTCATCCAAAGTTCTACACAATTATGCAGAATGTAGAAACTATGCATGAATAGAATTCAGCATAATAATAACCAATCATCTAATAGACTCCGTGACTTAGTGGGGGATGCCCTTTTGCCTTCCCCTCTCTCCTACAGAAGAGACATTGCAAGCCTGTCTTTGTTTTATCGTTATTTCCATGGCAAGTGCTTGTCTGAGCTCCAATCTCTGCCCCCCCCTCGCCAATCTTTCACGATAAACACCCGTCTAGCTGAATCCACTGTCATTAATTTTCCCCACTCTTTATCTGTGTCTAAATCAAAACGTAGATTCCATGAGCAAAGCTTCTTTCTTAGAAGTGCACGACTGTGGAACTCTCTTTTGTTTGCCTGTTTTCCACCTGACTACAACTTGGATGTCTTCAAGTTCAACATAAACAAATTCCTGATGAACCGCCCCCTTAAGTAAGACACCTTATCAAATCTCCAATATTAACGATTCCTACAATACTATCCCATTGATTACTATACATGCAATAATTCTTATCCCCAAGTGGCTTTCGGGCCTTGATAAGTGATAATCTCCATGTAAAAAAATAAAAATAAGAAACTACAAAACAGGAACAACATTCGTTTTTCAAAGAGTATGCAAATTAGTTAACATTCATGTACTTGCTTGTATATCCATGACTGAGTATATTAAGTTTGTTTAATAGTTTTCAAATAGAAAAGTAGGCTTCGTAGGAGCAAGAGAAAACTCAACTTTATAGGTGAATATCAAGTGTGTGTATGTGTGTGTAGATTATTTTCCTTATTAAATTGAATTTAAAATTCAAATTCAGATGATTGCACACTTACTTGGATCGGATTTAGAAAAGACATCTGCATCAATTAGTTTTCTGAAAAAGACAAAATGAAACAAAATGAGATTTTTTAATAAATATCAATTAAAAATTTGCTTTTATTTAAAGATCACCATTTGTAAAGCATGAGGGTTGTTGTTACAATGGAGATAGGGATGAGAAGAGAGAGAAATAGTAGGCAAGATAGAGAGAGAGAGAGAGAGAGAGAGAGAGAGAGAACAAGAGAAATAGTAAGCAAGAGAACAAGAGTGAGAGATCAAAAAAGAGAGAGTGTAACCAAGAAAGGGGAGCACCAGAAAAAAGGAGCGAGCGCCAGAAAAAAGGGAGAAAGGAAGAAAGTGGTAGAAAAAAAGGAAGAGAGAAAGTAACAGAAAAAAAAGGAAGAGAGAGAAAGTAACAGAAAAAAAAGGAAGAGAGAGAAAGTAACAGAAAAAAGGAAGAGAGAGAAAGTAACAGAAAAAAAAGGAAGAGAGAAAGTAACAGAAAAAAAGGAAGAGAGAGAAAGTAACGGAAAAAAGAAAGAGAGAGAAAGTAACGGAAAAAAGAAAGAGAGAGAAAGTAACGGAAAAAAGAAAGAGAGAGAAAGTAACGGAAAAAAGAAAGAGAGAGAAAGTAACAGAAAAAAAGAAAGAGAGAGAAAGTAACAGAAAAAAAAGAAAGAGAGAAAGTAACAGAAAAAAAAGAAAGAGAGAGAAAGTAACAGAAAAAAAAGAAAGAGAGAGAAAGTAACAGAAAAAAGGAAGAGAGAGAAAGTAACAGAAAAAAAGGAAGAGAGAGAAAGTAACAGAAAAAAAGGAAGAGAGAGAAAGTAACAGAAAAAAAGGAAGAGAGAGAAAGTAACAGAAAAAAAAGGAAGAGAGAGAAAGTAACAGAAAAAAGGAAGAGAAAGAAAGTAACATAAAAAGAAGGGAAAGAAAGTAACATAAAAAAGGAAGAGAAAGAAAGTAACATAAAAAAAGAGAAAGAAAGTAACATAAAAAAGGAAGAGAAAGAAAGTAACATAAAAAAGGAAGAGAAAGAAAGTAACAGAAAAAAGGAAGAGAAAGAAGGTAACAGAAAAAAGGAAGAGAAAGAAGGTAACAGAAAAAAGGAAGAGAAAGAAGGTAACAGAAAAAGAGGAAGAGACAGAAAGTAACAGAAAAAAAGGAAGAGACAGAAAGTAACAGAAAAAGAGGAAGAGACAGAAAGTAACAGAAAAAGAGGAAGAGACAGAATGTAACAGAAAAAAAGGAAGAGACAGAATGTAACAGAAAAAAAGGAAGAGACAGAATGTAACAGAAAAAAAGGAAGAGAGAAAGTAACAGAAAAAAAGGAAGAGAGAAAGTAATAGAAAAAAGGGAGAGAAAGTAATAGAAAAAAGGGAGAGAAAAGAGGGAAAAAAAGAGCACACGCAATCATATCAAAATATTCCCAAATTTTAAATATTTATTTTCCTCAAAAATTCTTAATTTGATATGATCCATAAATATCAGGTTATCAATTTTCTTATTTAAATTCAAACACTTTATGAACAAAACAAGCAAATAAAATTTATTGACAAACGTTGTAGTTTAACATGGTAAAATAGTCAGTTTTTCTTAAATTAGGTTAATTAAATCTGAAAACAATTTCTGTCGATCCGTGGATTATGCTGCACTTATAAACTATGCCATGTCGATAACTTTCACAATTACTTCAAATGCCCAGATCAAAATAGTGAATGCAATATTCGTGCTGAAACTGGACAAACATGCTGGTCCAGATGAGACTAAAAACTCACGGCTGTCATAAAAAAAATGTTAAAGAATAAAAGTTCTCGTTAAGAACTACCACAGAACAGCTTTGCAATGCAATGATAGTGTTTTTATTGTTACAAGAGCATGCAAAGTCGCCTTCTTTGAGTATTTTTATGATTTCTGTTAAAGGGAGCTAATTATGGAAGTTTATCATATGTCACCTTTTAATTTTTCCTGAATTTCTTGTAAAATACAGCATCTTATCCGTTGTGCTATGGATTTGTGGCGCAACGGATAAAATGTTGCATTTTAAAAGAATCAACTTTGGAAAAGAAGTCAAAATAGTTTAGGCTAAGATTTTTCCATGTATTATTTGTAGCCATGGCGCAACAGATAAAGTGCTAAGTAATAATCAGTCCTAAGTGATGATCTTCTGAAGATTGAAAGTTCAATCCGCAGTACGTGCAATAATAAGAATACAATTACAAATTACTTAAGACTTCTACTCGGTTTGATGGAACAAAAGCAATCTACAGAATATATAAAGGGTTTAGTTTTAAATTTTGTACCGATTCCCGAGTTCAAAAAGAAACACTTGAAGAAGGTCAGAGGTTACATCAACCGAAACAGTGTGACAATAACTTGCAAAATGAGAACAGTAGTCTAAAGAAACAAAATAATCCCAATTGTAATCCCTTTTGATCTCTGTTCATTATTGTAGTATTATCATTCCACAACAGTTTTCCTTCTCCTAAATTAGTTACCCACACAAGTTGGTAAGGTTGGCTAATAGATTACTCGAACTGAATCAGCACAAAAAAAAAAAATATATATATATATATATATATATATATATATATATAGTTTGTCTCAAAGTTCATTTTTCAGTTCAGCATTTTCGCTTTTTAAATCAACTTTGAGACAAACTATTTTCATGGTGATTCAGTTCAAGTAATCTATTAGTCAACCTTACCCACAAGTTTTAAGAGTTTAGTTTACACTACCATCTACCAGTTTGTCCAGAAAATTTGTGCTGAGTTCTCTAGAAAATAACATTTAAAATATATACCATTAAATAATTTTATTAAATGCACAGGAATGGTGGACTTTTAGTATGCTAAACATTTCTGCTAGTCATAGTGTTGTGCAACACGAGTTAATCTCGATGTCTTGATTTGATTGTCATCTGTAGAGGCCTTAAGATCTTCACCATACACAACAAATATCTTGTTTTTTGAGAGGGATTTTTGCCTTTATGGAAATAGAAAAGCACCAAGTGCCAAAAATGGGTTTTACAATCTGCCATAAAATAAACACATTAATTTTTAACTTTCTTTCTCAAAAGATTAGACAGAGTATACTTTGATCTATCAAAGGATTTTCATTGGTACATCAAACTAACCAAAATAATAGCCCACCCGTTCAAAAAGAAAAAAAAAAAAAAAATGCCAATGAAATTGTTAAAATTCCACTTTTTTTTTTTCAATTATATTTGGTAAAAATAAACTTGACTTGTCCAAAGTTTTAGTCATTAATATCCAAATCTTTTTTTTATCACTATTCAGTAATATGAAGGCACTTTGGTGATTAGAAGTGTGATCTTGAATGAAATTCACATTGTGGAGTTAACTCAAAATAATTTCTATAAAAACAATCCTTTTTTGGACTCCGTTGATTATTGTAATGAGGGGATGTTATCACTCCACAACAGTTTTCCTTCTCCTAGATTAGTTACAAGCACAAGTTGGTAAGGCTGATTAATAGATTACTCTGACCAAATCTGAAATTAGACATCAGGGCAGTGCTTAGAATGCTTTTTTTTTGTTTTTTTTTTACAATAGTCACCATTTGTTAAGGCTCGAAGGTCAGTAAAGAATGAGGTGTTAGAGGTATTGACAATTTTAAATATCATTTCCAAGTCCAAGTGTACAAAATGTTAGCCTTGTGTTTGAAAAAAAAAAGAAAAGAAAAACAAATGAAATGTTTATTATCTCAAATTATTTAAAGTAATGTAAGTACAAAAGATTATAAAATACTGTAAATTATAAAATACTGTAAATTATAAAGTACTGTAAATTATAAAATACTAAAAGAAATGATAATATTAGCTGGTCTTCGCAAGCTAGTATTTATAATTTTTTTTTTTTTTTGTATTCTATAAATTATAGTATTTTATAAATTTTTCTGTCAGTAGTTTATAATTTATACAGGGTGGAATGAGAAAAGTGTCACCCTAAAGAAAACACTACAGCTTTATTTTAAAAATTATTTTAAAAAAAATCAATTCAGGTAATTTGATTATGTAGCAGAGCTGACATCTATTCAATGTAGCCGCCTTCAGCCTCAATCACTGACTCGAAAGAGGTTCAGAACTGGGAGTATGCCTTTTCCACAAGCACCGGCAGGATTTGGGCAAATACTTGGTGGGTGGCAGCGATCAGGCTGCCTTGTTGGTAATGTTCTCGATGTATGACCAAACGAAGTAGTCCAGCGGGTTCAGGTCAGAGGAGGTAGTGGGGGCCAGTGAAAGAAGGGTACAAAAATCACTCCTGAAACGAAGCCTGGGTATCTTTGGACTTGCGCGCTGGTGCAGAGTCCTGCTGCCACACACAGGGTCTGCCAAAGGCTACCTGACTACACCAGAGGATCACCACACATCAAGGTACATTTTGGTGTTGACTTTCAAGCTGACTTCAAAGATGTGAGGTGGTATGATGTGGCCCTCACTTGAAACCACACCAAAAACCATAACCATGGCCAGAAACTTTTTCATCACCCTGGGCATGTTCCTGTTATTCATGGCAATCCAGTGATGTGTTTTGAGGGTGGGGTGCTGGCAATGTTCCTGTTGTTATAACTTGGATCGGTAGAGAGCATGAGTTGTACAGTGGCGCATCTCTGAACTCCCTCGTTGAACATTGTGTCACTTTCAGACATGATAAAAGGCTCCTATCGCTCGTAGGATTTGTACACAACTGGCAAACTAGTAGATGGTCTGCAACAAAAGAAAACCGGTTTTCATCAAATGGAAATGGAATCACGTCGTCTTTTCTAGGGTGAAAAATTTATCGTTCCACCTTGTATTTTATATTTTTGTAGCATTTTATAATTTATAGCATACATACATATGCACACACACACACATACATACATACATACATATTATTTTGCATTTTATTATAATTCTTATATAAATTTGTTTCTGCCAAGAAAATAAGCCGAAAAAACAAATTCAATAAATGGTGAAATTGTTTTATAAGAAATTTTCAGTCTCCATCTTGTTTTGCAATGCTAAAAAATTCACAATGATGACGCAAATACAATGACGTCAAGTTTTCGCTTTCTTTTTCTCTCATTTTCATTTATTTGTCATAACTAGCAGCACTGTTGTTTAGCGGGAAATCCTCAAAAGAGATATCGATCTGGCCTCTAAATAAAGACGATAATTGGAAGTAGTGGTGTTTCCCAGACACATATCAAGCGGATAAAAGACCAGGCGGTTCAACGAATGATAGCACTTTGTCACAAAGCCATTCTGGGATTGGCAGCGGCAGCAGTCTATAATAGTGGCTGCAATAGTTTTGAATGGAAGTCGAACCAAATAGAAACTAAATAGAGCTAATTTCATTCTAATAATAATGAGAATTGATTTTCCATTTTGTCAAAATTTAATGAATGGATGAAAACAAAAACACACGATTGTAGAGGGGGGGGTGCGAAATGGAGAGGAAAAGAAAAAAGGCGGGAATAGAAAGAAATAGAGTGGGAGATAAAACAAACAGAGAGACAGAGAGAGAGAGATAGGAAAATCAAACAAATTTAAAAATCTTATTTATTATTGAAAGATTTCCTTTTAATAGAATTTAATGTTAAGTTGCATGCTTTATTTTTCACAAACAAGTAAACTGCTTATCAAAAATTTAATGAACAAAAGAAAACAAAAGCCACACATGATTGAGGGGAGAGAAAGAGAGAAAGAGATCAAACTAATTGAGGAAACTTATTAAAAGATTTCCTTTTAATAGAATTTAATCTTTGGTCATGCACTTTTCTTTTATCCTTTCTTATAAATGAATCACCGCTTATCACGGCCCACGGGCCACTCGAGGATAACGGTTATCGAGTTGGGAAAGTATATAGTGAAACACCGAGGAGGATGAGTGACCGATGACTGTAATTAGTCAGAAATTGAATATTTAAGAGGACGGCTAAACAAGAATTTGTTTACATTGGACATGAAAATGGACTAGGTATCATTCGGAGGAAGCACCTTGCTTTGATAAACTCGCATGACTGACCTTCATTTCAGATCTGAAATGAAAAACTTAGATCGCTGGAGATGGGGGGGGGGTAAATAATTCTAATTCTCCAAAAAATATCATACTCTTGTCACAAGAAACAAATACATCCTAAGATAGAGTTCTGTTGCCACATCTGGGGAAGTGCCGCTCAGAACACACTTCCTATTTTGCTATGCCAACAGCATTAATCTGAGGCAGGTTGAACTGGCTCCCTCCGTATGAAGAAGTTTCATGGGAAACTTAAGTTCACAAGCGGTCCCCAGTCACATATATATCCTGGTTAAGGGTGGTGCCAACATTAGGTTTTTGCAGTTCTTGTAAGGAAGTCTCAACGTCCTACATACAGCGCCTGGAATTCCAACATGGTAACCCATCTGGTACTGATCAGGCTAAACGCTGCTTAACTTTGTCAATTTAATGAGCGTCAGTGTATCAATATGATTATGCTGTATATGACAGGATACAAAATCGACTTTGAAATTTAGTGGTAAATGTACTCTTCTCTTCCCTACAGCCTCTTTCTCACAGAAGAGACTTTGCTAGTTTTTCTCTATCGTTAATTTTATGCTGGGCGCTCGACTGAGCTCTAATCTATTGTCTCCCTTGTAAAACATTCACAATTTTCCTTTCTTTGGCTAGGTACCTAAACTTCCATGAGCAAAGTTTCTTTTCAAGATCTACCCATTTGTGGTGCACAATACCACAGGGCTGCTTCCCAGCTGATTATAACATGGTTGTTTTCAAGTCTAATGTTAACGAATCCTTGTGAAATTATTCTTTTAAATAATCAAATTCTGCGGAGTTTCACCCATTGTCTTCAATCCTAAACGTGTTTGTTTCACCATCTATCCAACAAATTCATTAACTCAATCCTTGTGGCTTCCCCCCACCTTTTTTTTTTAATCACTTTCACCCCAAACAAGGCATATTGCCACTTGGACATAAAGGGCTACTATTTGAGACCATGTTTAGGGGAGATGAACAATATGTTGGTTTACATTACATTTAAACTTCTGTATGTCAGTACAGTAAGGGAAGCAGGTAACAAGTAGGGAATTACAAAGTCTAGCAGTCCAATAGAAGAAACTATTAGAGTAGAAGGCTTTCTGGCATCTAGGGATCTCTATAGTGAAGGGGTGGGATTTTGTTGATGTATGTACGTATGTCAAGGAGATACAAGTGCGATGAATTCATCAGTACATTCCATTGAAATACTTGTAAAATAGGCACAGGGATGCAATATTATGGCGATGGGACAGGGGTTGGAGCTTAGTTGACAGTGCAGAACCTATTAGATTAGAGACCCTGTCCAAATAAGAGGGAAATACTAGTGCAGATATGGCAACAAACCTCCATGCATGGGTAAACAGCGTTTTTGTAGATCTACAGGATACTTTCAGGTGTGAGTCATCTAGCACAATAGAGAGAACCCACTTTCTTTGCAGCAACCTTCGCAATGTCTTCAATATATTTGTTCCAGTTCATGTTTTAGCCCTTGATACAAAAATACCGAAGAGACAAGTTGGGAAATTAAAGTTTTATTTGATCACTAGTCGTATTCACCCATCGTTACCAGTGTGGAGACATATTGCTGGTCAGAAATAATTTCAAATATCTGTTTAATGTTTAAGAAATGTTACATTGAAAGAAAAGTTTTAAAAAAATAACATTTGTAATATGAGATCAAGTAATAAAACTGTTATGTTGTGATTGCATGATGCAAAGAGACATTTTGGTGATCATCTCATCAGTAGGAAGCATGATCCTGAGTGGGCTTCACACTCGCCAGACTATAACTGCCCAGATTGTTTTATTTATAGAGTTATCTCAAATATATTTACCAGAACAATTACCAGACTGTTTCTAATCTGAATAGCTGTGATAAAACAAAGACTGTTGAATATTCATGAATTAAACTTGGTGGACAAGTCAGACAGACAGTATGTTGCTCTTGCACTATTACACTAACTATTAAACAACATAAGAAAGCACGTCTAGCTGAAAACACTATCAATAATTCCCCCCACTATTTATCTGTGCCTAAACCTAAACATAGATTCCATGAACAAAGCTTCTTTCTTAGAACTGCACGCCTGTGGAACTGTCTTCCGTTTTCCTGCTTTCCAGCTGACTACAATATGGTTGTTTTCAAGTCCAATGTAAACAAGTTCTTGATAAGCTGTTCCCCTTAAGTTAACAAATTTACTGAATTTCCATTAATTGACTACTGTACACTCTTCAACCCTTATCCTCGAGTGACAAGTGGTGATGCCTACGTAAAAAAAAAAAGATGCTTCTTTAAGGATTTAAAATAAAAACCGTTTAACCGGAAACAACATGGGAAAAAGTTATTTTGCTGTTGCTTCTTAATTATTTCTCCAAGGATTAAATATATTTTTTTAACCATTCAATTACTACTGAAAAACGGTTTCTTGCTCCTACTGCTTCTTCGAGGATGTTTTGGAATGTTTTCAACCTTTTCTTTACTACTGAATGTTGCTCTTACTTAATCTTTATTTCTTCAAGGATTAAAAATAAATATAGTAAGAAAATCGTATCTTGCTCCTACTGATTTTTCAATAATTAAAAAAAAAAATTCCACAGATAAAAATCTGGGAGTGGAGATGATGTTTAAACGAGTGTGAAGCCTATTTAGATCACACCTGCCGATGCAGTGGTGAGTACTAAGAAATCCCTCCTACCACCATCACCGCAGTTCATTGAACTGCAATAAAACAGACTATTAGCCATTCATAACTGAAACTTGGTGGACAATTCCATGGGTGGTATTATTATTTTGGTAGGAGTGAGGAGTGATCAAAGTGTAAAAGGGCGCCTATTCAATCCACACATTTATTGATGAGAATTCAGACAAAGCTTTTCTCAGAGATGCGAGGACACATCTAAAAAAAAAAAAAAAAAAAAAAAACGTCAATAATATGCTGATATACGGCATAATCACACTGACACACTGATCCTCGTTAGATCACCAAAGTTAAGCAACATTAAGCCTGGTTTGTACCAGACGGGTGACCATTTAAGAATACCAGGTGCTGTATGTAGGAGGACATTGACACCTCTGCAAGAGCTACATAAACCTAATGTTATCTTCCCTGACAGGTATATACATGCAACTAGGGAACGCTTGTGAATTTCATATTCCCATGAAACTTCCTCCTTCAAAAGAAGCTGGTTCAACCCACCTAGGGCAAGTGCTGTTTCGGTGCCTTAGATAATAAGATACTGGTGAACTTTAGTGTTGCTCTGAGTGAAGTAATCTATATATATATATATAAAACAGTGTGTGTGTGTGTAAATATTTAACTGATAAACTCTTAAACTACTAATCACATAACACTGAAATAACAGGAAATTGTAATCATACGCCAAGGATGGTTTATAATGAGTAAAATCTTTGTTTGGATGAATGAATAACGTATACAGAAATATGTCAGCAAGTCAAAATGCAAAATCTTCATTTCAACTTGCCGACATATTTCTATTACTTTTGCACATGCACAAATTAATTCATAGCTTGAAGTAGTTTAATTTTAAATCATTCTTATCTATCTATTGATAACTCAAACGGTAGGGAATTCGATTGGAGCACTAGATATTTTGATTTCAATTCTAGTTGATGGCATCCAAGTTTTTTTAATTTTTGAAATCAGTACAATATAATATTCAATAGAGAATTAATAATAAATATGAAACCTGCATGAATTAAAATATCCATAAACATATTTTATGACCAGGCAAGGCTGAGCAACTTCTGTTTGTAATAATTATATAGTTGAATCCTTTGTGAATTTTCCAACAGTTAAAGTCAGGTTATACAAGTTTTAAGTCGAATCTTCAGATTTAGTTTAGTGTTCTTAGAATTTAAACCTCTTTAAGGCCATATATTGGTGTTAGGATAGCACTGTTATTATTAGGAACCCAGAAAAGGGAATACCTTTGTATTGTTAGCAGTTGGGGATGCTTTGTGTACAGCCTACATTATTTTTTTTATTTGCTTGTATTATTAATGTTGAGGTTGTGACCTTGCAAGTCGGTTATAATCAAGACAAACACACGAGTATAATTAACAAAAAGTGGATTAACAAAAGTATGTTACACAAGTACATGTCATTGTTCTGGGGCCATAACTGCCACAAATTGCTGATTGATAACGTGTTAAATGTAATTATATTTATAGTCCATTATTCCTATAATAGATACAAGGGTTGTTCTAAAGATAAGGCCTATTTATTTTTTTTACTTCAAAAGTTGAAGAGCTTCGAAGCCAGGAGTGGTACGATTAAAATGTGCAACCTTTTGTGCATCAAAATTTATTTTTCTACATAGTCACCACCATTCTCAATGCACTTTTGCCAGAAATTCAAGGATGCCTCTCTGCTTCTGACACATGTTAATGACAGGATTTGTTTTCTTAGAGTCTCCCACCATCAATATGTGCAACAGATTGATGAAACTTTCAGGTCATGAATGCATAAGTTCAGTAATACAATGTGCAATCTAGTCTGATCCATTCAGGCGGAATAAAAAAAAACAGAAGGCATTACTTTTGGAATGCCCATCGTATATCAGCTAACTCTATAACCCCCCCACACACATTTTTTAAGCTTAAACTTATGAACTCTTTCTTTCTCCCTTACTAACGGGATATTTACTGAACACCACGTGAACATTCAAATTTGGTTTTCATCCATGTCAGCATAGCATACGGCATAATCATAGACACACCAGTTCTCACAAGATCACCAAAGTTAAGCAATGTTGAACCTGGTCAGTACCAGATGGCGACCAATTTGGAAATACTAAGCACTGTATGTAGGAGAACGTTGACACCTCTCTGCAAGAGCTGCAAAAACCTAGCGCTGTCATCTTCACTAACGGGGATATACATGCGACTGAGGATCGCTTGTGAATTTCATACTCCCATGGAACTTCCTCCCTTGGAGGAAGCTGGTTAAACTTGCCTTGAGTTAGTGCCATAGTCTCATTTAAAAAAATGTTTTGTTTTTGATATGTCAGCATCAAAACTAGACTGTTCATCCAGTGCTATAGCCTTGCATGCCGGTAATAATCAAGACAAACACAATGGTATAATTAGCAAAAAGTATTAGCAAAAATGTTTTACAACAGTACACATCATGATTCTGGTGCCATAACTGCCACAAATTGCTACCTCGATGCTTAGTAATTATATTTATAGTTTCAAGGTAAGTTCCTTATTCTTGATCAGCTTATTCCAAGAGTTGAATATATAAATATGTTTTTATCTTTTATGTGTAAATAACTAAAAGCTTTTTTTCTTTTTTTTTTTTTTTTTTTAATATACAAGGTCAGACGTCAAATTAACCAAAAAATTTTGCAACAAAGGTGAGAATGACATTTCTGAATTTTTTAGATGAGGATTGGTTATTCGTATTTGGATTCATCGGACTACTGTTCACACTCAAGATGAGAACAGTAGTTCAATGAATCCAAATACGAAAGGCAAGAATAGTAGTCAAAATCAGCAAAATTATCAATCTCTATCTAAAAAATTCCGAAACTTGATTGAGACTTATTTTCTCGACAAGTGAACGAAGCCAACGGAAAGCTGTTTGCAACTTGAAATAGCAGAAGGCATCGGGTTTCCAATTCTTTATCACAACAAATCAACAAATATAATCCGTCTTAAAGCAATCAAGATGTTTTCAATAGAAACAAAACCGATGTGGCTTCTCGTAAAACATCTTCATACATGACTTAATTCAACAGTTCAGCATCAATTCATATGGGAAATGGTTTTGGAAAAAGAAATAATCGATATTTTTCTTAAACAGTGTTTCCTGAAACCATCTACCAATTAAAGATTATAAAATACTAAGTCTTTTTACTTTTATGAAAAAGCTTTGTTCAGTTTGTTCATCGTGTTTATGTCTAAAATAGAGTTTTCATTGCATAGATTGAATGAATGCATGTTATTTTAAATGCATATATACTTGGTTGGGATGTCAAGCTTAAGTTTAAAAATATTCAATACCTAGTATAAGTCACATAGATTATTCGACTTCAGGTTATATATGCAGTGTTGTAATTTACATTTTGAAGATCTATATGATGCCTCCTGCTATTTGCAAAACTAGCCGCCTATGCCATTATATTAAAACTTTATCGTTATTTTCATGGCAAGAGCTTGTCTGAGCTCCAATCTATGGTCTCCTTGGCCTGACTTTCACAAAAAACACTAGTCTAGCTGAAACTACTATCAATAATTTCCCCCACACTTTATTTGTGCCTAAACCTAAATGTAGATTCCATAAACAAAGCTTCTTTTTTAAAACTGCACGCCTGCGGAACTCTTCCGTTTCCCTGCTTTGCAACTGACTACAATATGGTTGCTTTCAAGTCCAACGTAAACAAGTCCTTGATGAACAGTTCCCTTAAGTAATCAAATTTACTAAATTTCCACTACTAATAATTACTATGATATTGTCCCATTGACTACCGTACACTCATTAACCCTTATCCTCGAGTGGCCTCCAAGCCTTGGTAGGTGGTAACTCCTTTGTAAAAACACACACACACACATTTTAAATAGTTGGCTGTACTTGTTCACTCGATGGACGTTTATGCTTAGAAAAAGACATGTTACTCTGTATATCATCGGTTGAAATATTTGGTTATTTTGATGGAGAAAAAAAATCATTGAAAGTATGTTTTAAATAAAAACAAGATTATGTTTGGAAATTTTTTTTAGGTGAGAATTAATATTCTGCCTATAATTCTCATCTTGGTTGTTATTTTCACAACGTTTCGGCTGGTGTACCCTCCACCCTTCTACACGTTCATCTTTTTGAAATTGAAACTCTTGAAATAAATAATTTTTAAAGTTTTAGCTGGGCATAAAACATTTGCCTTTTATATAATAACACTAAAAAAAAAAAAAAGAAAAAAAAGAAAAAGAGTATTGAAAGTTGAAACTAAAGAGAATTTCAACAGATTTACTTATTTTCGCACTTTAAACACAAGTCGGTGGTGTGTGGCACCTACTTTATGTTGCATTGATGTCCCTATTTATTACCTACTCATGAGGGCAAAGTTAGACACAAGGTCATTTATTTATGTGAATCATATCCAGTTCCCTCGAAAACGGACATTCTGGATTGCAAAAAAATAAAAATTGTCCCAATCAATAAAGGATCTCTTTTTTGATCAAGGAAAGCTTTTACTCTAGCCCAAAGGCCAGATGTTATATAAATGAATCTAAAACATATCACTAAAAAAAAAAATATTCAAGTCCGTCTGTGGAATGCAATACTGTGGGTTTGCTTCCCAGCTAACTATAACGTGGTAGTCTTCAAATCTAATGTGAAGTAATTCTGATTGAGCCGTCCTCTTAGATAATCGAGCCCTACTCAAATTCCACTGTAACTGATCTTGCTGTCTCACCATTTACCTAAAACTTAAGCCTTATCCTAGAGTGGCCTCTGGGCCTTGATAAGTGGTGACCTTTCAAGTAAAAATTTTAAAAAAATAAAAAATAAATAAAAAAGTAATGTTAGAAGGTGACTATTCTCTTAAGGGAGGAAAAGGAAAGGGAGGTAATTTCATTAGCCCAGAAGCTCCGAAAGGTCAGAATACAGCTGAACTTATTAAGTTTTACTTTTACTCTCCCTTCTCGACGCTACACAAGGGCAATTTAGGCATTCTCGACCAGTTATGTGTTCTCTGCTCGGATGAATCAGATTATTACACAGCCACAATTGCATTGAAATGTCATGTTCATTATTCACCAGATTGACATCAAACACACATTAACCTGACATGAGGCGGGGGGAGGGAGGTCTCATCTCTTGGAGGTAATCATATAGATTGACGTCAGATAACAATGTGATTAAAAAAAAAAAATTGTGTATCTTCTACTTATAAATAAAAAGGCACTTTGTGTGTATTTTCTATGGATTCCAAAACGGCTGGGCAGATTTATTTTTTAATTCCACACAAATGTATTCCATGTGTCTGAGAGTGTTCTTAGATAGGTTTTATATCAGAATACCTCTGATAAGTATCAAAAAACGATAATCGAAAATCCCATTAGAGAAAGAACAGTCAGATTTTGAACAAAACACTTTTACACAAGCTTACCATAGCAAGAGCATTTGAGAAGTTTTATAACAGCATAAGCAGAAGGGCCCAGTGCATAAAATCAACACTAGGTTCTTTGATATGATTGGGGTGCATTCAAAATGAATATTTCTGCTTAATTGAACCATGATTATTGACTTTTGCATTTTAAACTTCAATTCAAGCAAATAATAAAAATAATTTCATAAACACAGTAGATTCTCTACAGTGCAACGTAGACTAAAATATATCGTGGACTAAGTTACTGCAGAGGCATGTGAACTTCCTCCCGGTGCACTATGGTGGGTCTCCGACTAGAGCAGGCAATCAATCGATTTGATTGACAAATGGGCAATTTCACAGATTTCAATGACAATAAGTATTGGAAGTGTGGAACATTCGTTGATCCTACTTCAATCCCGGGCAACATCGGGTCTTCCTGCTAGTAAACCATGAAAAATAGTATTATGTTTGTTCTTGTTTGTTTTTGTTTTTTTTTGTTTTTGTTTTTTAAATATTATTAAGTGAGGAACGTTTTGGAGTTAAAAACTCAATCTATTATTATGTATTAGGGGGCGTTCTAAACTTAATCATTTCTACTTTTTTATATTCTGCTCAACTGGATCAGAGGAGATTGCAAATTGCATTATTACAATGACAACTTATGCATTCATGACTTGAAAGTTTCATCTATCTGTTGCACAT
This sequence comes from Euprymna scolopes, assembly GCF_053919585.1. Taxonomy (NCBI): domain Eukaryota; kingdom Metazoa; phylum Mollusca; class Cephalopoda; order Sepiida; family Sepiolidae; genus Euprymna; species Euprymna scolopes. The sequence goes on along the minus strand of NC_136510.1, from coordinate 16,041,678 downwards.
ATTGACAGTGTGAGACTCTAAGAAAGTAACCCCTGTCATGGACGTGCGTCAGAAGCAGCTAGATGTATCATTGAATTCCTCCAAGCAGAAAAAAATTGAATCGATCAACATTCACTGGCGCCTGTTGAATGTTTACAAAGTCGATGCAGTTCATGTCAGCAGTTAGGAGATCAGTTCGATCTCAGAGATGCAAGTCACAAAATGCACTCCAGACTTTTACGACTGAGGCATTAAAATAGGTTAGCACAAGTGCATTGAGAATGGTGACGATGTAGAAAAATAAATTCTCTAGCATAAAAGGTTGCGCATTTCAATGGTACCACTCTTGTTTTCATAGCGCTTCAGCGTTTTCATTTTTTAGTTAAAAAAAAAACGGGTTTGTATTACTGTACACATAGATTCGAAAAAGTTGTCAAAAAACAAATATATGACAAATAAATGCTATCAAAGGCAAGATAAGTTACTTTTCTACCTAACTGGATATATTTTTTGTGTTTTTATTCAGTGTAACATGTTTATTTAGCTCGAAAAACATGCAGTGTTTACCGATGTATTGGAAAATTCAAAATGGCGGCCGACTCTCTCTCGGAGAGGGTAAGTTTGGGAAAAGGTATTATAAATAATAAACTAGACAAAATACTGTTAGAAATTCGCTCAATATGTTACTGTGACATAAGTTGACATATATTCGGTTGTTTTTTAATAGTATTTTGTCTAGTTTATTATTTATAACATCTTTTCCCAAACTTACCGTGTTAAAGAGACAGTCGGCCGCCATTTTGAATTTTCCAATACATCGGTAAACACTGCATGTTTTTCGAGCTGAATAAACATGTTACATTGAATAAAAACACAAAAAATATATCCAGTTAGGTAGAAAAGTAACTTATCCTTGCCTTTGATAACATTTATTTGTTATATATTTGTTTTTTGACAACTTTTTCGAATCTATGTGTACAGTAATACAAACCCAAAAAAACATAGGCCTTATTTTTTATATAACCCTTGTATAACAGCAAAAAAAAAAAAAAAAAAAAAATGGCTGCATTAGGCATATAAAAATCTGGATAGAAATGAAATAAAGTCTTGCACTAAATGATAAAAATAATTTATATATAAAAATTTATTGATTTCAATGTTTTATCTCGATAAAAAAAAAAAAAGCTACTTTACTTGTTTTTTTATAAAATATATGACTCCACTGTTTTGTGGAGGTCTTAGTAAACTGGCAAAAAAATCCAGTTTCGAGTTCCGATAGATGGATGGTGAAGCACTGCAATACCTTTCTGGCAACTTCTGCAGCTGCACTGGCTCCAACCGTATTGGCTTGCGTTTCTGTTGAACTTTGTCTGCAACGCTGAGAGGGAGACTTTAGTAATTCGACACCAGGTTTCCTTATCACCCAACCAGTCCTTTTTTTTTTTTTTTTTACACAGTGGTCACCACTTATCAAGGCCTGGAAGCCACTCAGGGATAAGGGTTATTGCAAGTACATTACGTTAGTGTGAAGATTTGATGAAGTGTTTACTTAAGGGGGCGGTTCATTAGGAATTTGTTAACGTTGGACTTGAACACATCCAAGTTGTAGTCAGGTGGGAAGCAGGCAGACGGAACAGAGTTCCACAGGCGTTCAGTTCTAAGAAAGAAGCTTTGTTAATGGAATCCACGTTTTGATTTAGGCACAGATATAGAGTGGGGGAAATTTTTCACAGTGGATTCAGCTAGACGGGTGTTTTTCGTAAAAGATTGGCGAGGGGGAACCAGAGATTGGAGTTCAGACGAGCACCTGCCATGGAAATAACGATAAAACAAGGATAGGCTCGCAACGTCTCTTCTGTAGGAGAGAGGTTGCAGGGTAGAGAAAAGGGCATCCTCCACTAAGCCACAAAGTCTATTTTGTACTCTGTCAAGGCAGGATAGGCTGTTTTTAGCAGCTCCTGCCCAGATATGGCAGCAGTATTCCATCCTTGGACATACTTGGCTTTTATATAGATAGAGAATTGCATCAGTAGTGAGATATCTTCTGGAGCGGTAGAAGGATCCCACCACCTTTCCAGCGACCTTGGCAACAGACTTGATATACGTGTTCCATTTCAGATCAGGAGTAAAGGTCAAACCCAGAAGCTTGTCAAAACATGGGGCTTCTCCCAGACGAGAGCCATCCATCACAATTGATGCCAGATGGGGATCAGAGCGTTGATGATGTAAGGATAGGAGTTTGGTTTTAGATGCATTAAAGGTAACCAGCCACATCTTCCCCCACTGAACCACGCGTTCGAGATCAGAGGAGAGAGAATCAGAGAGAACTTTGTCATTTACAGCCTTTGATGTGTTGCCGTAGATGGTCATGTCATCAGCATAGATATCAACGAATGATTTAGGGAGGTCATTGATGTAGATCAGGAAGACAGTTGGGTCCAGGATTGACCCCTGAGGGACTCCAGCATTAATACTGCAGGCCTCTGATTTTTGTCCATCGACCACTACTCTTATGAGCCTATCAGAGAGAAATGATTTAATGATTGAGAAAACATTTCCAGTTATACTGTAGCTGGAAATCTTGTGAAGTAGACCCTTATGCCATACCTTGTCGAAGGCCTTTGATATGTCAAGAGCAATTGCCCTAGAAAGGAAGCGTTTGTCAAGAGATTCACTAATCCTGTGAGATATAACCGTCAGCACATCTGCGGTAGATCTTGCAGAACGGAAACCATATTGTGTGTCACTAAGAAAGTTGTTTCTGCTGAGGTAGTTGACTATTTCTCTATTTAATATGGATTCCAGCAACTTACTCATGACACACAGGAGACTTATTGGTCTGTACTGAGAGGGAGATGACTTATCACCTGAATTCTTAAATACAGGGCAAACTGATGAGGTCTTCCAGGGAGTCGGAAAGCACTTCTCAAGGCAGCGCTTAAACAGTTTCGTAAGTATGGGAGCAAGTTCTGGTTGAAGCTTTTTTAACACTATAATTGGGATGCCGTCAGGGCCAGTTGCTTTACTGGAATCAAGGTTCTTGATTAGCTTGGAGACCTCATGCACAGATATTTGTATGTTACCTAGCATGTTCTGTGTTATAGGAGGAAATATGGGAGTTGATGGCCTTCGTCACATAGGGTAGAATTAGCTGCAAAGTTCTTGGCAAATAGTTTGGCGTTGTCTGACGCTGACGAGATGACCTCTGGTCCATTGATAATGGTTAGGATAGAACGCACACTTCTGTTCAGGATCCTATTTGTTATTTGCCAAAACTGGTGGGAACCAAGCCGCTGATCAGCTACCTTGGATTTAACAGACTGGGCATATAGCTCTTTTGCATTTTTTATTACTCTTTTACAATGGTTGCTGGCAGTCCTGAAAGCAGCTTTAGTATCAGTGCATCTATTACGTTTGTAGCTATGGAAAAAGTGATTTCTGTGCGCGATAGCAGCAGCACATTCTGGAGAGAACCATGGCTGGCTGTTAGGTTTTTGTTGAAATTTTTTAGATGGTATGAATTGGTCTATGCCTATAATTAACCATTCGGTCAGATCTGATACTATAGAGGACACTTCCTTTTTAAACATGGAGTACAGAGGTAAATCAGATATGAATGTACAGAAGCTATCCCAGTCAGCCATAGAGTATCGGTATACAGTACGGTGGAGGGGTACGTCTGGGGACTTATTACATTTCGTTTTTATCTTAACTGATACGACGGTGTGGTCGGAGGATCCTAGAGGAGAATGAACGGAACATGAACATAGCTCAGGGGAAGTTGAGAGAAAACGGTCTAGGAGGCTTGCATATTGACCGGGTGTATCGGGCACACGGGTAGGTTCGCGAACAATCTGAGTGAGATCATAGGCAATGGCAAAATCATGACAAAACCTCCCCTCATCGTCTGTCCTGCATCCAGAGAGACCACTCCAGCTTCGACTTTATAGTCACAGCAAATGCTGCAGTGCACCAGTATCTCATTAATCAGAAGGCTACCATCATCATATTAAAATATTTCTTTCAGAAGATTTTTGGTCCACCGACTTTGTCAGATTTTTTTTTTTCTAGGATAATGAAAATGCGTGCTTCGTTTTAGTTTAACTTTGCTCAGTTTTTACTTAGAACAGTACTTCTGATCTGTTAGACTCGATTTTGTAAACATTCAAATCAATTCTTGTAGCATATTAACACATTTCAAACGCGTTTTTCTTCATTATAAAGACAGATTTTTGTAATGTTATGATCCTTTAGGCTGTGATCATAGCGTAGTACCTGTTAACTGTAGCAAGCAGGGTCAAGGGTCAAAACATTAGTGTTATTGTTATTGTATTATTATTAATTGATTTGAGCGAGGGATGGTCGCTGGATCAGTTATTATGATTAGAAGAATAAACAATTAAATTGGGGAAGAAATGATTGACCTGTCAATCGCAAAAGGAATGCAAAAATAGAAAATAGATGTAAACATTCTTTTGGATTTGGATAAACAAATAACTAGATGGAAACATTAGGTTGGTCTAAGACACGTAATTAGGGGACGTAAGAGAACACATGATGTAGTTAGTTTTGGAGAGATTCAGAGAGTTGAGTTTTGACCACCAAAGCGGACAGACGTCTAGACAGAGGTGGACAGACAGCTAGGAGCGGGCTGTAAGAATAGAACATGTAGACGAACTGCAGATCCTGTGAAAACCATTTGAGACAACTGTAATAAATTTATATTATAAAAATATAAAGAGTTGTTTTAATGGTTTCACAAATAAGAACAGATGTCTCAATTGGATGGTGCTGATCGTTTCATGGTTCGTCATGGAGCAGCGGGAAGATACAGAAGACTCTTCAAGAAAAAAAAGGTATGAAGCATATATTATTCTTCTTACATATGAACTGTAAAAATATCCCGTGTGATAAGTCTGATACAACACGATTCAGTTTACACGTCAATATCATGTCCCCTGGCTAAACATACGATTTATATGTTTATTATCTGTCTGTTAAAAGAACAATATCTCACATCCACTAGATAACACATGACATGTTTTAATATGTCATCTCCTCAAATATAATCACAATATACAACATTTTTACAAAATGGTTTCTCATTTGATGCTATTTAAAAGAACATGAAACCATTTTTTGTGCCGATAGACAATTTTATTTTTATCACGTTATGATCTGACGTCGATCTATATAACTGTTCTTGTAGATTTAAGTATGGTTAGCTCCAGTCTGAGGAGACTATTTTCCTGCATATTACCTTTTTCGTTTGAGAGGTGACAGTGATTCAGTGGTTAATAACACAATTGATAACCTGGATGCACCAAGTTCGAATTCAGTTCATTCAACAAAAATTACTTTCACTTAAGATGTTGGCAACCTTCATGTGGTCTCATGTAGTGCTCGATGTCTTTCTAGAAATAATTCCAACTACAAAAATATCGGGGAAACCAATGCCAACAATAGAATTTTCAGATTCATACTATATAATGATGACTTTCTCTTTTTGGAAAGAGGATTCGCTTATTGTTGATCACCTGAGGTGTCCCTAGCGGAGAATGTTTACAGATCCAATCACAGCAAATGTTTTACTCAGCAATTGTGTCCTAGAAGATTATCTCCCTTCTAAAATAAAGATGACACACTGGTTTGCCATTTGCAGTTTTTAAACCTCAAATAGTAACTGATTTTTTTTTTTTTTTTTTTTTTTTTTAATTCTACTGCTACATAAAAGTGTGTTGCATGTGTAAATTTGCTCCCTAAGGGTTGGGCTGATTTTTACAAAATTTCACACAAATATATTTTATGCATCTGGCAGTGTTCTTAGGTTTTGTTTCGGAACACCTGAGAAGTATCAAAACTCAATAATCGAAAAAATCCGATTAAAGAAGGAACAGTCCGATTTTGATCAAAGTTAACACCTTTATACAGCCTAACATCACAAGTGCAATTAAGAAGTTTTATTCCCGCGCAAGCAGAGGGGCTCAGCATATGAAAATCAACAGTATAATAAGACAGAGCGTGTTCAAAATTAATGTTTTTGTTTAGAGCACAATTAAACCAAGATACTTAACTTTTGCATTTGAAACTAATTCAAGCCATCATATAAAAATAATTTTATAAAATCAACTGCATTGTGGACTAAATCACTGTGGGGGACCTATATGAAGCTTCCTCCTGGTGCACCATGGTTGTCTCTGATTAGAATAGGCAATCTATCGATTTGATTATAACAATAAATAAATAAAAAATAAAATGGACAATTTCGAAAACATAAGAGTATTTGAAGTGTGGAATATTTGTTGATCCCAAATTAATCCCAGGCAATGTTGGGTTTCCCTGCTAGTACACACATTTTTCACTGATAATAAGTATATCCATAAGTTCTGGTATTTTACTATGAAATGCCATATTTCACTTGAGCGTCAATAAAAATAAGCATCATATCTCCCCTTTTGGAGGAGCTGGACGCCACACTATAAAGAAACCTCCTGTTTAACTTTGTTGCAGTGGGTAGAAGGTAAATATAAAATACAGAACAGAAATCATTAAAAAAAAAAAAAAAACTATTTACTTGCCTCCCCACGAGGGCAAAGTAAGACAAGATCTGTTTTTAATGTGGGGAAAGGTGGTAACCAACTGCCCCCAAAAAGGACATTAAGTGGAATAAAAATAAAAAATTTCTCACTTTTTTTTTTTTTTAATTCAATTTTCACCCCAAACAAGGCACATTGCCACTTTGAAGTAGAGGGCTACTATCGGGGACATAAGTTGCAGGGGTATTATGAAGAGATGAGTAGCAAGATGTCGGTTCACATTACACTTGAATTTCTGCATGTCAGTACAGTTGGGAAAGCAGAATCCTGGAAGGGAGTTCCAAAGTCTAGCAGTTCTGGGGAAGAAACTATTGGAGTAGAAGGCCTTCTTACACCTAGGGATCTCTACTGTGAAGGTGTGGGAGTTAGCTGCTTGTCGGGGGGGGGGGTATTCATATTCACGTCGAGGGGGTACAAGTGCTTGTAGTTCGTCAGAGCATTCACCAGTAAAATACTTGTAGAACAGGCAGAGGGATGCAACATTTCGTCGATGAGACAGAGGCTGAAGCCTAGATGACAGTTCAGGATCTATCAGGTTGGTGACTCTCTTTTGAACCCTGTCCAGGAGTGAGAGACAAGTACAAGATGCACCAGCCCAAATGTGACAACAGTACTCTATATGCGGGCGAATGGTGGCCTTATATAGGTACAAGATACTTTTAGGCGTAAGTAGTTTTCTAGCACGGTAGAGAGAGACCACCTTTCTCGTAGCAGCCTTGGCAATGTTCTCAATGTATCTACTCCAGTTCATGTTTCCTGTAAACGTTAGGCTGAGGAGTTTAACGGAAGTACTTTTGGGTAATGTGTTCTTGGCCATTGCTATTGGTGGTAGAGAAAGTTTCTTGTAGTTTGAAGGAGACAAGCTTAGTCTTGGCAGCATTGAATGTGACCATGCATTTATGTCCCCATTTCACTACAGATTGGAGGTTATCCTCTAGTGTTTTTGCCATTTCCTTGAATATGTGTTCATTTGTTTTCCCCTTGTGCCTGTTATAGAGAGTGGTGTCATCAGCAAATATACCCATCTCCAAAACAATTTTATCAGGGAGGTCATTTATGAATATCAGGAATAATAAAAGGTCTAAGGATAGACCCCTGAGACACTCCCGCATTTATATCATATTGTTTAGATGTACAGCCATCGAATACAACCTGAATTTTTCTCTTAAGAAGAATTTAATTACATTATGTATTCTTCCAGTGATACCATATGATCTAATTTTCCTTAGAAGACCATCGTACCACACCCTGTCAAAAGCCTTAGAGATATTGAGGGCTACCACTATACCCTCCCCTGTTTTGTATAGTGAACAGTATATATGTTCAGAGATTACAGTTAGGATGTCTGCTGTGGAACGTGCTTGCTTACATCCATATTGTTCGTTGGTAAGGAGTTTAGCAGCTGTAAGGTGATGAACTAGAGCTCGATTAATTAAGGACTCAAACATTTTGGCAAAAAGCGGGAGAAGGCTAATGGGGGGGATAATTTAATAGGTCAGTTCTTTCGCCAGAATTCTTGAAAATTGGTACCACAGAAACGGTTTTCCAGCAGTCAGGAACGCAAGAGTCGTTTAGGCATTTATTGGAAAGTTTGGTGAGAACAGGAGCAACCTCAGTGGAGCATTTTTTTTTAATAGCACAGCCCGGATGAGATCGGGTCCACATGCTTTTGTGGTGTCTAGGTTTTTTATCATACCATGTACCTGAGAAGGAGTGATTTTCAAATCATCTAGTGTGGCAACTGTCGCAAAGGAAAGGCAGGGAGAGTGGTGTACCGGGTCCAATGTGGAGTTAGAGGCAAACCGACTGGCAAGTAGGTTAGCCTTCTCGATTGCCGTGCAAACCACCTTACAATTGTTTGATAGTGGGGGAATCGTTGACTGTCTATTATTTACTACACTGTTGTAGATTTCCCAGTCAGGAAAGATTTCTCTTTTGATATGATACTACACTTTGAATTATTTATTCAAATAAAAAAATATATTTTATTTACGAATCAAGCACAAGGCCATTAAAAGTGTGAGATGGGGTCTGTGGTCATCCTGTGTCTATCCTACTTTTGACACATTTTGACCCAAGCACTGTTTCTTTAATTCTTTCACCAGTTGTCAATACTTCAACAATCACCATAATACCACATTTAATCTATAGACTGCCTTGAAAAAAAAAAAAAAAAAAAAAAAAAAAAAAAAAAATCCAAATATATACCCTCCAATGGTTTCTGATTGATTTTATTTACAGAAAGTATAGTTTCTTCTTACTCTCGGTGGCCGTGGTTGCCCCAGACATTACTAGCCGTCTGCACATCATTGCTTCAGAGAAGTCTAAACAAGTTAATTTGGGGAAGGGGAAGGGTGGGGAGGTGACGCCAGAGTTGATCACTTAAATCTTAGGATTTGGTGATTACTCATTTGGATTAGATTCTACAGCCCTATTTTTTTACCATTTATCTCTAGAAAAAAAAATAAATAATAAAATAAATCGAATTCTTTGGATTTTATTGATTAAAAGCTGCCGTGTATGCAGAGGGCTTTGAAAAACATGCCAATTCACTTTAGATCTATTCATGAGTAGGTAAACCTAAATAAAAGGACTAATTTTCCATTTAGATCTAAAATCTTCCATGTCACCAAATGGTTATGCTTGCTAAATAATTTTGTAGACTGCCACTAGTCTCTCACTCCTAGATAGGGTAAAAAAAAAAAAAAAAAAAAAAAAAAAAAAAAAAGAGTCGCCAACCTAATAGGTCTTAAACTATCAAATAAACTCCAATTTTTGTCACATCGCCGAAACATGGCATCCTTGTGCCTGTTTTACAAGTATTTCAATGGCAAGTGCTCTGACAAACTCAAAGCACTAATACCCCCCTCAATGACAATACCCTCGACAAACCTGACAAGCAGCAAAATCCTACCCCTACACTGTAGAGATTCCTAGATGACATAAAGCATTCTACTCTAATAGTTTTCCCCCTTGGACTGCTGCACTTTGGAATTCCCTCCTGGGTCCCTGCTTCCCTGATTGTACTGACATGCAGAAATTCAAGTGTAATGTGAACAGACATCTTGCTGTTCAATTCTATAAATAGTATCCCAGCAAATCTAGTCCCAAATAGTAGCCCCTCATGACTAAGTGGCTCTGTACCTTGTTTGGGGTGAAATGACAAAAAAAAAATAAATAAATAAAAAAGACAATCACAGGTGAAGTCACATGATCAGTAATTTAATGAAACAGCATGACTGAAAAATAGCCAAAGAGTATTATTCTTGTGGTAAATTTATATGGCAAACGTTTTCATCTTATCACAAATATTTTCTTTCAATTTATTTTTTTTTTTTTCATATAAACTTAAAAATGTTTTCATATGGATTAGTAACATAAAAAAAAAAAAAAAAAAAAAAAAAAACTTGAACAACAGAAATTAGATTAGAACAGTATTCCGAATAATCCAATCTAAGAAATTAATGTGTTTCTGAATTTTTGAGATGAGAACTGATAATTCGTATTATTTGGATTCTTTATACTACTGTTCTCATTTTGGGTGTTATTGTCACAATGTTTCGGTCAATATAACCTCAGACCATCTGGAGGTATATTTTGCAGAAGTAGGGAATCTTTCTGTCAAATTCAGGACAATTAAAATTAATTCCTCAAACAAAAAAATTTTGCAATATTTTTCTGCCCACTTAGAATTTAAATCAAGATAAACCTTATACCTAGAATATATATTCCAATTTTGATCAAATACGTTACATGATTTTGAGTCGAGAAAATGACTAAAATGTCAGTTTAAGAAGTGTTAAGAAATTGAAATTCAGAAAATGTCGCTCAATTGATTTCTAATGGATCAAATTCAAAGCAAAGTTGAAATATTTTAATTTCCAAATAGAAGATTCCTGCATATAATTATGCTCTCCTCCCTACCTAAAACACACTTTAAAATACTCTACAGAAATTGAAATTTTTGAAAAATTTATTAATTACCTGCTAAAATTTCAAACATTTGAAGGGATTCCACCCTATTTTTACCTCGTTTGCATAATACTAAACTAAAAAAATATAACCCACATTTGGACCCTTACCTCTAGCAGGCGTGTTCGAAAATTTATAATGATCAGTTAATTAGTTTAGGAATAAATCCTGTACATACAATACAAATATATAAGCATACAACAGATACTGTTACCAATTTTTGCATGACTTCATGCGTTTCCTACCTTTACATGACGTGTTGTCTTTACTATTTAATAGATTAGATAACAATTTTTAATCAATTATTTATCGATTATAAATCGATTAGTCATTGAAACTGTAACAGCGTAAAATGCTAAAACAGATCTTTCAAAAATGCTATATAAATAATAATTTAATTACGAAATTAAATTTACCAGAATGTATTTAAATTTTTTCGTAAGCATGTCTAACGATTTAAAATTTAAAAAAAAAAAAAAAAAAAAAAAAAAAAGAATGCCTTTAAAATTTGATAGGAAACATTTAAACTGTCAAATAGGAAGTCATTTCTAGCTTTAAAATTCTTTAATACTCACCACCTTAAAAAGGTTGAAAGTCTTGGAAGTTATTTTCATCCAATGATTTTATAAACACGGATTTAAAAAAATGAATTATAGTTTTATACCAATTTGGTTCAATTAATAATTCAATGACCAAACTATACCGTAATAATAGAATTTAATTAAAAAAAATAAAAATAAAAAATAAAAATAAACTTTTTAAAAAAATGGTAAAAAAAAACATGGTATAGTTAAAATAAATAAAATAAAAACGTGAAACAAAAATAAAAGTTAAAAGATCCCTGGGCAATGCCGGATAGGTGTACACTTTCATTTTTCAAATTTCTACAGATGTCACTAACGGAATTTCCACATCTTCATAAGTAACTATAGAGAAGTTGAAATTCCATTACTGACGTCAGCAGAAATTTGAAAAGTGAAATTTTTTTTATAAGTATTTCCATCTTGGACGTGACAAGCAACAAAGAATTTATGTAGTTCAATTACACTATGGAGCAGTTCCATCAAAAATAACATTTCTCCTCCCATCATTTTTTTTTTTTTTAATTTGAGAAATCATCTTAATTATTGTTGAAATGTTCAGCAAATGAATGTTTGATTGCAATTTCCTCCTTCTCTAAGATCTGCATTTTAAAATGATTTTTTTATTTTATTGAAATTACTCCAGACAAAGCATGAAGTCACTTGATGTAAAGAACTAAATATAAATAAATACTATTGTAACATGATTGTTACTTTTTTTTTATTGTGTTGTTACAGTTTAAATCTCAGACCAACACATTATTCCTGATTTGTTTCCTAGACAAACAAATAAAACAAATAGGAAAGAAACAAAAATCTGACTTTGCAATTTTTTTTAAAGTGCAAATGAAATGCATTTATTCGTGGTTCCTCAAAAACAATGCACTTCATTATATTTCCAAAGTCCTTTTGTACACGTTTTTTAAAAGTGTCTCCCCATCACCTGACACTGGCACCAGCCAGTGCTTTTTCACCTCCATGTTTACACGTCTATCTTCCCAAGCACACACTTTGCATCTCCTTTGACCATGTAGAGTATTTTTCTTTCCTTTTGTGACTCGAGCTTGTGTCACTTGCTAATTTGCATACATGTTATAAACGGCTGCTGCTGCTGATATTTTTGTTAGCCAGCAATCCTTTGGTTCCCGCTGATATTTTCACACGCGTCCATACGTGGTCTGTTACACTACATTAAGGTAAAAACCAGTTAATTATAAATACGAGTTGAATAGATTTCAACCTAGAAAGTAGCAATTTTTTCTCTTTTGTCAAAAACATTACTCATCGAATGTGAGGATTAAAATGCAAAAAGGAAGTGAGAGTTACAAGGCTATTGAAAGTAAATCCAAGGTCCAGTTCAATTTCTTTTTATATTTAAAATATTATGCACAAAACTAAAGATTAGAAAGCGAAACTAACTGTTCCGACCAGACGTTTCCCGGGACTTTTTACTTTCATTGTTGTATTAATTTGGGTTATTCAGGAAACAATTATTTTTAACAATATTTCCATCAACATAACCTTCAACCTTCTTCAGCTGTATTTTGTCGAACTCTAGAATCTGTACAGAATTTCTTTTTCCTACAGGCAATATCTCTCAAAGTTATCCCGGCATGTTGTATCTCTAACTAATTACTTTCAGTAGCTCTCTGCAGTTTTAGACAAAGTGCAAACTATTAACTACTAAACACATTTTTTCTATCTAAGGTTATCTCTCAACCTGCTTGTAAATGATCTCAAAAAGTTTGGCTTTACAACAAATCTGCCGGAACCATTAGAATGGGGAGCAGCATTGGGTATTCAGCTTCACAAGGATAGGGCTGGTGACTTAGTACTTACAAGAGGAAATAAAATTGCCAGAATATGTGAAAATGCGAGCCACTATGAGCTGTTCAGTTTGTGGTAAACTGATCGGCCACTACCATGGTCAACATAAATAGAAGGCGGTTCCAGTAAAGTCATATGACCTGTTGATGTCGCAGGATAAATTACAATGGCCACGATTAGATAATAAGATGACTATTACAGGGATAGCCATTTTCTGTTTCAATTCTCCAAGAAATTATTGATGGATTTATAAAAATGGTCCAAAAGTGGCTGTATTTGGTGATCATGCATATTAACCTACTCAAGGCATTGCTTGTTGCCTCATGGGAAATAGACGGTGTCAGCTGTATTATTAAAAAAAGATCGTAAAGAATCTCATTTAAAAAATATTTGAAAACTGATGCATTTTAAAATTATTAAATACAATTTAAAAAAATAAAAAATAAAAAATTTTCCAGAAAAAAATAAAAAAATACTCCCTTTTAATACATGTGTACAAATGTAAAATAATTATTTTTCAAACAAGAAAGTACGGTCATTTTTGGACCAATTTTATAAATCTCTCTGCAATTAAAAATGTCCTTTTTCAAAACTAATATGCAAATTAGATAACCTTGTAACTGACGTGGTATATACATAAGCAGTACAGTAGAACGCCAAGATACGGTGGCCCTTGGATATGTTTTTTTTCAGATTACAATGTGAAATACAATGTTTTTCCGGACCCTGGTTACAATATTTGTCTCGCCTTACGGTGTTATTTATAATGTTAATTGATTACATACATGTGTAATGCTGTATCCCGGAGTTCTACTGTATATGTAAAAAAAAAAAAAAAAAAAATGTGTTTATTGTATAAAGTTGAATTCACTTGTAATAGAGCATTTTGATTTTACTGTTATTGCGAGAAATGATCCCAACTTTTGCATATTTATTTAGAAATTTTTAAAAGCATAAACATGCCCTTCATTTACCCTAACACTAACCCTAAATGTGCTGGCAGCTAAGAAAAGACACTCTTCATCAGCACCAAAATGGAGTCAAATTGTATGGCAATACAAAATTAAAAATGTTATCGTTATAATGTAAATTTACGTTTATTTCCATAAAATTAAGTTCAAATTATTTCTATATTTTACTAATGATGCATCACTTATCAAGGCCAAATGTAAATGTGAAAGTCAGAATACAAGTTTGATGTGTCAACTTAGATGCTATTTAGGTGCAATTCTTAAAACCTTACTTTATATTTATACTAGAAAATGTTTTCCACGTGTCTGAATACCCTATTTACCAAATTTCAAGTCTGTAAATCAAAAATTTGTTGAGTATATAGGTTTAGAAGTAGGTTATTCAGACTACTGTTCTCATCTCGGCTATTATTCGCACAATGTTTCGGTCGATGTAACTTCCAACTTTCTTCAGGTATATCTTGTCAAACTCAGAAATCTGTCAAACTCGGGAATCTGCAATCAAAATCATTTATTTAATTCTACATAGTATTCAACTACGATTGGGTCGAAGTCCTACATAATTCACAATTGTATTTTTAGTGCTGTTTGCACTGAAGATTGAACTTTCAACCTGCAGAAAAGAGTGTAATTTCCAACTAAATTTTACCAAGTATTTTATCAACCACACCACGGGTTCTTATAGATTGAAGGTTACATCAACTAAAACGTTGTAAGTTGAATATTCAAGATGAGAACAGTAATCTGAAGAATCTAAAAAAAATACGAATTATCAATCCTCATCTAAAAAATTTGAAAACTCACTTTATGTTTGAATGAAAAACGTCTCCAACAGAAGATAAGTCATGATCATAACAAAAAAAAAAAAAACACTTGATAATGGGACACACATTTTAATATTGTTTAGAGCATGATGTTTGTTTGAACTTACTCAGGCTAAAAAGCCAATAGAGGATAAAAATTAATGAGATGGATAGATTCTCGGTTGAATTATGAAGAATATTCTGCAAATAATGAATGGAATGAAAGAAAAATTGATGACTTATGAGGACAGTTTATGAAAAGTATTTGTTGGAATTAGATTTGAAAATGGTCATGTTGTAGTCTGCTGGGATACAGTATTATGGCAATGTGTTCCACAAATGTGAAGTCTTTGAAAAATATATATAATCATGGAAATTCTGTTTAAGCACATTGAAGAAGAAAGGAAAATTCTTTGCAATGGTGGTAGTAGCAAGACAAGTTCTTGTTGCAAATATTTTACAGAGAGAAACTGGAGATTGGAGTTCAGTCAAGCACTTTCAATGGAAATAAATTTTGGAAAGTTTTGTATGGCAGCCAGTTTATGGTAAATATTGTAAATAGAAAACACAATGTAACAATTTTTTTTCAGATTTATGTAATCATGCCAATTTTTTTTTTTTTACTTTTTAAAGTTGATGAGTTCTTATTCTTCTGAGGAGTCAGAGTGAAAATTATTCAAAAACTAGCTGTACCCTGCCACACGTTGCTGTGGCTCAAATTGATGCAATGGAAAAAGTTCCAAAATGAGAAAAAGCATGTTTCTTATAGGTTTAATTTTCCATTTTTCATGGGTACACAGTTTTTGTTATTCCATTTTCTTAGCTGATATAGAGATTTTCCGGTTTGGTGACTCTTGAATACGTAACATAAATTGTGCATGTGAAAAAACAGTCAGTGTGTAACAGTAAGCCCCACAATTGTAAAGATTGTTCCCTGTGCTTTGTTGATGGTTATTGCAAATGACAATAAAATTGGAAAGTGCAATTTCCTAAAGTGTAATGATGTATCCGGTGGAATCATAGGAATACATGGAATGAAGATATATTCATCTGTGAAAGGTCCTGATGCGGTGGCATCCCTGGCAAATATAGCTGTTGGATAATTAACCACTTTATCTGCTTTCACAACAGTGTCGATGGATTTGTATTTGACTACCTCACTTGGAATTTTACATTGAATAATAGCGTTAAGTTCATGGGCATCTTTGTATTGACCTGCAAGAATAGTTCATTCACTCAGTCAAATGGAATTCTTATAATTTGAATATCTGCAAAAACCTTTTAAACTAACTATTCTTTTGATGAAATAAAATTACAGAAATTACAGAAGTTAAAAGTCAAAGAATTTTGCCCTTAACTCTGATCAGCTGGCACTTTTTCGTACCCAATTTCCCACAAGTGATGCAACAGTTTTTGTACGGATCGAACAGTCTGCAACTGGACATGCATATTTTGAGTTAAGTTTAAGGTCTTCACATGGAACAAAAAAGTAGAGTATTTGAGGCAAGCATTTATTTCATCTGCTGGTGTTGATTGAAGAATAATAACAGGTAACATTTGTCTGAAATCTCCTGCAAGCAATATTACTGCATTCCCAAATGGTCTGACATTGCCACGCAAATCTTGCAAGGATCGACCAAGAGCCTCAAGTGATTTTTTGCGTACCATTGCGCATTCATCCTAAACAATAAGTTTGCATTTCTGCAATATTTTTCCCCATATTGGATGTTTTGGAGATGTCGAACATGAGATTTTTGAAAAATTGAATGTTTTAAAGTAGAATAAATAATTTTTCTACTTGGCAGCAAGGTCGCAGGTATTCCTCATGCAGCAAGGGCTAAGGCTATGTCATTTTGTTACCAAATGGCTGCCAAAATCAATTTAATTAGAAAGGTTTTACCAGTTACTTCTGGTGCTGTTCAAGGTAGCAGTAATTTCCAAATAACTTCTATTTTCACAGTCAGTAAATTAGGTGACTAAAATAGGATTTATCCATGTTTTGACAATGCCTTATTCACTGTAATTAATTTAGGAGACTAAAATAGGATGAGGGATTAGAGATGGACAGATAGAGAGGAAGATATATAGATAGAAAAGAGAAAGCGAGAGGAAAATAGAGAAAGAGAAGGAGATAGAGAGATAAAGGGATTGATAGATAAACAGAGAGAGGGGGAGAGTTAGAAACAGAGAGGGATGAGACAGTAAAGGAGAGAGATAGAGGGAGTTAGAGAGAGAAAGGGGCTCAAAGAGAGATGAAGAGGGTGATATAGAGAGAAAGATAGATTGAGAGAGGGAAAGGGAGAGATGGATAGAGAGAGATATTAAGAGAGGAAGAGAGAGGGAGAGAGAAACAGAAGGTGGACTACACTTCACCGTTTGTTTCCTCGTTCAGTAGAGAAGAAATCTTTCGAGACTGAGGCAATTTTAATGTTTTGTTATTATCCAGAGTACCCCTTTTTTTTGGGGGGGTGGGGGGGCTAGATTTTCCTCACATTACAAACCGACCGGGTTATCTGTACTTTCACTTAACAAATTAATAAAAGAAAAACATATTGTAAAATTTGAATTTAACATGAAAATACTATTTTTAAAAATAGCACGATAACGTAAGTGCCACTTTAGGTACTCCTTGGGCGTTGAGTTTCATGGCGACCAGCATAATTATTTAATGGTCGCTCCCTTAGCCCTCCCCCCCTAGTCAAGGCTAATGCATGCGCACGTAACATTTTTTTTATTTACTGACGTTGGCTTTAGTAACTAAACGATTTATTGATACTTTCGCGCGCCCCAACATCACATTCCCCCCCCCCAAACAAATTAGAGTGGTCGGTGTTCTGTAGTAGCGTATCTGGATATTTACCAAAAAAAAATATTTAGGTTTGGCTATAAATTCCTAAACTCATTTCACCCTAAATAATTTAGGTGACTGAAATAGGAATCTAATTGAATTTTTAATTTCCTGAATAGTATGCGATAATTCATTTTTCTTCGAGTTATATCGAATACATTAATACGGACTTTAGAGGCTTTTTTTTCGTAATGTTACTGTAAAAATTATTTTTTATTGTTACAAATTACGATGCTTTAAAAAAAAGCAAAAATAAATTCTTGCGTTTTTTATTTACTACTGAAAACCATAACTTTAGTAAAGGTATTTTTTGTTTAAACAAAATAAAACATTTTCACTAAGAGTTAAGTAAAAATAATTAGTTCATTATATTCTGCGATCATTATTTGAAAAATACTGCAATTTTCATTAAAATTGGTTAATTTCCTGATTTTTGGTGAATTTTTAAGTAAAGTGAGGAGTCAAAATGTGTATACACTTTGAGCATTGGAATTCATTTTGCGACCACGTGTGGTTAATTTAAATTAAAGTTCAATCACATGGTTACATTATCAATAATCATGTAATTAAACCCATTGAAAATTTACCGATATTGTAAACACATTCTGTTTACATTAAGCCTGTGGTGTTTTTTTAATGATACAATGTTGTCAACTGAGATTTAAAAAAAACCCGCGAGATCAGGAGAAAGAAATGTCCAGAAAATCGCTAGATTTTTAACTTATCGTCTGAAATTTTCAAAAATCGCTAATCCCCCCCCCAAAAAAACACCATAATGTTCCGTGTTTTCTCTCTATGGGTTTGTATTACTGTACATATAGATTCGAAAAAGTTGTCAAAAAACAAATATATAACAAATAAATGTTATCAAAGGCAAGATAAGTTACTTTTCTGCCAAACTGGATATATTTTTCGTGTTTTTATTCAATGTAACATGTTTATTCAGCTCAAAAACCATACAGTGTTTACCGATGTATTGGAACATTCAAGATGGAGTCCGATTCTCTCTTTAACACGGTAAGTTTGGGAAAAGATGTTATAAATAAAAAACCGGATAAAATACTGTTAAAAACTCGCTCAATACATGTTACTGTGACATAGGTTGACTTATATTCGGCAGGTTTTTAATAGTATTTTGTATAGTTTTTTATTTATAACACCTTTTTCCAAACTTACCGTGTTAAAGAGGGTGTGAGACGCCATCTTGAATTTTCGAACACATCGGTAAACACTGTATGTTTTTCGAGCTGAATAAATATGTTACATTGAATAAAAACACGAAAAATATATCCAGTTTGGCAGAAAAGTAACTTATCTTGCCTTTGATAACATTTATTTGTTATATATTTGTTTTTTGACAACTTTTTCGAATCTATGTGTACAGTAATACAAACCCCCTTCGGAGGTTCGAATGCCCCCCCCCCACCTAAAATGTACTTGGAAAAATCGATTTTATAGTGAGATTTAAGAATGGTTAGTCGAAAAAAAAGGTGAAAAACAAAACAAATAATCAATAAATAATTGTTACCAAAGGCAATAAATGCTACTTTTTTTTACTTACATGAATGAGTTTATTTTATGTTTTCAAGCGCTTTTCTTTATTTTTTAATAATCTAATGCGGGTGTGTGGGTGCCAAATATCTCCAGATTTTCTGGAATTCCCCGCTAGATTGCAAATGAAATCTCCAGATCTAGCAGGAAAACCGCTAAATTGTAACACTGGTCACGTGACAGGAAGCGGTAATAAATAATTGGCCCTAAATAAAAAAAATGGCCTCTCGGTACAAAGAAAAACACCTATTTATCATAGAAAAATTAAGTATAATGTTATAATTAAAAAGAAATATATAAAAACACACATGGATATAGTAAACATATTATACCAAAACGTGAAAGCCATTCGTCCAGTGGTTTTTTAGACAATTAATTCCGAACGAACCAACAGTTACATTTTTATATATATAGATAGATTGATATAATGATTATATGAATGTTTTTGCACTACGAAACAATTGCTGTCAAGAATTGAATATGTTAACAAGCTGAAAAATAAACGGTAAGATAAACGTCTTGGAATATAGACTTCTGTCGTCTATTTGTATATGCTCTGTAGTTATAGTTAATATAGATCAAGCTTCATAAATAAAAGGATTAGTATAAATAAAAGGACAAATATAACTGAATAGCCTATTTTTTCCCATAAACCAACACACACACACACACATATATATATATAATTATTTCCACAGCCAGACAACGTCATGGCTCTTGTGAGCTGCGATGTTGTCTGGCTGTGGAAATATATATTCTCTCACATTCTGAATATATATGTATATATATATATATATATATAGGCAGGTTGAACCAACTTCCTTTTAAGGAGGAAGTGTCAAGAGAATATTAAATTAACAAATTGATGTATATTTCCGGTCAGGGGAAATTTTAGATTTTTGCAGTTCTTGCAGGGAGGTTTCAATGTCCTCTTTAACATGCCCGGATATCTCCCACTCTGCCGTAAGGACTCTGACAGACATATGCATGGGCTTGGAGTCTATATTCGAAACATCCTCCCCTTGACTAGAGAAACAAAACTAGAATCTGACGGTTAAGCCTTTATATGCTTCAGACTTAACATGCAACGTAACATTAGTTACTTTTATTTTCTCTACCGCTCTCCCTCGAACCAGGACTGTACCATAATAAACAAAGTCTCTGACAGCATAGATACAGCACTTTCCTTCAACACTAGGGCACAAGTGCATGTATTTGGTGACTTCAATGTCCACCACAACAACTGGCTCGGATTTTCACTTACACAGACGCAGCTGGTAGCACAACACATAGCTTCTCTATATCTCATTCCCTATCACAGACAGTTATATTTCCAATCTGTTTCTCTGACCAGCAAGAACAACACGCATCACTTTTAGATCTGTTTCTGACCACAGTTCCTGATGATTGTGTTACAAACGCCCACAGCCCACTCGGGAATGCTGATCATGTAGTGATAATAGTTGAAATTGACCTAAATTCTAGAGCCAAAATGGAAGAGCCATTGCTCAAAACAACGAGATATTATAAAAAGGCCGACTGGGAAGCCATCAGGGATCTCATCAGAGACACCCCATAGTGAAATATCTTTTCACTTCCTGCTGAACAGTGCGCACATGAGACCACGGAGTGGTTCAAAACAGCAATTGAAGCACATGTTCCCACACGGAAATTTTATAGCAAGCCCCACTCTCCCCAATGGTTTACTTCTAGTTCTGCAACTGCCATCGCGCAAAGGCAGCATGTGTACCGCAGATTTAACTGACATAAGTCCAGTTCAAACAGACATAAATATATAGAAGCTAGAAATAACTGTAAGAAAGAAATAGTGACATCTAAGAGAGAATTTACTGAAACCACCAAAAACGCATCGAAGCACAGAAATTAGGAATCTGTGACTTCTGAAATATCTACAACAGTGCAGTAAATAATCGGCAATCAACAATTCCCCCACTATCCAACAATCATGAGGTTGTTTGCTCAGCAACCGAGAAAGCTAACATACTTGCCAGCCGGTTTGCCTCCAACTCCACCCTGAACCCTGCTAACCACCCCCTCCCTGACTTTCCTTTGTGGACAGACGCCACACTAGATGATCTAAAAATCAACACACACACTTCTCAGGTGCATGCTATCATAAAAAATCTTGACACTTCAAAAGCATGTGGACCTGATCTCATCCCGGCTGTGCTATTAAAAAAGTGCTCCGCCAAAGTAGCTCCGGTTGTCTCCAAACTTTACAACAAATGCCTTAATGAATCTTGCTTTCCTGCCTGCTGGAAAACTGCTTCTGTAGTACCAGTTTTCAAGAATTCTGGCGAAAGAACTGATCCAGTAAATTACCGCCCCATTAGCCTCCTCCCACTTTTCGCTAAAATATTGGAGTCCATAATTAACCAAGCTCTAGTCCATCACCTTAAAGATGCTGAACTTCTGACCGACTAACAATATGGATTTAGGCAAGCACGTTCCACGGCAGACATCCGAACTGTAATCTGAGCGTATATACCATGCACTTGACCAAGCAGGGGAGCGTAGAGCGGTAGCTCTAGATATATTTAAGGCTTTTGACAGAGTATGGCATGGAGGTCTCCTCAGGAAAATCAGATCATACGGTATCACTGGAAGAATACTTAACACAATTAAATCCTTCTTAAATAAGGTTGTCCTCGATGGTCGTACATCTAAACAGTATGATATAAATGTGGGAGTGCCCCAGGGGTCTATCCTTGGACCTCTACTATTCCTGATATTCATAAATGACCTCCCTGACAAAATTTTTTGTGAGATGGGTATATATGCTGATGACACCACGCTCTATAACAGACACGACAGGAAAACAAATGAACACATATCTAGAGAAATGGCAGAAACACTAGAGGACGACTTTCAATCTGTAGTGGAATGGGGACAAAAATGGATGGTCACATTCGATGCTGCCAAGACTAAACTTGTTTCCTTCAATAACTACAAGAAACCTTTTCTACCATCAATAGCAATGGCCAAAGACTATCTGAAAGTACATCTTTTAAACTCGTCGGCACAACGTTTACAGAAAACAGGAGTTGGAAAAATTACATTGAGAGCATTGCCAGGACCGCTGCAAAAAAGGTAGGTTCTCTCTACCGTGCTAGAAAGCTACTAATTCCCGAAAGTATCCTGTACCTCTATAAAGGCCACCATTCGCTCATGTATGGAGTATTGCTGTCATATTTGGGCTGGTGCATCTGCTACTAGTCTCTCACTCCTAGACAAGGTTCAAAAGAGAGTTGCCAACCTAATAGGTCCTGAACTGTCATCTAAGCTTCAGCCTCTGTCCCATCGATGAAATGTAGCATTCCTCTGCCTGTTCTACAAGTACTTTAACGGTGAATGCTCTGACAAACTGCAAGCATTTATACCCCCTTGATGTAAAGACCCCTGACAAACCCGACAAGCAGCAAAATCCCACCCCTTCAAAGTTGAGATCCCTAGATGTAAGAGAGTAAAAACTACTCCAGTAGTTTCTTCCCCAGAACCGCTGGACTTTAGAATTCCCTTCAGAGTGCCTGCTTTCTCAACTGTACTGACATGCAGAAGTTTAAGTGTAACGTGAACCGACATCTTGCTGCCCAACTCCCCATATAGTACCCCTGTAGCTTATGTCCCTGATACTAGTCCCCATACATCAAAGTGGCAATGTGCCTTGTCTGAGGTGAAAATGTAATTAAAACAAAAAAAACATACAGCGGCTGGTATTCTCAAATGGTCAATAATGTGCTACTAATCAGACTCAACATTGCTTAACTTCAGAGATCCAACGAGAACTGGTGTCACCGTGATTATGCCATATATTGGGTACTTTAAAATGAATTGTTGACAATATTTTCCAGGCTTTTTATACATAATTGTCTTTCAAAAAAAACAAACTTTTTTTTTTTAATGGGAGAAGAGCTCGTTTTAAAGATTCAAATTTATCCAAATAAAAAAAATAAAAAAACTTTTGAAAAGGAGCTAATATTCTACAAAAGAACCGATGATTCTTGCCATTTGTCAAAACTATGCCAGCAAACATGGGACAATCTCATGTTCCAGAAAATGTATTCTCAGCCTCCAGCTGTTCTACAATTTGTGGGCGATTAATAATAACGAGGTCAAACGATAAACAATGTCGGCTATATAACAAACTTGACTGCACTTTATTCAAAAGTGTAAAAACTGTCTGACAAAATTGAACAAAACAAAGTAATGATATTAACCAACAAACAAAAAAATATTTTTTATGGAAATCGCTCCAGACAAGGCATGAAGCCACTTAATGTAAAAATAAAAAATAAAAATATTTCATGAAGGTCAAAATTTAGCTAACGATGTGTTAGATGGATAGGTTCTGACCCAGAAAACAGCAATTCTTTCATCTTTGTCAGAAACATCGCTCAGAGAATGGGGACCAGCTTAGCAGAGCATTTCTTTTTTATTTCTACAGCAGAGATAAGATTAGATCCACATGCTTTTGAGTATCAAGTTTGGTATGATGTCCATAGGACATGGAAAGAGGTAATGATCAGATCATCAAAGGTGTAAGGGTGGGATTTTGCTGGCTGTCATGTTAGTCAGTGGTATTTATGTCAAGGTGATAAAAGTGCTAGGAGTTTATCAGAGCACATTCCATTAAAGTACTTGTAGCATAGAAAGCATAGAAATTATTTTTTTTACTTGGGAAATTAAATCCAGCAGAATACATTTTGGTTTCCTTGTAAACAAGCCTTTATTTACCTCCCCCCCCCTACACATACAAGGACAGTCCAAGACAAATAGCTGTTTTTTTTTGTTTTGTTTTTTTTGGAGGAGGGGGTTATCCAGTTCACCTAGAAAGGGGAACTCTGGATAGGACAAGAATTAAAATCGCCCTAACCAAAAGGATATCTCATCTGACCGAACAGATACTACACTTTGCATTATTTGCAGAAAACAAAAATTTATATTTAAAACAAATTAAGCATAAGGCTATCAAAAGTGTGGAGGAAAAAAAAGGAGTCGTTTATCATTTTTGGTTTAAAGTAATAAAAATCTATCATACTCATAACTAGAATCATCTCAGTCACCACAATACCACATTTACACTGGAGGGGGGTTACTTAAGATAATGCAAACTTTGTTGGAAATTTTATTTCTTCATAAATATATTTATATACAAAGATTTCATCATTTACTACACTTTGATCCTAGCCAAATGGCCCATAGTCAATGATTGTATACATCAAATCAATGGTTACCTATTAGGAGATCGACACGATTATCCTTATTACTTGTCTGAAATTTTTAGATGAGGAATGATAATTTGTATTATTCATTCTCATCTTGAGTGTTATTTCCAACGTTTCAGTCAATGTAACCTCCAACCTTCTTCAGGTGTACCTTGTCGAACTCTGCATGGAACCCTTTATTTAATCCACGGGTGTACCATGCTCTTCTTCAATTAGCCATGACCGGGTCTTAAGTAATTCGCATGTATTTTGAGTGCAATCACGACTACAGAGATACAGAAGGCCTGTTAACTGAAAAATGCCTGCAGGCAATGTAGGTATGATTTGTCAAACTATCACTGTCGATACAGTGATATTTTTAACATGTTTTAAATCTTTTTAAAAATGCCCTCATATGAGGGTATTTTTAAAAAGATTTTTTAAAAAGATGTTAAAAAAAGGTAAAGAAAAGAAACCCAATTCGATTAATAATGAAACTGAACTTTATTCAATATAAAATATAAATATTATGTAAAATTACGTAATTTTAAAAGCAATAATAATGATGAAACTGAATTATGAATTTAGGGAACAAACAATTAAAGAAACATTAAACACAAACATTTCTTGGCTTTCGGGACAAGATCACAGTATAGTATCTGTTTTGATGCTACACTTCACCTTTTCTGTCCTTGGTCGGTGGAGGAGAAATCTTTCATGACTGATATTATTTTTGTTCCTATCCAGAGTGCCCCTTATTGGGAGCAAGATTATATGTTGAAATATTTAAATAACTATTACTTTAAAGTAATAGTTATTTAAATATTTCAACATATAATCTTGTTAAATACAGAAATAACATTTAAAGTTTTGGTTTTCTGTTCTATGTTCATTTTTCCCCCAGATTTTTTTTTTTATCTGTGTAGCGTATTTTCATTAGTTACATGGTTAGGAATGCTATATATAATGAAAAATGTTTATTCGGTTCGAAAATCAGTGTTTATCGATATATTTGAAAAAGACAAATGGCGGCGAGCTCACTGTTGAATACGTTAATTTTGGGAAAATGTGTTCAAACTAAAAAAACGATACAAAATGATGTTAGAAACACACTCAATATATACCAGCCTATGTCACGGTAACATATATTGAGCGAGTTTCTAACAGTATTTTGTATAGTTTTTAGTTTCCCCAAACTTAACATATTGAACAGTGAGCTCGTCACCATGTCTTTTTCAAATATATCGATAAACACTATGATTTTCGAACCGAATAAACATTTTACATTCAATAAAAACACTAAAAACGTATCCAGTTAGATAGAAAAGTAATTTATCTTACCTTTGAAAACATTTATTTGTTATATATTTGTTTTTTTTGACAACTTTTTCGAATCTATGTGTATAGTAAAACAACCCCCCCCTTTTTTTTTTTGATTAAATTGTTAGGTGAAAGTGCAGAATAGTTATAAAGCCTCTGCCTCCCCGTTAAAAATAGCTTTCTAAATAATATTTCAACACGGTGTAAACAACATTTATTTATAAGATAATATTTATAAGATAAAACAAGAAAATATGTTAACTAAAATTTAATGTACTCTTTATTTTTAGTTCATATCAAAACTAATTAAAACTGATTAGTTAATGAATTTTTAAGATGAATTTGTGTTGTTCGTATATCTCGGGAGAGAATAAAATATTTCCTATTTCATTTCCCGTTTCAATCATGTAAATTATTTACAGTTAAAATGTTATAAAAAACAAAACCTTGAAGTTTTAAATATATTTCAAAGAAATAAATTACGCTAAATTATTTAATTCATCAATCGTAAAAAAAAAAAACTGTCGGAAAAAATGTAACTTTAAAATATTTGGAAATACTCAAAAGTTTTATTTATTATTAAAAGAACGGACTGAAAAATATTCTTATATAAAAATTGTTTTGCAGTAAAAAAAAAAAAATAAATAAAATAAATGAAATATTTGTCAAAAATATGCGCGCTTGCACATACAAAAATGGCCACCCATGATAAAATATAAAATTACATGGCTTAATATTTGGAAAACTACTTGTTTTTCGTCTAATTTTAAATTTTCGCCAATACTACACTGTGACAAGGCAGTTTGGTACGCGAGTGCACATTTAACAGCCTTCCTTTATGCTCGCGCATAGCATAAATGAAAGCTAGGCTGTGAAATGAAAATAGTCCCAGAGTTCAGGGGTTAATACCATGCAAAAGAAATCAAACAAAAAAACGTTTTAGCCAATAAACACAAAAAATGCCCCCTCTCTCAGGTGGCCAGAAAGTGGGTGCTCATCTTAAGTTAAATTTACATCGAAAAGTGATCATCCACTTTTCGAAAAAGTAATTTCTTCATATCATGAATACTATTATTTTTTTTTTTTTTTTTTTTGCGACGGAAACGGTTTGCAGATTCGTTTTTACCACACCGAAATCTACAAAAAAAAAACATTTTGTTCTATACGAACGTGAGACGGGCCTTACAGTAAAATAATACCCCAAAAAATCCACTGATGTCGCCCCACTGCTACGAATTCGAAATATGGGGTAGAAAAAGCGAACGTAATATTAGGGAGACATCAACTACATGAGAACCAGTTCTCCATCATTGACCGACGTATATGATAGAAAAGAGGAACAGATACAACACTTTCCTAGCTAACTTACCTCGACGCCTAAAATGAATTCAGAATACTACATTCTACAACAATAATAAAATCAACTGTGGGTGTTTTTTTTGTTGTTGTTTTTCTTCTTTTATGCTATCAGAAACAATAATTTATATATGAAAATTTAGATTACTGACGTAATTCAGTAATTTTGGTGCTTGTTAATGTGATAGAGTTCACAACTTCACAGCTGTAGTTTTTAGTGCTAGTGCACTTATTTATCCACGCTATTTTTTAAATAGTATTTTCAAGTTTAATTCAAGTTCTACGATATCTGTTTTTATTAAATTGTAAGGTTAAAGTATAGAATAGGTACAAAGCACTCTCCCATCCCGTGTTAAGAATGGCTTTCTAAATAATAACGTTAGTTTAGCAAAGATCAATAAAAGTGCAATGCACTAGTACCGCGATTTTAAAATATGTCGTTTTAAGCAAAAACAATATTACGTACTTAATTGCCATGTCGAAAATAGTAATGTATCCAAAAATTACGAAAATTCATCGAGAACTATTGTTTTTCGTAAAAAAATTTTAAAAAATAAAAACGGTCTCTCGCCATAGACAACAAATATTGCACACCATTAACAAGATATTTGCTCAGAGTTATATCCCCCTGTGTGTCTTTACCGTCTATTTTATAACAATAAGAAAAATGCAATTTTACCCAATTTTCAGTAAAAATTACTTTTAAGATTAATTTATACTCGATAAATTTTCGTAATTTTTGGATATATTACTATTTTCAACATGACAAGTATGTAATATTGTTTTTGCTTAAACAAGCACAGAATATTTCAGTAATAAATAGCGAGTGCGAACACTGCCGAAGCTGAATTTTTCTCAGTCATTTTGGAAGGAGAGTATAGTATTGAATAATTCGCTCCATTTACTTGACTCCTCACGAGGGCAGAGTTACTAGGTCGGTTTTTAATGTGGAAAAAAAATAATAATAAAAATAAAAAACAGCTCCATAGAAGCGGACACTTTGGATTGGGGCAAAAATTAAAATCGCCTCAGTCTAGGAGGATCGCTCCTCGGTGATCGAGAACGGGAAAGATGAAGTGTAGTACCAGAACAGATACTACATTTTGCTCGTAGCCAAAAAAGGCCAACATACGATGTTTGCGTTGTAAAATTCAGCCCTCGTAAGCGATTTTGAAGTCTTTAAACTGATAGTTGCTTAATAATTCGGGCATTTTGTACTGTAATATTTATTGTGTTTGTTTTTACCAGTATTTTGTATAATTTTCTATTTTTAGCTATTATCGAGACTTCGAGGAGGTAACGGTTTCATGTCGGCCATTTTTCTTGATCTTACGTACACTCGACACTAGTTTTTCGAACCGAATAAACGCTTTAATAAGCTAAAACACTAAAAACTTATCCAGCTAAATAGAAGAGTAACTTATCTCGCCTTTGATAGTAGAACTAATCTGAAAATTAACATTTGATAATGGACCTAATCTGAAAATTTACCCACTTATTTCGATACTTATGCACTAGATGTTGCTGAAATAATATTTAGAAAGCCATTCTTAACATAGGAAGGGTGTTTTCACTGTAACCATTCTTAACTTTCACCTAGATATTGTAAAACTTGAATTTAACTTGAAAATACTATTTTTTTTTAAATGGCACGGTAACATAAGTGCATAAAGCACCGTTAGTTCTTATATACTTGTTTGACTACTTTTTCGTTTTGTTGTCTATATAGTAAAAAATGCCCAGTAATTCTCGGAAAAAAAAAGTTTATATAGGCCAAGAAGCGTACTAATAGCTATGTCTTTTATTTATTTATTTCCCCCCCCCCCCATCAACCAAATGCAAAGCAGTCGACCGACCGCGCCCCTATTATAACAATTAGCGAGATTACATGAACAAGAATTTTGCGACGTGCTTTATTGGGGAGGGGGGATGTCTATCAACAGGTTTTAAAAAAGAACAAAATCGCGTATAAATGTCAACAAGATTTATTTAGTGTTTCTCGTCTATACGTAACTTTGAATTATTTTAACTACTTTTCAGTTTGCGGACCGCGCTGAAATAATAACATTTAAACTATTCTTAACATGGGGGAGCGGGACTTTAACTATTATTCTGTACTTTCACCTAACAATTAAAAAAAAAAAGATACAAGTAGGTAAAAATGAAATCTAACTTGAAAATCCTACATAAAAATTAGTACGGCCCATAAAGTACCTATTTTTATTTTAGGTACTTGTATAGTTTATGGAACGTGTTGAAATAATAACGTTATAATTTAGAAAGCCAATCTTAAAACATTGGAAGCTTTGTTAACTATTCTGTACTTTCATGTAACAATTTAAACTGTAAATTTGAATTGGTATTTAATCGAATATTTAACGAAATTTTTTTTATAAAAACTAAAGAAAATCGAATAATCGCCTTAACTTAAATTAGTAAGCAAAGTTATGCCGAGACAAGAAATGCAGACACGAGAAATGGTTAGATCATTTTAATAATATATAAAGGTTTTTGAAAAAAAAAAAAAAAAAAAAAAAATGGTTGCCACGGCGATTTCTTCGCGGTTGTACGAATTTCTAAAGTGATTTACTGATTTTGAAGTCTTTAAATTGGCGAATAGAAAATGATTTTGGTGCTTATGCACTAATGTTACCGTGCTATTTTATTTTTTAAAATAGTACTTAAGTTTGATTAAAGTTTTACGAGATCTCTTTTTTTATTAAGTTGTTTGGTACTAAAAGTATAGAATAAGTACAAAACACCCTCTCTCCTCATGTTAAGAATGGCTTTCTAAATATTATTTCAGCACGGTAACATAAATGCATAAGCACATTAATTTTTACTTACCATTAAGGTGCTTATGCACTTATGTTATCGTGTTGAAATAACAGGTATTTTTTTAAGAGTACCCAGCGTAGTATAAACACCCCAACCTTCTCCTGTTAAGAATGGCTTTCGGAATAAACATCTCCAACCTCGAAAGCCGTTCTTAACATGAGGAGGTTAGGAGAGTAACTATACTGGGTACTCTCGTAAAAAAAAAAAAAAAAAAAATACCTAATAACGTTATTTAGAAAGCCATTCTTAACATGAGGGGGTGTTTTGTACTTATTCTGTACTTTCACCTAACAATTTAATAATAAAAAAGAAGATATTGTAAAACTTGAATTAACTTGAAAATACTATTTAAAAAATAGTGTGTAAGCACCTGAATTAAGATTTGTGGACAGACGTCAAGTATTACGGTTTATGTGTGCTTCTAAACGAACAAAGTAGTAGTCCAAGTGAAGTCCATTTCGACCACGCCACTGTTGTGTCTAAGAAACCCAATAATCATAATAATAACAAGAGTTTTCCGCGTGTTCACAAGTTCTTGCGAGAGAAGCGAAAAAGAGAAACACGATTAAATATCTCGATTCTCAAATTACAAATTATTGGAATGAACGGATCAAATTCGCGTTTTGTTCCGTTTTTGTCTTTGCTTACCTGCAAGAAACGGAGAGTTCCACGAGTGTAGCTGGGATAACGCTACTACTCCCAGGTTGAAACATGTCAGTAGCCATTTTTGTTTGTCAGAAAAACGCCGCCCGCCGTCGCCGTCGCCGTTAGAAACGCAAAAAAAAAAAACCAAACGGAGCGTGGGGCGTCCCCCGCGCACCCATACCGCGACTCTCGAGCGCGCGCGGGCACCACCTACATACCAAAACTGAATCCTCTCCCACCGCCTTCTCCCTTTGGTCACCGATTACGATGAGTTATTCCTTAAATCTTTCCACGTGATGATAAAAAGTGAATATATTAAATATATTTTCTCCACACCCATAAATTGACATTTTTTCTCTTCTTACTTTAAGAATTTTGACTTACTTACTTCGCATATTTTCTACGATCAAAAGTCGCAGAGAGCAGTAAAGCTTTGCTTGTTAATTTATTTGAAAAAAAGAAAAAAATAATAAATAAATAAATAAATAAATAAATAATAATAATAATAATAATAATAATAATAATAATAATAGACCGTTTTCTAGATTCTCTTTGCTTTGAATGGACCCAGGATTGGGGAGGGAAAGTGGGAGATATATACTTATACTTCACTTACGTAATGACTATCTTTCTTCTTTTCGTTTTTTTTTTTTTTAATTTCTTTTCTAATTAAAAAAAAACTTTATTATAAACTTGAGTTATCCTTCTTCCTTGGCTAACCTCTTTCTCGACTTGTTTATAAATATGGTGACTATAATTTCCAGGCGAGTCAGTGTTTGCTTTTCTAGTGTTATTTTTATATTAAAACAAATATAGTTTAGTTGAACATAAATTGGGGGGGGGGCAATGTCGAAGTCAGTTTTAGTCTAAATAGTTTAAATAGTAGCCTTCGAGTAATGTAGTGTCTGCTTGTTTTGTTTTGACTTTTACTAATGAAGCACGGTTTATCAAGACCCAATAGCTACTCGAGGATAATGGTTATAGAATTTGTCTGGTGGACGAAGAGACGACGCCTCGAGAAGATTCTATATAATATTTCTCTTGGTCTGTCTGTCTATCTGTTTGTCTGTCAGTTCGTTCCACTTTTGCTCGGAAACTGCTGGACTGAACCGATCTGGCTGAAATTTTGTATAGACCTTTGTTATGGTAAAGTGCAGCGAACTAAGTATTATGGTATCCGTTCACCACAGTGTTAGGGATTAATAGGAATTAGTATTTAATGCAAAAATGAGCACAAATTTAATCATATTCAACCATCAATTTAACGGCTGTAACTTTTGCCCGTTTTAACGGGATAAAAAAAAGTCTAGTATACATATAATCTTATTAAATTGTGCCATTCAAAACCACTCCCCAATTTATTATCAGACATTATACATAAAATTTTATCGCATGTGTGTCTTTTTTTAGGAACTATGTGTGCCTTTCTTTATCAGCTATGATCGAGAAAAAATTTTTGTTTTGTTGTTTTTGTTTTTGTTGTTGTTTTTTTTATATTTTTACTAATGAGTCAGCACTCATCAAAATTAAGACTCGGGTGGCTAGATTGTCAGTTGAATGATGAAGAATATCATGAGAGGAATGAAGAAGATGAAACGGACACATCGTATTTGTCGACATCGGACGTGAAGACGAGCATGTTGTAGTTTGTAGAAGAGCAGTTCCATAACAGTGTGTTCCATAGATCTGATTTAGTACCATTTATTTTTCCTTAATTCACAGTATTATTTTTTTACTCCCAAACAAGGCATATTACCACTTGGAACATAAGGGACTACTATTTGGGATCATGTCTGACGACAACTTGGATGTCTTTAAGTCCAACGTTAACAATTTCCTAATGAACCGCCCCCTTAAGTAAACAGTTCATCAAGCCTCCACACTAACGTACTGTACTTGTAATAACCCTTATCCCTGAGTGGCTTCCGGGCCTTGATAAGTGGTGACCACCGTGTAAAAAAAAAACAACAAAACAAAAAAAAAAACATTAGATGTGTCTGCAATGGAAAATCTGACAAAAAATGCGCCAGCATAATGATTATCCTAAAGACAAATCACCTCTGATGGTCATGTGAAACATGGATGTCTTATGAAACATGGATGTGTTATGAAACATGGATATCCCGTAAAGCATGAATATCATGTGAAACATGAATGTCTTGTGAAGCACATGTATCTTGTGAATCGTGAATATCATGTAAAGCATGAATTTAATGTGAAACACAGATATCATGTGAAGCATGGATGTTTTGTGAAACACAGATATCATGGGAAGCATGGATGTCTTGTGAAACATTAATGTCTTGTGAACAATGAATGTTTTATAAAGCATGGATATCATGTGTAACATGGATATCATGTTAAACATGGATGTCTTGTTAAGCACGGATGTCTTGCGAAACATGGGTGTTTTGTGTAGCATGGATGTCTTATGGAACATAGATATCATGTAAAACATGAGTATCATGTGAACATGGATGTCTTGTAAAGCATAGATGTTATGTGAAGCATACATATCATGTAAAACATGGATATCATGTGCAACATCGAGGTCTTGCGAAACATAGATGTTATGTAATACATGAATATCTTGTGAAACATCAATATCACGTGAAGTATGGATATCTTTTGAAACATGGATATAATATGAAGCATTGATATCATATAAAGCATGGATATCATGTTAAACATAGGTATCTTGTGAAGCATTGATATCATGCTAACCATATATATATTGTGAAACATGGATATCATGAGAAACATAGATATCTTGTAAAACATTGATATCTTGTGTAATATAGATATTATGTAAAGCATGGATACCATGCGCAGCATCAATGTCTTGTAAAACATGGATATCTTGTGAAACATCATGTGAAAAATGGATGTATTGTAAAACATGGATGTCTTGTAAAACATCGATATCATGTGAAACATTGATATAATGTGAAGCATGTATGTCTTGTAAGCATGGATATCTTCTGAAACATAGATGTTATGTCAAACATGAATGTCATGTGAATCATGGCTGTCTTGTGAAGTATAGACGTCTTGTAAAAGATGGATATCATGTGAAACATTTATATAATGTGAAACATTGTTGTCTTGTGAAACATGGATATCATGTAAAGCATGGATATCATGTGAAACATGGACATCTTGTGAAGCATGGATATCTTGTGAAGTATGAACATCTTGTGAAACATAAATATGATGTAAAACATAGAAGCTTGTGAAGCATAGATATAATGGATACCTTTGAAATATTGATACCATGTGATAAATTAATATCATGTGAAGCAAGTGTGTCTTGTGAAACATGGATGTCATGTGAATCATAGACGTCTTGTGGAACAACAATATTATGTGAAACAGATGTCTTGTGAAGCATAGGTATCTTGTGAAGCATGGATATCATGTGAAACATGGATTTCTTGTTAAACATGGATATCATATTGTTATACCGGCCTTTCTTGAACAGAGGAATTTACACCGATTAGCACTATAAATAGCACTAGTAATTCCAACACCGGTGAGAGAGATGAGACTGCACTTCAACTGCTGTCTGAGTTCCCAGCTACACGCTTTCCTATCTTTGTACATTATTGTTAATACACTTGTTCCTTAACCGAACCTCGACTTGATTGTTCTTATTTTCACTGTTGTTTTCTTTTCTTGTTTTTTTTTTTTACATGGAGGTCACCACTTATCAAGGCCCAGAAGCCACTCGGGGATAAGGGTTATTGTGTGTACAGTAATCAATGAGGTAGTGTTGTATTATTCGTCAGTATTGGAGATTTGATAAAGTGTCATTACTTAAGGGGGCGGTTCATCAGGAATTTGTTTATGTTGGATTTGAAGACATCCAAGCTGAAGTCGGGAGGAAAAGAGACAAGCGGAACAGAGTTCCACAAGCGTGCAGTTCTAAGAAAGAAGCTTTGTTCATGGAATCTATGTTTTGATTTAGGCACAGATAAGGAGGGGGGAAAATTGTTGACCCATGACACAACACATATGAAACATCAATGCCATGTGAGGCATGGATGTCTTAAGCAACATAGATGTCTTGTGAAGCATAGATATTATGTGAAGTATCGATATATGAAGCATGGGTGTCTTTTGAAACATTGGTGTCTTGTGAAGCATGGATGTCTTATGAAGCATGGATATCATGTGAAACATGGATATCTTGTTAAACATTGATATCTTGTGAAGCATGGATATCTTGTGAAACAGATATTTTTGAAGCAACGATATCTTGAGAAACATCGATATCTTGTAAAGCATAGATGTATTAAGGAAACATGACTATCTTGTAAAACAAGAAAATAATGTGAAGCATGGATATCATGTGAAAAATGGTTATTATGTGAAACATGGATGTTTTGTAAAGCATGGATATCATGTAAAGCATGGATGTCTTGTAAAACATGGATGTCTTGCGAAACATGAATATTATGTAAAACGAATATCATGTAAGCATAGGTACCTGTGAAAAATGGATATATGGTATGCATGGATGTCTTTTGGAACATGGATGCCTTGTGAAGCATATATCATGTAAAGCATGGATATCATGTGAAACATGGATGTTTAGTATAGACGTTTTGTATCATGTGAAACATAAATATAATGTGGCGCATGGACATCTTATGAAGCATTGATATCACCTGAGGCATGCATATTCATGTGAAACATGAATATCATGTGAAACATTGATATTCTGCTAAGCATAGATATCATGTAAAACATGGATATTATGTGTAACATGGATATCTTGTGAAGCATGGATGTCATGTGAAACACTGATATCTTCTGAAACATGGATATCATGTGAATCATGGATGTCTTGTGAAGTATAGACGTCTTGTAAAAGATGGATATCATGTGAAACATTTATATAATGTGAAACATGTCTTGTGAAGTATGGAAGTCATGTGAAACATGAATATCATGTGGAGCATAAATGTTTTATGAAGCATTAATATCATGTGAAGCATGAATATCATGTAAAATGGATATCATGTGAAACATGGATGTCTTGTGATGCATTGATATCATGTGAAACATTGATGTCTTGTGAGGCATAGATATATTGTCAAACTTGGATAATTTGTCAATCATGATTGTCATATGAAGCATGGATAACATGTGAAGCATGGATATCATGTAAAACAGATATTATGTAAAACATGGACATCTTGTTAAACATGGATATCATGTGAAACATGGATGTATTACGAAATGCTAGAAAACTTTTGACCTAAGATAAGGAAAAAGTGACGTTGAATGAATAGATTAAGAAAAAAAATGGATTTACTAATTTTTTTTGTTGTTTGAATCAGAATTTGTCGTTTTTCTGTTATAATCTGTGTTAGAATTATGTAACCACTACAAAGTCCGGTAAAAAATCCTAAAACCTTCAATGAAATTTTAACCATTTTTCTATGTTTTTAGCAAAAGTACTTACAAACTATATGGATTAAATATTGAAGAAAATAAAGAAAATATTTTCATTTAATAGAAACAATGGTCAATAGACGTTTTGCAAGGATAAAAAAAGAAAAGTTAATTAATGTTTAGAGCATGAAGTATGGTCTTCCAGTGGCTCTTTATTGGTGGCAATCTCATTAGTGATTGCATAAAAGCAACCATTTTGCTTTGAAACACAAAAATGCCGATTCAACCTTCAGATCTAGCTATCAGGGCTGCAAATTATTACCTCTATTGTTTATTATAGCAATAATAAATCGATCCCTTCCATTATCTAGAGCCTCTTTCTCTCAGATGAGACAGTGCTAGCAGAATTACAAAGTCAGAGAGTTGATTGTTTTGTTGTTGAAGTGAAAGTCAACCTTACACATTCTAACTCAGTAAAGCTGGTTGCTAGTTTTTCTGTAACGTGTCCGTTGCATTTTAAACCTCTCAGACCCGCACATTGTCTGATATCACCACAAAGAAACAAACAAAAATGAAAAGAACTAAAAATCCGACTCAGCATTAATTAAGTGCAAATGAAATTGCATTTATTCATGTTTTCTTTTTTCAATAAAAAAGCATTTCATTACTTATTTTTTAAAGTCTTTTCGTACAGTATGTTTTACAACGCTCTGCCATATCACATGCGTTTTTTAAAAGTCTCTCTGCCTATTACCTCACACTGGTTGTTAGTCAGCGCATTCTTGCCCTCAACTTCCCACGTCCATCTTGCTCAAGAAGCAAATTGTATTTTTCTAATTCTTTTTCTCTCCTTCTTCCCGTGATTTCAGCACGTGCACACTTGACAATTTGCATACGTACTTTAACAGCTGCTGCTGCTAATATTTTTCTCTGGCCAGCTATCCTATGGCTGCTGCTGATTTTCTCACACATGCTCATATGCGCTATGTTACTATGAAAGATCATCGCTTTGTTACATTTCTCTATCATTGTCTCTATGGCGGGTGCCTTAAGCTTTTGTTGCTGTATGTAAAACACAGAGAACGTAACTTTCTGTTAAAAGAACTTTTACTCCTGTGTGTACACTCTTTCTCACCCCCCCCTCTCTCTCTCTTTCTTTCTTCTGTCACTTATTTTTCTACTATTTTCTTCACCCTCTCTTTACACACACATACACACGCTCTCTCTCTTTATGTTCTTTTTATTTTGTATCTCTCTCTCTCTCTCTCCTCTCTTCACCTCTTTTATTTTCTCTTTCTCTCTCTCTCCCTCATCTCTTTCACTTTCTCTCTTTTTTCTTTCTCTCACTCTGCCTCCTTTCTCTCTCTCTTCCTCATCTCTTTCACTTTCTCTCTTTTTTCTTTCTCTCCCACCCCTCTCTCTCTTTCTCTCTCTCCTAATCTCTCTCTCATTCTTTCTCTCTCTCCCTCCTCTCTCTCTCTTTCTTTGCTCTCCCTTTTTCTTTCTCTCTTTCTTTCTCTCTGTCTCTTTCTTTTTCTCTCTCTCTCTTTCTTTCTCTCTCTCACTCTCTTTTTTCTTTCTCTCTTTCTTTCCTTTTAGTTTAACACCTTTATAGCATCTGGCCTATTAACAATATGAAATCAATAAATATTATTATCTGAAATCAATAAATATTATTGATTTCCTTTTCCCCTCAATTTATAGACAAACTATATCACAATTACGATTCTACAATTCAATAAAAAAAATAATGATCTTGTAAATCTATTTTGAACCCTAAAAATAACAGAGTTCTTGGAATAACAATCCTAAAAATAACAGAGTTCTTGGAATAACAACCCTAAAAATAACAGAGTTCTTGGAATAACAACCCTAAAAATAACAGAGTTCTTGGAATAACAACCCTAAAAATAACAGAGTTCTTGGAATAACAATCCTCAGTAACTAAAGTCGCTGGAAAAATTGTTGGATTATTCTACCGTTCCAGAAAGTATCTGACCCCTGATACAATCTTAGATTGCACCTGCACCATAAAAAAGCGGTAGTAACCCAAAGCAGGTTGAACAAACTTCCTCGTAAGGAGGAATTTCATGGGAATATCAAAGTAACATGAATCCCTCAGTTGCTTGTATATCCTCGTCAGGGGAGATGCAGATGTTAAGTTCTTACAGGGAGGAGTTGATGTCCTCCTGCATACAGCCAACCAGTCTCAACGTTGCTTAACTTTGGTGATCTAAAGAGAACCAATGTATTAACGGGATTATTCCATATGTACGTAATTCTAGACATATGTAAGGTTCAAATACATCCTAATATGGAGTACTTCTGCAAAATTTGGTCAGGTGCCTTTCATCATCATCATTAATATGATGATCATCATTATCATCAATATCATCACCATTATCAACATTATCATGATCATCATCATCATCCCTATTATAATCATCACTATCATTATCATCATTATCATAATGATCGTCATCGTCATCGTCATCATTATTTATCATCACTATCATCATCATCATCATCATCGTCATTATTATCATTATCATCATTATCATTGTCATTATTATCATTATCATCATTTTCCTCATCATCAACATTGTCATCATTATCATTATCATCATCACTATTAGAATAATCATCATCATCATCATTATCATTATCAGCATCATTATCTTCATTATCATCATCATCATTATCATCATCATTATCATTATCATCATCATTATCATCATCATCATCATTATTAAAATCATCATTATCATTATTATCATTATCATTATCATTATCATCATTATTATAATAATCATTATCATCCTTATCATCATTATTATCATTATCATTATCATCCTCATCATTATTATAGTCATCATTTTCATCATCATCATCATTGTCATTATCATCATCATTATTATAATAATCATTATCATTATCATCATTATCATCATTATTATTATTAACATCATCATTATCATTATCATCATTATCATCATTATTATTATTAACATCATCATTATCATTATCATCATTGTAATCAACATTATGATTATCATCATCATTATTATCATTATTATTATCATTATTGTCATCATCATTATCAGTATTGTCATCATCATCACCATTATCATTTTCATTATCATCATTGACATCATCATTATCAATATCTCCATTATTATTATCATTATTATCAGCAATATCATTATCATTATCATCATTATTATTATCATTTTCATTTTCATTATCATCATATCATTATCTTTATCATCATCATCATTATTATCATTATCAACATGATTATCATTATCATGATGATGATCATTATCATTATTATAAAACTTAAAAGAAGTCCTCTTATGTGAACGTGTCAATGACTCTAGTCATAACCTCTTTCATCTCCTCGATTGTCTTATAACAACAGCCTTACGTTTACCTTGAGTTTACGGAATAACGAAAAGTCACAGAGAGCAAGGTCTGAACTATAGAGAAGATGAGAAACTGTCTTGATGGTCATCTTGGTCAAATAGTCTGTGACAAGGATGATGGAGTTGTGGACTGGTGCATTGTCCTGGTGGAAATGCCACTGACCTGATTTGAAGAGTGCTGGTCTCTTCTAACAAAATCTCTTCCTGAACTCCCTTTAAAACGTCAACATATTATTCCTTGTTAACTGTCTGTCCAGTGGCAACCCAGTACATGTAGATCATGGCTATGTTGTCAAAAAAAGGATCATCATAAGTTTCTGGGTGGATTTGCTC
Organism: Euprymna scolopes; assembly: GCF_053919585.1. Classification (NCBI taxonomy): domain Eukaryota; kingdom Metazoa; phylum Mollusca; class Cephalopoda; order Sepiida; family Sepiolidae; genus Euprymna; species Euprymna scolopes. Next base: position 16,002,008 of record NC_136510.1, on the reverse strand, counting down.
TATCTGGCCTTCTTTGGTCTGGGAGAACCAGCATGCTTTCATTGGGAACTCTGTCTCTTGGTCTCAGGTTCATAGCAGTAGATCCAGCTTTCATCGCAGGTCACAAGAGCATCAAGAACTACAGGATCTAAATTGATCAGCTTGACTATCTTCCTGCTGTCATGACAACATCTTTCTTTCTGATCTTCTCTGAGCACCCTTGAGACAAAACTTTGTGCAAATCTTCCGCATCTTCAGTTTCTCACAAATAATTGTATGTACAGTTCCCACACTGATATCAAATTGTGCACATTGTCTCTATAGACACACGAGGGCTCTTGTTCATGAAATTCTTTATTTGGCCAATCAACTCTGGTGTTCTGACTTCCTTATTCCTCCAACACCTTTCATCGTCCCTCGCAGGCTTCCTGCCTTCCTTGACTCTCTTATGCCACACAAAAACTGATACTGATTCATACAAGATGGTCCAAAAGCAGTCTGAAGCATTCCATACGTTTCTATGGCATTTTTATTTTTAAGTTTAAAACAAAATTTTATTGCACATTGCTTTTCTAAGGTATCCTCACGTCCGGATAGCATTTTTGAAATTCACTAGCTGTGACAATCAAACTTTAGTAGGGTGTATTCCAATTCCTGCTGTAGCTGTTCATTTAAACCTGAAATCATAAAAATTGGCCAGTCATCTCATAAGATGTATAGCAATAACATACTGAATTTTCAAGAGTCTACGATAATTTTAAATGCCTGTACAAAAAAAGTCTGGAAATTTATTGGAGGCACCATCTATCTTCAGACTTGTAATCATCAATCATATCAATCAGTCATATACACGTTGACACACTGGTTCTCTTAGATCACCAAAGTTAAGCAACATTGAGCCTGGTTAGTACTAGATGAATGACCAATTTGGGAATACCAGGCGCTGTATGTAGGATGACATCGACACCTCTCTGCAAGAGTTGCAAAACCCTAACGTCTTCATCTCCCCTAAAGGGGAAATACATGCGACTGAGGACCACTTGTGAATTTCATACTCGCTTAGATTTAGTGCCACAGTTTCATTTCATATCTATGTGCAGTGTGTCTAATACTAAAACGTTTGACTTCGTATCTGTGTAGGAAGAGGGGAAGGATGATGGTGTCGTGAAAAAGAAAGCTAAGGGGTGGCAGATAGCACATGTCGGAAAAATCACTGATATGATTAAGCTGGAATTAAAAGCCTTCAATTATTAATAAATAAAAAATAAATAAAAAGAACAAAAAAAAATGGTTGGTCAATACTTGACTCGGCACACGTGCACGCAATCTCCTTCTTCATTTTCTCAGTTATATTTTTTTCTACCTTTACTGCATCTGGCCTATAAAGATTATGAAATCAATAAATATTATTGATTTCTTTTTTCCCCAATTTGTAGACAAACTATATCACAATTATACTTCTATGATTCAATCGAACCGATAATGATCTTGTAATCTTTCCGAACCTTAAAAATAACAAAGTTTCTTGGTATAACAATTTTCAGTAAAAAAAAACAAAAAAAACAAAAAAAAAAAACAACAATAACAAAATATATATATATATGCATATATATATATGCATATGTATATATATGCATATATATATGCATATATATATATATATAAATGTTTAGAGGTACAGAATTTGTATATAGTTTTAAAAAAAGTAATAGGCAGAAGTTTCTCGAGAGCTCTTTCGGCTATCATCTCGTCAGGAGTAAATCGATAGCAACCTAAATAATATTGTAACGAAAATAAAGAGTTCCATTGGGGAACTTATTAAATGTGCCAAACGTACGGGGACACTAATTAAATTTATTTACGTTTAAAAACGATTAAAATATTGGCACAACGAGGGAGAAAAAAAAAAAAAAAGCGGGAGGAAAAAAAAAAAAATTCAAAGTTCCCCAAAGAGAAACAATGCGTTTGATGTTTCTTTTTGCCGGCACAAAGAAGGTTGACGCACCGCGATAGAGACGGCTTCCAAAATCTTTAAATGGTTTTTGGAGTCCACTCTATGTAGCACCTCGAACCAATCTATTTTATATCTATCGGCACAGCACGGGTTGTCAACCAAATGCTGGCCAATAGCAGAGTCCAAGGCTGCAGAAGGAGGGAGACCACCAGACCCCATCCTCCCTTGTCTGATCTTCGATGGAACATGCTGGTTTATACGAGTCAAAAGGTGCAAGGATGTTCGCCCAACATAACCAGCATCGCACTGGCATCTAAACTGATATACAATATTACTATTTTGGATGTAAGGCAAACTATCCTTGCAGAAAGACGGAAAAGCAGGTCTCGTAGTATGTACCAAACGCAAGGACACCGAATTGAAGCAGTCGTAAATACTTCTTCGAACCTGTTTGGAAATTCTATTACTCCCCTCCCCAATTCACGGTAATTTCAAATAAACCGGGCATTTCAAGGGTCCAAACTTTTTAGGGGATTTAAAATCCGCAACCTTTTTGAAAATACAGTCATCAATAAGGTCAACAGGATAACCATTATTGATGAATATTTCCCTGATCTTATCGAGTTCAACATCCAATCTGTTAGGCGAACAAATCATGAGGGCTTTATGTATCAAAGTATTAATCAAGCCGACCTTACGTGATTTAGGTACAAAAGACAACCAGTTCACATATAGGCCAGTAAATGTCGGCTTTCTATAAATTGTAGTGAGAAAGCCCCCCACCATTGAGCGTTCGACAAGAACATCCAAGAAAGGAAGCGAATTGTCCTTCTCACTTTCCATAGTGAACTTAAGAGCCCCATGTAAAGAATTCAACCTATTAAAAAATATCGACGCTTCACTTTGTGAAGGAAAAATAGCAAAAGTGTCGTCAACATATCTGAAATATGCAGTGGGTTTAGTTGTAGAATTAAACATAACAGATTCATTGTACCCGACGAAAATATCCGCTAAAGTTGGGGCCAACGGACTCCCCATTGAAACCCCGTCAACCTGACAGTACATAATATCACAAAAACTAAATTCCACGGATTTCGTACACATTAAAATGAGTTCAATAAGAATCTCTTTAGAAAACCATGGAGCAGAGGCGACCACCATATAAAGCGTCGGCACATATGCGTATAGTCTCATCCAACGGTATGTTGGTAAAAAGACTAGAGACATCAACTGAGCACATGAAAGACGTCTCTGCATTTGAATCCAACCCACGTACACAATCAACGAACCGAAAAGAATCTGGGATACAATGCGTGGTGTATAACTCACGCACAGGTTGCAGAATTTCCACAAGCCACTGAGCCAAAGAATGTTGTGCTGAACCAACCATTGATAAAATAGGTCTCAGTGGAACACCTTGCTTATGGATTTCTACGGTTTTCTAAAGAGATTCTTATTGAACTCATTTTCTTATATGTGAACTGGTTGTCTTTTGTACCTAAATCACGTAAGGTCGGCTTGATTAATACTTTGATACATAAAGCCCTCATGATTTGTTCGCCTAACAGATTAGATGTTGAACTCGATAAGATCAGGGAAATATTCATCAATAATGGTTATCCTGTTGACCTTATTGATGACTGTATTTTCAAAAAGGTTGCGGATTTTAAATCCCCTAAAAAGTTTGGACCCTTGAAATGCCCGGTTTATTTGAAATTACCGTGGATTGGGGAGGGGAGTAATAGAATTTCCAAACAGATTCGAAGAAGTATTTACGACTGCTTCAATTCGGTGTCCTTGCGTTTGGTACATACTACGAGACCTGCTTTTCCGTCTTTCTGCAAGGATAGTTTGCCTTACATCCAAAATAGTAATATTGTATATCAGTTTAGATGCCAGTGCGATGCTGGTTATGTTGGGCGAACATCCTTGCACCTTTTGACTCGTATAAACCAGCATGTTCCATCGAAGATCAGACAAGGGAGGATGGGGTCTGGTGGTCTCCCTCCTTCTGCAGCCTTGGACTCTGCTATTGGCCAGCATTTGGTTGACAACCCGTGCTGTGCCGATAGATATAAAATAGATTGGTTCGAGGTGCTACATAGAGCGGACTCCAAAAACCACTTAAAGATTTTGGAAGCCGTCTCTATCGCGGTGCGTCAACCTTCTTTGTGCCGGCAAAAAGAAACATCAAACGCATTGTTTCTCTTTGGGGAACTTTGAATTCTTTTTTTTTTCCTCCCGCTTTTTTTTTTTTTTCTCCCTCGTTGTGCCAATATTTTAATCGTTTTTAAACGTAAATAAATTTAATTAGTGCCCCCGTACGTTTGGCACATTTAATAAGTTCCCCAATAGAACTCTTTATTTTCGTTACAATATTATTTAGGTTGCTATCGATTTACTCCTGACGAGATGATAGCCGAAAGAGCTCTCGAGAAACTTCTGCCTATTACTTTTTTTAAAACTGTATATATATATATATATATATATATATATATATATATATATATATATGCATATGTATATATATGCATATGTATATATATGCATATATATATGCATATATATGCATATATATATATATATATATGTGTGTGTGTGTATCGCCTTCGTTCAGTCTCAAAAGACAATGGATATCCCTGTAAGACTAGCTGCACATGTAATTGTGAGGCAAGTGTTGCATAATTCCCAACCAAACCTTTCCTGAATTGGCACTGCTTGAGTTAAGTAGCAAGGAGAAGTCCAGGATGACTGGAAACAATGCCGAGATAAGCAGAGAGCACATACAGCACCTGGAATTCCCCCAAATGGGAATCAATTTTACTACTTACCAGACTCAATGTTGCTTAACTTCTGTGATCTAACAGGTACAAGTGTGCCAATGTGATTATGCCGTGTGCTTATATATATATAATTATGTTATTTAATTTAGGTAAACAAAATTATCATTCGTCACTACAATAAACTTACTGTTTCAATCTAAAAAGATTTCATCAAGTGACGTGCTCCTCTATGCATTCTCAAATATACATTTACTACATTAAGTTTTAAAGTTTTGATAAGCTTAGGTCATATGGTAGTGAATACGTCTGGAGAATTAAATGGTTTGGATTCGACTCTAGCTGATGACACCCAAGTAACATTTTTTTTAACTTTTGAAATCACTACAATATATTGAGTACAATATGATAATCAATAGAGAATAGGCTCTATAATAATAAATATGAAATCTGTATGACCGAGCAATGGTGGGCAGTATACTAATATATATATATATATATATATATATATATATATATATATATATATACTCGGGGGTTTTTTTATATTCAAAAGTAATGGACTAATGAATTCAACGAGGTTGTTAGATAGTGCTCAATAAAAAGAGCTGATAATACTTGTTTATTGTTATATAAACATGCTCACATCCCGCTGCTACAAATAGCCACTTGTTTCAATCAAACAACAGATATCATCAGGCAGCGACTTGACTATTCAAAAGTTTTCCTGTGTTTATATAAATATATATAAATAAATATATATATAAAATATATTTTAAGATATATATATACACCACACACACACACACAAGAGAGAAAAGAATAATACTATATGGTATATACTGATGCATATAGACTTATTAATCAATTTGAAAACAAAGGAATACAATACAGTGTGTAGGGGTTTGTTACCTAGTACATCCCCTTTTCTTCTGATGAGAAGCGTTAAGCTTCGAAATCCTTGGGATAAAAAGCTTTCATGACCCCCAACACACTGTATTGTATTCCCTTGTTTAAAATTGATGAATAAATCTATATGCATCAGAATATATTTTTCTATAATTAATATCTCTTCCTCTTTTGTCTAAACCCACCTCCATATTGAGCTTTTTATTATATCGAAAAGAGTCTCCATTAAAAGAATCTGTATAGACTTCTTTGTGATCTCTTTACATATATACACTTGCAATTTAATATTTATTAATATACTAGCGAGGGGTACCCGGCGTTGCCCGGGTGTTTGTAGGGGTGTGTGGTGTTAAATAAAAAAGAAGCCGGGGATGGGGGGGGGGTAAGATCGAAGCCGAACCCCTGAGGCGAAGTTTGAAAATAAAATCGGCCAGCCAGAAGTGAAAGATGTTTGAAAGTCGTCGAGCGTTACGACGACGACAATGACGATGTAAGCATTGTTATAAGCGAAGTAAGAAAATAAAACAACTTTTAATTAAGCGGGGGGGGGGGGATAAAACACCAAAAAAAATAACGTAAGGCAAACGAATGATTAAAACAGAAAAACGAACGAACGTTACGTGAAAAATGGCTTAAATAATACAGGGTTCAATATTTAAATTTAAAAAATCAGAAAAAAAAAAAACATCTCACACCACGATTCGAACCCAAAACGTTTAGATAATGAACCAAGGCCTTAACTACATGCGCTAAAGCGGTGTATATAAAGTTTGTTCGGTTTATCAACTATTTAAAGTAAATCAGGTCACGACGTCATGACGTCATCTGACGCATGCGTTTTGACCCTCCCCCTGTCGAATCTGTCTAGACATCTCTCTCTCTCTCTCTCTCTCTCTCTCTCTCTCTCTCTCTCTCTCTCTCTCTCTCTCACATCGTCTGCCTTACTCTAAAGACTGGAAAATGGCGTCTGGCTATTTTTATTTAAAAAAAAAACTTCGATCGTTAATATTTTTTGTAAGCGTATTTTTTTTTTAACTTCACATGTTTAGCTTGGCTTTATTTTTCGTTTAACTATCGTATCTACCTATTTTGAATGTGGTAATAACTTTGGTAATGTTGCCATAGCATAGAAGTTCATAGTTGAGCTTTAATTAATTTTTTTTTTACCGATAACAACATTTTTAAATTGTAAATTCAGACCGCCATTAGAGGTTGCTGACGTCAAGATCACGTGACATGACTCAGCGGGTTTTAAATACAAGTTGACCCAAAATAAACGGCCGCGTGTATACTTTATGTAGAAGAGTTGGCGGTCGTATTTTTGGGGGCAGTTATAAATCGATTTAAAAATATGTAATGTTTAACATTAAAATGTCACTTTCTTGGGCCCCCCCCCCTGCAGAAAATCGATCAGTTGACGCACTTCTGATGGTCACTTTGGGCCAATTTTTCGATATTTTGTCGTGCGGAAGGTGGGGCTTTCATATGAGACCAAGTTTGTGAATTTTTGCTGTGTCTGTCGAAAGTTTTTAGCAGACACACAAACATACATACATACACACAAACATACATACACACATTTTCGTTTTTATAGATTATACTAATTTTATATAGATTATACTAGCAATTCAACCTGGCTTTGCTCGGGCCCTATGTACTGTTCATAACTTGCCCTATGTGTGGATATACTTTATGTAAGATTTCAAATGTTTAGACCAAAATTTGTCTGAGTAATTTCATAGAGACCACAGAGGTCAAATTTTTTTAACTCTGACCCCAATTTTGACCCCTTAACATTGGGTGGGGGTGGGGTCAAATCAAGTTTAAAAGTTTGATCACTGTCCACGTAACCTACACTTAAAATTTCAAGTGCTTAGACCCAAAATTGGCAGAGGAGTTTGGTAGAGTTTTCAAAGGTCAAATAGGATTAGTGAATCTCTTGACAAAGGCTTCCTTTCTAGGGCAATTGCTCTTGACATATCACAGACCTTTGATAAGGTATGGCACAAGGGCCTACTTCACAAGATTTCCAGTTACGGTATAACTGGAGATGTTTTCTCGATTATTAAATCATTTCTTTCTGATAGGCTCATAAGAGTAGTGGTTGATGGGCAGAAATCAGAGGCAAACTGTATTAATGCTGGAGTCCCTCAGGGGTCTATCCTGGGCCCAACTCTCTTCCTGGCTGGCCTTTTGGCCAAGATCACAGTGTAGTATCTGTTCCGGCAGATGCTGCACTTAAGATGATTTGTGCCAGTCAGTGGAGGGGAGGCCCTCTATACTGGGACAATTGTTGTTTTTGGTAGCCAGAGTGCCCCCTTTTTGCCTACTTTTGGGGGAGCTGGTTTTTGCCTCACATTAAAAGCGGCCTTGTGCCTGGTTTGCTCAGTGGGGGAGCAAATAAATACCATCTGTTCTTCAAGCAAAGACTATATGTGGGGGCAACCCCACATATAAGACCTTGGTCAATGTAGGGGCAACCCTTCATACCAATTGTCACTATCCAGCTCCCCTACTCCCCGGGGAGTTGGTCCCCATTTCCCCTTCACTCCTCACATTAAAAATCGGCCTTGTGCCTAATTTGCTCGGTGGGGGAGCAAATAAATACTATCTGTTCTTCAGATGCTGCACTTCCATTTCTTGTTCTCTTTCGGTGGAGGATCAGTCCTTCACGACTGAGACAATTTTTTATTTTTGTACCTTTTTTCCACGTTAAAAAACGACCCTGGTGTCTAACTCTGTCCCGTGGGGAGGCATAGTAAATAGGTACATTAATGATCTCCCAAAACACATACTTAAATCATTCGTTGACATCTATGCTGATGACACGACCATCTATGGCAACACATCAAAGGCTGTAAATGACAAAGTTCTCTGATTCTCTCTCCTCTGATCTTGAGCGCATGGTACAGTGGGAGAAGAGATGAATGGTTACTTTTAATGCATCTAAAACCAAGCTCCTATCTTTACATCATCAATGCTCTGATCTCCATCTGGCATCAATTGAAATGGATGGCTCTTGTCTTGGGCAGGCTCCATGTTTTGACAAGCTTTTGAGATTGACTTTTACTCCTGATCTGAAATGGAACATATACATCAAGTCTGTTGCCAAGGTCGCTGGAAAAATGGTGGGATATCTCACCACTGATGCAATTCTCTATCTATATAAAAGTCAAGTACGTCCAAGGATGGAGTACTGCTACCACATCTGGGCAGGAGCTGCTAAAAACAGCCTATCCTGCCTTGACAGAGTACAAAATAGACCTTGTGTCTTTTCTCTTCCCTGCAACCTCTCTCTCCCACAGAAGAGACGTTGCGAGCCTGTTTTTGTTTTATTGTTATTTCCATGGCAAGTGCTCGTCTGAGCTCCAATCTCTGGTCCCCCTTCACCAATCTTTCATGAAATACACCCATCTAGCTGAAACCACTGTCAATAATTTTCCCCACTCGTTATCTGTGCCTGAATCAAAACAAAGATTCCGTGAACAAAGCTTCTTTCTTAGAAGTGCACGCCTTTGGAACTCTCTTCCGTTTGCTTGTTTCCCGCCTGACTACAACTTGGATGTCTTCAAGTCCAACATAAACAAATTCCTGATAAACCGCCCCCTTAAGTAAGACACTTTATTAAATCTCCATTACTAACGATTACCGTGATATTATCCCATTCATTACTGTACACGCAATAACCCTTATCTCCGTATGGCTTCCGGGCCTTGATAAGTGGTGACTACCATGTAAAAAAAAAAAATAGTATAAATCATGTAGAATATCTGCATGAATACAATTACATGTAATAGTTAACTAAAGATGATCAGCTCATAAGAAAACTGAAAAAACTAATAGGGAATTAATTAAATTGAATGTTTAAAAGAATATGCAAATTAGCTAGATCTTTTGCAGATTTAAAAAAAAATTTTTTATTCAATTTTCGCTCAAAACAAAGCACCATTTTGAAGCAGGGGGCTACTATCAGGGACTTAATTTGCAGGGACACTATGATGGGCGGTGAGTAGAAAGATGTTTGTTCACATTGCACTTGAACTTCTGCATATCAGTACAGTTGAGAAAGCAGAATCCCGGAAGGGAGTTCCAAAGACTTGCAGTTCTGGGGAAGAAACTATTGGAGTAAAAGGCTTTCTTGCACCTAGGGATCTCTACTGCAAAGGGGTGAGACTTAGTGACTTGTCGGGTGTGTCGGGGGTAGTTACGTCGAGGAGGTACCAGTGTTTGCAGTTCGTCAGAGCATTCACCATTAAAGTATTTGTAAAACAGACAGAGGGATGCAATAACTCATCGATGGGACAGAGGCTGAAGCCTAGATGACAGTTCAGGACCTATCAGGTTGGCGACTCTCTTTTGAACCCTGTCCAGGAGTGAGAGACAAGCAGCAGATGCACCAGCCCAAATGTGACAACAGTACTCCATACATGGACGAATGGTGGCCTTATAGAGGTACAGGATACTTTCAGGCATAAGTAGCTTTCTAGCACGGTAGAGAGAGCCAACTTTCTTTGCAGCAGCCTTGGCAATGCTCTCAATGTATCTATTCCAGTTCATATTCCCTGTAAACGTTAGGCCAAGGAGTTTAAAAGAAGTACTTTCAGGCAACGTGCTCTTCGCCATTGCTATTGGTGGTAGAGAAGGTTTCTTGTAGTTATTGAAGGAAACAAGCTTAGTCTTAGCAGCATTGAATGTGACCATCCATTTTTGTCCCCATTCCACTACAGATTGGAGGTCATCCTCTAGTGTTTCTGCCATTTCCTTGGATATGTGTTCATTTGTTTTCCCCTCATATCTGTTATAGAGAATGGTGTCATCGGCAAATATACCCATCTCCAAAACAATTTTATCAGGGAGGTCATTTATGAATATCAGGAAGAATAGAGATCCAAGGATAGACCCCTGAGGTACTCCCGCATTTATGTCATATTGTTTAGATGTACGACCGTTGAGAACAACTTGGATTTTTCTCTTACTTAAGAAGTATTTAATTACATTATGTATTCTTCCAGTGATTCCATATGATCTAATTTTCCTTAGAAGACCATCGTGCCATACCCTGTCAAAAGCCTTAGATATATCCAGGGCTACCGCTTTACCCTCCCCTGTCTTGTCCAGTGAACGGTATATACGTTCAAAGATATCTGCTGTTGAACGGATGAATGCAATTCCACGATCCATATATAACAAAGTTGTATTTTTATTTTAAAATAAATAGAAAAAAGGGTTTTTTATATGAATATCAATACACAATATATATATATATATATATATATATATATATATATATATATATATATATATATATATATAAACTAGCAAAAGTACCCGTTGTTGACTGGGTTCAAAAACAGCCTACAGAAAATGGACTCTGATTTATGAAAGTATGATAGGTTATGAAAAGGGAGGGTTGTAAAAAGATAGCTTCGAATTTGGGGGTATCAAAACCAAAGCAAAATATGATGAAAGTAAAAATAAAATAGATAAACCCCATAATTTATTATACCATAAAGGTTCACACTGAAACACTTATCACAATATTCTGTGGATCTATATTAAAAAACCTTGTTAAACTTTGTAACATATTTCCATTCTATGGAGGTCAGGTGCGAACGAACACTCCATAATTTTATTATACCATATTTCTTCAAACTGAAACATAATTATCAAAGTATACTTACGCAGTTAGATATGAAAAGTCTTTATTAAAGCTTGTGACTATTTCCATTCTATGGGGGCCAGATGCGAACGCAGACCCCACAATTTTATTTTACCATCCCTATTTAAGTTAAAACATACTTATCAAAGTATTATTATGTACATCTATATCAAAAACACTTGTAAACGTTTTTTTTTTAATTTTTAAATTTTTTATTTCCATACTTTGTGGACCAGGCGCGTACATAGACCCCACAATTTTAATGAATCATCATTATGCCAGATCAAACATACCCATTTCTGTGTCTCGACACATCTTCTATCATTATATGTGATCAGTTTTCTATAATAGGAGCCTATTCGTGACCAGACACACACACAGACGTTCAGCTTTATATTATAGAAGATATATATATATATATATATATATATATATATATATATATATATATATATATATATACGAGCAAACAGTTAATAAAACGTGTTAAAAAAACACTTTGAAATGAGTTAAAAACATATTTAATCTGAAAAGGAAACACTAGATAAGTGGATAGTCCTTAATCCGCGGAGTTTCAAAGAAATACTTTCCTTCTCATCATACTTTTGCATGCAAAATCCGATCCCGCATTTTGCTAATTCCTGATACTGATGAGAAGGAAAGTATTTCTTCGGAACTCCGCGGATTAAGGACTATCCACTTATCTAGTGTTTCCTTTTCAAATTGAATATGTTTTTAACTCATTTCAAAGTGTTTTTTGCTCGTATTATATAAAAACAGTCTACAGTCATGATTTTTATTACTTTTTTATATGGATGAATGTCCATATTTTATTTTTGCCATAAATTTCTTACACATGTTCTTTGTGAAGCTGAACATTCAACATTACGATGAGAGAATGTTTAAACATGTACAAATACAATAGACAAGTACACTAAACATGTACAAATACAATAGACAAGTACACTAAACATGTACAAATACAATAGACAAGTACACTAAACAGTTCGTTTCACTCATGCTAGTCTTTTAACGGACTACTAACTCCAGTCTTAATAGCAATAAAACTTCAGGCATGCATAACGCACACATAAATGGACATATTTTTAGTTTGTTTCTTTTGTTGTTGCTTATTATCGTGGTTCACACCTCGGTTATAGAATTCATATCTTTCCGAAATCAGATAGCATGCGAATGGATAAGACGATAAAATTGTCGCCCTAGAAAAGACTACATGATTCCATTTCCGCTTGATAGAAAATCAGTTTTCTTTTTTGTTTTGTTGCAGACCATCTACTAGTTGGCCAGTTGTGTACAAATCCCAAAAGCTCATGAATTAAAATGAGGTCATTAAGAGTTTTCAATAAAAAGAGCAAAATATAATATCTTTATTTGTATAGACAAGTACTACATGTTTACTGCACTAAACATGCAAACGTTTCAGAGCGAATTGGTTTGCAGGAAATTTTGATTTCTTGCAAACCAATTGTCCGAAACATTAGCATGTTTAGTGTAGCGAGTATGTAACACTTGTCTATATAAATAAAAAATATTATATATATATATATATATATATATATATTAGCCGGCGGGGGGGGGGGCGGCTTTGCCTGGGCATAAAATACGCTTAAATATGATATTTTAATTTGTCCAGCTTGCGTATATATTATTTCAAAAGTAAAAAAAAAAGTATTTGGTGCCATCTGTTAGAATCAAAACTGTAGCTGGTGACGTTACCACTGCACCAACGTGATACACATATGAACTGATTAAAAATAAAAATTAAAATAAACTAAGATGAATATACAAAATGTATAACGATTTTTTGCAATTTTGACCCTTTTTTGACCCCCTTAAAAACTATTCTAACCGGCTAAAGACCCATAAAAGAACGGTATATAATAAATCCAATCATTTGAGACCCCTAGCGCCACTCTGGGATGTTTAGTTTCGGAGGTGATAGAGTTTGAAAATATAGAGACAGACAGACATATATATATATATATATATATATATATATATATATATATATATATATATAAAATAAAATTATATATATATATATATATATATATATATATATAATATGAGCAAATAGATAATAAAATATGTTTAAAAACACTTTGAAATGAGTTAACAACATATTTAATCTGAAAAGGAAACACTAGATAAATGGATAGTCCTTAATCCGCGGAGTTTCGAAGAAATACTTTCCTTCTCATCAGAGGGTAGGAATTAGCAAAATGCAGGATCGGATTTTGCATGCAGAAGTATTTGATGAAACAACAAGTCAAAGATCTTACTTGAAAACAAAAAAAGTGAAGCAGAGGGAATATGGTGAAGAAAAAGGTGATTACACATGAATGGATAGTCTGGTGGAAAATAAAAAATCCAGTGATGGTAAAATCCAAATGTAAATCTTCAAGAAAGTTAAAAGAATTTCTATTTGTACAAGTAAAATCCCAGGAAATCCCATATTTGGAAGAAGATGGTCCATAATAATCCAAAGGCAGAAATCCATGGAATAATTCACAAAAATGTGTACAAGGAATAAAAAAAAAGATTCCAATAATATTAATAAAAGAAAAATAAGATATGCTTTTCACTCTACTTCCGATCCCGCATTTTGCTAATTCCTACCCTCTGATGAGAAGGAAAGTATTTCTTCGAAACTCTGCGGATTAAGGACTATCCATTTATCTAGTGTTTCCTTTTCAGATTAAGTATGTTTTTAACTCATTTCAAAGTGTTTTTTAACATATTTTATTAACTATTTGCTCATATTATAAGCTCTATTTCCTATTTGTTTTATCGAGCTTTTACATCTGGCTGAGATAATTTTATAAATATTAATTCTTTAATATTTATAATATACTTTAATTTTACTATCTTGGATCATTTTGGTAAATTTAATTGTAATTTTTATTTTATTTTATTTATATATATATATATATATATATATATATATATATATATATATATATATATATATATAAAAATGAAATTATATATATAAAATGTATATATATATAAAAATTATATATATATACATATATATATATATATATATATATATAAAATAAAATTATATATATAAAATGTATACATATAAAAATTATATATATATATATATATATATATATATATATATATATATATATATGGAACAGACTATGCATGCTGTGTTCGATTTTTTGTATCTATATATACTTGTGTTTGTATTTTTAATTATTGTACTGATATTTTATTTCTTCAAATCAATCATCTTGAGGAAGTTTTGAAATAAAGACAAAACGTGGATGAACATATAATTTGGTTTCATCCTTTCTCATCTCTTCATCGGGTTGGAATATTATTTCCATAATTTTCATCATATATATATATATATATATATATATATATATATATATATATATATATATATATATATATATATATATATATATATATAGTGTATCAGAAAGCAATAAAAAGGAATCAAATAAAGTGCTCGATCGCGAATATGAGAGCTGAAAATATAAATATTTATCTAAAAACTATACATAAATATTCCAAAGATGAACCAGCGGTTTCATTTTATTGAACCAGCCATCTGTGGCTGATATGGACTCAAAGGCAAAACACCATTTGTTTTGCCTTTGCATCGACACTAATGAATTGCATAGAGTCCATATCAGTCACAGATGGCTGGTTCAATACAATGAAACCGCTGGTTCATCTTTGGATATGTATGAATAGTTTTTAAATAAATATTTGTATATTTATATATGCAGGCTCCTTCAGTCTCCAACAGACTATAGATACCCACGAAGGAGTGCCTGTGCATGAATTTTTTGTGGCAGGAGGTGCGCAATCTCCAACCACACCTCTTCTGAGTCAACATTGTAAAATACCAGTGGCAAGTGAAGTGTATGTACAAGACGACTGGAAACAAATGCCGAGATAAGCGGAGAGCACATACAGCGACTAGAATTCCCAAATGGTCACCCATTTGCTACTAACCTGGCTCAACGCTGCTTAATTTCGGTTATCTGACAAGAACCGGTGTGTCAACGCGATTATGCCGTATTTTTATATATATATATATTGAGGACATTGTGAAGGCTACTGCAAAGAAGGTATTCCCTCTATCGTGCTAGAACACTACTCACACCTGATTATATCCTGTACATCTAAAAAGCCACCATTCGCTCATGCATGGAGTATTGTTGCCACATCTGGACTGATGCATCTACCACAGTACCTGAAGATGACCCATGTGGGTTGTAAACGTTAGTAGGTTTAGCAAATTTTTCTACTCTTTCGTGGAAAATGCGAGAAAGTTAGCCCACTATATAGAAAAAAATGGAGAAAAAGAATATGCAGAGGTTAGAACTGGTATTCAACCAGATATATATGCATATATATATATATATATATATATATATATATATATATATATATATATATATAGAGAGAGAGAGAGAGAGAGAGAGAGAGAGAGAGAGATTTTTATATAGCATATCAGGAAGCAATGAAAAGAAATCAAATAAAGTACTCGATCATGAATGTGAGAGCTGAAAATACAAATATTTATTTAAAAAAATATACATACATATTCCAAAGACGAACCAGGGTGTCTTTTTCTGTTTGTCTATCTTCCGTTTGTTTTGCTTTTCCATCAACGCTGATGAATTGTATTGAGTCCATATCAGTCACAGATGGCTGGTTCAATACAATGAAACCGTTGGTTCGTTTTTGGAATATGCATGTATAGTTTTTAAATAAATATTTGTAATATATATATATATATATATATATATATATATATATATATATATATATATATATATATATAAAATATAGACTTATATGTAATGTACTGAGTTTGTGTAATCCAGTAAATTTTCATATACCAATAAGTTTTAAGCCAAAAAGAGATGACTTTAAAAGTAAGTTACAAAATTATCATATTTCATAATTGAGCATAAATATACTGTATAAGCAAAATCAAGACTTCAAAAAAGGTGTTGATGGCAACAAAAAGTGTATTTCATTTTGCATTACAATTGTATGTTTGAAATTGTCGTTCTGGCATAGAAACAATTGTAACGTAAAATGAAATACACTTTTTGTTCCTATCAACACCTTTTTTGAAGTCTTGATTTTGCTTATACAGTATATATATATATATATATATATATATATATATATATATATATATATACATATATAAAGCTGAATGTGTGTGTGTGTGTGTGTGTGTGTGTGTGTGTGTGTGTGTGTGTGTGTGTGTGTGTGTGTGGTCACGAATAGGCTCCTATATCGTTGACTATTTTAAAAAACTGATTACATATAATGATAGAAGATGTATTGAGACACAGGAATGGGGGAATGGGTATGTTTGATCCTGCAGAACGGTGGTTCATTAAAATTGTGGGGTCTGCGTTCATGCCTGGTCCACAATGTATGGAAATAAAAAAATTAAAATGAAAAAAAAAACGTTTACAAGTGTTTTTGATATAGATGTACATAAGAATACTTTTATAAGTATGTTTTAACTTAAATAGGGATGGTATAATAAAATTGTGGGGTCTGCGTTTGCGCCTGGCATCCATAGAATGGAAATAGGCACAAACTTTAATAAAGACTTTTCATATCTATCTGCGTAAGTATACTTTGATAATTATGTTTCCGTTTGAAGAAATATGGTATAATAAAATTATGGAGTGTTCGTTCGCACCTGACCTCCATAGAATGGAAATATGTTACAAAGTTTAACAAGGATTTTTAATATAGATCCACAGAATATTGTGATAAGTGTTTCAGTGTGAACCTGTATGGTATAATAAATGATGGGGTTTATCTATTTTATTTTTACTTTCATCATATTTTGCTTTGGTTTTGATACCCCCAAATTCGAAACTATCTCTTTACAACCCTTCCTTTTCATAACCTATCATACTTTAATAAATCAGAGTCCATTTTCTGTAGGCTGTTTTTGAACCCAGTCAACGACGGGTACTTTTGCTAGTATATATATATATATATATATATATATATATATATATATATATATATATATATATATATATATATATATATATATGATTGTTGACCTGGATTAAATCCGACGATATGAAATAAAATGGAGGTGGAAGGACCTGGATACTCAACATTTCACCCGATTTATGCGGGCTTCTTCAAAAGATTAAAAAATAATTTGGGTGCCATCAGCTGGAATTAAAAGATTAAAAAATGACTTGTATGCAATCAGCGTGAATTGAAACTGAAACATTAATGCCCCAGTTGTATTCCCTACTGTTTGAACAATCGGCAGATAGCTAAGAAAGATTCAAAATTAAACCACTTCAAGCCATGAATGAATTTGTGCATGTGTAAAAGTAATAGAAATATACACACACACACACACACACACACACACACATTTCTTTTTAGTTCAGTTTAAGAGATTATCCCTATATAGACATCTCCTATTTTAATCAATAATCCAATTTCAATAATAACAGCATCAATTATCTTACAACGTTTTTCCTTTCAAGATCAGTCACGAGTGTTATTGTTGGATTGGAGCCAAACATCAATTGTTTATTATGTTTTACAGCTACAAAACTCACTTAATGTCATTTAATACAATCAATTTGTTACATACTAGAAGGGCAGGCATAAACTTTAAGTATTTACTTCAACAGTGCTCAACACGTAGGTAGAGCTAGGTAGTAAGTTATAAAATATATATGGCAATTAAGCAACACAGAATACTCTGCGTTTCATCCACGCTAGGATTTAGGTTGTAAAATATGCTTAAATGCAGATTTCATATTTATTATTGCAGATCCAATTCTACTGAATATTATATTGTACGGAAACTATGGTACTTTCAAAAGATTAAAAAATGATTTAGGTGCCATCAGCTGGAATTAAAAGATTAAAAAATGACTTGTATGCAATCAGCGTGAATTGAAACTGAAACATTAATGCCCCAGTTGTATTCCCTACTGTTTGAGCTATCGGCAGATAGCTAAGAAAGATTCAAAATTAAACCACTTCAAGCCATGAATGAATTTGTGCATGTGTAAAAGTAATAGAAATATGTTGGCAAGTTGAAATGAACAGTTTGCATTATAAATTGCTGACATATTTCTGTTTGCATTATTCATCCAGCCAAACAAAGATTTCACTCATTATAAACCATCCTTAGTGTATGATTATTTTTTCCTGTTAATGGTGGATGCTCCGATGAACTACAAGCCCTTGTACCCCCTCGACATAAATATCCCTGTCAAACCTGACAACCAGCAAAGTTCCACCCCTACACAGTAGAGATCCCTAGATGTAAGAAAGCCTTCTATTCTAATAGTTTCTTCCCCAGAATTCCCTTCCAGGTTCCTGCTTCCCCAATTTTACTGACATACAGAAGTTCAAGTGTAATGTGAACAAACATCTTGCTGCTCAACTCCCTACGTAATATCCCTGCAGCTTATGTCCCTGATAGTAGCTCTCGACATCAAAGTGGCACTGTGCCTTGTTTGTGGTGAAACCGTAATTAAAAAAAAAAAGATTTGGATGTTATGTGATCAGTACTTAAAGTGCTTATCGGTTAAATATTTTCATACATACATACATCTATTGTTTTATTTATATAGATTAGTGTTTATAGCTTATCACGTTATCATCAGTTTATAGAAAGAGAGTCTGATACAGCTCAATTTTTTCTTGTACTTGTAAGCATAGGGTATACAATTACAGTGGAATTCCAAGTAGGTTGAGTTATGACATATTTGCGTGTAAGAAAACGGAGATGGATTGGAATTTAGATGTAGAAAAAGTATATTTGGATGATGATGTTTAGAAGTGTTCTTTCCATTCGATTACAAGAAGCTGGTGCTGATGAGTTAAGACTGGAACTTCAGGCAAGTTCTGTCATTATTAAGCAGTAGTTTAGTTTATTGGTTAAATATTTTAACACATACACAGAAACATACATATATCTACTTACTGTTTTAGTTATATAATCATAAAACTATGTGGACCTTGCTTGCTTGCATCTTGTCTTCAATCATCGGGCAATTCCATCTTTTAAAAAAAGGGATGATAGGTGAATATATATATTATTTTAATTGGAATTCATTGAGATGAGTATTATTTATTAATTTTTATTTATTGTGGACTATTATCCTCATCTTTGCTTACGTCATGAAACAACTAAGAAAAGATGAGGATAATAGTCCGCAATAAATAAAAATTAGGTGAATATATATATATATATATATATATATATATATATATATATATATATTACTCTAGAAGTGTAAGCCATGTTTAATTTCATAAAAGTTTCAGATGGTTCGTTGTTTTAAACAAGTCTTGAGAGGTGACTGGTTTGCAGTAGACAGAACAGTTTCCGATGGTTCGTTGTTCTAAACAAGTTTTGAGAGGTGACTGGTTTGCAGTAGACAGTTCCACAGAGCAAAATATTCTTACCGTGTCGAGACGGGGGGGAAAAAAAAACATGTGAAATTGCTCCAGAAAAGGTTTAATATTTATGAAGCAATTCTGGTTTCTGATTGGTTGGTAGCAGAACGTGAATTAATTCGATTCGTCAGTTCCTAGCAGCATCGATTACAAATAGAATCGTCCGACTGTGTGGGATTATACCCCATTACAAATCCCCCCACCACTTCGTCTGATGAGGAAGGTCTCCTAGCGGCTTCGGCTGCATGGAGACAGGGTAGTACAAGTCAAGGATTTGTCACTTGACACTCAGCCCAACAGGTGAGGGGCCGGGAACTGGCCCAGCACCTGTTGGCTGAGGTACGCCGCCTGGGTAATACCTAGGAGGTCCACCCTCCCAGGCCTTGCCACCGGGCTTTCCGGTGGGGCAAGTTTATTGCTTGCTGCCTGAGGCGCCCCGACCGGGGAATGCCGACGTGGTTACTCAGGCAATTTTTAAAATTGCAGGAGTGCCCCTCCTTTAGGGGAGCCTGCGGGGTTCCCACTTACCGGCCTTGTGCCAAATAATGCTGATGTGGGCAGCATTTAAATATATACCCCATTACAAATCTAAAATATTGCAACAATATATATATAATTATTTCACAAAAATCATTATAATAAAATATAAAATGAAAACATCATATCATGTATTTTTGTATGCGCCAAAATTGTTTCATAACCATTTGAACAATTTTAAATATTATATCATTCAAAAATATTCCAAAACAGCTCCTTGATTGAGGGACATGTAGTTGGAACATCTAAGTTGAAACTAGAATTTGAAGGTGTAGTTTGGTATTTAGGAAATAAATCAATTAAATAATTTGGGGAAGAAAAATAATTACTATAATACAAAAAATATACAAAGGATTAATTAACATTAAAATAGGTAATTAGTTAAAATATCATTCAAAAAGTAAAAATACGAAAATGGAGCGATTAACAAATTCTAAGGCTATTGGAAAATAAAAAAAACAAAAAGAAAATATGAGAGTGGAGTGGTGGTAGGTTCAACTGCTTGTTCTCCTAAAAATAGAGATTATGAATATATTCATATATGTATAAATAGTGTATTTTAACGTCTGAAGAGTAGCTGTTTTTGAATATTTTTGAATGATATAATATTTAAAATTGTCTAAATGGTTACGAAACAATTGTAACACATATGAAAATACACGTTAAGATGTTCTCATTTTATATTTTGTTGTTTTGATTTTTGTGAAAATATATGCATGCTCGATTATAAAAACTGATTTGTCAATTAATTTTAACTTTGATTTTATTTGTATTATGAACATTCCCAAAATATTAATATATTAAAATTTTGGTTAAATAATTATTAATAACGTAAAGTGTGTGTGTGTGTGTGTGTGTGTGTGTGTGTGTGTGTGTGTGTGTGTGTGTGTGTGTGTGTGTGTGTGCTTTTAATCGACCTATATTTTTGTCAACTTTTTATCGACTCTACATATTTTAACTTACCGTTGCCTAACGCTATTTACTGTATATTTTAGTTTTCACTTTTAATTCTCATTTTCGCTCCTCCGCACTTTTACTTCAACACCGGAAGATGATTCGTGGATGAATCGAAAGCGCTCGTGACAGCAACAATTATGGAACTTTTATTAATATTTTTTATTTTGATATAAAAAAAAGATTATATGGAAAATCGAAAAATTAAAAAAGAGAATCATAAAGCAAAGTGTCTCCGTTGCATTTATGTTACGTGGTGGATGTTATTATTAAGATGGCGTGTATATTTGTATTGTTGTTCATGTTAGTATTAGAAAGTCTTAGTGTTTTATCTAGAGACAGTCTTAGGAGTGTTCATGTGTTGAGTGTTCATATGTCTTAAGATGTTCATGCTGTAAGAGATGGAGACATTAACAGGTATATATAAAGAGAGAGACAGTTCTGTATGAACGGGAGTGTTTCTATAAATATTGATACATATATTTCTTACCTATTTTTGAGATGATGATTTTCACAAAGTTCTTATAATATAAATGGACAATACCTTTTCTGTTGAATAACAACACGGAGATGCAGATACAAAACACATCTTGCTGCCCAACTCCCTACATTGTACCCCTGTAGCTTATGTCTCCAATAGTAGCCCCCTACATCAAAATGGCAATGTGCCTTGTTTGGGTTGAAAATATATAAAAAAAAACAAAAAAACAAATTTTTATATTATTCTTTATCGATGTCACTACTAGTGAGTATTGAACATTCAACCTCTAGAAGACTGTCACTTAGAACTGATTACCCTGGACAAACCATTGTGAGAATAACCATGCATTGTTCGTTCCAATACGCACTTTACCATCGCCACTTTCCTGCTACTAAATAATTAGAAATACCAATTATTCATGTTTCCTTAAATATTAATATAAACTAGCAGGTCACCAAGCATTGCCTGGTTATAAGATATTTATTACCTGGTTGGACTAATTCGTTCAGACGTAAATAAATTGATATAACAGCATAAATAAAGTGACAATAGATTCAAACACACCTTATACATATTAGTTCAGTATCTGGCAGATACCTCCAGATTGCAACTGTCCATTGTTTATATTTAGTATGCTGCCATCTGTCTCAGAGAGTGGAAGATTTCGTTTGTTGTCATAAACAAACTTTTTTTCAAGCACTATGGACAATAATGAAGGCAAGTTTTAGAAATATAAAAATTCTCAGTGGTGGTTTAACTATTGAACTTTATTAGTTTTCCAATTTGAAGACAATCACATTATTATTACCCTTTAAAGTAACTAAAATTAACAATAAATATTTTTTTAATCATATACATAATAATTCCGATCATAAATAGTTAAATATGATATTTTAATTCATGAACATTACGTATTTATTATTACAGAGACAATTCTCTACCGATTATTATATTGAACCTAATATATAGTAGTGAGATCAAAACTAAAAAAATATATATTTGACTTGGGTGCCATCAGTTAGAATCGAAATTACAACATACAACTCTCCACCCTCATTCCTTAGCCTCTGAGTCATGCCCACACATGCAACCACACACACGCGAACGCACACACGCACGCACACACACACACACACACACACACACACACACACACACATATATATATTTAAATAAGAAAGGTCACCAACAATTGCTATGTACTTTTTAACATTATTTTATTATTCCATCTTTTGATTTTTCATATGAAAAGGTATCATATTTAGATCATTGTAATAATGTTTTGAAATTATTTCAAAACATTATTACAATGATCTAAATATGATACCTTTTCATATGAAAAATCAAAAGATGGAATAATAAAATAATGTTAAAAAGTACATAGCAATTGTTGGTGACTTCTTATTTAAATATACATTTTTCTCTCGTTGGAATCTCTCAACCAATTTTATATAAGAATAACAGTATTGCAAGATCCAAATAGTTATTTTTCATGCAAAACGGCCCCACAAACATGTTAAAATTTTGGTACATTTATTTTGCAGATTCGTTTCTTTATGCAGAAACAAATTATTATGTCAATAACGTCTTTTTACATGCATATACTCTTCAGAAAAATTAGAAATTCGTTGCTTATGTAGAAAAAATGCATGAAAATATGCTGCAAGAAGAAAAAAAGTTAATGGAAGACTTAACATCGTGTGTTTGTTCTGGCAGCCATCATTATTCTTTTATATATGCTCTGTTGTAATATTTAACATACATCGAGCTTCTAAACAAAAAGAATTGGTATACACAAAGAGTGAAATATAATTGAAAACATTTAATCGTCAATTGAAAATTGTAAACATGTTATTTGAAAAATAGGTTACTGAACTCGGGGTCATGTCAAGTTTGGCAACGTGACGCATGTCATCCAACGTGCTTTATGAGCACATGTTTAATCATGCGATGACGTGACAAGTTCTCAATATAGGTAAAGTTTTAGATGCAGTCTGGGAGAAGAGTCGGAGAGAAGCAGAGAGGTTCAGACCGATTCTCCGTTGGAATCAAGGCACCCTCTAGAAGTGAGAGGGTTTAAGAAATAACCATGTAACAACTTTGAATCCTTGCGATAAAATCATGTCCGACCGGTCGAAGATGAAATAAAGGACCACCCTTACACAGTAGAGATCCCTAGATGTAAGAGAGCCTTCTACTCCAGTAGTTTCTTCACAGAACAGCTAGACTTTGGAATTCTCTTCCGGGTCCCTGCTTCCCCAACTGTACTGACATGCAGAAATTCAAGTGTAACGTGAACCGACAGCTTGCTGTCCAACTCCCTACACAGTACCCCTGATGCCTATGTCCCTGATAGTAGCTCCCTACAACAAAGTGGCAATGTGCCTTGTTTGGCGTGAAGATGTAATAAAAAAAAAAAATCTTTTAGAAATATGAAAATAACATCCAACATTGAAAACAGTATTTTGAATAATTTAAAAAATTCACATAAGAGTTATGTGGTGTGCAATGTGAGCGAGATCTGTGTATAGATCTGTGTAAAGAATTGATACATAAGAAGTATAGGATGGGAAAAATACTAGTCACACTAAAGGGTTCTGATGAAAACAAATGAACGTCTCTTTTGTCTAGAGTGTTTGTGTGAAAGAGGATGAAATAGTGAGTCACATGACTGACGTCACACATTCAAAGCTAGGCACAAGATTTTCAAACTTGTGAGTATTTTTGTAGTAAGTCTGCCACAAGAGATGAAGTTAAAGTATTTGGTTTTAGCTTGGTTTTGAGATTGTTTATAAGATGTTGCGACTTTTAAGCTACAATAATAATTCAGATGACAGTATGGTTTATTTACTAGTGATGGAAGGATTCCAATATTTTTCCTGATTCTGATACAATTACCAATTCTGATACAATTACTGATTCTGATACAGTGCTTCTACAGAATTGGGATGAGATTTTGTCGTCGATAAATGGAGTTTTCAGATTGTCGTTGTTGTACCGGCCTTCCCTGTAACAGAGAAATTTACACCAATTAGCACTATAAATAGCGCTAGTAATTCCAACACCAGTGAGAGAGATGCGACTGCACTTCAACTGCTAGCCGAGTGCTCAACAGATATACACGCTTTCCTATCTTTGTACATTATTGTTAATACACTTGTTCCTTAACCGAACCTCGATTTGATTGTTCTTATTTTCACTGTTGTTCCATGACACAACAGATTGGTGACAAGGAATCGAAACGACCATCACTGCAAAGAATCACTAAAAGTGATTTAAATAAAGATTCATAAAATCTTTGCGGCAGAACACCTTCGTCATTTCAACAGATATTTGGATATGCAAGGATTAACAGCGAATTAATTACTACGATAGTAATTTGGGAAAAAACTTGCTACCAAAAATCTACAGCGAAAAACGCGAATGTTGTCAACTATTTAATAATTGAACACACTTACCAAGTGTTTTAGAAAAGGGAAAAGGGTTCATCAGACGCAATTTTTCCTACAGTAAGAATTTTCTTCTGCAAAGTTAAATGTCCAAAACCAACTAGCAAATACCGTGTAAGCTTATTGTTATTTTGATAATATCTGGGATTTGAAAAAAAAAAAACATGCTTGACTTTGTCAAGAGAAGAGACAGACCATGAAAAATAATTATTTGCATACGTCATTTGTGCTTAGCAAACATGTAAAGAATCAAGTCATTTTTTGCAAAAGGCAAAGAGGTAAAAAAAAACAAAAAAAAACTAAAAGTTTCCCATACGAATTCGTCAGATATTTAAAGCGGCAGATTTTATTTTTTGCTACATAAAAACACGTGCAAATAAAAAAAAATGTTATTCTGCTGGATTGTTTCTAGTAAGACTAGAAATATAGCGTTCAACAAATTAAGTTACAAAAGGACTGCTAAACTGTTGTTCTTCAAACAAAAGAATTGGGAAAGAAAACTTGGTTGATTTTTTTTTTACTAAGGAATATTTCTTTAATACAAGCATAAATTGTAAATTGAATTTGTATGATGGATGCGAAATTCAAAGATTCACTGTTGGAATTGTTCCAATTCTAGGCAGAGCAAAATCTCGCATTGCAAAAGCAGCTAATTCTTCAAAGAGAAGAGAGATTTAAACAAGCATTTGAAGAAAAAGTGCTTCAACAACTCTGAGGAAATATTGATGAAAACACAGGAGGAACAAAGAAAAATTCTGGAGGCAACAACTAAAGTGGATGATAATCATAATGCATTTTCTCAAACAGCTGCTGTGGGCTGCTATTGAAAATTTCAATTATAATCCAGAAGACGAGGTCACTTTCGTCCAGTACTATAGACAATATTAGAATATTTTTATATCGGATTGTGGTACCTGGTCAGACGCAAAAAAGTTAGGCTTTTGCTAAGGAAATTGGGAACAGCCGAACATACAAAGCTCGTGAATTTTATTCTCCTAAAAAAACCCCAGTTAGTTGAGCTTCCAAGAAACAGTTACGCTACTTACAGAACTGTTTTCTGCAAAAACGTCTCTTTTCCATAGGCGATATAAATGTATGAATGTTATTAGAAGAGAGGAAGACGACTACACTACTTATGCAAGTATAGTGAACAAGCATTGCGGCGATTTTAAACTGGAGGAATTATCATCAGATAATTTTAAATGTTTAATATTTGTGCAAGGGCTAGTCTTAAATAAAGACGCTGAAATCAGGTGTTGTGTTTTAAATAAACTCGAAAACGAACCGAATTTAAAACTACAAAACTTAGCGGAAGACTGTGAACGGTTTATTGTGTTGAAACAAGACAGTTGTGACATAGAGGAAAGCGGAGTGTCGCATATTAAAAAGATTCCTCAAAAGAAAAATTTGACTTCAAAAATAATCAGAGAAAGAAACAGGGAAAAGATCCACCTGGACCATGTTGGAGGTGTAGAAATAAACATTGGTACAATGAGTGTCCCTACAAATTCAAACAATGTAACAACTGCCATCAGAAAGGGCATAAAGCACCGCATTGTAGAAAAAAATCTGGTAGAAAGACATCCATTAAACTTATGAAAATTGAGCCTAAGGAACGAAATATCCGTAAATATGTATAGGTCAAAATGTTTAAAAAGAAAGTAAGGCTACAGCTTGATAGTGGGTCTGACATTTCCATTATTAATGTACAGACATGGAAGAGGTATGGGAGGCCCACTATGATTAAATCACATAAAATAGCGAGAAGCGTCAGTGGCGAAAAAATTACCTTCGAAGGAGAATTATTGAGGAATATTTTTTTCCAGAACAGGGCCGAAAAAGCAAAAATTTTTGTCATACGAAAATCAAACAACCTCTTTAGAAGTGATCTGTTCGAAAAGTTTAGACTATGGGATCTGCCTTTAAGCTCATTTTGCCAAAAGGTTGAGGATTCGGATATGGAGGCAGAAAAACTTAAGAGAGAGTTAAAAGAGAATTTTCCAGACGTTTTCTCAGGCGGGTTGGGAAGGTGTACAAAAGCGGTAGCAAAATTTGCAGTAAAAGTAAATGAACAGCCAAGAAAAGAACCGATTAGCACTATAAATAGCGCTAGTAATTCCAACACCGGTGAGAGAGATGCGACTGCACTTCAATTGCTAGCCAAGTGCCCAGCAGATATACATGCTTTTCTATCTTTGTACATTATTGTTAATACACTTTTTCCTTAACCGAACCTCGATGTTATTGTCTTTATTTTCACTGTTGTTCCACAACACAACAGTCGTAAACCAACAGTTCATGAAATAACTGCATTCTATCATAAGGTTAGGAAATAAACTATTTTGATTCTGGTTCTCACGTAACACACACTAACAAATATAATACACACAATTTATAATTGATACTTACAATATTCTTTATATCTACAATGTTGCATAGATTAATACAAATTTTGTTGCTCATTACCAATCTGTTGCATTGTGTTTCTTTGAATATCTTACTAGTAATACTGTCTAGTAAATTTTAGTAAATTTCTACTATATAACTTAGTTTCTAAGAGTTTTCTTGTTATTCTCAGATATTTTTTTCTCAATCTTCTCTTTCATTTCTGTAGATTTGCCGAAGTCTGCTTCCAGAACTCCCAAATGTAGGTATCATCTGAGAATCCAAAGAGATGTCTACATTATATTTATCTTAGACTGTCTGTCTGTGCCACTTTTTCTTGGCAACTACTTGACCTATTGATATATATAATTTAGTTTCTAAGAGTTTTCTTGTTATTCTCAGATATTCTTGCTCAACCTTCTCTTTCATTTCTGTAGATATATATTTGGAATGTGGCTATATAAATAACATGAACTACATGGCAGAACAATAAAATTAATTTCTTCAATAAAAGTTTTAAATAAAGCTGTAACATTGTTTTCTTTATGGCGACAACTTCATCGTTCCACCCTGTAATTATCATTAGGAAATATTCTGCATTAAAAGATTCGAATAGGTAGTTTCATCGTCTTCACAGTAGACTGGAAAATAACAGCGATTCGTTTGTTGTCTTCACAGTTGGTCAAAAACAGGAAATCAATATTCTAGTGAACTTGGGAATTCTTGAATGATTGATTTTTCCAGCGAATCGGAAAAAGAAAAGTGTTGAATGGTCGAATGCAGTGAGTCAGTGAAAGAGTATTGTGCATTTCAGTTGAATGAACTTCTGAGAAAAATGTGCTGAAAAGGTGTATATGTAACTGACGTGTAATATTGATACAATTAATGAACGCTGCATTTCTTGTGATTTAATTAATCAATTAGTTGGAATATTCTGCTGTAGTGAACAGAATATGGACAAAGTGTTTGAGAGGACTGCCTTTTGTGTACATATGTGTGTGTATTTGTGTGTGTGTATTTGTGTGTGTATTTGTGTATGTGTGTGCGTATTTGTGTGTGTATTTGTGTGTGCATTTGTGTGTGTATTTGTGTGTGTGTATTTGTGTGTGTGTGTCTATTTGTGTGTGTGTGTGTATTTGTGTGTGTGTGTGTGTGTGTGTGTGTGTGTGTGTGTGTTTATAGTTGTTGTTTGCTTGGTTGTTTTTGTTTTACGGCATATCAACCCTTTTCGGGTTATTTACTGCCGAATCCAAAGATTTTGAAGGAAATTTTTTTTTAATAGAGTATATTTGTTGTTTTCACGTCAGTTTCTATTTAACCCATAGTTGGGACCCTAACAGGTACTACCACTCCAGGTCAGAGTGGACCTGGAAGCAATGGTAATTAAAGGGTGGCTCCACACTCCCCAAAGCCCACAAGCTGGGGCCTCACCACTGGATATAGTTTATGGTCATATCCAGGACCCCCATTGAGGGACTTTTACCTTCTGCAGGGGGGCAGTCGGCGTATTCTAATGCCCCACCGACAGGGCCGTATAGTTGGTGAGAAACAGGTAAAGCTAGCAAAGATCGTTGCAGGCCATCAACCACGTGTTACATAGCATGGCTAACTAACTTCACAGGTCTAATACTTCCTCATGATCTTATCTTTCATAAAAAAAAACAATATTAGATATATATTATTTTAATTGGAATTCATTATTGAAATGAGTATTATTTATTAATTTATTTATTTATTGCAGACTATTATCCTCATCTTTCTTGGTTGTTGTTTCACGACGTTTCAGTTAACTATTCCTCTGGCCTTCATCAGGTGGTAACCGCGACGGGATAGGGACTCCGAATTTCCTAACTGCATCCTCAGCAATTACTGCCTTCCATAGTTGTTGTCATCTCACATTACCACCTGACGAAGGCCAGAGGAATAGTTGGCCGAAACATCGTGAAACAACATCTAAAAGGTGAGGATAATAGTCCGCAATAAATAAATAAATTAACAACAACAGTAGACGTTTTTTGGTTCACAGGTTTATTGACGTTATATTTTCCTGTTCGGATTCCATTTCTGTGTACATATGTGTGTCTGTGTTCATGATTATATCATAAATTTTAGATATGTCTTCTTTGGTCTGTCACACTTAAACTTTAAATATTTTATTTGGTCTGTCAAACAAGTTTGAAATACCATTTGCTTTTGTCTGTCACATTTTAACTTAAAATATAATTTTATGCCACACTTATGTTTAAAATATAATTTTCTTTAGTCCTGAACTTGAAATTTTTTTTTTTTTTTTTACATAGGCATCACCACATTATCAAGGCCAAGAGGCCACTCAAGGATAAGGGTTAAAGAGTGTACAGTAGAAATTGGAAAATATAGTAATCATTAGTAATGAAAATTTGGTAAATTTGTTAACTTATATGGAACGGCTCATCAAGAACTTATTTACGTTAGACTTGAAGACAACCATATTGTAGTCAGCCGGAAAGCAGGAAAACGGAAGGCGTGCAGTTCTAAGAAAGAAGCTTTGTTCATGGAATCTACATTTAGGTTTAGGCACAGATAAAGATTTTCTTTGGTTTGTCATGCTTAAATTAGAAATAGTGGAGATTATCTAAAAAATATGTATGTCATTTTATCTGTAAGATTTTTCCATTTGATTTTTTTCATTTAATTTTTTTCATTTAATTTTTTCATTTAATTTTTTTCATTTAATTTTTTTCATTTGATTTTTTTCATTTAATTTTTTTCATTTGATTTTTTCATTTGATTTTTTTCATTTGATTTTGTTCATTTAATTTTTTTCATTTAATTTTTTCATTTGATTTTTTTCATTTGATTTTTTTCATTTAATTTTTTCATTTGATTTTTTTCATTTGATTTTTTTCATTTGATTTTTTTCATTTAATTTTTTCATTTGATTTTTTTCATTTAATTTTTTCATTTGATTTTTTTCATTTAATTTTTTTCATTTGATTTTTTTCATTTAATTTTTTTTCATTTGATTTTTTCATTTGATTTTTTTCATTTGATTTTTTTCATTTAATTTTTTCATTTGATTTTTTTCATTTAATTTTTTTCATTTAATTTTTCATTTGATTTTTTCATTTGATTTTTTTCATTTAATTTTTTCATTTGATTTTTTTCATTTAATTTTTTTCATTTGATTTTTTTTATTTAATTTTTTCATTTGATTTTTTTCATTTAATTTTTTCATTTGATTTTTTTCATTTAATTTTTTCATTTGAGTTTTTTCATTTAATTTTTTTCATTTAATTTTTTTCATTTAATTTTTTCATTTGATTTTTTCACATAATATTTTCATTTGATTTTTTTCATTTAATATTTTCATTTGATTTTTTTCATTTAATTTTTTCATTTAATTTTTCATTTAATTTTTTTCATTTGATTTTTTTCATTTAATTTTTTCATTTGAGTTTTTTCATTTAATTTTTTCATTTAATTTTTTCATTTAATTTTTTTCATTTAATTTTTTCACATAATATTTTCATTTGATTTTTTTCATTTAATATTTTCATTTGATTTTTTTCATTTAATTTTTTCATTTGATTTTTTTCATTTAATTTTTTCATTTGATTTTTTTCATTTAATTTTTTCATTTGATTTTTCATAGAATATTTAAACAAATGTCATCTCTTAAGTTTTCTATTTGGGATTGTCAAGCAAAATAATAAAATTAAAAATTAAATTATTCATCATTTCTTGAAGATTCAATTCTCGCTCAAATAGATTTTTATTTATTCATTCTTTTTGTTGATTGCTGTATTCAACTGTCAAGACAATCGGCCAATTAATATCCGGCCATTGCTTCCCTTTTATTGATGTGTCAGATTTGCAATTAAAACTAATTTCTATGCACTCAACAAAAGCAAAAAAAGAAAAATATTATCAGATTAATAGACGAGAAAAATAATATATCTATAAAATAAAGTAAATTAATCGGATTCTCAATTTTTCTCATCAATGCATTCCTTCCAGAAAAATAAATATTTTATTTTGAATAGCCACTTTTTGTACATTACCGCAGCATTTTCTCTAGAAAAAAAAAAGTAATTCGATATTGTTTCCTTTAAAAAATATGTATTCCGACTAGGAAGATTGTTAGAATGGGAGAATTTTACTATAATTACCTAAACAACACATTTATTCATGTAAATTACTTGGATAGCATGATAGTAGGAAGAATAATTTGATTTCAAACAAGTAATTAAAATGTTGATTTATTGAAATGATACAAGCAACTATCACCATGTTTGATCTCAATTGACACATGGACTTATTAATCCAGAACACCGGACTTTTAAAATGCAAAAATTACTGAATATTAAGCTTATAAAAAGAAAATTTAATTACTTATTTAATATTTCAATGAATGAATGAAGTCAGTTTGCTATGTAAGTTCAACATAAATTAACCCTCAGACGAACTTATATTCTCTTGTATTTAAGATCAATTTATTTTAAACTAACATAGTGAACTGAACCTACCTCTAAAAATAAAACAGTTAAGTAAAATCATGAATGGAGCATACCTTAAAATCATGTAATGTGTGCAACTGTAATGTACATAGATGATTTTCAGCATAAAATCTATTATAAAAAAGGTTAAAGTATGTGAAAATTGGCAGGTAAGTGGCTTCCGTTTTAGTTGTATTTAGTATTGTAACATTTTCTCATTAAACAGAACAAACGTTAAATGAAGAGGAGTGCCTAGCCTTTTCACACAAATGCTCACAAGTACATTATTATCACTAGTGAATGATGAAGAAACACAACTCAATTAAATAAAAGCCTTTTTTACATACGTGCGTGGTCGTCACTTTTCCATGTGGGCTGTTCCCTATATGGTTGCGTTGTCTAGTAGCTGTTGTTCAGTTATTTAGGTAAATAAAACTCATGCATAGAAACAATGGAGACTTGTTGGGGGTTCCAAGGTTTTGTTGGGGAAAGAGAGACTAAAAGAGAGACTAAAATTAATTCCTGCTACAAGAGAGGGTAAAATTAATTCTTTCTTACTTAGTTTTTTTTATTTAGCCTTTTTTACTCTCGCATCAATCACACCAGCTGCACTGGGTCTATTTCTGTCAACTACTAGGTTATCCTGACATGCACTTTATGTAATCCACACCAAAATTTATACTAGTTAACATAGTCTCTACTTACTGGTATAGGGTCCTAATACAAATGTAGGCAAATTTGGGCATATTTTATTGATTTGAAAATTTGCTCCATACATTAGCTGTCATGCAGAAAATAACAAGCCATTTTTTCAGAACCTTGTTCTTGAACTTTTATATGCAGATGATGCAGACCTTGTTTCACATTCAGAAGCAGACACACACATTAATACGGACAATTTATCAGAAGCTTGTAAAGCTTTCGGACTTACTATCAGCCTCAAGAAAACATGTTATGTATTTCCCTTCAGTCTACAGACTCGAAATTTGATATACAGGGTAGTGAGATTTGGGGAAATCTTTGTAATCAGTTTTCGGCCAGAAATTTGGCTGTTAAGGGGTCAAAGTTAAAAAATTTGACCTTTGAGAACTATTTACTAAGTCGTCATGTCAAAAATAGTAATATATCAAAAAATTACGAAAATTCATTGAGTATTTATAGTTAAAAGTAATTTTAAGGAAAATGGGTGGAGGGTGGTGGATTGCATTTTCCATAGAGGTAAACATCTTGAAGATTGCCAATAAAAGGGATATACTTATCTCACTTTTGGCCATTGTAATGGCTGACGTTTTGTTTTAGACTATAGTGAGAGACTTTTTTTTTTATTACAAACATAATAGCAGTTGTTCTACTCTATGAATTGGACTTTACTTTCTAAGGTTTTATTGGGGAGAGAAACTCTTTTGACAAGGAGAGAGACTAGAAGAGAAGTTAAAATGAATTCCTTCTTACTCAATTTTTTTTTTTTACTTAGCCTTAAAATGGTCAATGAATGGACATATTCACTTATATTTCTATATTGTTGTGCACGTCTTATCTTTTTGCTGCCTTGACTCAAACTGTTTTAGAACATGGGAAAGGGAAGCAAAATCGACAAAGAAGTAGTAAGCTGTTTCTTGTATGGTTGCATCATGTATTGACTGTTGATCAGCTGTTAAATTTAAGCAAATAAAACTCATGCAAAAAAAAAATAATAATAAATAAATAAAGACTTGTGATTTCAAAGGTTTTATTAGGAAGAGAAGTTCTGTTTACAAGGGGAGAGACTAAAAGCGAGGTTAAAATGAATTCCTTCTTACTCATTTTTTTAATTTTTTTTTTTTTACTTATCCTTAAAATGGTCAATGAATGAATATATTCACTTATATCTCTACATTGTTGGGCACGTCTTTTTGCTACCCTGACTCAAACTGTTTTAGAAAACTATTTTGTCCCATGAACATGTGATGAAATTTCTCTGTAATATTATTCAACACCTGACTTTCTAGGGCATTTTGACTAGGGAGCTGGCCTTTGAACTCTCACATCAATCACCTCAACTGCACTGGATCTATTTCCGTCAGCTGCTAGGTTGTCCTGACATGCACTTAATGTAATGCACTAGTTAACATAATCTCTATTTATAGGCATAGAGTCCTAATGCATAACAGTATAATTTATATATATATATATATATATATATATATATATATATATATATATATATATTATTATTATTATTAGCGATGGTATTTTTTGTTATGCTCACCTGAGTGTTGAAAAAGTTACCTGCCCTTGGTTTATTTACATCGCCCCTTTTATTTATTTCTATATTCTTATTTCTTTTGCTATTTTAATTAATTGTATTTATTAAATATTTGAATATTTTATTCAAACATTTATTAAATATTTTTTAAGAGCAATTAGTTAAAAAAAACATGTTAAAAAACACTTTGAAAAAGAGTTAAAAAAACATATTTAATTTGAAAATAAGTGGATAGTCCTTAACCCGTGCAGTTTACAAGAAATACTTTCCTTCTCATCAGAGGGTAAGATTTAGCAAAATGCAGGATCGGATTTTGCTTGCAAAAGTATTTGATGAAACTACAAGTAAGTCAAAGATCTTACTTGATAACAAAAAGTGAAGCAGAGGGAATAGGGTGAAAAAAAAAAGTGATTTCACGTGAATGGATAAAGTATCCAATGACGGTAAAATCCAAAAATGCAAATCCAAGAAAGTTATTTAAATTTCCATTCGCACAAGTAAATTCCAAGGGAATTGCGTAATTGGAAGATGGTCCAAAATAATGCAAAAGGTGGAAATCTGTGGAATAATTCACAAATAGGTACAAGGAAAAGGGGAAAGAATTCCAATAATATTATTAAAAGAAATATAAGATGTGCGTAAAAAAATGGAAGTAATTTAAAACTCATCTACCGAGGCAAGGCATAATTAAGAAAAATGAGTGAAGAAGAAGAAAAAAAAAATTGAATGGTGATTGAATTAATTTTAAAATAGAAAAGCCAATGTCAAAATGACCCAGACAAGATGACGTTAAGAGGCGCCAAAAGTATAGAGCAAAAAAGGGGTCAACTGAAATGTACAAGTTATTAGTTAAGAATTAAATTATCAGTAGGAGTTATTAAAAGACACCAAATGAAATGAGAAGAAAAATAAAATAAATGCACACACACACACACACACACACACACACACACACACACACACACACATATATATGTATATGAAGGATGTTCAAAAAGTAATGGCTCCTATTTTTTATTCTGCCTGAATTGATCAGATGGGATTGCAAATTTCATTGTTATGATGACTAACCTTATGCATTCATAACCTTAAAGTTTAATCTCTCTGTTGCACATATTAACGGTGTGGGACTCTAAGAAAGCAACCTCTGTCATGGATGTGTATCAGAAGCAGAAATGTGTCATTGAATTCCTCCATGCAGAAAAAAAATTGAACCAATCAACATTCATCAGCGCCTGTTGAACGTTTACAAGGTCGATGAAGTTGATGTCAGCACAGTTAGGAGATGAGTTTGTTGATTTCATAGTGGTGATAGATATGTGCGTGACAAAATACATTCCAGACTTTTAAGATTGAGCCATCATTCATCAGTGGCCAACATGCATTGGGAACAGTGGTGACTTTGTACAAAAATAAATTCTGGAGCACAAAAGGTCGCCTATTTTTATGGTACCACTCCCATCTTCATAGCCCTTCAACGTTTTAGTTTTTGTGTTAAAAAATAGGAGATCTTACTTTTGGAACACCTCTTATATATAATTGTATAAAATATAATCTAATATATAAAAGGCTATATGTCTGTCTGTCTGTCTGTTTGTCTATCTGTCTCCATATTTTCAAACTCTATCTCCTCTGAAGCTAAAAGTTGCAGAGCAGCGCTAGGAACCTCAAATGATTGGATTTTTTACGGACCTGAAATTAATTATAGTCATTTGTTTGTTTAATGAGCCAATTTCTGTAATGTGAACACCTTTCTATGAGGCCAGCAACTTCAAGGCAAATCTTCAGTTTGGCCTGGGAGCTCCAGTTGGCTTCTAGAAACTCCTAGGGCTCCCCTCACAGCCTGCCCTTTTAGCCCGCTCCTGCTTCAACTCATCCTTCCTGCAGCACCAACTCCAGTGACTCCAGCTCACTCCTGCAGTTTCCAACGACTCCAGCAAATCCAGCTCACCTCTGCATCTTCCTATAGCTTCAGCGGTTCCAGCCACCAGTTCGAGCACCTCTTAACGTCCAGTTATCCATCCAGCTCCATCAACGTCCTGCTACCAGTTCCAGTGTGCACTGATGTCTAGCTACCAGTTTCCAGTAC
Organism: Euprymna scolopes; assembly: GCF_053919585.1. NCBI lineage: Eukaryota > Metazoa > Mollusca > Cephalopoda > Sepiida > Sepiolidae > Euprymna > Euprymna scolopes. The sequence continues at coordinate 15,965,634 of NC_136510.1, read as the reverse complement.
TCACTCACATCCAGCCACTGACATCCATCTCCCTGTTCCATAGTATAGATAACATATAGGTACCTGCTCTAGTGCCCATCGATGCCCAGGTACCCATTCCAGTGCCCACTGATGTCCAACTACCAGTTCTAGCACGTGTCAACATTCAGTACCCTGTCAACGTTCAGCTATCAGTTTCCAACATCAAATCCTGTCTATACAGCTTGGACCAACCTGAGGCACATCATCCTACCTTTGCGATGCCTAAATTTCAACCCTGTGAGATGCTCGTTCTCGCTGCAAATGATCCTGATTAACCACCGTCATTTCCATACAATTTACCGCTTTCTTTTGGTAAATAAAACCTGATGCCTATCGTCTGTAACCGATCATCTGTGTTTGCCATCTTTTTGCTATTGCAGTTACTTCCTTCACCTTGTGTCTACTTGCTTAATTGTACAGTTGATTGACATTTTCATCTTTAGATCCTCTGCAACAACTTATATAGTTTATTATTTAATGTCTTTTTTGTGGTCTAAAATACTATCAAAGGCAAAATAAGTTGCTCGTTTGTAATTAAGCACTTAAAAAATTAGTACAAACCTGTTCGTGTGTAGTCAGTAAAGTTCCGTGTAGACAAAAAGAATGAAGAAAAAAAGGAAAAAAATGTCCGCCTTTTCTCTTTATATGATTGCAATTATTGTCACCTAACATGCAAATGAGATGCTTCGGTTTAGATATAAAAGGCCTGATTTTTCAGAGACAGGATTGATTTTGGATTTGGATGTTAGAGTAGCAAGTGTTGTCAGCGGTGCATCGTATTCTAGAGTTGAGTTTTGGCCATAGAATGTTGAGATTTGAAGTTGAGCTTTTGATAGCAAAGCGTTGAGATTTGGAATTGAGTTTTGACAGTTTTGGAGCAGCAAATTTTTGTTGAATCTAACATGTGATTGTTTTAACCACACTTTTACTAAAAACTGCTGGTCGACTATCTTCAATTGTTTATGAAAAATTCAAATAATATTATGTCAACGTGGGACAAACTACTTCAAATCAGCTATATTTTTTTTTCTGAAATGAATGAAAGTGGTCATTATATGAAAATGATGACCTCCCCCCCCCCACGAAATTTTACAAAATCAAACTTTAGTAATAATTAAGAATCTATAAATACGATAATGTGTGTTTCATCTTTTTTCTTCCTGAATGACTGTCATTTAATTGTTATGACCTATTTCTTTTTATAAATAATTTTACCAAGATTTCTTCATAAGTTTTGGTTTTGATTATAGTTGAAGGAACTCAAGTTATATATATATACAGAGAGAGAGAGAGAGAGAGAGAGAGAGAGAGAGAGAGAGAGAGAGAGAGGGGGGGATGTTATTTAATTTTTTTTTTGCGATACTTTTTGAACTAATTCAGTTATTTAGACGAAAGTGCATTTTTTAACTAAATTCGAGTTGGGCATCATTTTCCCTTTGACCAAGTTGGTACCCCAAAATGGGGAGCAGCATATGTATTGTTTTTAAAATATAATTATCCACTGACATCTAGATTCAGCCAATCTGATGAGTTGTAGATGACAAAACACATGTCAGTGGATAATTATATTTTAAAAACAATACTCATATATATATACATATATATCTATATAATTATAAAACTCAAATGATCTTGTAACGATGTATGCAACCCACTTTCCGGTTTATGATATCTGGTTGCGCATGACCTGTGTACTGAAATATTAACGTTATTATTTCGAAATCATTATTTAACATGGGAAGAGTGGGGTTTAAAATAACTTAAACGTAATACAGAAATGAACGATGTAAAAAAAAAAAAAAAAAAAAAAGAAGCAGAAATTGGAATGTAACTATAATAAGTATTATGGTATCTGTTCGTTCAGTGCACATTTACCTATAAGTATGGCCAACCACTTATAATTCAGTAGTTGTAAAAAATTTTTTTTCAAAAATAAGCAATTATAATAAACAGAACGAGTCGCCTGAGAACGACTCATAGAAATCTATCTATATTCTTTTTTCATCTTAATATACTTTCATAGAAATGTTTCTGTTATGTCACAAAAAAAACCTATTTTCTTTACATCACAAGTGTCATGCTCATACATGAATTCCATAGCTAATATAACATACTGACCCAACGGGTCACGAGTAGTCTAGTATATATATATATATATATATATATATATATATATATATATATATATATATATATATATATATATATATACCTTCACAAGTTTTAGTTTCGGCTTTAATTCAAGATGCACCTAAGCCATATGGATATATATTTTTTTTTTACTTTTGAAATCACAACTTTATAATAAGAATCGATAGAAAATTGACTCTATAATAGTATATGCATAAATTAAAATATCATGTTTAAGCGTATTTTATGACCGGGCTATGCCGGGCGTCCCTGCCAGCTTACTTTTCCAGTATTAACCAAAGAACTATAATAATATCAGGGCGTCTCCATTTACGCTGAATATCCATAGAATGGCAACATGAAAGAAGAAAGAGTTCGCTGTGAAATTTTCACAGGTCCTGCTAGTAATTAAACTTCAAGAACTTCTTGAATTGTCTCCCGTTGGAATTCTTCAAGAACGAAAAAACCAACAATTTTTCTTGAATTGTTGCATAAGCTTACGTATGAATTAGAGGGATAAGCTATTGGATGGGTGGGGATAAAGGTGTAAAATGAGAAAGAGAGAGGAGTGGGTTAATAGAAAAACATTACACATAGTTTATTAACTATCATATTTTTTTAGCAACTCGGGGACATTTCGAAGAGAATTGTTTGTATAAAAAAGAAGAGGAAGCGCTAAAATCACGTAAGGGGAGTTAACTCTAAAAGTTTCTGACAATTTTGGCCACTAGGTGTCGCCCGTGTGTAAGCAACCAATCAAAATGCTCCATTTGATGTCGCGTTAGATTTGAAAATTACACACTGGCTTTTTACGACATTACAATATTTCCCTCGAGGCTTTATAAATAAAACAGAAAAATAACGTAAGTTCTATTTATTATTTGATTTTTAAAAAAATACTTCTTGAAACTTAATATAAATTATTGATTTGTTTGTTGTTATGAAAGTACGGACTTGTATTTTCTTTGTAGTTGTTATTTGTTTTTTTTAAGAAAGGATATATATTCAATAACGATTATTTTTTATTCTTGTTCGAAAGTTTTTTTTTTTTTTTTATACATAATTTTATTTTTTCAATTAAGACTTATAGTGAATTAATTTAACAAAGTTTAAATTATATCAGTCAGAAAACAAATGTCTTTTTATTACGTCTCTCGTCTTTGAAAAATGTTGAGAAACTTTGATAAAAAAATAAATAAATAAAAAGGTATTTAACAGAAACGCCAACAAACGAGAAAAGATAAAAAAAAATTCAACTTATAACCAGTTTTTATGCACTTATTGTACCGTGCTATTTTTAAAAAATAGTATTTGCAAGTTATATATATATATATATATTATTTAGGTGCTAGTGCAGAGAGTGAGTGACCCGCGGTATTTTTTAAATCGTATTTCCAAGTTTAATTAAAGTTTTTTTTAATTTTTTTTTTTATTCAATTGTAAGGTTGAAGTATAGAATATGCACAAAACACCCTCCACTCCCCATGTTAAGAATGGCTTTTTAAATAATAACGTTATTATTTACGTCCGGATCACTCTCTGCACTAGTATTATTATTTAAATTGTTAGGTGAAAGCACAAAATAGTTACAAAACACCTGGTACTCATGCACTTATTGATCCGTGCTGAAATAATAACGTTATTTAAAAAGCCATTCTTAACATGGTGAGGGTGTTTTGTACATATTCTGTACTTTAACCTTACAATTGAATAAAAAAAAAAACACCCTATAATAAAACTTTAATTAAACATGGAAATACGATTTAAAAAATAGTGCGGATCAGTAAGTGCATTAGCACCTTTTTTTTTTTTTTTATTCATATATAGTATTAAGTTTTCGGTATCTTGTTTATTAAATTGTTAGATGAAAGTACAGAATAGTTTCAAAACATCCTACTCTCTAAAGAATGGGGGTTTGTTATACTATACACGGAGATTCGAAAAAGTTGTCAAAAAACGTATATAAAATAAATGTAGAAACCCACCGAATATATGCCCGCCTATTTCACGGTAACATGTATTGAGTGAGTTTCTAACCGTATTTTGTATACATTTTTAGTTTGAACTCATTTTCCCAAACTTAACGTACCCAACAGCGAGCTCGCCGCCATTTGTCTTTGTCAAATATACAGATAAACACTGTTTTTTCGAGCCGAATAGACATGTTACATTAAATAAAAAGGTAAATTTTCAGATTAGGTTCACCTCCACAATTTTCTTTTAAATGACGACTTTTATAGGTTTTTGACTATGCTGGCTGAGTACGAAAATCGGGTGCTAGTGCACTTACTGATCCGCGCTATTTTTTAAATCTTATTTCCAAGTTTAATTAAAGTTTTATTACGTTTTTTTTTTTTTATTCAATTGTAAGGTTAAAAAGTATAGGGTTTGTATTACTGTACACATAGATTCGAAAAAGTTGTCAAAAAAACAAATATATAACAAATAAATATTATCAAAGGCAAGATAAGTTACTTTTCTACCAAACTGGATATATTTTTTGTGTTTTTATTCAATGTAACATATTTATTCAGCTCGAAAAACATACAGTGTTTACCGATTGGACAATTGAAGACAGTGGGTGGCCGATCAGCCAATGAGGGGCAGCTTAGAATTGTAGAATTTCTTACACACTGCCAAGGAAAGGAGGGAAAAGTAATTATTATGCATTACTTTTTTCTAATTAGAATATGAGGTAATTTAAAACTGCAAATAAGTGACAGGTAACAAAGGTTGTCCCAAGGGACTTAATTTTAATACAGTTAATTATTATTATTGAATTTAAATATGTGTCTGCTGTTAAATGATTATTTAAAATCTAGTTTGTCTAGATCAGTTATTAACAATAAGAAAGTGATTTTATCTTAAATCAATGGCCACAATTGAGGAATATAAGAAATTTATTGTGACATTTTATCTGCACAATTCAGACAAACCCACTCCCCGATGGTGTCCTGTTGAATATCCCTGATGCAACTGAAATGATACCAAGTATTACAAGTCGCAGTACACCATAAGAGCTGATCCGTCATTAGTGACCAAACAAGTAGGGTAGAAGAAAGGGCCCCCTTCTTCCATAAATTCTACCGATGCAAACTCCGAATCACCCTTTATTTCCAAGGGAAAAGGATGCTTTAGTGAATGGACTTGTTCACACTTGTTCCAGGCCGAACTTTATCGTCATTACCAATGATTAGTCTAAGTATTTTGCCTAGACTTCGGAAGGATTTAGACTTATTTAAAGATTTAATGAACATAATCTCGCCTACAGACACGTTGGCGGGGACGGTCATGTCTTGTGTTGGCATAGACTTCTATAAGCGACAACAAGTAGTCGTTATGCCAAATATGTTTAAATTTAATAAATTTGTCCCTTGGTTCAAGGGAACGAAGAAGCGTAGTTCTATTAGGAGGATCTGGACGCGGTTCCTTAGAACCGTAATTATTGATTAGCAAGCAGGGATGATAGCCTGCTGGCAGAAAGTGGTTAGGGTCAGAATATAAAGACTTCTATCCGATGCAGAAATAAACATAAGCGGCCTATCATTTACAGCCTTTTGCATGTCTAAGAGGGCGATTAGGAATTTGAAATGACCGACCTTCCTCCTACCCATCAATTTTATCAAACTGTTTAACAGTTTTAATCAGTCTTTCCCATGCCCCCACCCCTGCCAAACAGAATAAAGAGGTAAGGTGATTAATAAAAGTAGACTTAAAATGTTCCTTAAAGTCCTCAGAGATGAATACGTCTGATAATATAATGCCTGACGCTAAGAATGACTTGGCATTATCGGAATACACATGAGAAGGTACACCAAATAAGTTGAACTGCTAAAGGTTAATAGGAACGTGTACTCATGTCTGGTAGAAGTTCTCGATGGATAGCACGCAAGCTCATACAAGTAAACAACAGGATGTACATTTTTATGTCTTGTTCATTGTATTTAACAAAAATAAACCCTGCAAAATCCACACTACCTGTTTGAAGGGGTAGACAAAATTTACCCTATGAGAGGGCAGTTGAGACCCAGATGGGCCTTGCAGGGTAGCAAATTGATCCTCTTATATGTAATGCAGCTGCAGAGAAATTTCTTCACTACTTGTCTTTCTTGAGGGATCCAAAATCCGGAAAACCTTAATTTGCTAAGGGTTGAATTAGTTCCCATATGACAGCAAATTAAGTGTGCTTCATTAATGACCAGTTTGGTCAGATGATGATTTTTTCCTAACAGAACGGGGAATTTTACTTCGAAGGGAAGAATATTGGAGTTCTGAATGTGTCCCTTGGTCCGCATCAGATCATCCTTATCTAAGAGTAAGCCAAGGGCAGCTACCCATGGAGGTGCAACCTTATTTGAAGGTTGTTTTAAATAATCTAATTCAAAGGGAAAAAAGAACAACAATTTAGAATTTTTATAAGTGTCAGTGCTTCAGTACTTAATAGATCTGCTGGATTATCCGATGAAGGCATGCACTTCAGTTTAGGGAATACCCCAAATCTGAGGTCAATCGCCTCCAAGGATTTATTTATATCCGATATACGATTTTCCACAAAAATATTTTTTTTGGAACCCTTCCTGTTTAAAACCCGCAACAGGGCTGCTTGTGCATCTGACGCAAGGAAAAGGGTATGGATATTAACAGGCATTAGGGCCTCCAATACCTGAGGAATAACTTAAGGGTCAGATATATAGCCATCAATTCCATCATAGGGAGTGATTATCCTTTGATTGGACGCACTCTAGCTTTTGTGAACATCAAGGAACATTGAGTCCTTTTTTCCGCATATAATGAAAATTCGTAAACATGCTTAGATGCATCACAGAAATAAATGATTTCAACCGGGAAGAGGTCCTCCACTAACACGCTTCTGGGGAACTCAAAGTCCCATAAATTATTTAATTCTTTAGCATGCAATTGCCACAAAGTAAGAAAGCTATCAGGGATCTGCTGATCTTTTTTTTTTTTTTTTTTTTACATAGGCATCACCAACATTATCAAGGCCAAGAGGCCACTCAAGGATAAGGGTTAAAGAGTGTACAGTAGAAATTGGTCAATATAGTAATCATTAGTAATGAAAATTTGGTAAATTTGATAACTTATATGGAACAGCTCATCAAGAACTTATTTACGTTAGACTTGAAGACAACCATATTGTAGTCAGCTGGAAAGCAGGAAAACGGAAGACAATTCCACAGGCGTGCAGTTCTAAGAAAGAAGCTTTGTTCATGGAATCTACGTTTAGGTTTAGGCACAGATAAAGAGTGGGGGGAATTATTGATAGTGTTTACAGCTAGACGAGTGTTTCTTGTGAAAGTTTTGCGAGGGGGGACCATAGATTGAAGCTCAGTCGAACACTTTCGATGAAAATAACGATACATCAGAGACAAACTCGCAACATCTCTTCTGTGAGATAGAGGTTGCAGCGAAGAGAAAAGGACATCTCCTACGAGGCTACGAAGTCTATTTTGAACTCTATCAAGGCAGGCCAAGTCCTTTCTAGCAGCTCCTGCCCATATGTGGCAACAGTATTCCATCCTTGGACGTACCTGGCTCTTATATAGATAGAGAATAGCATCAGCAGTGAGATATTTACCGGATCGATAGAAAGATCTCACCATTTTTCCAGCGGCCTTGGCAACAGATTTGATGTACGTGTTCCATTTAAGATAGGGAGTAATGGTCAAGCCCAGAAGCTTGTCAAAACTTGAGGCCTCCTGGAGACGAGAGCCATTCATTTCAATTGATGCCAGATGTGGATTAGAATGTTGATGATGTAAAGAGAGAAGCTTGGTTTTAGATGCATTAAAAGTAACCAGCCACTCCTTTCCCCATTGTACTACGTGCTCAAGATCAGAGGAGAGAGAATTGGAGAGAACTTGGTCATTTACTGTCTTAGATGTGCTACCATAAATGGTAGTGTCATCAGCATAAATGTCTACAAATTATGTAAGGATGTGATTTGGAAGATCATTAATGTAGATCAGGAAAAGAGTCGGGCCCAGGATGGACCCCTGAGGGACACCGGCATTAATACTGTGAGCTTCTGATTTTTTCCCCTCAACTACTACTCTTATGAATCTATCAGAAAGAAATGATTTAATAATTGAGAAGACTTTTCCAGCTATACCATAGCTAGCGATCTTATGAAGTAAACCTTTATGCCATACCCTATCAAAGGCTTTAGATATGTCAAGAGCAATTGCCCTAGAAAGATTGCCACCGTCGAGAGATTTGCTAATCCTATGAGATATAACTGTAAGCACATCTGCTGTAGATCTAGCAGAACGGAAACCATATTGAGTGTCACTAAGAAGGTTATTTTTGTTGAGATGGTTGATTACTTCTGTATTTAACACAGATTCTAGCAACTTACTCATGACGCACAGGAGACTTATTGGCCTGTACTGAGAGGGGGATGAGCGATCACCTGAATTCGTAAATGCAGGGCATACTGATGAAATTTTCCAGGGAGATTGGAAACTATTCTCCTTAAGACAACGTTTAAACAGTTTTGTAAGTATGGACGCTAGTTCAGGTTGAAGTTTTTTGAGTACTATAATTGGAATACCGTCAGGGCCAGTTGCTTTACTGGAATCAAGGTTTTTGATTAGCTTGGCAACATCATGTACAGATATACGTATATCACATAGCGTGTTTTCTGATCTCATGATAAATTGTTTTTTCCCAATCGACCAATAAGAATCTTCTCCCTGAATAGTGACAGGAAGAAGTAACGATAATGGGCTATATACACTTGAAATCTGAGATAGAACCCCACGTTTAGTTTTAACATTATCATCTATAGCTGTGGGAATAAGTTTAAAAGAATTTTGTTGAGGGAATATCGATAACCCAACACGTTTTCATGGGTGGGAAGTGGAGATGTAATAGAATCATCTTCCAACATTTTAATTTGCAAGTTTGTGCAATTGGAATTGCACGACCGCAGCTTGAACTCGGCTTCACTTAACCTGTCCTGGACATTGATATAAACTGGAAATAAAGAATCACGGTCACAACTTGTGGTGATCAAATTGTCAACATAAAGTTTGTTGGAAATTGTATAAGAGGCCAAATCAGCCTTATATTTTTTAGCATGAAATTTGAGCATAAAACTCAAAATAAAAGGACTGGCATTAAAGCCAAAAATAATGGTATTGTATTTAAAGGTGTACAATTTATCGTCCACCTTAAGAAAAAAAAACAATCTATTTTTGTCTTGAATAGATTGCAGGTGAATCTGTAAAAAAGCCTAACCCAAATCACTCAAAAGAACATAATTGTTTTTATGAAGGCTGGTATTAATTCCAATAGTTTAGCTGTTAAATTGACACCAGAATAAGTGGCATCATTGATTAAAGTAGCCCCCCCCCCCGACGTTTTAACAAACAGTTAAAGACAGGGCGGATCTTCGTTGTTACCCCCACCCTCCTTAATAACAGGATATAATTCTTGTAGGTTCCAAGTGGAACTGAGGATTCAATTATTCTAGTCTTCATATTCTCTGAAAACTTGAAGATAGTCATGATACAAACCCTTATTATTCAAGGATTCTGCCGCCCTCTGCATTATTCGCAGAGAGGGCACATAATTTGACTCTACTTTAGAAAGTTTCTCTGAGTCCCACAGTAGATCAAGATAATATTTACCGTTCCTGAGGATGAAAGATTCTTTAAATTTATTTTCTCTTCATCACAAGAAGACACCCAATTGTTCTCATCAATTCCAATGGAATGTAGAGAGAAAAACCTCTCGATTCCACACTTGATGGAAGATTCATTAAAGAACGGTTGAAGTGCATCCTCATGAGTAACAGTAGGATTCAACACATTATCAATCAAATAAGAATCACATGTAGGGAGAACATTTAGCACTTATCAAAGGCTGGCAACTCTTCCTTAACACTTGAATTAAATTTAAAAATTTGGACCCTTCACCGAAGGGAATTACATATTTGGAAATCTTCCACACAGTACCTTCTAAATATTTGATTAAACGGAGGTTATTTATCCATTGAATTAGATCCAGACCCATTATTTTATGAATAGCAGAACCATTCAATTCTGTGTATCCTAGACAAAGACAAAAACCTCCATTAGTCAATTTTTACATGGTTTCGTCGAACCTGTCCATGCGGAAATCCAGCTTCAAGTCGTTAGCAAATAGAACAGAAAATAGAAAGGGTCTTTGAAAACCCAATTTAAGGGAAACTTTATTCTTGAAGTTTCAAAGAATTAGACTCAATAAGAGTGGTTACTGTCATCTCAATCGTCCCTAGATTCAATTTTTCCCTGGGACTTAATTAGTTTAAAACTGCCTGTGAAAAGAATGACTTCTGAGTGCCCATATCTAACAGGCAGCAGAAGACAGGGTGGCCCTTTACCCTCATTTAGATTTTAATTACAGAAAAAGTGCAAATTTCTTGTCCCGTTTAAGAGGTATGTCCAACAAATGATATGGGACTCTAAAGCACATAGTAGAATAATGGTTCTTTGGTCTACAAGCAACGCAAGGGTATGGAAATCCCTTAATGCCCTTGCAATTAATTTCAAAGTGCTCACTAACATAAGTTCCTTGGCCCTTTGAAATTTAGTATCAAAGTTCTCATATTTGGGGCAGTTCTTAAAAGTGGTCAGTAACCTTGCATGATTTACAAATTTTATTATTCACCATTATTAGCGAGTATTCTGAAGGTATTCATACCCTTCTTTACATTAATGAGTTTGTAGTAGGAACCGGCTGCCATATTGGGCCTTGGTTCAAAAGAAGCAGTCGACATTTTAGGCAGGCTATTTTCCCGTCTTGTCATGTCTAATGGCGCTGCCATAAAAAATTCCAAGATGTCGAAACTGATATTATAGAAGAAAGAGAAGGAAAACGTTCATTTTTCCTGTTCATTATTTCTCCACGTACACTGTTTGGGAATTTCGCAAACAAGATATGGGCTATCATAGCCTCAGACGTTGAATTAGCCAAAAGGAAGTCTGTACTAAATGACTTGTCCATTTTGCATAAGTTCAGTTTGACATGTTTGAGGAAAACCTGGAGATTTTTTAACAGTGTAATATGTTCTGGCTGAGGAATTTTTTAATTAGACGGATTTAGGAATCTCTCCTTTAAACACCCCACTACCTGGTCGTAATTATCAGAAGTTATGTCTACATTGGAAACAAGGTTGAATGGCTTGTCCATTAATTTTAATAAAAGCAGCTTGTCAGCTTTCCTCATGTTAGTTGAACAGAACTCAAACCTCTTGAGGAAGCTATGAAATTTGAATTTATCCAATGAGGGGGACCCACTAAATTCCATTCTCATTGGTTGAATAGCAGTAGGTTGTTTTTACCAGATTCTGCTCGGCTTCAACTTGAGTAATTTTATTCTCGTGTCAGAAGTAAACTGCCGAAATATCTCAGTTCTTTTTTGCAAAAAAGAAAAAAAAAAAACTGTGAGAGATATTTCTTCTCACCTGTTTTTGCACCAAAACAGTGGCAAAACGTTAACAATTACAACAAAGCATACCTCTAAAATTCAACACAAACTTTATTTGTTATTTGTTGCAAGAAAAAGACATGCCTATTTTGCTTCTGAATAGATTGTAACACCTAGAAAGGTAATAGTCCTTTATCTTCAGCAGGAACTGGAGTTTGGGTTCAGCACTGTTCAAAGATCAGATTAATTACAGCCGTTTGTAGGGGTTGGTATGATGCCTTCTGATGAAAGATTCAATTCTCGACTAGTTGTCATCACAGAAGTTCATAAGAAATGTTCGTTTGAAGGAAAAGTCATTAATGACAGGTCAATAATTCTGACCTTAAAAAAGTCTCTGGAAGACATAATTACTTAGCCTAAAGTCTCAAGGAGACGAAGGGTAGAGGCACCTAAATGCCTCATAGCCAGAGAGAGTTGAGTTTCTTGTTCCTTCTCCGGCTGCTAGTCTGGAACTGAAAAGAAAAAGCATTTCAAAACCCGCCAAGCCCAACGCTCGGCGGTTAAAATTTCGACCAATCTGATTGGTCTAAACAAAGACAGTGGGTGGCTAATCAGCCAATGAGGGGTTGCTTATAATTGTAGAATTTCTCACAAACTTTTATAACAAAAATATAACCTTTATAATAAAAATGTTTATTGACTGTTTATTTTTATTATTATAAAAAAAATATGGTCTGTTTTTCAAACATCAGAGGTGTTGGTAGTTTTTTTTTTTTTTTTTTTTTTTTTTTTTTTTACCATATAAAAATAAGACTTATAAATAAAATTAACTGTAGGGACATCCAATTTTATGCATACAATCACCAATGTTTTACACAATACCGGTGACGTCATCATTTGATGTGTACATTATTTTCTGTGTCAATCCTATGGATGCTCAATCTCGCTAAAATGATTAATGGAAGTAATGTTTTTTTTTGCTATTGAATTTTCATATTTATATTAATATTATATTAATTTTAAAAAATTAATTTAAGATATTCATCTGTAAAATGAAACTTATTTTTAAATAGTTTTTCTTTTAACAATTGCATTGAAATTGTATTTCAAATGAACAAGGAAAAAATAGGTTATCAATAGGTATCTCCAAAATTCACCACAGAATTACCTACCCCCCTCCATATGTAACAAGATGTAACTTTATTATAAGTTAATATTATCAATATAACATTTTTACCATTTAAAACAATGGTTCTCAACTGGGGTCCATGTGGACCCCCATGGTACATGTAACGTTAATATTGGTTCACTAAAATACATTAAAAAGAAAGTCATGATTAAAAAAAGGTTGAGAACCATTGATTTAACAGAAGAGCAAAATAAACTTTTAATAATTAAAAAAAAAATTTCATTGTACAAAAATAATGAAATTGCGAGATGAAAATTGCTAACATAATTGATGCTTAAAAATAATGTTCCCATGTAAGCATTCCGAACATGGAAACATATCCATGTTTAACAAATCTAGCAAAAATCAACTAATGGTCAGGTTTCCATGAAATTTTTGATATTTAACCATTTTAGAATGAAATTACATACAAATGCAGTTTCCGTAAAATATGAGGGGAAATATCCCCCCCCCATTTATTTTTTCAAAATTCGAACAAAATATATTTAAATTGATTAAAATTTCTATTTATTATGAAACATAAAACTTCAAATAAGTAAAAAATATATATTTTTTTATAAATAAATTTGAAAAAGAATGACCGACAATAACCACGCTTTTAAAGGAGTTAAAATGCATGAGTCACTTATCCAGTTAGGTAAAAGAATAACTTTTCTTGGGTTTGTTTTACAATCCACAGAGGTCTGAAAACGCGGTCAAAAAAACAAATATATAACAAATAAAATGTTACCAAAGGCAAGTTACTCTTCTACATACCTCGATAAATTTTTGATGTTGTAAATGTTTATTCTGTTAAAAAATAAGTAGTGTTGAGCGTTACATGAGAACAAGAAAAAATGGCTGCAATGTCTCTTGAAGTCTCGACAATGACTTAAAAATAAAAATTATACAAAATAGTGGTAGAGATTCACCCGATAATTATCACGGTAACTTGAAGTCGTTAAAATGAAATTTAATTATCCTAATTAGTTTAATGTACTTTAAAACATAATTGTAATCTGTACAAAATTTCCTTTCATTTGATATGCTACAAGCCATATTTTATTAATAATTTCTTTGAATTGTGTCGTGGTGGCCATCTTGGATTTTTCAGTATAATGATGACAAATGATAATGCCTAACAGAATAATATTTTGCATGATGATAAAGCCTTTCCTCCCATTTTTTAAACTGTTTTTATGATGCTTCTACTAAAAGCCGTTAAAATGAAGCTTAATTATGCTAATTAGTTTAATGTACTTGAAAACAATTTTGATCTGTACAAAATGTCCTTTAATTTGATATGCTACAAGCCATATTTTGTTAATAATTTCTTTGAATCATATTATGGTGGCCATCTTGGATTTTTCATGATGTTATAATGGCAAATGATAATGTCCATCAGAATGATACTTCCTATGATGATTGAAGCCTTACTTATCATTTTTCTTAGCTGTTTTTATGTTTCTACTTAAAGCTGTTAAAATGAAAGTGGAATATGCTGATTACTATGCAAGTTACCAAGTAAGATGGTCATAAATATGACCTGAAAATGTTAATTTTGTGTCATTTTTCACTAAATTAACACAATAACACAAAACACGATCTGAACATTTATTGAATTAATATTTCTTTTAGGTTTATAAAATGATTAGAATTCTGAAATAAATTACAACAGGATTTTCTATATATATATTTTTTTTTTTTCTGAAATGAATGAAAGTAGTTGTTATATGAAAATGTTTGATTTAAACAGAAAAGAACTATTTTTTTACAAAATGGAACTTTCGTAATAAATAAAATGTTTCATTTCGATTCTTCAGACTACTGCTTTCATCTTGAGTATTATTTTCATGTTTCAGTTGGGGTAGCATGTTCTCATTCTGTCAGCCATAACTGGATAGAAGTCCTAAGTAATTTGCAATTATATTTTGAGTGTCTCTCGCACTGGGGACTGAGCCTTTAACTTTCAGAAGAGTGTATCTTACAGCTGAATTTTACCAATAACTTTATCCACTATGCCATGGGTCCCTTATGTATTTCTACTTTAACGCTAAAATCGTCAATGAATGTCAAGTAGAAATACATTTTGGCAATAACTTTAAGCAAAAGTAAAGTATTTTAGTTTTTTTTTTATAATTCTTAAAGAAAATGAAAGCACTTTTTTTTTTCTTTTTTACCGGAATGCAAGTATTCTGTTAATGTTAATTGTATTTCTGCTCTGTGTTTAAAAGGAATCGCGTCACACTAATATATGGAGATATAACAACATATCTTTATTCTCTGTGATGATTATGGATGGTTAGTGTTCTGAGGATGATGCACGCAGGAGAATTCTACGGGTTGATTCTTTTCGGGGTGGGGTGGGGGGGCCCAAATCTTAATTTAATAATGATATCCTTTTCTGTTATTATATAACCATTTGTGACCACCTTAAACACCCCTTTGGGATAGCATTGTCACTTTAGCCACACTCAAAGGGCGTTTTATTCAACCACTAGCAGGGTGCCCGGCATTACCTGGTCGTAAAATACATTTAAATATGAGGTTTTGATTAATGCACAGTTTGTATTTATTATTATACTAGCATTTCAGCCTGGCGTTGCCCGGGTGTTTGGAAGTGTATGTTGAGCAAAAAAAAAAAAAAAAAAAGCGGTCAATATTTTTTAACATTTATTGTTTTGGGCTCAAATCAAGTTATTAAGTTGGATCCATGTCCAAGGAACCTATATCCAAAATTTCAAGTGTTTAGACCCAAAATTGGCGTAGGAGTTTGGTAGAGTTTTCAAAGATCAAATCTTTGAACTTTGACACCTTAACCAAATTTCTGGCTGAAAGCAGATTACAAAGATTTTCCCAAATATCAGTACCCTGTATATCAAATTTTGAGTCTGGAAACTGAAAATTGACAGTTATTGCGTTGGAAAATGTACACAGACACACACACACACATTCACTTTTATATATATATATATATATATATATATATATATATATATATTATACTGGACCCAATATATAGTAATGATTTAAAAAAAAAAAAAATAAATAAATAAAAAAAAATGACTCCTGCGCTACCACCGAGAATCAAAATCAAAACGTTTAGCTTACGTATTATTTTTTTCTCTGCCATTAATGACTGAGCTATGAAGACATGTTTATTGCAAGGCTAAAAATTAAAACATGAACCAATAGCTACTACATTATGCATGCATGTTTGTAATGCCGGCGTTCAACTGTCATCTGGCAAATTTTTTTTTTTTTTTTTTTTAATTTTCACACTTTTGTACCAATTTTTCTGGGCTAAAACCCAAATATAAAGTTTCGCATCTGTTCAAATACCAGATATATGAAGTTTCATGTTTGTAGACCAAAAACTATAGGAGTTTGGTAGGCAAAACTTTTTAAACAAAATATGTACATAAATGTATATAGAAAGAGTTTTGTGTTTATTATAAACTTTTTACACAGATAGTACGCAAGTATAAATCATGTAGAATATCTGCATGAATATAATTACACGTAATGGTTAAGTAAAGATGATCATTCCACAAGGAAGCTGAAAAACACTAATAGGGAATTAATTAAAACTAGCAGGACCCGTGGAAATTCCACGGTAGTTAAAATCTTTTAAAACACATCAGTAAGAAATTCCTTATAAAAATGAACGTATGGAAGCAAGTAGAACAAACAAAGAACTTTAGTTTAAACTTTTATTGAAGGTCAATGCGATCGTAACTGATGCTGTTGATATTGTCAGGAAGTGCTGGTGATGATTGAGGCCGTACCAGGGACGTCGATCAGCTGCTTGGAGTGAGAATAGTGGTCAGTCAGCAGGTTCTTGGGAGTCAGATTGTGAATTTAAAAAACTGTGTGACATTGCTGACATCGATTATGTGCAAGTTCTGATGACCCCAAGTTATTTAATATTTCAGGACATTTTGGATTACATGTGTGAGTAATGAATAGGTCACAGAAAACTGCCATTGCATCTTGATAAAGCTGTTGTAGATTCCTAGGACTTCCTGTAAATGTAGATGGTAGAATAACTGGTACACCAGAATAACCATCTTCATTCCTTGCTAAATGATCCATTAAGTCAGAATATTGAGCAGCTCTTAGTTGACTTTGATGGCTTTTAATGAAGTTAAATAAGCAACTGTCAACTTTTACATATGCGATAGACTTTTCTATTCATTTTGAATTTTATTCAATGAAGATTTAGAAATTCACAAATAATTGAGTGAAGTGATGTTGGGGCACGCGCGCCCCAATATCACATCCGCCCCCCGCTCGCGCCCCCAATGTACACAGTAAAATCTTCGGAAAATGTTAAATGGTGTTCTAAACGTTTAACTAAACTGCAAAAGCACCTATTAAGCCACATAAGTTCTATAATTGAATAGAAGATGAATGCCTGTAAAAGAAGCAAAATAAAACGAACAAAACATAAGTAATAACTATGTAAACAACGTGAAGCTGTATAAATGTTACAAAATTACTCGCTTCGGCATTAAATAACACGAAAAAGGATTGATATGCCGTAAAACAAAAACAAAACAGAACAAGACGTAAAATATATTTTGACTCTGTATTTGCGAATGGTGACTTTGGTGATTTATTTAATAAAGTCATTCTTGACTTTTGTAACATGTATTTCTAAACATATTTTTTTGTTGTGTAAGGCTCACTCAAAAGTAAATAAAAAAAAAAACATAAAGTGGCACAGTAAAAAAAAAAAAAAAAAAAAAAACGTACTCGTAGCGTTAAATGTAAAAAATATATTTATTACTGAATAAAATAGAATAAGCGTTCCTACAATAATAAACAGAAGACATCGTTAAAAATGTAAGTAAAATACTATACTATTTAAACTGGAATGATACCTTCTATGCATAACTGTCTTTAAAATAATCCGGAACCATAAATAGACAGTTATTATTATTATTATTATTATTTTTTTTGTTCGAGAACTTTTGGGAAATAAAAGGGTTAATGATTTTTAACTGATAAAGATTGAACAATAAATGGAGATAATTCACATTAATTAATGTTTGCGATGATGATGACGCGTTTTATTAATGTTTGCGATGATGATGACGTGACACCATACGGACAAGCAAATTAATATATAGATGAATGTTTAAAAGAATATGCAAATTAGCTAGATCTGTTGCTAGTGAATACAATTCCACAACCCATATATAACAAAGTTGTATTTTCTTTTTAAATAAACAGAAAAAAGGTTCGCTTTTTTTCTTCTTGGCCTTTCTTGATCTTTTTTTCTGTTATCGAAGAGGTTTGTTTAGTTCTAGAATGACAAGAATGACCAACGATCCCCATTTTTCCCCCCCCTTTAGAGTTGGCCTTGTACCTAAGTTTTTTGTTCATGTTTATTTTTGCCTGAATAAAATATCTCATAGTGTAGTATCTGTTCTGGCAGATGCTGCAATCAAAGACCATATGTGGGGACAACCTCACATGTCAGACCATTGCTCTTGAGCAATCAGTTTTGGTCAATGTAGGGGAAACCCTTCATACCAATTGTCACTATCCAGTCCCCTCTCGGGGGAGCTGGTCCCCCTCTGCTCACTCTCCACATTAAAAAATGGTCTTGTGCCTAATTTGCTCAGTGGGGAAGCAAATAAATAACTAAATAGAAAAAAGGGTTTTTAATATGAATATCAATACACAAAAAGATCCAAATTTATAGGAGTATAGATTGTCATTTCATTGGATTGACCTGAATGTGATTACACCTGTGTAATCTTTTGTTTAAAATGACCTTTCAAACATCATACTTTTAATTTTTCTTTTAACAATTGATCAAGTTTGTTGTTTCTTCACAGGAGGTACCTGTGTTAAGTTCATATTTTGACCTTTTGGTACATTTGATGATTTTTTTTTATTGTTCTTGCATTTGTTGCCAGCTGTACACTTTTGTCAAAATGATTTCTCTGTACACACTAGCTAGATATTAAAGATGTCTACTTCATAATTTTTCTTCACAAGACCTTTTGGTACATTTGATAATTATTGTTGTTTCTTATATTTGTCACCAGCTGTGTACACCTGTATTAGGATGATTAAAGTTATTTCTCCAAACAAGTTTTAAAGCACTTTTATGTCACCTTGCAAAGAATTAAATAATGGTATAATAATATTAAACTTTGTCCAGAATCATTTTAATTTTGATCAAAATCCATTATGATTTTGATTCTAGAAAATATATAAAATTTAAAACTTAAGCCATAGAGGTCTTAAACTGAGATTCAGGAATCTTACTTAGTGTCTAATAACTATGGATTAAATTCATGCAAATCTGAAATATATTTTAATTTTCAAATGGGGTGTGTCTGTATTATGCCCCTAAAAATTCTTTAAAATACTACAAATTGAAATTTTATTAATTTTTATGACTTGATGTCTAATATGTGCTAAAATTTTGTATAAATCGGAAATATCCGAATTTTCACAAAGGGCTTCCAACACCTACACTTTTTTACTTTCTTTGCATAAAACTAAATAACCAAGGAAACCTGACGTTGCCTGTGATTGAATGAAAATCAACAAATATTTCTTACTTTCAATACTTTATATCGCCCACTTTTCAATCAAATTGGTTGAATTATATTTTTTTATTCTCTTGGAATGTTTACAACCCCCCCCCCCAAAAAAAAACCCAGAGAAACAAAATTAGGCACAAGGCCACTCAAAAATTGAGTAGGGGGGTGTCTATGGTCATACTCGTCACTGTACCTTTGCTAGTCTATGCTTCATCCTAGCTAACGTTCTCATTCACCACAATACCTCAAGCACACCAGGAGTCATCCTACTTAAGGTTCTCAAATCATATTGTGCGTGTTTAAATATTAGTACAATAAAAAACGTTTTTTTTTTTTTTTTTTTATTGGCTTTGGGGGGGGGGTAAAAAAAAATAAAACAATGTTAGTAAGATCCTCCCAACCCTCTTTAGGTGGTAAACTGCACACTGTTTTCTGGCCTGGTGGGGGCTGAAAACAAGCAGATCGATTTCTAAATGGGGCTGAATTCTAGACAGGGTCAAAGAAACTGGGGTTGGGGGAGGGGTGTATGAAGTTGCTCCAATATCGCTTATCGGGGTAGCTGGGAATGAATAAGAAAAATTGGGGTGTGGTCATCTTGGAGGTTTCCTATCGGGGATGTAGAGGGCCATTCACTCGGCTAGCTAAACCCCTAGTCTAAGCACTTATTTTAGAGGGCCTGGAGTCTGGCAGAATCTGGAACCATGTGCACCATGCTTAGGTCCAAATAATGTGAAAAGAACAGAAATTCTTAAATTTCTTGAGTAATAGTGTGCACTTTTTGTGAAATCAATTTTGGGCAACTAAAATATGGATAATTGCCAAATCCATACATTTCCTAACATTGAATCATATTAAATGATTGGAACAAGTTAAAATTGTAAATAATATTGCTTGGAATGAAAGAGTGAGGACAAAGCAGTATTGCTTGAAAACAAAAAAGATTTAGAATAACAAGCTATTGATTTGGAAATCCAAATTGAACAAATGTTAAAGTGGGACATCTTTATCAGGCAACAGTTGAAGTGAATGTGATGTCATTCCATAAATTTCATCTGTATCTTAAAGAATTCGAAAATAAATCAAAATTTGATCAAGAATTATTGCTTTGTTCATAAGAGTGAAATAACTTTTCATCAGTTTTGGTTAGTAAATTTTCTCTTTGGCTAATAAACAAAAATATTTAGTTGTCAAAGGTCAACTAAAGGTAAATTTGTCTATAGAGCCCTGTGAAGATAAGCCATTTTGATGTCTACCAGCTCGGTGATATCATCCCTGGCACTAAAAGTTGTCATCACTTCGTTTCAACATTTCAATACACAATCCAGGGAAATTAAGTATCGACACAAATAATCTTTGTTGATTATTCCTTCCTGGCCATGCTGAGATACTAGAGTCTCTCAAATGCAACGACTACATCACATGATTAAGGCTATAAATAAGGATGGACAAGACTTCACTTGCAAATTCCTGCATCCTTGCATCAGCTCAATTTCATTGACCTGATACAGATAAGGGATGGATTCCATTGAATAAGATAATCATGAAGATCACAACAACAAAAATGTCATCAAATGGAAGAACATATTTCATCACAGATGAGGAAAAGAAAAAAACTCAAAATATTTTGATAGATGTTAAAAGTATTTAGACTTCTGATGATTTTTGTACATGTTGGTTTGCATACTTTACGGTGATGCATATGTAATCTGTTGAATCGTCAAAATTCTCCTGGTGTTTAAGATGACAAAGCAAAATTTCTGTAAATAGTGTTTCCCACTTGGATTCTGAAGCTTGCGGGGGAGAGAGTCGTATTTTTCGGGCACCCATTTGAGATCCATAAACCTCTGGGGAGGGGTAAAGCAATGTTTTTGAGCTATTTACAACCAAGAGGAATTGTTTTTAATTTGTTTGGAGTCTTTTAAAAACTATTTTAAGTTAGACAAAAATTTTCCGGCTGGGGTGAGGGATTTCCCTGCCCCCACCTACAATGAGGAAACCCTGAAATAAGATCTGATTTGCTGGGCTGCAAAGCTCTCACTAGACATTTTGACCTATGTTTTTAGTTAAGCTTTCTGTGTTTTTGTTCTACTACTCAAGTTAGTTTTTACCTAAATTTTGAGGTGTTCATAAGAAAAAAAAATTGAGTGGGGTAATGCCAAGACTGGATATGTAGGGCTGTGACAACAGAATATTCTTTTCATTCTTTTGAATCTTAAGTATATATATCCGACACAGTAAGACACGGTTAATCAAGCAAGAACCACATCAGTCTTCATAAAAACATAAGATATTAATGGGTATATACTCAAGAATGTAAGCAATGAAAAGAATATGCTGTTGTCACAGCCCTAAATGATATGGAGTGTCCCATTACATTTAAACTTCTGCATGTTAGTACAGTCAGGAAACTGGGAGAGTATTCCAAAGCTTAGCAGTCAGAGGGAAGAAACTATTAGTAGAAGGCTTTCTGACATCTAGGGACCCCAACAGTGAAGGGGTGGGATTTTGCTGCTTGACTGGTTAGTTGGTGGTATTTATGTTGAAGGGACACAAGTGCTCAAAGCACACTTATAAAACTTATGGCAATGGGACAGGGGTTGGAACTTGGTTATTAATTAAAAAAATTTTTTTTGTTTTTTTTTTTACCACTATCAAAGCATGAAAGACTAGTGGTAGACACATATTCCTTCTATGAACGAATGGTAACTTTGTAAAGATACAATATATGCTTAAGCATGAATAATTTTCTTGCACAGTAGAGGGAGCCCACCTTTTTTGCAGTAGCCTTGACAATGTCCTTGATGTATTTGTATTTTTTTCTCAGAATTTATCTTATCCTTTTAAACTTGAATGTCACTTTTTTTTCTGATTTCAGATCTTATATGATAACTGAAAAAAAATGCTCGGTTCTGTGCAAGGAGAAGCTGATAAGCCGGCCGCCACTCCTAGTGGAAGCAATGTGAAAGTTGTCATCAGAGTCAGGCCACAAAATGAGACTGAAAAAGAAAAAGAAGCACGATCTGTCGTGAATATTGTCAGTGATCAAGTCTTGGTGTTTGACTCCTCAGATGATGTTTGCGAGTTTAACGGCAAAAAAAATACAGCTTTTGTGAGAGGCGATATTACGAGACGACGATACAAGAACTTAAAATTTGCATTTGATTACGTTTTTGGTCCAGATTCCGTTAACGTTGATGTGTATGAGCATACGAGTAAGTCCATTCTTGATGGTTTACTTAACGGCTATAATTGTTCAGGTGAGACTTTTAGGTTTAATTTTCTTTAGTGATTTTGTTTTCTTTTCCGTTTTTTTCATTTTCTTTTCCGTTTTTTTTTCATTTTCTTTTCTGTTTTTTTTTCATTTTCTTTTCTGTTTTTTTTCATTTTCTTTTCCGTTTTTTTCATTTTCTTTTCCGTTTTTTTCATTTTCTTTTCCGTTTTTTTTTTCATTTTCTTTTCCGTTTTTTTTTTTTTCATTTTCTTTTCCGTTTTTTTCCATTTCTTTTCCGTTTTTTTCCATTTCTTTTCCGTTCTTTTCATTTCTTTTCCTTCTTTTCAATTTCTTTTCCTTCTTTTCCATTTCTTTTCCTTTTCTATTTCCTTCTTTTCCATTTCCTTTTTCCGTTTCTTTTCCCTTTTTTTCCGTTTCTTTTCCTTTTTTTTCCGTTTCTTTTCCTTTTTTTCCCGTTTCTTTTCCTTTTTTTTTCCGTTTCTTTTCCTTTTTTTTCCGTTTCTTTTCCTTTTTTTTCCGTTTCTTTTCCTTTTTTTTTCCGTTTCTTTTCCTTTTTTTCCGTTTCTTTTCCTTTTTTTTCCGTTTCTTTTCCTTTTTTTTCCGTTTCTTTTCCGTTTCTTTTCCTTTTTTTCCGTTTCTTTTCCTTTTTTTTCCGTTTTTCCTTTTTTCCGTTTCTTTTCCTTTTTTTCCGTTTTTCTTTTTTTCCGTTTTCCTTTTTTTCCGTTTCTTTTCCTTTTTTTCCGTTTCTTTTCCTTTTTTTCCGTTTCTTTTCCTTTTTTTTCGTTTCTTTTCCTTTTTTTCGTTTCTTTTCCTTTTTCTTTTCGTTTCTTTTCCTTTTCTTTTCGTTTCTTTTCCTTTTTCTTTTCGTTTCTTTTCCTTTATCGTTTCTTTCCTTTTTTTTCGTTTCTTTCCTATTTTTTCGTTTCTTTCCTATTTTTTCGTTTCTTTCCTATTTTTTCGTTTCTTTCCTATTTTTTCGTTTCTTTCCTATTTTTTCGTTTCTTTCCTATTTTTTCGTTTCTTTCCTTTTTTTCGTTTCTTTCCTTTTTTTTCGTTTCTTTCCTTTTTTTTCGTTTCTTTCCTTTTTTTTCGTTTCTTTCCTTTTTTTCCGTTTCTTTCCTTTTTTTCCGTTTCTTTCCTTTTTTTTCGTTTCTTTCCTTTTTTTCCTTTTTTTCCGTTTCTTTTCCTTTTTTTCCCCCCCGTTTCTTTTCCTTTTTTTTTCCCCCGTTTCTTTTCCTTTTTTTTCCCCCCCGTTTCTTTTCCTTTTTTTTTCCCCCCCCGTTTCTTTTCCTTTTTTTTTCCCCCTGTTTCTCTTCCTTTTTTTTCCCCCCGTTTCTTTTCCTTTTTTTTTCCCCCGTTTCTTTTCCCTTTTTTTTCCCCCGTTTCTTTTCCTTTTTTTTTCCGTTTCTTTTCCTTTTTTTTCCGTTTCTTTTCATTTTTTTTTTCCGTTTCTTTTCATTTTTTTTTTCCATTTCTTTTCCTTTTTTTTCCGTTTCTTTTCCTTTTTTTTTCCGTTTCTTTTCCTTTTTTTTTCCGTTTCTTTTCCTTTTTTTTCCGTTTCTTTTCCTTTTTTTTCCGTTTCTTTTCCTTTTTTTTCCGTTTCTTTTCCTTTTTTTCCGTTTCTTTTCCTTTTTTTTCCGTTTCTTTTCCTTTTTTTTCCGTTTCTTTTTTTTTTTTCCGTTTCTTTTTTTTTCCGTTTTTTTTTTTTTTTCCGTTTCTTTTTTTTTCCGTTTCTTTTTTTTTTCCGTTTCTTTTTTTTTTTTCCGTTTCTTTTCCTTTTTTTTTCCGTTTCTTTTCCTTTTTTTTCCGTTTCTTTTCCTTTTTTTTTCCGTTTCTTTTCCTTTTTTTTCCGTTTCTTTTCCATTTTTTTTCCGTTTCTTTTCCATTTTTTTCCGTTTCTTTTCCTTTTTTCCCCCCTTTTCCCCTGTTTCTTTTGTTTTCTTTTTTCCTTTTCTCTTTTTTTTTTTTTTTTTTTTTTTTTTTTTTTTTTTTCCATCGAACAGAAAATAATATATAGAAGTTAGTCTCATTTTTTTACTTCTTTTACAAGTATCTGATTTATTTTATTTTATTTTTTTTTTTTTTTAGTTTTTGCATATGGTGCAACAGGAGCTGGGAAAACTTACACGATGCTCGGATCGAACGAACAACCAGGGATCACATTTTTAACTTTAATGGATCTTTACCAACGAATTGAATCAATCAAATCCGAAAAGAATTGCGAAGTTGCGGTTTCTTATTTAGAGGTGAGTTTCATCGTTCTCAAGTTTATTCAAATGCTTATCGGGTAAATCACAAGATCTGCCAAGAATTTTGATGAGAGTTGTATAGCTTAGACTCCAAAATTTGATGCAGGTGAAATGCCCTAAAAAACCCCTCAAATTTAAAAATCTTTAACTTATCAAATGGTAGTTGCTTCTATTGTATCGGACAATTAAAACAATGAATTGGTCTATAACTTTAACTATGTGTGAGATAGCGGATGAATGTCTGGCATCTGGTAGCATACCCCATCTCCAGCTAGATTAAAATTAGAAGATTAAAAACAAAACAAAAACTTATAATTGTGCGGAAATTGAAATTTGACTGTATAGGCTCAAAATCAATACGCACTAACAAAGCTTTGTGCCAAAAATACAATTCAGACCAGTTCCAGAGTTGATCGCCTCATGATAAGATGTATTATCCCATTCTCTTCGTTTCGTTACAAGCAGCCTGCTGAGATGAAACTGCAGGATACAGCATTCGTTTATCTACAAGCCAAAGAAATCAAGTAATTCTCGTTGTGTTCCCTTGGATAAAAGTTGATGCGTATTTATTAGTGGCGATGTTGCTGTTGTTTATAGAAGATGGTGATGCCTTTTCTTGTATTCTATTTCAGTCAGGTGCGGCCAACACTACTAAGTTACTTGCTTTATCTGGGCTTTTTTCCTGACCAACCATCTAGCCAACCGATAAAACTCTTTAATAAAAAAAGAGTACTTGTGCCATTATTGAATAATGCTGGAATAATATTATTATTTAGAAAGCCATTCTTAACATGGGAGAGGGGGGGTTGTAACTATTCTGTACTTTGACCTAACAATTTAATAAAAAAGACATTGCAAAACTTTAACTTGAAAATATTATTTAAAAATAGCATGGTTCAATAAGTGCGTAAGCACCTATAAAAAGAAAAAAATGGAGGGGGGGGGTTGAATTGTAGTTTTAAAATAAATATTCCCTAAATAATAAAGTCTAGAGATTATGGGTTCATTAAGTATTTGTTGAAGATATCAATTCTGTAGATATGTCAGTTTGTCTATATTCATCTGATTGGCCATTACTTTAAGATTGAGAAAAGATTCCATTTTAAAAAGGCAAATGTCTCCTCTACAATTATAGTTTGATCCATACAAAATAGAAACCAGAAGGAGTTAGTAACACACAAACGTTTGACAACCTCATAAACTCCCACTTCCCTTATGTTGTCCTTTCGTTCTCTCATTCCATGAGTGCTGTTTCTGACAAAGTGGGAAGAATTGCTGTTTTCTGGATTGGAATCTAACCATCTTATACTTATTTGGTGGGGTTTTTTTTTTTCATTATTTACATTAATTGGCTTTATGCCTTGTCTGGAAGAGTTTTCATTTAAAAAAATACAAATAAACAAAAACAGATTGATGTGAAAAAACCCCTCAGACTTCAAAACCCTTGTTGAAAAAAATAGTTCCATTTTATGGCAGTTTGAGTTAGAAACAAAATTGTTCAAGACAGACGAATCTTTGAATTAGCTGCTCGGCAGGATAACAAGAAATTACTTATGGCAATCAACAAAGAAAATTCAGAAATAAATCTATTTTTGACTCTAGAGTTTGGGGTGATGAAATGTTTGTTGGTGATATCAATTCTGTAAATTGTAATATTTGCTTTTATTTAATAAATTAACCAAGAAATAAAGTCATAAAAATGTTTAAATATTAGAAATGATAACGTACGCATAACTACACGGATTGAAAACTTGTTTGCAAAGTTCATATCCAGTTTGTTTTCTAGAAAGTTTCATCAAACCCACACTTTACCTTGCGTTCTTGAAAGAATATAAAAATAACTTAGAATAATATGATAGTTGCCATTGTTCATGAACGCAGGTTTTAGGCAATTAATAAACGGAATAACAAAATGATTACTCAAACCTGGTTCAACACGAGGAGTTCTAGATGAGGTAACAGCGACGATAACCTAAGAGGAAATATCCAGCTTCTCAGATAAATGCTGAATTTTTTAACTGCTACCGAGAATATTAAAATTAAAATATTACGTTGTATCATGAATTTATTTTTATTTAATAAATCATATGATTTTATTATTTTCAATCCTCTTATAATATTCATCATCATTCATCTGTCAGTGTGTCCATCTTATTAACACTATTCTTGAGTTGCCTTAAAAAATTCATTAAGAAAATTTTTGGATTTTGTTAATTTGTTTTAATTCTTTCCAGGTCTACAATGAACAAATCAAAGATTTATTAAATGGAAGAAACCAACTGCCGATCCGTGAAGATCCCAAGGTTGGGGTTATCATCCCAGGACTTTCCTTACACAAGGTAATTCACATTTTTCACATTTTTTTTTTTTTTTTTTCAAAATTCTCTTTTGTTTCGTGTTTGAAAGTTTAAAGTTTTGACTAAGGAAAGCGTCTGTCAGGTATGAATATGCAGTGTGATGATGTAGGGAAGTGAAACGTGGCCAGTGAGGGTTGAGGACATATGTTGCATGAAGAGGAAAGATATGATGAATGTGTAATGTGAATCTTAAAGACCGACTTAGTTTTGATGACTTCAAAGGAAAATTAAATTTGGAATGTATAGGGAGCTGTGTGTGCAGAACAGGAAATTTTGATGTTATAGTCTTGAAAGTTTTTTAAGTACATATAGAACAATTATAGTAGCAGAGTTAGCTCCCATGTCAAGACAAAAATGGGAGGAAATGACAAGAATCAAGAGAAAAAGAACTAAAATCCTGGCCAGAGATGGTCATGGTTGCAGCATTCACCCTGGGTCAGTTTGGCTGGCTTATTCCAATGTTCACCATGCCGTGAACACTAACTGACCAGACATGAGGATCTAAGGCTGCTTCCATTTGGAATGCAAGCCATTCACAATTCCAGTGATGGACGATTTTCTCCAGATCACCGAAGTTAAGCAACATTGAGCCTGACTAGTACCAGATGGGTAACCATTTGAGAAAGCTAGGTGCTGTATGTGCCTTCTGGGAAGGTTGGGCATGGGGCCAGCACCCTCACCCGAAAAAAAGAACTCCTCGCTACAAAAGCGTCTACAAAGTTGTGGATGGCCTATGCTCCTCCAAGGGCTGAAGGCTGTGGATGGATGGACGATTTTTGGAGGGAGTGGATCTTGCTGTTCTTTATTGTTAGAGATAAATTTGCCAGCGGACGACACAGGATGCGGCATAGGCAGTGATAGTTGAAAACTTCCAATTTGTGTAGGTCACTTGCCCATAGGCCAAGTCTCACAGCCATAAAGGAGAGTGGTGTGGATGAAGGCTTTATTTCTTTTAGAAAGTTTGTGATTCTATACTGTAATAGTTTTGTCTTTATGAGGTAGTCTATAAATTAAGAAATGAAGCCTCGTTAATAAAAAAGAATAAAAACCATGATTGATGCATGCGCAGTTGTTGAAATTGTTTGGAAAGAAACGATTTTAGGTGACACCCTCCCTTGATATAAAATGTAATTTCTACACAAAATAATTGACATTTTTTTTCTCTAATATTATTTGTGAGAGATCGGTCTTTCTAATGATGCCAGGTTGGTGCATTTATGATGCATATGAGAAAAGTTTTTAGCAGATATACAAACACAGACAGGTCCCGTTTATATAATAGATAACTTCATATACGAACTTGGATATAAAGAGGCAGCTATTCGCACAAGGGTACTTCGGACTGAGCTGTAAAACGATTGAAAACAACAACAGATGAAAGAAGACATTAGTTCTAAAAAAAAAAAAATGAATGTATGATTCTTATCAATGAAAATTGCAGAAAAAAAAACAAGGTCATTCATCTCTCTCTCAGATATTAACACAGCGAAGCTTTCTCTTTATTTCCAAATACTAAATTAATTGGGAATAGCTGTCTCAAAATTTTCTTTGTATAATGGGAGTTTCATATGAGTTGTTTGGGAGATGCTTTATGCTGATAATTGAGCGCTATCCTGTGAAGCAATGGAGTGTCTGTAACATGTTGAACCCCTAGAACAGTAAAAAAAAAAAAAAGTTGGGTAGCTAGTTTAGAAATGGTCTAGATATAATAATGTAACAATAGTGACATGGTCTAGATACAATAATGTAACAATAGTGACATGGTCTAGATACAATAATGTAACAATAGTGACATGGTCTAGATACAATAATGTAACAATAGTGACATGGTCTAGATACAATAATGTAACAATAGTGACATGGTCTAGATACAATAATGTAACAATAGTGACATGGTCTAGATACAGTCAGCTAATGCACTTCCTAACTTCCGGAAGTGGTGACAAGGCAAATCAGTTCCTTCACTTTTATTGTTCCTCAGTATTTCTATTGTCAAGCGATTTATTGAAATAAAAAAATAAGAAAGGGACATTATTGAAAAATATACAATAAAAATTTTAAAAATTATAAAAAGATAAAAATAACAATTAGTTTTTATTTGCACTTTTAATAACAGAATTAAAAAATGTTTTTATCTTATTTGAAATTTTATAAGAAATGTTAATGAAATTCTAAAAAGTATTTTTTTTTTTTAATTTAAAATTTTTTATTCGACTTTATATAATATTTTATGAAAGTATAAAAATATTGAAATCCAAATAACAAATAAAATTATTAAAATCAAAATAATAAAACTTCAAATATCATAAACGTATTCAATACATAATATTCCCAAAATAGTTTTAAACGATTTTAAAGTGTTTTCAATAATTCTTAAAACTAATAAAACTAATTTCAAGAATTCTTAATTAAAATAAGAGTGAAAATGTTTTCAATAATTAATAATTATTATTAAAATGGTCAAGTGAAGGAACCTATTTGCCTTTTCACTCCTTGTGTAGCAGCCACGCCGGAAGTTAGGAAGTACATTAGTTGACTATAACCAAAAGTTTGTACTTACTTGTACTTGAAACGACATTCATCCTGGAGGAGTTGAGTCGGCTTCATGAATATGCACATCTCGTATCGCTGCGGCCCAAGCCTGGCGATCGGAGGCAAGATCCCGAGTGAGCAACAGCCAGTCACGTCTCCAACAAAAAGTTTGTAAATAACAATAGTAAATATTTGGATAAGCAACAGTACATTACACGTCTACTTATTAAGGACCTGAATGTTATGGAAAGTAAACACCAGACATTGTTGTTGTTTTTTCTTTTTGTTTGTCATTAAATAACCCTAAAAGGGTTCATATGCCATAAAATATACAACCATATCAGTTTACAGGGGAATGCCAAGGAAAAATATGGGCAGAAGTGATAATAGATTTGATAGAGATAAAGACTTGGCCAGAGATAGCTTAGTTTGAAAGTCAGTTTCTAAAAGCCATCCAACACCTGCCAGCATATGAAAGTGATGTTAAATTGAATATGATAATTTTATGTCTGTTTTTTGATGAAAAATTATGGTTACTGTTTTTCTTGCACTAAACTCACCACAGCATTTAAAAAAAGATCTCTTTATATTTTATCTAAAACAAAAAAAAAATTGTTTTCTTTTCCAGCCAGAAAATGAACAACATTTGAAAAATTCTGGTTACTGTTTTTCTTGCACTAAACTCACCACAGCATTTAAAAAAAAATCTCTTTATATTTTATCTAAAAAAAAAATTTTCTTTTCCAGCCAGAAAATGAACAACATTTGATGCACATGCTTTATTATGGGAATAAGAATCGTACGCAACACCCAACAGATGCAAATGCGGAATCGTCACGATCACATGCCGTCTTTCAGGTATTTTTCATAGGTCTTTTATAAGAATTGATTTGCTTTATCGTTATTTTCATGGCAAGTGCTCATCTGAGCTCCAATCTATTATCCTCCCTGGCCTGGCTTTCACGAAAAACGCTCATTTAGCTGAAACCACTATCAATAATTTCCCACACTCTTTATCTGTACTTAAACCTAGATTCCGTGAACAAAGCTTTTTTCTTAGAACTGCATGAACAAAGCTTTTTTTCTTAGAACTGGATGCCTGTGGAACTTTGTTCCGTTTTTCTGCTTTCCAACTGACTACAATATGGTCATCTTCAAGTCCAACATAAACAAGTTCTTGATGAGCTATCCCCTTAAATAACCTAATTTACCCAATTCCCACTACTAACAATTACTACATTTTCCCATTGACTACTGTCGTTGTCCTTGAGTGGCCTCCAGGCTTTGATGTGGTGACTCCTTTGCAAAAAGAAATTTGTCATAATAGCATCTTCCCAGGTTAGTAAAAAATAAAGAATAGCAATAATATTTCTTTGCTTTTTTTTTTTTTTTTTTTTTTTTTTTAGATGAGAATTTGTATTAAAATAATATCTATAGTGATAAGTAGTAAGATTGTGTATGTATGTATGTATGTATATATATATATATATATATATATATATATATATATATATATATATATATATATATAAATAAAAACCAAAAAAACAATATGTTTAACGCTCCTAAATTCATACTAAAATTGTCCACAACTGATATATTATTAAGTAATCTTTAGTTCTAAGTGATGCTTTTCTGAAGATTGAAGGTTCAATTCTCAGTACAGGCGACTCTCCAAATACAAATGTAAATTACTTAAGACTTCTATCGAGTCATGGCTGACAGAACAAGAACATGTTACCCCTGTGGATTAAATGAAGGGTTCTGTTCAAAATTGTGTGCAGATTCCCAAGTTTAATGAAAAGATTCCCAATGTTCAACAAGAGATACCTCAAGAAGGTCAGAGGTTACATCAACCAAAACATTGTGTAAAAAAAAAAAAAAAAAAAATGAAGATAACAGTAGTTCGATAATAGGAAGAATTGATTCTCATCTTAAAAATTCAGAAACGTGATGACAAAACTGATATAAATTAATGGAAAATTAAAAAATGTGTAAATGATGTAATATGTAAAAAAATACATAAATGATTAAAAAAAAAAAAAAAATTTTTTTTTCTTTTTTTCTTTCAGGTTTTTGTGAAACAATTTGATCGTACTGCTAACTTGGTCACTTCTGTTCACATGGCCAAACTCTCTTTGGTTGATCTAGCTGGTTCCGAGCGAGGAACTGTGTCCAAAAATAATAGCAGTAGAATGCGAGAAGGGGCCAACATTAATCGGTCGCTGTTGGCATTAGGAAATGTCATCAATATGTTAGCAGACAATAAGGTAAGTAAAACTGGTTTCTTTTTATCCTAAACAAAAACTCATTAATACAATAGTCCATATAATTATTGATTTTTAGATAAAAAAAATGTAAAAATGTCAATGACTCTTGCTGTTAAAGGTCAATGAAGCTCTACGACATTGATTTCATAAATTTACATCAGTAGAAAAACCATAGAACCCCCCCCCCATCCTATTTTACTTGGGGCCCACTTCAGACCCATTTCAAAATTCCTTACGCCCACAAGTAGACCCGAGTAACTGTTGAGAAATGCTGGCGTAACAATATATGCCCTATATGATAATTGGAAGTGTTTACTTAATTGCCTTCAATATACAAAAGTGATTTCGCGATCTTTAAATTGTTACATAGAAATTAATTTTCTGGCTGGAATTAAATTTTAAACCAACAAATCAAGTATCATGGTTTAATTGTGCTTCATGAGCAATGAACACAAAATAGATTTTAACTCGACTAAATTCTGATATTCCAATGATAAAACTTTTTCTTTATTTCTCAGATAAAAGCACATATCCCGTACCGAGATAGTAAATTGACACGTCTTCTTAAAGATTCCATCGGAGGCAATTGTCGGACTGTTATGATTGCGGCCATTAGGTAAGAATCTATGGAAACCTATAATAGGAAATTTTGTTTGTGACCTTCCATATATATTTGATTTTTTTTTTTTTTTTTTTATGCTTGTTTTATTCCTATAATTTTGCCAGCCAAATTGATTTGACCCACCCACCCTCTTTCACATATGCATGCATTGTCTTTTTATCTTTCTTTTAATCCTTTATGACCTGAGTTATGGTATAGATGATTAAAATTTGTTTCAGTTATTCAAATCAAAATATTTATTCCATGAAACTTACTATGGGTTCTTTTATTTTTTTGGACTTGATTTGAATTTTATTTTCTTAAAGTTGCTTAAAAATTGTCCAATAATTATTCATTATATTTTCTTCATAACAAAAGGAATATTCGTATTATTTGAATTCATCGAACTGCTGTTCTCATCTTGAGTGTGATTTTTCACGTTTCGCTCGGTATAACTTCCGACCTTCTTCAGGTGTATCTTGTTGAACTCGGGAATGTTTTGGTCAAACTCAGGAATTTGGATGGAATTTCGAGTGGAACCCTTTATTTACTTCACGGGGGTAGCGTGCTCTTGTTCCATCAGCCATGACTGGGTAGAGGTCCTAAGTAATTCACAATTGTATTTTTCGGTTGCCCACACTGAGGATTGAACCTTCAATCTTTAGTAGAATATAACTTTTTGCAATTGATTTTTCCAATTTTTGATTTAACTACTGCACCACGGGTCCATGGCGCAGTGGTTAGAGTACTTAGAAAAAGTCATGACTGACGAAACAAGAGCACGCTACCCCTGTGAAGTAAATAAAGGGTTCTGCTTGAAATTCTGTCCAAATTACCAATTCGACAGAAACATTCCCGAGATACATCTGAAGAAGGTCAGAGGTTATATCGGACGAAATGTGAAAATCACATTCAACATGAGAACAGTAGTCTGATGAATCCAAATAATACGAATAACCAATCCTCATCACAAAAATTCATAAACGTCATAAAAAGAATATTGTATTCATTTTTCAATTAATATTTCATAGAATTATCTTTGTAATAATAGAAATATATTTTTCTTTGAAAAATTTGGCTAGCAATGCCCTCCTCCCTCTCAAAACAAAAGACATGAAACCTTTGTGCCGGCACTTTCGGGCGTTTTATGTAGATTGCTTAGAAAGTTCCGGAGCTAACAGTTTTTATTCTGCATAAGTAGCTTTTTGTTGGGTTTTTTTTTTTTTTTTCCACAAAGTTGTCTCTTAGAATTTGTTTGCTAAATTTGTTGTTTCGATTTTTATTATTATCATCACTATTGCGGTACATAAGTTGTCATTATGATTATTTTTATTTGTTGCAACAAATAAAAATAATCGCATCATAATGCCATATAGATTCCAGACTTTTTGATTAGCTATTTCAAGGTTTTCTTTGCCCCCCCCCCCCCCACCTTTTCCATAGTTTATAAAGGGTCACAGTCTTGGGCCATCCACCACTACGGTTCAAATATCAAAACTGACCAACACTTCAATAGAAGTTTTGGTTTTTGTCCAGAATTCACCCTATATTAAAAAAACAATGACAGGAAAAAATAAAATAAACAAAAATCTTATATACGTATCCATGACTGAAAGAAAATATTATATTCTAAAAATCACATAAATTGATCAAGTACTTTTATTTTTATAAAGGAAATCTTTTTTAAAATTCATAGGGATTACAACAAATCTAGTAATTATGAATTAAGTTATCTCTCTGTGTTTCTTGGCATTTTTTTCAAAATGGCAGCCAAGTTTTTGTATACTTATAAAATTTGATTTTATATAAAAATAAAGTTCTTATTTAGAATTGTAAAAATAAAATACAGACATATCTTTATGATGTATCTGTGCCAACAAAGAATGCATATTCCAAAAATTACATAAATTGATCGAGTAGTTTTTTTTTGTTTTTTTTAAATTTATTTATTTATTTATTTTTTTTTTTAAGAAAATCATTTTATGACCAGTTGGATAGGATAGGCAGGAGGCGGCATATTGTTTTTATGATTGCATTAAAATTCAAGGATAGACAACTCCATTCAATTCCAGAGATTAAAAGTAAAAGCTCATCAATGACTGCTAAAAATCATAAAATTTGATTTTCTTCAATAAAAAATTACTTGATCAATTTACATGATTTTTGGAATATAGCATCCTAGTTTCATGATAAGTACATACACCATTACAATTTTTCTGTATTTAAAAAATAAGTGTAATTCTAAATATGCACCAAAAATAAAATTACTTAAGTGTTTTTTTTTTTCTTTTTTAATATAGAGGGAATTCTGAACAAGAACCACAATTTTTTTCCTTTTTTCACTGTCTGAAAATGTTTTCTAAAATCATTAAAACTTAAAAATTAGTTTCTAGTTTTTTTGTTTTTTTTTCCCCCCATTTCTTTTTGACAGTCCATCTGGTATGTCTTATGAAGATACGTATAACACGTTAAAATATGCAGACCGAGCCAAACATATTCAGGCTGATGTAAGTATTTATTTCTGTATGCTTTTCCTGTGAATAAAACTTTGAATCATTGTTGTCTGTTTATTTTGAAAATGCTTAATTTTATTTAGAATGCCATCTTGATGTTCAGATATGAAATGCAAAGTTCTTGGTGAGCTGTCCCCATAAATAATTAAAATTCTACCCAATTTACACCTTCAACAACACTACAACCTTACATTCATTAACCGTTATCATCGAGTGGTCTTTGGACCTTGATAAGTGGTGATTCCTAAGTATTAAGAAAAAAAAATCTTGATAAGATTTTAAAAAAAAAAAAAAAAAAAAAAAAAAAGAAAAAAATTTTATGAGGACTTAACAAATGTCAATCTTGCATATTTACCAATTTAAACAATTTCTGGTTTTAAAACTTGCCCACAGCAAAATGTTTTAATCTGAAGACCCTAATGAAAATGTAGATCAACACATAAGAATATCCAGAAACTATTTTCATTGAAATATTTTTAATTATAGAAAAACTATTTTTAATAAATATATTTACAGAAATTTAAATGTTTTACAAAAAATGTTTACATAAATAATTCTGATGATAAAATATTTAAAATATATTTAAGTAAAACTAGCGGGGGTACCCGGCGTTGCCCGAGTGTTTGTTGACGGGGGGGGGGGGAGTTTTAAAAAATGTTATGGTAGGTAAGTAGGAAGGATCAAACCCGGAGTCATGAGTAAAAGTAGGAAAATAAAGTGTGAAAAAAAACCAAAAAAAAAAACATCTGCAACGTTAACAGTTCGGCCACCAAGAAAAGTCCATTCCAGTTGTTTCGGGAAAAAAAAAAAACGACTACGGTAGGTCGGTGCGAACGTGAAAATATAATGTGAATTGTCCAGCACGCTAACCACTACGCCACAGAGCACTGCAGCTTAGTTTAGTGATTTTAAATAACTTCACATGAAAGAACTACGAAGCCAAACCGGTGTTCTCTTCTCAACTGTTCCTTGTGAACGATCCCCAAACGGTGTTAAGTGGTGGCAGGGGGAGGAGGAATTTATTAGAGAGAAAATATTTTACCACTTCCATTGATCTTAACCGATTTTGGCCGTGACTTCTCAGCAGAAAAAGTATAGAAATCTAAGATTATCAAAGAATTTGAGAAATAATAAGCCTATAACACACCTCAGATATTGTTCTGCCGTTTGTGCATATTATATTTGCATGAAATATCTTGATTTTTAATCCTATTAATGTCAAAATCAGACGGGGAAAAAATGAGTTCATTTTATTTATTTAATTAAAATAAATAAATGGAAAAAAGTAAATATTTACTTAACACAGTATATATTTGTGTGTGTGATGTGGTCTTCAGATTAAGAAGCATCATTAATTTCAAACAAGTTTCCAAACGAGAAGTCATTTAGATTGATAAATATGCAGAATTGCCAAACAAGTTTATAATAATTTTTTAAAATTCATTATTTTACTTCATTTTTTTTTCTTTTTATAAGTATTCCAAATTCCAGCAATACCTACACAGCCTTGCCCAGAATTCAATTAAGTCAGTTTTTTTTTTATTTGCACAGTTTCAAACTTAAGGTAAACAACTATTATTTTCTTAAAGTTAAAATGAGTTATTGCTGATTTTTAAGTGTTTATTTAAAAATATTTCATATTAGTTGTTTAGTCCAAACCAAGTAATTTTTTAAATAAATTATAACTCCGTATGTTATCTTGCCAATAACATGATACAACAATAACAAATGAAAATTGGCTAGTCAGAAACAAAGTTTGATTTGTCAGCTTCAATGCTATTTGGGTCTGACTTTGAAAATTTGACAAGTTAACTTGATATACTAGAATATAAAATAAGTTTTAAAAAATCAGCCCAGAATATTTTTTCTTAAATCACTCCATTGTAAGTTGTTTGTTACCTATTATTTTATTTTTTATTTTATTTTATTTAAAAAAATTTTTTTTTACAGTTAAAGAAAAATATTTATAATGTCAAATCCCATATCAGCAAATATGGAAAAATAATCGAAAATCTTCGACAAGAGGTGAGTGAAATAAATGTTTTAATCCAACAATTTCAGTGTTTGTGCACTTTAATGAGATTTCATGAAAATGTATTTTAGGTAAAAAAACAAACAAAACAAAAAACTTTATTACATACTTTTACATCGATCATATCTGCCGGTGGAAATATGATTCTGGGTATTTTTATCTCATCCACTGGATATTCTCTGTACTGTGGTTTGCACCCTGGCCTTGATTTTCCAACATCTTATCTGTTACAACAGAGCATAGGAGTCATTAGATGAGTAGCGTGCGCCATTTTGTTTTGGTGAATGTTAATACTTTTTTGGAAATTAAATTTCCATCCCCAGGTGCATGATAATTCTGTATGTTCTTTACTCATTATTTGTTGTTTTGTTTGTGTTGTTTTCTAATAGTTCCTTTTTGATTGATCACCCACGCTCTATTTCAGTGGATAATGAGGGCATTTTTATGTATTTTTGTTTGTAGCATATATTTTATCAACTCTGGATTGCTGGCCCGACAAGTTCATTTGGTCTTTCCTAATGTCCCATCTTTCCAGATATCGCTGGTCTAATCCCAGTTGCCACCAGTCTAGTCCTGAAAGTCAACAGACTAGCCATGTCGCTATAGAATAATATTTGTTACCGCAACAGTAGCAGAAATTTGCAATGAAGCAAACGATTAACAGAAGATATTGTTGTTTGAAAAAAAAAAACCCTGCTTACTTTGTTGACATGTATATAATCTAGGTTATTAGTTGTTTTAATTTATGGGGAATGGACACAGAAAGATATGTAATATAGATAATGTGTATTTTTTAAAATTTATTTTCTTATTTTTATTTAAAAAAATTTTTTTTTTTTTTTTTTTTTTTTTTTTTTGTACATTGGTCCACAAATTCAGTCATAAACAAAAGAAAATACATATTATTTATGATGCGGTTCAGATTATTTTCCTCATCTTGATTATTGGGAATGAGACGTTTCAGCATGGCTGATTTGGCGTTAATTAAACCAGTCAGCATTTTCATAAGGATTTTTTTAAATTAAGAAAAGCAATATGGAAATATATCACTGTTTTTAAGAAAAAATCATGTTTTTGCAAAATATTTTTAAGTTCTTTGTTTTTTCTTTAAAAAAAAAAATGTGAAAATGTAATCTCGTTGACGACGTGGTGTTGTCTGTTTTTATGTTGTGTTTTAAATATACACAGTTCGAAGTTTTTAATGTTTATATCACTTTAACTGTTTTTACGTAAAAAAAAATCATGTTTTTGCAAAAAAATTTTGGTTAATTAATTTCTAATTTTTGTTGTTGATGACAGTGTTTTTGTCTGTTTTTGTGTTTTAAATAAGGATGGTTATTTTTAATTTTTTTTTTTTTTTTTTTTAAAGATAAAATTAAATTTTTTTCGTTTAATTTTTATTTCAATTTTATTCAAAGAAAAAAATATCTCTGTTTACTGAATTAATTTTAAAAATATGTATATAAAAAAAAACTTAGACTATAACAACAAAACACTAATTTGACACCGAATTATCCATGCCGAAACATACCAAACCTGGTTGTTGTCATCGCAATATTCTGGTCAATTTCAGAGAGACCTGATCAAGGTAACTAGAATGTTGATTAAAGTTTTCAGATCATCTTAAGGTTCTGAGTTTGATCCTTAACAAAGACAGCAAGATGATTTAGAAAATTAACTAAAAAAAAATATCACATGGTTTGGAGACTAGAATATGAAAAGATACCTTCCCGCCTATGTCCGATTCAACGTAGCAAATAATCTGATAAAATCTTTCTTTCTTTTTTTTTTCTTTTTTTTTTTTTTCTGGAGCACAAAAGATATGAACATGCATATGTGTGTGTTCATTACACGTGATTGGCCACTCACTGTGCTGGTCCAAAATTGTGCCTTGATTCTGATATTGGTTGCAATGCCAATCAGTGGTGTTATGAGAATTCTCCCTTCAAATAAAATGATGACTTCAGTGTAAACAAGTCATCAACACATATGAATCCGAAAATTCTATTGTTGGCATTGGTTTCCCTGATATTTTCCTAGAAAGACATTGGGTACTCACAGGAAGACCACGTGACTGTTGCCAACATATTAAGTGGAAGTGGGTTTTTGTGGAACGAACTGGATTTGAACTTGGGATGCCCAAGTTGTCAGTCAGTGTTGTTAACCACTGAACCACTATGACCTCCCAACAAGAAATAAAGTTGTGTGCGACATGTTTGCTTTCGTTATGGTGGCAGTGTTTCTTACTCTTTGATATTTGATTATGGGTTTGAAACTGTTGATTTTGCAGACAGAAATTACTTTATACAATGAATTACAGTTTATAGATAAAAGTCAAGTATTATGGTTGATTTGTCTTCCTAAACTAAAGAAAAACATTTTTTTTTTTAGTTATTAATTTAGAAAAGTGTAAATGATTTTTTTTTTTTTTTTTTTTTTTTATTTTTATTTCCAAAAATAATTTCAAATATGTAATGTTAGAATCAAAATATCTCCATATTGTGATCAATTTCTAAGGGTTGAATTGGTGGCCACTAAAAGAAAATGGCCCAAAATAGTTAATATTTGAAATCATGTGCAATGCAAGATATTTCACTAAATGTCCTAAAATATTCTTTTTTTATTTTTCCTCAGGTCTCAGAGTTGAAAGGAAAACTTCAAAATTATGAAAATAATGGGAATCTCCAAGCTGTTGCAAATATTCCTCGACTGCAATCAATTGAAGAACGCAAAAGGTATAGTCCCACCCACCATAAACATTTTTTTTTTAATGATTTCTTTGGTACAATAATTAATAACTACAACCAATTGTTAATTTAAAAAGAAAAGTTCTTAGCATTATCTGTCCGTTTTTTTCTCCCCTTGTATGAACAAGTTTTATCATCAAGTGTTGAAAAAAGTTGGACGCCTTATCTCTCCAATTAATCTTGTCCTCTGCCTTTCCTTTAAACTTCACCTATATCTTGTCATTAGCTCTATAGTTTCTCCTCGTCTCGCTCTATTATCTTCAATATATAATTTATACACATACACACAGCACTGGAGCCTCTCAATACATAATCTACAAATTTGAATTTGAAAGGTGTCTCCCCACCCCACCCCTGCGCAGACATTGTTTTAAATGATTTCTTCCATTACATTCTCAAATTACAGCAAATTAAATGTTTTTCCAGAATTTCCCCTATGTTAAAATAAAAAAAAAATTGTATGATGTATGTAACTGCGATGGAAAGAAAATATCATATTCCAAAAATTATGTAAATTGATCAAGTATTATTTTTATGAAAAAAAATCATTTTAAAATGAATTCAAGTTTTTCCATTGTCTCCCTCCCTTACCTATGTTAAAAATGACTTTCTAAAATGTTGCAAGTTTGCTTTTTATTTTATTTATTTATTTATTTTTTTTAGTTCTCTCAATTTTGCAATATCATTACTGTTTATTTAGCCACAAAATTTGATTTCTTTTTAAAAAATAAAACTACTTGATCAATTTACATGATTTTTTTTTTATATATATATTTTTTCCGTCACCGGTATGTACATTGTAGAAATCTTTTATTTATTTATTTTTTTTTTATATAACTGGAGAATTCTAGACAAACTCTACAAATTGTTTATTTTAAAAGAAAAGTTTTTACCTTTGTGTTTTTCCCCCCCCCCTCCTTGTATAAGTTTATTATCAACCCCTCTACACATTCGTTGAATGCTGAACACTATACCTCTCCAATTAGTTCTTTTAACGTCACCTATGCCTGCACTCTTGCACTAGTCCTTCACATGATCTCCATACTTTTTCCTTTTCTATTATCTTAACCTACACTCACACACACAGCACTGAAGCCTTTCGCAACATGATCTACAAATTTGAACTTTTAGGATAACGGCTTTCTTGACAAAAGTTATCTCCCCGTAATAAAGTCCATCTTAAGTTAATTTGAATAATTTTCTTAATGTTTAATGGTTTAGTGCTTAGTTTTATTGACGCTCAAGTGAAATATGGTAGTTTAGAATAGAATATCAGAAAACTTATATATTTACTTATGTGAAAAATATTAGTGTGCATTGAAAATGATGGGAAAATAAGTGAGCAGAACTTTAATAAAAATAAAATGAATTTACTAATGATTGGACGATTCCAATATATTTCCCAATTCCCATACAATTACAGATTCCGATTATTTATAAATCTCTAAATATTTAGCTATGAAGTTATTTTTCATGATTACCGTAAAAACACCTGTTAAATGTGCATATATTTTCGCAAACGTAAAAACCCTTGTTTTAGTTTTACTAGTAGTTTAAAATCAATAAATATTTTATGATTACTACCAACAGTGGAAGATTTTTGTTTTAAACAAAATCAAATGAAAAGATAATTAAAGAAATCATTTTTGGCATTGGAAAATAGGCGCAAATTTTTCTGATTCCCCCCAAACTTCTGATTTTTTTTTTTTTTTTTTACTTTCAATTCCACTTAATTGTCCCAACCCTAGAATTTACTATTCGGGGTCCACAAACTCCAAACAATATTCACAGTAAGCCAACGTGTCAAAGATTCTCATTTCTCATTTCTCAAATTAAGACATGTTGGGTTGTTGTTCAAAGTTCATGGACTTTGAATAGTAGATTTATGTTCATTAAAAAAAATTAAGTACAATATTCTGGTGCTACCAGATCAGGCTGTCTACTGACTTCCTGAGATGAAACGCACCTACATAGATGTCTTTGTTTTTTTATTCCCTTTTGCAAAACTTAGTCATGTTCTGCGAAAACAAAAACAAAAACAACATTCTACTCCCCTTCCCCTCCCTCGTTTTCTTTTTCCTTCACCTCCTCCCCCCTTTTTTTTTTTTTTTTTTTTTTTTTTTTTTGCCTAGTTGGTAGGGCGATAGAACATACCAACTGCCCCCCTGCAGAGGGTAAAAATCCTTCAATGGGACCACCAGTTGACCGTTGGTGGCAACCCGTAATGCATTAAGAACGGGATCCTGGTGGTTGAGTGGAACATGCCTAGGAAATAATAACATGATACTACAACACACCACTTTGGCCCTTACTAGGCTAGACGGGAGGTTGGATAGGCCCGATCCAATCAATCGGTTGGTCATGACAAGCACTAATTCAGACAATCCAAACAAAAACACACTAACACTCAACATAAACAATAAACTGAGTTAATAAGCGATGGCTGAAGGGTCAATCAAGCTGGGAAAAAGGTAACCATCAGGAATAATAAAAATACAGGGAAATCCCATACTTGGGTGGGCATAACCATATATTGTGAATGCTTGGAAACCTCCCCATGTTTGAGTATACCAGCTATGTAGCCCTGGAGAACCGAGGCGAATGGGATTTACCCCCTCATAGTTCTTCCCCATAAGGGGCTCCGAGGAGGGTGGGGAGCATGGCTGATGAATTTTTCAAAAATTATTATGAATGCCAAAAAATCCAAGAGACCACACACAGAAATAGACTCTGACAGCGACAATGAAGATACAAACTTTCCAAGATTCATCATGCTAGAAGCAACGTCTAATATACCGTTAACTAAAATGTCACCCTTCATTATCCAAAAGGTAATATCAAGCAAAATAACACC
Organism: Euprymna scolopes; assembly: GCF_053919585.1. Taxonomy (NCBI): domain Eukaryota; kingdom Metazoa; phylum Mollusca; class Cephalopoda; order Sepiida; family Sepiolidae; genus Euprymna; species Euprymna scolopes. The sequence goes on along the minus strand of NC_136510.1, from coordinate 15,922,930 downwards.
TAAAAATGTCAAAAAATTAAGGAATGGTACCATATTGGTAGAAGTACAAAATAAAAAACAGGCCAAAACTCTACTTCAACTACAAAAATTGCATGAAACAAACATCAAAGCTTATCCACACCAAACACTAAACTACTCCAAAGGAGTCATAAAAAACCAGGAAATCTCCGTCTGCACAACAGAAGAAATCAAAACAGAACTAAAAAACCAAGGGGTCACAGATGTAAAAAGAATCACATTTAAAAAAAAAGGAGAGGTAATATATACAAACACTTATATATTAACATTCAATTATCCTCAAATACCAGAGACCATCAATATAGGTTATGAAAGAACGAAAATAGAACAATACATTCCAAAACCTTTACAATGCTACAACTGCCAAAAGTTTGGACATAATAAAGACCAATGTCTAAGATTCTTCACATGTGGAAACTGCAGTGAAAAAAACCCAGACCACGATGAAGAAGACTGTCCAAATAAAACCAAATGCACAAACTGTCAAGAAGAGCACCACTCTCACTCAAAACAGTGCAAAATATATAAGCAAGAGAAGGAAATAATAACAATCAAATATCAAAAAAATATAACCTTCCAAGAAGCCCGCAAAGAAGTCACAAATCGCACCAAAAACTCATATGCCACAATAACCCAACAAGCAAACAAAATGTACAACTACAATGAACTAAACCTTGCTCCAGAAATTGCAAACCTAGCAAAAGAACTAAAGAACATACTTGAAGAATTAAAATCTTTTTTATCAGAACTGAAAATAAATTCTAACAGCCAAATAAAAGTCAGAAACGAACAACCCAGTATAAAAGAAAACGAAACAAAGGAAATCAGAAAAACTTCCATCAATATTGAGGAATCAATCTCTAAAGAAATGAAACCTCCTCAATTATCAAAACGTGAAAGATCCAAGTCACTAACAAGGACAAAAACAGATGTTAAAAATAAACACACAACAACAGAAAAAATGGAAATAGAACAGAACAACAAAAAAACTACCCCCCAAAAACAAAATGACAAACAAAAAACAGAATTAGTATTAATTGAAAATGAAAATAAATTTGAACTAGTTGAAACTGGTAGCCAAAAAAGACAGTCAAGACAAAGTAAATCTAAAAGTCCCAGACCAAAACCCAAAAAAAGCCTCTCACCAGAAACAAGAAACAGACCATCCACTTCCAAAAGAAACACCCAAACTAACATCGAAACTATGGACGTAGACATAAACACCAACAGTCCAAAACCAAAAGAAAATATAAACCATGACTAACAAAATCCTACAGTGGAACATAAGAGGATTAAAAATTAATATCGAAGAAATGCAAATACTTATCAAATCCTTATGTCCTGCAATAATTTGCCTACAGGAAACACACTTAAAAGAAAATGACAAAATTAACATAAAACACTACTCAATATACAACCACATAAACAAATTATCATGCAAAGCCACCGGTGGATCATCAATACTGATAAACGAAAACATTCCACACAGCAAAGTGAACTTAAAAACAAATATGCAAGCTGTTGCAATAACTGCAACACTACACAAAACAGTAACCCTATGCTCACTCTATATACCACCAAATGAAACAATAAACGAAACAGAATTAAACAATATAATCAAACAACTACCTAAACCTTTTCTACTGTTGGGAGACTTCAATAGTCACAATATATGGTGGGGCAGTAAAAAAAACAACAAAAGAGGCCAAACCATAGAAAAAATAATTAACCAAAATGATCTATGCCTACTCAACAACAAAGAGAATACATATATGCACCCACCAACGGGAACCCTATCAGCAATCGATATAACACTATGTGACCCAACTATATACATGGATTATAGCTGGAGAACACATAAGGATACATGCGGAAGTGACCACTTCCCAATCATAATAGAAAACGAGAATCCCAAGCCAGAAGACAAAACACCCCGCTGGAATTTACAAAAGGCAAATTGGGAAAATTTCCAAAATACATGTCAATACAGATTAATACCTGAAGCGAATCCTGACTTAGAACACATCACATATTTCAGCAACACCCTACTCACAATAGCCGAGGAGAACATACCAAAAAGTTCCACTACTACAAAATATAACAAACCCTGGTACAATAAAGAATGCAAAGAAGCTATAAGAGCCAGACGTGCAAACCTAAGGAAATTCAAAAACAGTCCAACGAAAGAAAATTTGGACACCTATAAAAACAGCAAAGCCAAAGCACGGAAAACTATCAAAGAATCAAAACGGAACTCGTGGAAAGACTATGTAACAAAAATTAATCAAAACACAAAACCCAAAAAAGTATGGGAGATGGTCAGAAAAATAGCAGGAAAAAATACAAAGAACCCTATTAAACACCTTATATGCGACAACACAAAGATTACCGACAAACAAAATATCGCAAATAAATTAGCAGAACAATTCTCAATGAACTCATCATCAAAAAACCAAAATAAAAAATTCCAAGCTATAAAGAAAAATGAAGAAAAAATAAAAATAAACTTCAAATCAAAAAATGAAGAAAACTACAATCAATTATTCAACAGTGCAGAACTAGAGGAGGCAATAAACAAATCTCCCGATACAGCAGTCGGCCCCGACGAGATCCATTATCAATTCCTCAAAAAACTACCAAAACCATCACTGGACTACTTATTACAAATTTACAATGAGATATGGATAACTAACAACATTCCAAAAAACTGGAAGCAGGCAACAGTAATCCCAATACCCAAACCAAAAAAAGACCATACAAACCCAACAAACTACCGACCCATTGCACTAACTAGTTGTTTGTGCAAAACTTTTGAGAGAATGATTAACGAAAGGTTAAATTGGTACTTGGAAAGCAAAAATCTAATTACAGAAAGCCAGTCGGGTTTCAGGAAAAATAGAAGCCCCACCGATCACTTAATAAAACTGGAAACACGCATAAGAGAAGCATTTGCAAAAAAAGAACATCTAATAGCAATTTTTTTTGACATGCAAAAGGCGTATGACACCGCTTGGAAATACGGAATCCAAAAAGACCTGTATGAACTAGGACTTAGGGGTAGAATGCCAGAAATTATCAGAAATTTCTTAACAAATAGAAACTTCCAAGTACGGATGGACAACACTTATTCAGTCCAAAAAGATCAAGAAATGGGGGTCCCCCAAGGCAGTATCCTGTCTGTCACCCTCTTCAACATTAAAATAAACAATATCATAAAAAACATAGACCCAGGAATTGAAAACGCCCTATACGTGGACGACCTACTTATATACTACCAATCTAAATATATACAAACAGCCGAACGCAAACTACAACTCTGTCTGAATAAAATAAACAAATGGGCCATAGAAAATGGATTTACATTCTCAGAGGAAAAAACTAAATGCATCCACTTTTGCAAATTACGAAAATTCCACCACGACCCCAACCTGAAACTGGATAACAAGAACATCCCACTCACCGACCAACATAAATATTTAGGTATTATATTCGATAAAAAATTGAACTTTATACCGCATATAAAATATTTAAAAGCAAAATGCCAAAAGACAATGCAATTGATCAAAGTCCTAGCACACACCGATTGGGGTGCAGACAAAGTCACATTATTGAAATTATACCAAACTCTAATCAGATCTAAAATGGACTATGGATGCTTCATCTATGGAGCAGCAAGGAAGTCCTACATAAAAGAACTAAATACAATCCATCATCAAGGATTAAGATTAGCCTTGGGAGCATTTAGAACCTCTCCAGTAGAAAGCCTCTATATAGAGGCCCATGAGCCTCCACTGATTCTAAGACGACAGAAGTTAGCGCTACAATATTACCTAAAGCTGGTATCATGTCCAACAAATCCTGCATACCAATGTACCCTCCACCCACAATACACACATCTCTTCAACAAGAAAGAAAATATCATCAAGCCCTACAGCCTCCGGATAAAAAACCTTCTCACAGAAGCCCAAATGGACATTACAAAAATACATAAATATAACAAATCAAAAACTCCACCCTGGATGATCAAACAACCACACATAATATTAAAATTAAATAAATATCCCAAAACGAAAACCCACCCATCAACCTTCCATGAAGAACTACTTATCATCCAGAATACATACAAAGAATATACACAAATTTACACTGACGGATCAAAAGATGGAGATAAAGTAGGATGCGCAGCCATCCACAAAAAAATAAAACTAAAGAAAAGGCTCCCAAACGAATCTTCTATTTTCAGCGCAGAAGCAACAGCCATAGATTCGGCACTGAATATAATAACCAATGATGACCATCAAAAATATATCATATTTACTGACTCACTTTCAATACTCATATCTCTAAAAGAAAAAAAAATGACAAACCCACTTATTACAAAATTGCTAAACAAAATAGATGCCATAACCATGAAAAAAAACATTATCTTTTGCTGGATACCAAGCCATATCGGCATATACATGAATGAACAAGCAGATAAGGCAGCAAAGGAAACTCTGCAACAAAACCACATAAGTGGAAAAATCCCCTATACAGACCTAAAGACTAAAATAAACACATTTTTGAAGAGAAAATGGCAAGAAAACTGGAGCTCATGCACCAAAAACAAACTATTCCAAATAACACCAAATATTGGAACGAGAAACACCAAAAAGTTAACAAGAAAGGAAGAGGTAGTAATGACCAGACTGCGAATAGGTCACACTCACATCACCCACTCACATCTACTAAAAGGGGAGGAGACACCAAACTGTATAACGTGTCAAGAACCCTACACAATACACCATATACTGACAAACTGCATTGACCTTGAACAAATCCGAACAAAGTATTACCAAGAAAAAAATCTGAAAACAATATTAAACAAGATTGATCCCCAAAAAATTATCAATTTTCTGAAAGAAACTAAAATATACTCAAAAATATAAGGAAAGACCCCCCCCCCCCAAAAAAAAAGAAAAACCTTAAGAAGAACAAACCAATATTTAACACAACATAACGAACCTTTCGGCATTAAATGACCCCAAAGTGGTTGATATGCCGTAAAACAGAACAAACAAACAAACAAACAAGTACAATATTACATTTGAGTGTCAATAAAAAAAAAAAAAAAAAAAGCATTAATAATTTTAGTAAATCTCATTAATAATGGGTTTGATATGATTGACTTGAATTTCTAGAGAAAGAAAAAAATTTGTTTATAATTTGTATACAAATGTAAGAAAAATTAAATTAAACCATCATAATTCATCAAAAACAAGAGCCTTATCAGTTTTGTTTGAATCAACAAACGTCTTCAGAAAAAGTTACATTTTATCTTCAGTCATTTAAGTAGATACATCTATGCAACATTGTACAGACATTAATAATATTTGACAAGTTTCATGATTTTTTTTTTTTTGTGTGTCCCAAAGGGATTGGATCTAGTAATTTACTCTCGTTTGCACTTTTTTGGATAACCATTTCTTGGATCTTTTTTAATTTGCATAACCATTAGTCATGGTGAAAGGAAATTTTTGCCAGCACAAATTTTTCAGGATAACTCTGGTTGCCCCCTAGGGGCATTATGGAGGTAACATTGCCCCCAAAACATTTGTCTATTTGTTTATTTGCACTTTTCTCAATGACCAAGCCTTCGTTTTTTTTTTGTTTTTGTTTTTTTTTAAATTTTGCACAAGCATTAGTCGTGGTGAAAGAAAATTTTTCATTCGTGAAGGGGAACACCACATGCTCAGCTTTTTTCAAAAATAAATGTGCTGCTTAATTTCAAGTTTAAAATTTTAATAAGGCAAAAATAGTTAAAATGTTAATGGGATGGAAGATCAGGGTTCAATACTCTGTTAAGTCATACTAAAGAATTAAAAAATGGTACTCCCTAGCTAAAAATTCAGGTGGAGATCAGAAGTAAATAATTCTTGAAAAGAGGTGGCGCCCTCCTCTACATTCGAATGGGGTGCCCTTGACGATGACTAATTTGTTTATTTTGTTAAAAGTTGATAATAAAATGTAAATATAATTTAAAGATAATTTTTTAAATTATCATATTTTACCAAATTCTATCGATAAATGAATTGAATTATTTGGACTACTATTCTTATCGCAATTGTTATATTCGCAAGGTTTTAGCCAATGTAATTCCTTGACTTTTTTTCAGGTGGATCTTTTCAATCTTGAGAATTTTTATGTCAAATTAGGGAAACTAGATTAAATATGGGTTCAGTTTGAAATTTCGTTCAGGTTCTTAAGTTTAAAAAGATGCACTTGAAGAAGGTCGGAGGATACATCAGCTGAAACGTAGTGAATATAATGGCCAACTTGTGAGAATAGTAACTTGAAAAATACGATTTATCAATCCTCATCTCAAAAATTCTGAAGCAGAAAAGTCATTTGAAATTTTCTTGTGTAAAAACAATTTATAATTTTCTTGTGTAAAAACAATTTATAATTTTCTTGTGTAAAAACAATTTATAATTTTCTTGTGTAAAAACAATTTATAATTTTCTTGTGTAAAAACAATTTATAATTTTCTTGTGTAAAAACAATTTATAATTTTCTTGTGTAAAAACAATTTATAATTTTCTTGTGTAAAAACAATTTATAATTTTCTTGTGTAAAAACAATTTATAATTTGCTGAATTTTATTTGTTTCATTACTATTTTCAGATTACAAGAAGTTCTCTACAACATTTTTGTGAGTCGGAAAACTGCCCGTAAAGAAATCCTTGAACACGAAAACCTTCTCCGAATAACAGAATGGAAAATCTATACCAAAAATCAGTTGTTGAATAAAGTTGATTGGGTTTATGACTGGAAATCTCCTGAATGGCACGGAAAAGTAAGTATAGAAAGAAAACAAAAATCAAAGTAGCAATGCATAATAGTGCGCTACAAAATAAAGCCAATAACAACAAGAAAAAAGTTTGAAAGAAGAAAAAAAATCCTATAAATACAAAATTTGACAAGTTTTGCTTTTATTATTGGAATTGTTTTGAGATAATTCATATATTTTTATTTTTTTTTTAAATTTTATTTATTTATTTTTTTGTTGCAAAACTATTATCCTCATCTTCCATAGTTGTTGTCTCGCCACATTTTGGCCAACTAAGCCTCTGGGCAGCTTTGGGTAGGATTGAAACCGCTATCTTCAATGTTCACCTGGAGCCATAGAGATTCAACGTCTCTAACTACTGCGCCCCGGGCCACTGAAAGACTTTGGGGCCAGTGGCGCAGTGGTTAGAGATGTTTATTTTTATGGTTCCAGATGAGCATTGTCTGAAGGTAGCAGTTTCAATCCTACTCAAAGCAGGCCAGAGGATTAAGAACTATGGAAGGCAATAATTACTGAGGATACAGTTAAGAGACTTAGCATTCCTATCTCGTCGCGGTTAACCACCTGAAGAAGGCCAGAGGAATAGTTGACCAAAAGGTTGTGAAACAACTAGAAAATGAGAATAATAGTCTGCAAATAAATATTTTGCTCTTATGTTTGGTTTTCTTTCTGGTTGAGAAAGAATTACCAGTTTGTCTGCAAGTAGTGTGTATATGTGTGTGTGTATGTATATATATATATATATATATATATATATATATATATATATATATATATATATATATATATACAAGTGAATTTAGTTTACAAACAAATGGCTACACATAAGCATACATGTTTCAGCGAAAACCCAGTACGGGAATCGCTTCGTCAGGCCAAGGACATCTCTGGCTGTTTCAACTCAAACATTGCCAATTTATAACTAGGACTACATCATATTTAAGTGTAAAGGGGGAGACAGGACTTAAAGAGAAAGTATATACATTAAAATGTGATCATCCATTATGTTAATTATATTAATTTATTTATTATTTTATTTTTATAATGGATGATCTGCTATTTTTCTATAAACTCAAATAATTAAAGAGAGATAACACAAATTTTTAGGTGTAAAGTTAGATAAGTGCAAAAAAAAAAAAAAAAAAAAAAAAAAGTGCATTTATCAAAATGATGTTTAAATGAGAAACAGATGTATGAGATTCTGATATTTTTTTTTTTTCTTAGTTTTATTAATAGAAAAATAAAAATGATTGCAAATTTTTTTTTATCTAGTTTTTGCTTTTGTTTAATTTAAAATTATTTTTTTTTTTTTAGAAAGAAAAAGGGCGTCGTATGATAGAACTATCACAACAGCGCATCAAGTCGCTTGAAACTAAGATCGAAGCTTCTGAAAAGAATTTTAGTAACCATGAAGAACAATTGCAACGTTGGAAAGCAGAAAAAGACCATCTTATGAAAGATGAAATGTCGCAGGTGAGTAGCTTACCTTATCTGCTATCACGTAAAAAAATTTTTTTTTTTTAATTGCAGATTTATGAGAACAACTCTTTGTATCTCCTTAATGCACAAACTCCGACAATCAGCAAAATTCCACCCCTTCACTGTGTCAGTCCCTTCAATTGTCAATCTATTCATTTTTATATACTAATAGTTCACCAGTTACAAAGGCGAAAAGTCATTCAAGGATAAAGGTTAGTGGGGGAAGGGTTCTCATTTGAATGATGGCTCAGTACTATGAAAGGATTCAGAACCATGATTAATTCACAGGACTATTCTACAGATATTTGTTCACATTAGACTTGAAAACAAGCTTGTTGTCACCTGTAGGGAAACATTTGGTACTTCTTTAGATTCGCACTTATAATGAAAATTTTTAAGTTAAGGAAAGTCTTTATGGTGTACGTACCTGTCAGGGAAAGATAGCATATTCCAAAAATCATATTTAATGAAGTATTTTTTTTAAGAAAATCAAATTTTATGACAAGCTGAATGGTATAAATGTATGGCCACCATCTTTTAAATTTTGCCAAAATTCAAGAGTGACAATTTAATTTGACTACTGAGATTTTGTTTGTACTCAAAACAAAAACTTTTTAATTGCTAAAAATTGTAAAATTTGATTTTTAAACAAAAAAAAAAATGTTAAAATAAAAATCTTGTTGGAAATATCAATAGAGCTCATTAACTTTTATCCTTTCATAATTTTAGTTTTGATAAGTAATGGTTTCTTATTAAAAAAAAAAAAAAACAGAATTGCATGAGTTTTTTTTAAGAAACTGTTTAATTTAAAATTGGTGATTTTTACATTTAAAAATTATTATTAGGAGCTTAGTGGGTTCTTGTCCAAGGCAGTGCAACACAAACTCTGTAAATTTGAATTAATAAAATCATCTACCTTTTGTTTCTTTGATTTTAAAATGGTGGACAAGATGGTCTCTTTGGTTACTTGTAAAATTTTATTTTCTTTTTTAAAAATAAAACTACTTAATCAATTCATGAATTTTTTGATATATTTTTTCTTTTTGTTATGGATATATACATCATACAAATTTTTCTTTTTGTTTTTTAATATGAAGGTAATTCTGAACGATTTTGTTTTATTGAATTTTTCTTTTCTTTTTCTAGCATTTAGATTCTAATCTACGAGCCCATCATTTGGAAGAGCAATTGGCTGACTGCCAACGCTACAATAAATACCTGAAAAAAATCATCAGTTTTCAAGATCGAGACAGTCGCATTAAAGACAAGTAAGCAGGCACAATTTTTTTTTTTTTTTTTTTTTTTTTTTTTTTAGAATTCGACTGGATTAAAAAAAAATACAGGAAGATATTTATGATGTACATGCCATATTCTAAAAATCATATCAATTCAAGTTTTTTTTTCTGTTTGTCTTTTTATTTAACTAATTTACAATTTTTAGCGTTTAATTATTTTGACTAAGAATAAAATTTTGATTGTCGTACTTGAATTTTAACACATTCTAAAACATGGCAGCTCCCAGTTTCCATTTCGCTCATCAGAAAATTTGATTTTCTTAGTTAAAAAAAAAAACTACTTGATCAATTTGTAATTTTTGGAATATGACATCTTCGTTCAATAATGGGTACATACATCATAAATAGTTGTATTTTTTTTTTTTTTTTAAGTTGAATTCTAAATAAGAACCCAATTTATGATCTATGAAGTAAAATCTTTGGTTTTTTTGCTTTTTCTGAATATCTAATATATAAAATTAAGTTAGTTGGACTTTTTACTAGACCTATCATCTGAAAATATCAATATTTCAATCTGAATAATCATTTTCTTTAACGTCTGTACATATTGTTAAGGAAAAGAAAAAAAATGGAGATTCTCCAGTTTTACTCCAATATTTAAAACTGCTTGTTAGAAGGAAATAAACAAAATAATGCCAAAGTTTATGCATAAGGTTAAAAAAAGGCTGTACACCAAAAATTATGCAGATTTATCCAGTACTTTTTTTTTTTAAGTTAAATATCTTCAGTCATTTTTGGCCTTTATTAAGCTTGATGGCCTCAAGACATAACTCAAACTGTAAATATCATGTAACCTTTTTTTTTCTTTTTTTTTCTTCCAAATCACATCCTTACATCATTTGTAGACATTTATGCTGACGACACTACCATTTATGGTAGCACATCTAAGACAGTAAACAACCAAGTTCTCTCCGATTCTCTCTCCTCTGATCTTGAGCACATAGTACAATGGGGGAAGGAGTGGCTGGTTACTTTTAATGCATCTAAAACCAAGCTTCTCTCTTTACATCAACATTCTGATCCACATCTGGCATCAATTGAAATGAATGGCTCTCGTCTTCAGGAGGCCTCAAGTTTTGACAAGCTTCTGGGCTTGACCATTACTCCTGATCTTAAATGGAACATGTACATCAAATCTGTTGCCAAGGCCGCTGGAAAAATGGTGGGATCTTTCTATCGATCCAGTAGATATCTCACTGCTGATGCAATTCTCTATCTATAAGAGCCAGGTACGTCCAAGGATGGAATACTGTTGCCACATCTGGACAGGAGCTGCTAGAAAGGACTTGTCCTGCCTTGATAGAGTTCAAAATAGACTTCGTAACCTCGTAGGAGATGTCCTTTTCTCTTCCCTGCAACCTCTATCTCACAGAAGAGATGTTGCGAGTTTGTCTCTGATGTATCGTTACTTTCATGGAAAGTGTTCGACTGAACTTAAGTCTATGGTCCCCCCTTGCCAAACTTTCACAAGTCTAGCTGAAAACACTATCAATAATTCCCCCCACTCTTTATCTGTGCCTAAACCTAAACGTAGATTCCATGAACAAAGCTTCTTTCTTAGAACTGCAAGCCTGTGGAATTGTCTTCCGTTTTCCTGCTTTCTGGCTGACTACAATATGGTTGTCTTCAAGTCTAATGTAAATAAGTTCTTGATGAGCCGTGCCATATAAGTTATCAAATTTACCGAATTTTCATTACTAATGATTACTATAATGTTCAATTTCTACTGTACACTCTTTAACCCTTATCCTTGAGTGGCCTCTTGGCCTTGATAAAGTGGTGATTCCTGTGTAAAAAAAACAAAAACCTTTGTAATAATACCTGCCAGAAAATGTTCATTGATAAAATTTTATTTTATAAAAACAAAAATACTGGATGAATTTACATAAGTTTTTTGTGTAGTTATAATTTTTAATATTCCTGCTCAGTGAAGTACCCCCTAAAATTAAGTTGAAATTAATATTTTTTGCAAATATAATCATTTCTGTTTGATATTTTTCATGTCTGTTTTCACATGTTCACAGATTGCTCCTCCCATCATGTTCTTAATAGTTTTCCAAACCTTTCTATCCCCAGTTTACATGTTAAAGTTTTGCAATTGTTTGGAGTTTCACCATAGACGTTGGATGTGTACTTTTTAAGCCATGTTGTTGGAACCTTTCCCACCTTCCCACCTTTTTGACTCGTCAAAGTGCTTCATGCAGTGACACGCTTGTTTGCATTCTCATCAAGTGGCCAAGCCAGTGAAGTCATCTTTTTTCAATGGATTTGCTCCATGTCTCCATTTGGGTCATGCTGTAGAGTGTTTGTTTTTTTATAAGGAAGTTGTCACTTATCGAGGCCAGAAGGCCACTCGAGGAAGAGGGTTAATGAGTGTACAGTGGTGACTGAGACAACGACGTAGTGATCAAAATTAGGTAGAATTTGATTATTTAAGGTGACAGTTCAACAAGAACTTGTTTGCATTGAACTTAAAAACAACCATGTTGTAGTCAGCAGGAAAGCAAGCCAGCGAAACAGTTCCACAGGCAGGTAGTTTTAGGAAAGAAGCTTTATTCCTGGAAATTGCATTTAAATTTTGGGCATAGATCGAGAGTGGGAGAAATGGTTGATGGTTGTTGTAGGTAGACAAGTGCCTGCTGTAAAAGTCTGGTGGGGATGGGGGGTTAGGGTTAGTTTGAAGCTCAGACAAACGCTCGCCATGAAAATAACGATAAAGCAAAGATAGGCTCACAATGTCTTTTCTGTGGGAAAGAGGCTGCAGGGAGAAGAAAAGGACATCTACTATGTTTCAGAGCTGGTTTTGAACTCTGTCAAGGCAGGATAATGCTCTGAGAAGCTTTTCCTCAAATTTAGCAGCAGTACTCCATTTTAGGACATATTTAACTCTTGTACAAGTAGAGGATTGTGTCTAGAATAAGATACCTTCTGGAGCGGTGGAATGACCCAACTATTTTTCCAGCAACTGTAGCAACAGATTGCTGTAAGTCAGGTCAGAAGTGAAGGTCAGTCCCAGAAGCATGAAATAGGATGTTTCTTAGAGATGAGAGCAAGTGGAGATCAGAGCATTGGTGGTGAAGAGATAGCAGCCTGATTTTGGATGCATTAAAATTAACCAGCTGCACTTGATATTCTTTTGGGCTAGTTAATGTTAACAGCTTTCCTTTGTAGTGGTTGCTGTAATTGTCCCCAATAACCCTTATTCTAGAGTGGCCTCCAGGTGTTGATAAGCACCCTCCCCCCGCCCCCAAGTAAAATAGAAACAAAAATCTCTTAGGCTAAATAAAAAAACAGAGCTGCAAAAGTATTGAAAATTACTATTTTGGCCTCTATATTCATATTCTTTGATTTGTATGCATCTTAAAACTTTTTCATGCTGTCGATTGTCAGAATCTTCCTTCTACTGGGGGTCCTGGATATGACCTTAAACTATATCCAGTGGTGAGGCCCCAGCTTGTGGGTTTTGGGGAGTGTGGAGCCACCCTTTAACTACCATTGCTCCTAGGTCCACTCTGACCCGGAGTGGTAGTACCTGTTAGGGTCCCAACTATGGGTTAAATAGAAACCGACGTGAAAACAAATATATTCTATTAAAAAAAATTTTCTTCAAAATCTTTGGATTTGGCATTAAATAACCCGAAAAGGGTTGATATGCCATAAAACAAAAACAACCAACCAATCCTTCTGAGTACAGTTTGGAATCTAGCAGATTGCAGTCTCTCCAGTTAGGTGTCTTGTCTTTTAACTTGGGCTTGTATTTCATCCAATCGAGCACTGACCAGAATTGTTTGACGTTTTGTGCTTGAATAAAGTTAGCATTGATGGGATTGGCATAGTTGGAGGCTTTGATATAATGTATTTTTCTGTTTTTGATTCATTCACCTTCAAGTTATAACCTAGTTTTTGTGTCCATGAACTCTGATAATTAAAGGGAGATAACAAATATTTAGTTCGAAGTTGGGAGTTATCTACCTTACATAAGCATTTTTTTTTATATGTTGATGATTGACCATTTTACTTGTTTCTGCGTATGTCTATTTCTTACACCTGATTTATATATTACTATTTCTTTTTAGATTTAATATTCATTACATATCATTGTCATAATATTTAGTTTAACGTTCGTTTTACATGTGTTGGACATCTTTAAGAAATTGACTTTTAAGCTAATGTATCTCTGGTCAGGTCTTTATTTATCCCTCTTTCTCTGAATTATGTTTTTATCACTTTCTTTCATGTCTTCCTTGGCTTCCCTTCTGCCAATTGACCCTGCTACCTTAACTGTTCTACATCTACTAACCCAAGAACTCACATTCATTCTTGCAACTTGACCATACCAACAAAGTCTCCTCTTCTGCATACCTCTCCCTATACTGTCCAGATTTTTTTCTTTAAGTTCATCAGATTTAAGTCTTGAAATAAAGAAAACTATACAAACTTTTCCAGACATAACATTTTGTGTTTCTCCAGAATTTACCATATCAAAAAAAGAAAGAAAAAACTGTATGATGTATGTACCTATGACAAAGAAAATATATTTAAAAAAAAAAAAAATCATGTAAATTGATTAATTTATTTTTATAAATAATTTTTTAGTGATTAATATGAATTAATAGGCATTACAACAAAAATTTTGCAAGTTGGAATTATATCTCGTGTGTTGAGACTTTTTTCAAAATAGTGTCACAAGACTTGCACCTCAGTTAGCCATAAATTTGATAAAAATTAAAACTTGATCAATTTACCTGATTTTTGGAATATGTTCATCAAATATTTTTTATTTTCTGGACAACCACCATTTTTTATTTTTTGAACAACAACCTAAAATTTTCCAGTAATTTTTTTTTTTTGTCTTTTTTTTCAGAACAATAAATAATTTACTGCAGATCACAAAGCGATTTGGTTGTTTACTCCAGAATCATGCATTGTTCACAGCCGATCTTCAACAAAGTTATAATCAAGTGGCTGAACAAGTTCTTGGAGAAAAAGAAATTTCTTGGGCTGACGAAGATGACAATAACAACAATGAAGAGGAGAATGCAATCACGCTTGAAAGAATCACTAAATTTTCAGTTCTTAAAAACGTCTCACCATCTAGTAAGTATTTAAATGAACATTTTAAGTGCATTTTGAGTATTTAAAAAAAAAATATTTTAATATTAATTTTTTTTTTTGTCTATTGCAACTTCTTTCACAGAAAAAACTGAAATCATACTTAAAAACCAAATGTTTTTCAACCAAATTTTTTTTTTTTTTTAATTTCATTTTTATAAAAAAAAAAAAACCTCTTACGTAAAAATATCTATACTATTGCTACTGATTTAAATCTGTGCAGCCATGCCACAAGGCATAACCAGATTATTTTTATTACACTAAGAAGTTCACTTTAACACCGGACAAGGAAAATTTACATTTTTGAAAGTTCAGTTTCAAATAAATTTCATTTGTTTTTGTTTTTTTAAATAGAAAAACCATAAAAATGTGTGTTGTTCAGATAAATATAAGATTATAATAAAAAAAAATGTTAATTATGTCAATATGTCAAGACTTTTAAATGATTCATGAAGAGGGTTGAGGAGTTATGAAACTTTTGTTTCATCGAAAAAATGATTTCCCGTCTACTCCTTCTCTGTCCAACATATGCACTTGTTTTTTTTTTTTGCATTGTTTATCACACGCATCTGCACACACTCACATACGGTGATCTGTAACCACACTTGGTTAGGAAATTCTCTTCATCTCAGTTTTTTCTGTGACCATTACATACTCCCATCCTTGAAAAATCAGGTTTTTTTTTTTTTTTTTTTTTTTTTTTTTTTACCCCAAACAAGGCAATAATGCCACTTGGAATGTAAGAGTTTACTGTTTGGGATCATGTCTGTGGGGAGTTGAACAGTGAGATGCCTGTCCACATTACATTTAACCTTCTGAAGGTTAGTATAGTCAGGCAAGTAGGAAACTGGGAATGAATTCCAAAGTTTAGCAGTCCGAGGGGAGACACTATTGAAGTAGAAAGCTTTTTAGCATCTAGGGACCTCAACAGGGAAGAGGTGTGGTTTTTGCTGCTTGTTAGGTATATGTATGTCGTAGTGGGGGGAGCACAAGTACTATGCGTTCATCAGAGTACATTCTATTAAATTACTTGTAAAACAAACACAGGGATGCAACATTGTGATGATGGGACAGAGATTGGAACTTTGCTGATAGTGCGGGATGTATTAGATTTGAGACATTTTTGTGATTTTCAAATTGAATTTTTTACAAATTAATTTTTTTGTTCAAATTTATTTTAGAATCTCTTGATGATAATGTGAAGAAGCGTCGAGCATCCCTTACACCAATTTTGTCACGGGCCAAAACATACCTTAGTAAGTAGTGATATCTTTGTGATATTTCTAAAAAGAAAATTCCTGATCAATTCGTCTTGTGAACCTTGTATACATTTCATAAATTCTCTTCTACGATTTGGTGTTTTTTCTTTTTAGATGCATGTAAAGACGCTACGCCAAATAATCGCACAGATGAAGCTGCTGCTTCTTGCAGGCCACTTGTAATGTTAAATGGCACACCATGTGAAGAAGGCAACAATTCGGCAAGTCAAGGAGCTGAAATTACATCAACGTCCGATCTGAATGATGCCGGTAAATCTTCCAACCAGACATTTTCTAGAATTGACCTGAAATGTGAAAATATCAACAGAAGGATTACCTTCAGTCCCGTTGTGAAAACCCCCGTTTTATCTTTGTCGCAAACGCCAAAACGAATAAAATGTCAAGCTGAGGATACAGATGTCTTACAAGGTAATTGCGCCTTTAAAGGTGTTAACCTCCTTAACATACGCACTAGGATTCCTCACTGTATGATGTCACATTTCTGTGAAATCCTGAGTATAACTGTAATATTTCAATGTTAAACAAAATCTTCAATTATATAAATGGTAAATATCTGCATGTATGTTTGTATGTCCAGCTAAATTAAAAGTAAAAAAAAAACTACACGACGAACCACCACAAAGTTGGTATTGTCAGTAAAGTCTGGGAGACAGGGAATTTTAAAATCTAACCATCAGAGTGAAGAAAGTAGTAGAGTAGAAAACTTTCTGGCATCTGGAGACCCCAACAGTGAAGGTGTGGGATTTTGTTGTTTCTTGGGTTAGTCAGGAGTATGTACATTGAGGGTGGGAGGAGAGGGGCACAGAGCACATTTCATTTTATGAAGTAAAGCAAATTTTTTTCTTAGAAGGTAGTCACCACTTACCAAGGTCCAAAGGCCACTCAAAGATGAGGGTTAATACGTGTACAGTGGTCACTGAGGCAACAGCGTAGTGATAGAAATTAGGTAGAACTTAATTATTTAAGGGAATTACTCAACAAGAACTTGTTTGCATTGGACTTGAAGACAACCATGTTCATGGAATTTGCGTTTTTATTAATAAATGATCTACTTAATTTAAATGTTTTTATTACTTGTATTAATCGGACTATTGTTCTTATCCTGAGTTTTATTTGTTCAACGTTTCTGTCAGATTGGCCTTCGACAGTCCTCAAACATGTTGGTTTGTCTGCTTACTGTTTTTCTCCTATCTATAAGGCTTATTTATTTGGGTGTTGTTTTTTTCAAGACTAAGGTCAATATGCATCTCTTGTCTTTGCGACAATCATCTTTTGTTCTTCTTAGCTCATTACATGAAGTGGCTTCACGCCTTTTCTGGAGCAATTTCCACAAAAATAAACTCCAACGTTGTAACCGTTCATCTAAAAATATTTCTTTAATGTCTGATGTCATCATTTATAATGTCATCCATTATGCAACGGACAAACAAGATCTACCATTGCAGTAATCCTTATTATTTGTATTCTTCAGACTTTTATTCTCATTTTGAGTTTTATTTGTGCAATGTTTCTGTCAGATTGGCCTTTGACCGTCTTCAGGCATGTTAGTTGTTTGGAAAAGAAAGAAAAATAACTTTCTTTTCCAAACAACAACCAACATGCCTGAAGACGGTCGAAGGCCAATCTGACAGAAACATTGAACAAATAAAACTCAAGATGAGGGCAATAGTCCGATCAATACAAGTCCTAAAAAGAATCGGTCCTCATCTTAAAAAAAAAAAAAAAAAAAAAAAAATCCAGAACTTTAAATTTTTGTTTACATTTTTATGATAAAGAAAGTACAATACATGGACAGATGTGTTTATTTCAATGGAGAAAATTTTCAATATTCTTTACAGAAAAAAAAAAAATTTTTTTTTTTACTTTGTTTTATTTTCATTATCCTTTATTTTTGTTTTTCTATTACAGAATCTCCTCTGACACATGTTAATAAATCAAATTGCAATTCACCCTCTACGCAAATCTGTTCCCCTGCAAACCTGCCATCGACAAGGTAAAAACAAAATCGATATTCAATCATTATGAAGAAAATGTAGCTAAAGTATACCGTTATATCTCTCATCCTTTAAACCATTTTTTATATACGTGATAAATGTAGTTTGTGTGAAGAATTGTCTATGAAGAAAAATTATAAAAGTCAATACAATGCAGATTTGTAACGGATAGACACAAAAGGAAGTAAATTTAGATACAAGGTGGCCCATTTAAAAGTAGCCCAGAAAATGTAGTAGAGAGGAGGAACATTCTTTTATTGTTAAATTATCTGTAGCATTCTTTAAATTACCTTTAGCATTCTTTAAATTACCTTCAGCATTCTTTAAATTACCTTCAGCATTCTAAAAGATCATGGAGGGGGCTCCCCGTTGACATCTATGCATTTCTGGGAACGTTTAAAAATGTTTGTAGATACTACCTAAAGATCTTCTCTGGTGATCCTTCTGATAGCGTTGATGTTCTCCTTTAGTTCGTCTAGATTGTGAGGATTATTTGCATAAACTTTTTGTTTTAAAGTCCCCCAAAGATAAAAATCACAGGATGACAAGTTCGATGAACCCTTTGCTTATTGTTCTCACTTCCGTAAATATATCATGAACTCGTGTCAGTGATCTGTGAGACGTATCGCATATAGCGCCATCTTGTTGGAAAAAGAATTGCATTTTGTCTTGTGGTGTCAGTTGGTCGGTGAGAGAAAGATAGATGAGAGAGATAGGGCTACTTTTAAGTGGGCCATCCTGTATAACGGTGAAATAACTATACAGATTGATCTTTATTAATACGATAGCATCTGTATTATTTTGTGTCACGTGTACATTTTTTTTCTTTCCAATGACTGTCATTTAATTGTTATGACCTTCCATTTCTTGTAAAAAATAATTTTACCCAGAATTCTTCATAAGTTTTGGTTTCAGTTTTGATTATAGCTGAAGGAACTCAAGTTATATATATGTATATATTTTTTTTTCTTCTTCATAAGTTTTGGTTTCAGTTTCAATTCAAGCTGATGCACACAAGTCATGGATATATTTTTTTTATTTTTTAAATCACAACTTTATATAAGAATCGATAGAAAATTGACTCTATAATAATATATACAAAATCTGCATAAATTAAAATATCATATTTAAGCGTATTTTACAACTGGGCTATGCAGGGCATCCCTACTAGTTTACATAAATACTTTTGTAGTTTTAACAAAAGAGCTACAATAATATCAGGGCATCTCCATTTATGCTGAACATCCACAGAATGCTAACATCAATATATTACATATGAAAGAGTCGGCTGTGAAATTTTCACAGGTCCCGCTAGTAGTTTATAACTAGGACTGTGACAACAAAATATTCTTTTCATTGTTTTGACTTTCGAGTATATATCGGTTAATGTTTTTATATAGTTATGTTGTTCTTGGTTGATTAACTGAGTCTAACTGTAGGATATTACTCGAGTCAAAACAATGAAAAGAATATGCTGTTGTCACAGCCCTATTTATAAGATTAATACGGTTATTTTCAGAAAATATAATTTGGTTTGTATATAAATATAACTAGCTTTACTTACTGAGTAAAAGAAAAATGATTTGATGTATAATTTTGCTGAGTTTGAATTTGTATTGCATGACAAATAATAATCCCTAATTTGAGGGAAATAACTCTTGACATGATTATTTCCCTTGAATTTATAAGAATATTCAATGAACAAAAAAAAATTTTTCCACTCTTAAGATTTTTCTGTTTTGGAATAAATATTTTTATAAAAAACTAACATGAAATAAAATATCTTTATGCCATAACATGACAAACAGAATAAATAAGAAAATAGCCTTTTTTTAATGAAGTATTGATATGTTAGACTAATCATTATCTGGGTCTGACTTTTAAAATCTGGTGGTACTTACCCAGTTTATGACTCAATCTCTGATAGGTTATGTAATCAGTTGGAAGGTGCTGAAGCAATTAGTCAAGGCAACAAAATTCAATGAAAGTGTAAAATAAATTAAAACAAAGATTTTTAAACTGTAAATGACTTTCCATATGCTATATCAACATGCAATCTCCTTTTCCCTGTGTTAAGAATGGCTTTCTAAAAAGAAAACCATTATTAAAATGGGGAAGAGGGGAGAACGTCACATTTTGAATTAATCATCTGGCAATCTTTGCTTTAGCTGTTTACGTAATCTGTCGGGAGATGCTGACATAAAGTTGCCGGAGATTAGGTTGTAAACTGAATAAGTACTAATCTAGAAATAACTTTATATAAGACTAGTAAGATTACCCGACATTGCTGGGGGCAAAAATAACCCATTTCTATTATAATTTCTCTCTCCATCTTCTTTTTTTCTCCTCCAGCCAGCCTATTCCTCTCTGGCTGAAGATACATACACACAGACAAGTCTTCTTTATATAATAGATTCCTTGAGGAGTTGTCATTTTTTTTTTTTCTAAGTTAGAATATAACATCACTGAAAAGAAAATTACCCTTATTGAATGATGTTTTTTTTTTTTTTTTTCATCTTTGAATATTTAATTTTCTCATATTATTGAATTTGTTTTCATTTGAGTTCCAAAAATGAATTTGTAATTTATTTTAATAAAATTCATTCAAATTAATAAAAACAATTTACTTTTCTCTTTTTAAGAACCGAATCTAATTTGTTATTTGTTGGCGGTGGCACGATTACAAAGTCAAAACCAACTTTATTGACGGCACGATTATCTGCGTCTAAAATGAGATCAGCTGCACGTTCATCACCTACGAAAGAAAATATCCGAGTCTTGCCTCGGTATAAACTCTATTCAACATTGGATCGGAAAACTTCCACAGGTAAAATAACAACTTTTTAGCTCAGTTTTGAAAAAGAATGAAGTTAGTTTCTGTTTTAATTTTTTATTGTTTTTAAAAAAAATTTTAAATTACATTTTCACCCCAAACAAGACACATTGCCACTTTGATGTAGGGGGCTACTATTAGGGACATAAGCTACTGGAATACTATGTGGGGAGTTGGGCAGTAAGATGTCGGTTCACATTACACTTGAACTTCTGCATGTCAGTACAGTTGGGGAAGCAGGAACCCGGAAGGGAGTTCCAAAGTCTAGCAGAAGAAACTACTGGAGTTGAAGGCTCTCTTACATCTCAACTGTGAAGGGGTGTGATTTTGCTGCTTGTCGGGTTTATCGGGGGTATTTACGTCGAGGGGGGTACAAGTGCTTGCAGTTCGTTGGAGCATTCACCGTTAAAATACTTGTATAACAGGCAGAGGGATGCTACATTTCGTCGATGGGACAGAGGCTGAAGCTTAGATGACAGTTCAGGACCTATCAGTTTGGCGACTCTTTTAAACCTTGTCTAGGAGTGAGAAACTAGTAGCAGATGCACCAGCCCAAATATGTCAACAATACTCCATACATGGGTGAATGGTGGCCTTATAGAGGTACAGGATACTTTCAGACGTTAGTAGCTTTCTAGCATGGTAGAGAGAACCTACCTTTTTTGCAGCGGTCCTGGCAATGTTCTCAATGTAATTGTTCCAACTCATGTTTCCTGTGAATGTTAGGCCGAGGAGTTTAAAAGATGTACTTTTAGATAAAGAGTCTTTGACTTGATTTTGTTGCACAATTTGGTACTTGTTTATATTGGTAATCTTTTAAACTAACACATTTCAGGTGAAAACCTTACACATGTCATGGCAAAATTAGGTTATCTCCCTTGTTTGTCATACAGGATTGGTTGCACAACTCTTCCACATTAAAACATGATAAAACTCAATAATTCGATAAATTTTATTTTTACTTTTCTATTTGATCAGTTTTCATAATTTTTGGAATTTATGGCTCCATTTCTACCACCCACTTGACCTGCATTGGAAATCTTTCCAGATTTTTTTTAAAATCTTTTTTTAAGTATTACTTTATTTACAATGAATGCATTGTTTAGTCTTGAAGTTATTTGTTTATTAAATCTTTCTTTCACTCTTTCTTTTTCTCTTTTTTCCCTCCCTCTCCTCTTTTACCCCCCCCCCCCATCTTTCTCTCTGTTTCATTTCATCAGTTGATCATCAACCAGTGTTCACTGCAATGTTTATTGAAAAAATGTTTTCCATGTAGCTGATAGTTTTCAAAATAAATAAGCCTATGTATACTTCTGTAGGCATTCATTGAAACCAATTAAATGGATAATGAAGTGGCCACCAGAAAAGGAAAAAACGACCATAAAAACCTAAGATAGGGAAGTAATGGCGAAGAGGGTATAATATAACTTCAGATCAAAGGGAAAACTTTGGCCAATAAGCAACCGTCAAGTTAAAATAATACCAATGCCTCCCTGCTGCTACAGCTTGATCACATGGGATCATACTACATGCAACAAAAGTTCTTTCACTGGGCACCATGTCAGATTGCGAAAGCGGAGGAAAAAAAACTTATGACATAACTTTTTTTATTTATTTATTTTTTATTTACATGGGGACCACCACTTATCAAGGCCCGGAAGCCACTCGGGGATAAGGGTTATTTTGTGTACAATAATCAATGGGATAATATTGTAGTAATAGTTGGTATTGGAGATTTGATAAAGTGTCTTACTTAAGGGGGGGGGCGATTAATCAGGAATTTGTTTATGTTGGACTTGAAGACATTCGAGTTGTAGCCAGGTGGGAAACAGGCAAACGGAAGAGAATTCCACAGACGTGCACTTCTCAGAAAAAAGCTATGTTCATGGCGAGGGGGGACCAGAGATTGGCGCTCAGACGAGCACTTGCCATAGAAATAACGATAAAACAAAGGCAGGCTCGCAACGTCTCTTCTCTGGGAGAGTGGTTGCAAGGAAGAGAAGAGAGCATCCCCCACTAAGCCACGAAGTCTATTTTGTACTCTGTCAAGGCAGGATAGACTGTTTTTTTGAAGCTCCAGCCCAGATGTGGCAGCAGTACTCCATCTTTGGACGTACTTGGATTTTATAGAGATAGAGAATTGCATCAGTAGTAAGATATCTTCTGGAGCGGTAGAAGGATCCAACCATTTTCCCAGCGGCCCAGGCAACAGACTTGATATACGTGTTCCATTTCAGATCAGGAGTAAAGATCAAACCTAGGAGCTTGTCAAAACTTGAAGCCTCCCCAAGACGAGAGCCATCCATTTCAATTGATGCTAGATGAGGAACAGAGCATTGATGATGTAAAGTTAGGAGCTTGGTTTTAGATGCATTAAAAGTAACCAGCCATCTCTTCCCCCACTGAACCACGCGCTCAAGATCAGAAGAGAGGGAATCAAAGAGTTTTGTCATTTATGGCCTTTGATGTGTTGCCGTAGATGGTCGTGTCATCAGCATAGATGTCAACGAATGATTTAAGTATGTGTTTTGGGAGATCATTGATGTAGATCAAGAAGAGAGTTGGGCCCAGGATTGACCACTGGGGGACTCCAGCATTAATACTGCAGGCCTCTGATTTCTGCCCATCAACCACTACTCTTATGGACCTATCAGAGAGAAATGATTTAATTATTGAGAAAACATTTCCAGTTTTACTGTAGCTGGAAATCTTGTGAAGTAGGCCTTTATGCCAAACCTTGTCAAAGGCCTTTAATATGTCAAGAGCAATTGCCCTAAAAAGAAAGCCTTTGTGATTCACTAATCCTATGGGATATAACTGTTAGCACATCAGCTGTAGATCTAGCAGAACGGAAACCATATTGCATGTCACTAAGAAGGTTATTTCTGCTGAGGTGGTTGACTACTATATTTAATATGGATTCCAGCAACTTACTCATGACACACAGGAGACTTATTGGTCTGTATTGAGAGGGGGATGATTTATCACCTGGGTTCTTAAATACAGGGCATACTGATGAGGTTTTCCAGGGTGTTGGAAAGCACTTCTCCTTAAGGCAACGCTTAAACAGTTTTGTAAGTATGGGGGCAAGTTCTGGTCAAAGCTTTTTCAACACTATAATGGGAATGTTGTCAGGGCCAGTTGCTTTACTGGAATCAACCTGAAAATGACCAAAGTATTCGCAAATTCCATCCTTACCAGATAAGAACATTAGAAACCTCAAATTTTTGACTGAATTAATACTAAACATTCAGTGATTATTACAAAAATGTGCTTGAAAAAAGCAGAAAATTGAAGTGCCAATCAAAATGATAAAGACTGACGAAGATGACATTTTAGACTACATAAGTACCATAAATATAATAGATATTCTTGCAGCAAATATTTTTGTATATTTGTTAATTTAATTTAAGATATATCAATATCTTCAATATATAAAGTGTTTTTTCTGTTCTCTATTATTCACTGCACTGACCTAGTATATGGTTTATAACTATATCTGGTTGAAGTTATACTTTGTTAGAATGATATTGTAAGATTGTCTTTGTATTTAAATTGCTAATAAACTTCTTCCATTACATGATTATTAAGCCCCGTTTAAAGGCTCAAAGAAGTATCATTATGCTCCAAACATTTAACCTCTTTTTTTTTTTTTTTTTTTGTGAAAAATGTTAAGAAGTGGTGCTTACATTGTTCTTCCACCGAACGTGTCATATGATGCACTGAATGACATAACTCAGTAAGTGCCATAAACAAAATATAGAGAAAAATGCTGTTTAAGTTTAGTTTGGTGGGTATACTGTGCTTTTGTCAATTTCTACCCATGTTCCAGTCTTAATTCAACCATATTCAAAATGATGCGTGTGAAAGGAGGCTATGGTGAATAAGATGATATATTAATTTTATATTTTGCCGCGCTGGCGCTAACCAAGTTATGACAGTGCCTTACATATAATACAATATTACATATTTTGGAATAATTTGTCAGATGAACAGCAATAGCATCGAAAATTTTATGATAGAATTGAATGAATTCAGAAATAATGGTTTAAAGAAAAAGTGAATTACAAAGGCATTTTTGGAAGCATCGGATGAAATACTTAAACATAATTTAATTTGTATATTAATATTGCATCCTTAGTTTACATTTTTTGTGCAATGTTTTTTGTTGGTTTTTGTTGTTTTTGAGAAGTTGTTTAAACCAAGTTGATTTTTTCTTTTTAAAAATTGAAGAAATGATCATTTTAGATGGATTGAGTTTTTTTTTTTTTTAATGATTAACAAAAAAATTTATTTTTTATTTTTTTTTTATTTAAGGAATCCAGAAACTTCCCTCACGAACCTTAACAGCGTCTCGTTTAGTAAATGCTACGTCTGTTAACAGCAAGTAAGTGGAAATTCATTTCCTTTTTCTTCTCTCTCCTCTCCCTCCTTCTCTCTCCTTATATATATCTCCCTTTTCTATCTCTCCTTTTCTCTTTCTTTCTCCATAACTTTTTAAAATCTCCATTTGGTGACAAAAAGATCTCCACACGTATCAAACATAAGATAAAGGTGATAATTGTGAGAAGACCATACGCACGGATGTGGTGATGGCTCAAGAGTGGTTTCTTCAAATGAACCATATTTGGTAAAGGATTTTTTCAGAGATGGAATTTTTAGAAGATATCAATTATTGGCCAAGACATTTTTTCTTTCCTTTCTAAATAGCATCAAATTTCTCCCAACATCTTATAGATTTAGATTTTCATCGCATTTATTAACTTATACATAATTTCTACTGGTGCTACCAGATCAGGCTGTCTATTGGCCTCCTGAGACGAAATGCACCTACATTGATGTTCCTTTTTGTTTTTCTATTCTTTTTTGTAAAACTTGTGTTCTACAAAAACAAAAACAAAAACAACAGCCCTTTTCCCTTCCCTCCCCGCTTTTTTTTTTCTTCCCCTACTTCCCAACCGGCCCTGTCGGTGGGGCATTAGAATACACCGACTGCCCCCCTGCAGAGTAAAAGTCTCTCAATGGGGCCACCTGTTGACCGTGGGTGGCAACCTGTAATGCCTAAGGACGGGATCCTGGTGGTTGAGCAGATCATGTTCAAGGTCCTATTAGGACATGAGGTGCAACACACCACTTTGGCCCTTACTTGGGTTAAGACAGGTGGTTGGATAGGCCCGATCCAATCAATCGGTTGGTCATGACTAGCACTAAATCAGACAAACACAACAAGAAAATACGCTCACGCTCCCCACATTAGGCAAAAACTGATTTAGTAAGCGGTGACTGGAGGATCAATCAACTTGTTGAAGAATGGATAAAACACGGCTGGAAAACCAATATCTTTTCTAGAAATGAGGCCATTAGAAAGGACGAAGGAAACACGGGTGCTTGAGTCTATCAACAGAAAGAGTATACTTCTCCTGTATCCTTGTTGTGTTGGGGCGAATGGGTTCCCCCCCCCCCCAACACTTCCCAAATAGGGCTCCGAGGCAGATGGGGAGCAGGAGAAATGAAAAATTCAAAATATTTAAATGGCAAATAAAAAGCCTCAGAAAAGAAACCATTGTGAAGTTTCAGACAAATCTAGTTTAGATTCAGAAACAGAATCACAATACCAAAATCTTGTGCAAAATCTACCTTTTTTTATAATCATTGAAGCAACCGAAGGAGAACCGATAACAAAAGTGTCCCCCTTCAAAATAGAGAAAATTTTCTCGAGTATCAAACCAAAAATGGTCAAAAAACTAAATAACGGCACACTACTAGTGGAAGTAGAAAGCCAAAAGCAAATAACAGAAATCTTTAAATTGAGACTTTTTAATAACCAAAAAGTAAAAATCTATTCCAACAAAACTTTGAATACTAGTAAAGGAGTAATCAGGAGTTCAGAACTATCACTGTGCTCCTTGGAAGAAATTAAAACTAACCTAAAAAATCAAAACGTTACCGATGTAAAAAGGATCCAAATTAAAAAATATGGTGAAACCATCGATACAAACTCTTATATTCTAACCTTTAATACCCATCAAATCCCAAGTAAGATCAAAATGGGATATGAAAAAATCAATATAGAACCGTACATACCAAACCCTCTCAGATGCTACAGTTGTCAAAGGTACAGACACCATCAAGACCGGTGCACACGCTCTCCAGTATGCATGAGGTGTGGAGAAAATGAAACCCACACAGATTGCCAAAAAGAGCCAAAATGTATTAACTGCCAAAAAGGCCATAGTGCAAATTCAAAAGAATGTGACAAATGGAAGAAAGAAAAAGAAATTAAAATAAAATAAACAAAAAATATAAACTTCCAAGAAGCTCGTAACCTAGCTGGAAATATAAAATACTCAGAAATAACAAAAAAAAAACATACAGCATACCACCAGACCAAATAACGAAACAACAAAAGAAAACCTATTAAACATCAAACCAGAAGACATTATTAAATTACTCAATGAAGTAAGGGAACTAATGGAAGAATTCAAAAAAGCTATAAAACAATAAACAATGAAAATAAAGATTACAAAACTCCCGAAACTCCCAAACTCAACCCAAAAGACCCACAAAACCCCAAAGTGCTACAACACCCACAGAAACAACCCCTCTAACCGGAAAAAAAAAAAACAGACACCAAAAAGTGCCCATGAAGGAAAAGGGAACAAACCACCAACCAACAAAGAAGCTAAAACCAAAATAAACAGACCATGTTCATCTTCCAGACCAAGAGACTCAATCCAAAACAGATTTGAGGAAATGGACACGGAAGATCGAAGATCAGACACCAACGACTAACAAAAGTCGAAAACAAATACATAAAATCTAATCATGACCCAAAAAATCATCCAATGGAACTACAGGGGCCTAAAACCCAACATAAATGACTTATTACTTCTTATAACAAACCATCAACGAGCCATCATATGTCTCGAAGAAACCTTTTTAAAAGCTGAAGATAAAATAAATATAAAAAACTACAAACAATACTACCACATCCACAATACCCAACAGACAGCCTCTGGAGGAGTATCTATACTTATTAGAAATAATATCTCACAAAGCAAAATAGATCTAAACACTAATATTCAAGCCATTGCTGCAGCAGCCACACTACACAGAACTATAAATATCTGCACTATCTACATCCCACCCCAAGATCCAATAGATGAAGCAGAGCTGAACAAAATAATAAATCGGTTACCCAAACCCTTCTTACTGTTTGGTGATTTCAATAGTCACAACGATATATGGGGATCTGCATACTCTGATAAGAAAGGGAAGAATCTTGAAAAAATTATTAATGACAATGACTTGTGTATATTAAACAATAAATCCAACACATACCTTCATCCCGCTTCAGGCACCTACTCAGCATTAGATTTATCTTTGTGTGACCCTACTATCCTCATGGACTATAACTGGAAGGTTCTAGAAGATTCATGGGGTAGCGAGCATTTTCCAGTGATTTTAACAAATCTAAAAGAAACAAAAACCCATCTCTCCCAATGGAAAAAAAAAAAAATTGGGAGGAATATAAAAAAAAATGCCAACAAAAACTCTGAGGAGGAAAACCCAAATAAATCCATAAAATACTTCTCTAAAACTTTAGCCATTGCACATGAATGTATACCTAAAAGTAGCAGAACAAACAAACAACAAAGACCCTGGTTTAACAACGAATGCCAAAAAGCAATTCGCCAACGTAAAGCTGCCTTACGAAAGTTCAACTCCCAACCAACAAAGTACAATTTAAACCTTTTTAAGCAAAAAAGAGCAGTGGCTCGTAAAGTTATTAGAGAAGCAAAAAAAACATCATGGAAAGACTATATAAAT
This sequence comes from Euprymna scolopes, assembly GCF_053919585.1. Taxonomy (NCBI): domain Eukaryota; kingdom Metazoa; phylum Mollusca; class Cephalopoda; order Sepiida; family Sepiolidae; genus Euprymna; species Euprymna scolopes. The sequence continues at coordinate 15,894,260 of NC_136510.1, read as the reverse complement.
AAAATAAACTCGAATACAAACCCCAAACAAGTGTGGAACATGGTAAGGAAAATTTCGGGTAAAAACTCACCCACTCCTCTAAATCATCTCCTACAAAACATCAAAATAACGGAGACAAAAAATATTGCGAATCTTCTTGCTAAAACCTTTCAAAACAATTCTTCCAGCAAAAATTACAGTCAATCCTTCCAAAAGATAAAACAAGATACAGCAAAAGATAAATAAATTAAATTTCAACTCAAACAATAAAGAAGAATACAACTATCCTTTTACTAAAAATGAACTCTTAAAAGCCATAAACAAAGCACATAATACAACTACTGGGGCGGATGAGATACATTATGAGTTTCTGAAACGGCTTCCTTCCAAATCTATAACACATCTTTTAAACATGCTCAACAAAATATGGTTCAAGGGAAAACTACCCAATAGCTGGAAACATGCTATCGTGGTCCCCATCCCTAAACCAGAGAAAGACAATTCAGATCCACTAAATTTCAGACCAATTGCATTGACAAGTTGTCTCAGCAAAACATTTAAAAGAATGATAAATAAACAACTGAATTGGTATCTGGAAACGAACGACTCAATTGCCAACCTACAAAGTGGTTTTAGAAACAAAAGAGGAACAATGGACAACATAGTCCGATTGGAGACCTTTTATCAAAGAAGCATTCATTAAAAAAGAACATGCAATAGCTGTCTTTTTTGATTTAGAAAAGGCATATGATACAACATGGCGACAGGGTATAATTAAAGACCTTTACAACCTTGGATTAAAGGGCAGACTACCCATACTGATAAAAGATTTTCTATCTGATAGAAGTTTTAAAGTAAGAATCGGACCCACCCTATCAGACACAAAAATACAGGAAGAAGGAGTCCCACAAGGATGCATTTTATCAGTTACGCTATTTAATATAAAAATTAATATCGTAAATTGTCTAAACAATGGGATAAATGGCTCCTTATATGTGGATGACCTTGTAATCTGCCATAGATCCAAAAATATTCATACTTCAGAACGCCAACTACAAATGTGCATAAACAAACTAACACAATGGACGACAGAAAATGGCTTTAAATTTTCAACAACTAAAACTAAATGTGTCCATTTCTGTAATCATAGAAAAATGCACAATGACCCTGTACTCAATCTAAAAGGATCAAAAATAGAAATAGCTGATTAACATAAATTTTTGGGACTTATTTTTGATAAAAAACTCTGCTTCATCCCTCACTTAAAATATTTAAAACAAAAATGTTTCAAGACTCTACAACTATTAAGGGTTATAGCAAATACTGAGTGGGGATCAGATTGCTCATCACTCTTAAAATTATATAGAACTCTGATAAGAACCAAACTAGATTATGGAAGCTTCATATATGGTTTAACCAGAAAAAGTTACCTTAAAACTCTAGATTCTATCCATCACACAGGATTAAGACTTGCCCTGGGCGCATTCAAAACCTCTCCAACAGAAAGCTTATATGCTGAAACCTATGAACCTCTACTAAAATTGAGACGTGAAAAATTAGGCTTACAATATTAACTTAAACTAAAATCAAACCCCAAAAATTCTGCCTATCAATGCACTTTCAATCCCAACTACACACATCTATTCAAACAAAAAGAAAATGCAATTAAACCCTTTGGTCTCTACATGGAAGAAACAATAAAACCACTTACAGACAACTCAATAGATCAAACCAGCATCCACGAGGAAAATCTCCCAGAACTCCCACCCTGGCTGTTAAATCAACCTAAAGTCATACTAGACTTGACAATATATCCTAAATCCAATACTCACCCTGCAGACTATAGAGAAAAACTAAGCAACATTCTGGATACTTACCCAAATTGGACACACATTTACACTGATGGTTCCAAAGATCAAAACAAAGTGGGATGTGCCGCTATATCAGAAAACACTATTCAGCAGAAAAGGTTACCAAATAACTCCTATCTGTAGTGCAGAAATTACAGCCATAAACCTGGCTCTAGATATTATCACCAACCAAAACTCAAAAAAATTTATATTTGTAGACTCATTATCAGTATTAGAAGCAATCAAAAATCAAACAATCCCCTACTCATCAAACTGTTACAAAAGATCCATTCTATCCTGCAACACAAAACTTTCTTCTTTTGTTGGATTCCCAGTCACTACGGTTTCTGTGGAAATGATAAAGCTGACATGGTGGCCAAAAATTCCTTAAAGCTACAAATAAATGACATAAAGGTCCCATATACGGATTAAAAACATTCAATAAACATTTTTATCACAAAGAAATGGCAAGAAAATTGGAACAATTGCCAAAACAACAAACTCTTCCAAATTACTCCTATGCTTAAAAAGAACCCTCTAGATACCAGAAAATCACGTAAAGAAGTAGTCTTATCACGTATCCGGATAGGACACACATACATAACTCACTCCCACCTATTAAAAAAGTGAAGAACCTCCCAAATGTATACCATGTCACAAACCTTACACAGTGAAACACTTTTTACTTGACTGTCATGATCTCACACGAATTCATCAACACTACTACAAGGCTACAAGTTTAAAAGAACTCTTTGATAAAGAAAATCCTAAAACCATTCTAAATTTCTTAAAACAAGCAAATCTTTACCATAAAATATAAAAACCATCGAATAACAAACTACACCAAAACATTGGCCGAATATACCCAGCGAAAATCGATTCTGAAAATATCAAAAATTTAAATCTTGTATACAGCATTAAATGACCCAAAGAAGGTTGATATGCTGGTCAAACAAACAAACAAACAAACATAATTTCTAAAATGATTGAATCATTGAATATTACGATTCTGAATTTTTGAGATGAGGATAGATTATTCATATTATTTGGATTCTTCCGACTACTGTTTTCATCTTGAGTGTTATATTTACCTTTTGGTTGATGTAACCTCTGAACTTTCTTGTTAAACTTGGGAATTTTCACATAATTTCTAATGAAACTCTTTATTTAATCCACGAGGGTAGCATGCTCTTGTTCTAATATGCAATGGTATTTTTGAGTCGCCTGCACTGAGAATTGAACCTTCAATCTCCAGAAGAGTGTAACTTTACAACTGAATTTCACCAAGTACTTTATCCATTACACCACAAATTCTACTTCCTGATTGTACTTACCCGCAGAAGTTTAAATGTAATGTGAATATTAGGTAAAGTTTTCATATTTGATTGATTATGGGAATCCACCGCAAGCATTTCTGTTGATCTCTGATGGCAAATTGTATAGTATATAGCCAAGTGATATATATTTACGAGCATAGTGTCCGACATTGCCGGGTCATAAAATATGCTTAAATATGATATTTTAATTTATGCAGATTGCATATTTATTACTAATTATTCTGGGTGCCCGGCATTGGCCGGGTGTTTGGAGGTGTGTGTTGAGCAAAAAACGATCCACAGAGTTTTACAATTAAGATTTATACAGACAATTACAGGCTTTACTACGCTGGCATGAAAGTGTTTCAATCTGTAGTTATTAACGAAAATCTTGTTTTGGGCAAAGTATTCATTTTAAGGACTCGTCAAGATGAAATGCTGAAAATTGTGTATAGCTTAATTGCCATATATATTTTCATAATTTACTCTGTGTGTGTGAACATTAAAACTACATCATTTTCTAACAAAAAAGAAAATAAGGTCCTATCCACTCCAAAAATGAACAAAGAAAGGGATGAATTACAAGTGAATCTTGGCTGCGATAAATGGAAGAATCCAATTAGCTAACTAGCAAACTTAGCATCACATGAATAAAAGCACACAGTAACATCGTTTCCAAGCAATAAGCCTGACGAATCCTCACAGGGATGAAACATGGAAACTTTTGTCTAGCTTAATTGCCATATATATATTTTCAAAACTTTATATATAAAAAGAAACTTTGAGTTTGGTCCCTATGAACTCCGAAATCATTGATTTTACGAAATTTTACGCAAATGTATTTTATGTATCTGGCAGTGTTCTTAGATAGGCTTTGTATGTCTTTACTCCCCTGTTTCCTGCTTCCCTGATTAATGTAATGTGAACAGACATCTCGCTGCTCAACTTTCCACATTTTGTTAGACAAATTTCCAAATAGTATTTTATCCAATCCAAGACGTCATCAAAAAACTAAAAAAAACAAAAAAAAACAAAAAAAAAAAAAAAAACAAAGCTGCCGGAGAGGATCCCATCCCTACTGAAATCTTAAAGTGCCTTTCACTTGGCCTGTAATTCACTCCTTTCTTTGTTCGTTTTTGGAGTGGATAGAACCATCTTTTAAAGTGCCCCCCTTGGGAACAGAATTTTCCTTAAAACTTCAAATATCTAATTTTGTGAAATTTATTGTTTGAATAAAATTCTCTAGAGCAGACAAGGGAAGTGGTTCCTAATATTTATGTTCCCACTCTGACCAACACTAAAACAATCTTTTCTCGTTTCTTGCAGACTGCTGTCAAAATCAAGCAATTTAAAACCTTCAGGTCTTTCAATGAGTCAATCACGAAGGTAAGCAGATCACCTGTTTTTTTGGTTTTTTTCCAAAATGACAACAATATAACCTGAGATGTAAGGGACGGGCCACTCCTTTCTCAAGATCACTCCACTTACTCTTGATCCTCACCTTATAATGTTGAGTGTTTAGCAAGGAGACATCAAGTACCCTTTTTTGCCATGTTCCATACGACTTGACAGGATTGGGATGGAAAAAATGGAAACTGCACTTAACCCTATGCTTAAGGGGACGGCTCATCAAAAACTTGTTTATGTTGGACTTGAAGATTACAATATTGTAGTTAGCTGAAAAGTAGGCAAACAGAAGAGAGTTCTGCAGGCGTGCAGTTTTAAGGAAGAAACTTACTTCATGGAAATCACGTTTAAGTTTTGGCACAGAAAAAAGAGTGAGGGAAATTGATAGTGGTGTCAGCTAGACAAGTGTTTCTTGTGAAACTTTGGCATGGGTGGACGATATATTGGAGCTCAAAGAGCATTTGCCATGAAAATAATAAAGTAGAGACAGGCTAGCTATGTCTCTTCTGTGGGGGGAAAAGGACATCTACTAGGCTATGAAGTCGGTTTTAAACTTTGACAAAGCAGGATAGGTGCTTCCCAGATATGGCAACAGTATTCCATCCTAGGATGTACTTGGTTCTTACACAGGTAGAGAATTGCATTGGAAGTGAAACTGTAGAATGGTCCAACAATTTTTCCAGCAATCTTGGCAACAGATTTGATGTACATGTTCCATTTCAGATCAGGAGTAAAGGTCAAACCCAGAAGCTTGTCAAAACATGGAGCCTCCCCCTCCCCCAAGACGAGAGCCCTTCATTTCAATTGATGCCAGGCGGGGGTTATAACATTGATAATGGAGTGATATAAACTTGGTTTTAGATGCATTAAAATTAACCAGCCACCTTTTTTCCCCATTGCACCACATGCTCAAGATCAGAGGAGAGAGAATCAGATCTTAGTCATTTATGATCTTTGAAGTGTTGCCATAGGTGGTAGTGTCATCAGCATAAATGTCTACAAATTTAAGTCTTAAGTATTGGATGTCTCATAGTTTATTACTCAGCACTAATGTCACATGTGCACAGCTACTACACTTTAATCTGGGCCTGTTCCAGCAAAAAGCTTGTTTCTTTTGTTACTGTTGTGTAGTACGTTAACAGGGATTCCTATTGGGGATATATGTAACTGGGACTCAGAACAAATGTCGATGACAATGAGGGTTTCATATTAATACGAACTGGGAGATATGATTCAACACGTATCGAGGTTCTTATAACACACATTAGGAGAGAAGAGGAGATACTTCACTTATGATGATGTAGGGGAGGACTCGTAATACTTTGAAGGGTTATACAAGAGTTCTTTATAAGATGATGATAAACACATTTACATTTTCTGTTGTAAGGAATGACAACACGAGACAACAGTTACAAACATAGTTGGTTTCTTCATTCATCTATCGGATGATTGGTGTCAGGAATTCAGCTTGTATGGCGACATTGGTCTACTCTTTTCCCTTTGCCTCTAACGGGCTCCCACTCTCCAACTCTCTATCACCGTCTCTTGGCTGATCAACTGCAACTCATCAACTGACATCTAACTTCGAACCCACAAAATCCTATATTGAGAAATCTCCTTTGTTTATGGTGTCAGAAGTGTTTTTTTCAAGCGTGACTAATTTTCACGTGACTTTACATGTGTTTGTCCAAACACACTTTTGGCAAACAAAAGAATCCTCAATTCTAATTCTAACCTATTTTTAAACAATATATTTTTAATTTGCATTGTGCATTCATTTAACTGACATATTTAATATCCAAATTTCTAAAAAAATGGACAATCGACTCTTTTTCCGACATAAACAATATTTAACTATTTCTAATAGAATTAACAATGGACTTAATTTCTAACATTCCATTTTCCATTATTATCTTTAACACTTGCATACAGGGTTCGATTCTAGCCTTATCCTAATATCATTTTCACTTATCTAGTATGTCTTCGTACTTACATGAGAAGAGACAACCCTTTCATGTAACATTACTTCTTGATGCTTCCTAACATTTAAGGGGGGCAGGGGTTATAGTATCACACTTTTAAAATCACAAACATTTCTTTTTTTTGTTCTTTTCTTTCAGGGCATTATTCCATAACAAATCGGCAAGCAACCATCAAGTTTGATGCGGCACAAAATTTTACAGAATGATCGTGACTCTTCAAATTTGGAAATCCAAGTTTTTTGTTTTTATTATAAACGAAAAAAAAGAATTTAAATTATCATCACGTTGTCAAATTGTTTCGTCTTTTGAATCGGATTGAAAATTCTATTGCAATCTTTTCTGACTCCAGATTGACGGAATTTTAGATAATCATTTTTAGACGTGATTAACGGATTTAACTCTTTTCACCGATGCTTCTAACAATGCGTCTATTTTTAATGTAAAAAGATAAATTTTATTTGTAATCATTTGTTTTATATTTAAATAATTCATAATAAAGTTAACGTTTGTATTTTTTTAAAAATATTTTTTTTCAATGAAGTAAATCTTCTGTGAAGATTTTAAAGTGGAAAATTAGTCTGGAAAATTCTTTGAGTTGGTGATTTTTTTGTTTTTGTTTTTGCTTAGGTTGAGTCTAACGTATGGAAAAACGAAAGGTGAATCTGTGTTTGTTGTAAAATGGTGTTCAGGGTAATGGTGCATAATTTCCTAATGATTAAATTTTGAAAATAAAATTGAATTTAAATTCAAACATTCAACTCTGGCAATTATCCCCCATCCCCACCCTAAAGAAACAAAAATAAAGAAAAAATCTTTTATGACGTATATATATATATATATATATATATATATATATATATATATATACATATACACCAATGATGGAAAGAAAATATTGGGTACTTATGTATTTTTGGTACTGCGATGAAATGTTATTTTGAAAGCCATTCTTAACATGGGTAGGGGAGGGTGTTTTGTAAGTATTCTGTGCTTCCACCTAACAATTTAATTAAAAAAGATTACTGTGAAACTTGAATTTAACCTGAAAAAACTATTTAAAAATAGTGCAGTACCAAAAATACATAAGCACCAAATATTGTATATCAAAAGCCACATATATTGACAAGTAGTTTTATTTTTATAAAGAAAAAAATCATTTTTAAGTGAATTTGAATTTTTCTAATGTTCCCTTCCCCTCAATGGCTTTCTAAAATCTTGCAAGTTTGAATTGGAGTTATATCCCTGGTTTCTTCAGACTGTTTTCAAGATGGTGTTGAGAGATCATCACTCGCTCTTTAGCCGTAAAATTTCTTTTCTTATTTAAAAATAATGATTTTTGGAATATGGTATTTTCTTTCTGTGTTTGGTACGTACATTATATAGATTTTTTTTTTATTATTTAATCTTTTTTTTACTTTAAGTGGGGAAATTCTGATCATGCACCAAACTTTTATATTCAACTCAGGTGTTTGTGACATTTTGCTGTTAAAAATTGGTTTACTTACCTTCAAATTTTATAATTAAAATCATTTAAAAAAAAAAAAATTATCTTGACTCAAAACAATTCTAATACTTCAAGCTATCTGCTGCTGATGCTTGCTATGATGTCACTTGGCAAACAGTTATGCGGAACAAAATGAACATTTTGCAACTGTAAATTACCCTTTTAAATTATAAATTCACTCGATTTACACAAAAAGCAAGTCATTTGTAAACATAAACAAGATTAAACCTCAGTTTCTTCTACAAATTTTGATTATCGATTTAAATTTTTTTTAATTAGATTTACTTTAAAATCTTTTATAATTAGATTTATTTACTTTTTTTAAAATTTATTTTAAATGTTTTGTCTAAATTAGAACCATTGCAAATACTTCAGTCAGCTGATGCTTATGTTTGCTAGAATATATACTGAATTATCTCCCTTAGCTTCAAATGCAAATGAACAGCTATTATTTTTAATTGTTTTTATTTATTTTTTTTTTTTTAAACCACATTATTTTCTCATGCATGCTACATAATTATGTCAATTATTGTAAATTGTTTATTTTTATATTGGTTTCAATTATCTTTTACACATTTTTTTTACTTTTTCTGTAGTTTTGGATATTCACTTTATTGTTTAAAAAAAATGTTTTTTTTCTTTAAAAAAAACAATTCATTAGGAAAATGTTGACGATATCCCTTTACCCACTCATCATCACCGGTAGATCCAGTAAATTTTACTTAAACTGGATATGCATATTGACATAGATTAAGATAGAAATGGAGCTCTTCAGTGGATGAAGGTATTTTTCTATTTATGACAAAAATTTTGGTTGTGAATAAAAGTTAGTAAATACCTATCACATGATTAGATTCACTTTTTTTTTTTAATCTTCGGTGCAATCATAGCAAGGAGTATCTATAAGTTATTTTTAATAAATCAAAGTTGGTTTCTTTTTGATTAAAAACTCAAAAGTTTTCTAATTAAAATTTTTTTTTTTTTTTTTTTTGTTCAAGCATTCATTTTTGCTAAAAAAATCTGTTTTTACTTATTTACTTGGTTTTATATATATATATATATGATTTTTTTTTATTACAATATTAATAAGATTAATATTAGTTGTTAATATCGTTAAAAAAAATGCCAACAACAAACCTTAAGCAAAAAAAAAAAAAAAAAAAAATGTGCGTTAAAGTGGGGATTGACTCTGGTACATCAGTTAAGTATCAGAATGCAGGTATTGATGTCATGAGTTCGATCTTAACCTGTGCCGACAAAGGCTAAAAGCCAGAAACGTGCATGTCCATAGGTATACTTTTCTGCATGTAAAATAATATTTAATAATATATATATATATATATATATATATATATAACACCAAGTGTTTATTTGATTATTTTAGTAATCATGGCTTTCTATCAAAAGTTTTATGCTACATCCAATGGTGAGGCCTCAATTTGGAGACTTTGGTGGAATTTCTTATCATTCCTAGCTTTATTTTCACCTGGAATGGTGGAGAAAATTTTGAATGAAATTCTAAAATTCTTCAAAATCTGAAAGTTTGTCTATTTTTTAATGCTACTTTCCATCATAATTGCTAATGACAAAATGACATGAAATTCTTGGGAGATTTTTTTTTTTTTACTCTCAAAAAACAAAAACAAAGCTGTTTGTGCTTTTAGATATACCAATTTTGATGTTGGATGCTTGAATAGTCATAAATTTTCCAATTCATTAAAAGAAATGCCAATTTTAGCTTTCTTGGATGGGAATATTGACTGTATGGTACATTTGGTGGTGAGATCTCAATTTAAGAACTTCAGTGAGTGTAGAGTTGTATAACCATGCACTTGACAATCGTCCCCCCCCTCCCCCCATTCCTGAACATGGCTTCCTCTGTATCTGGCCATGTCAACTCTATCCTTGATGATCTCTGAGGCTGACAAGTTGTACACCAAAATGAAAACAAAGTAGATACAGATATTGTGTAAAGCTGACTCATTGAACGTGTGTATGTATGTATGTATATATATATATATATATCTGACAAGACGTTGCACATATATATATATATATATATATATATATATATAATATATAAAAATGTGTGTGTGTCATTAGAGCCCTGTTGTTGGCGTCCATTGTTTTTGGCTGGGTATTCCTATACCTGAGATTATTTGCTTGTTGAGACCATCATTATCGACTCGGTCATCTGCATGACCATATCTCTCTAACTTGCCTTGCTCCTCGGCCGATCTAACCATTTCCTTAGAACAACACACACTTGTTAAACATGGTGTAGGTGTGCGTGCTTGTCGTTAGCATCCACTTTTTAAAAAAACTTTTTGTTATCAAGTCTTCTTCTACCTAATTGAGATTATTTGCCTGTCGAGAGCAATTGTCCACTCACAATCATCTGCATGACCGAATCTCTAATTCATGTCCCTTATTAACCGATCCATCTCCTTGAACGATACCGGCACTGTCTAACTTGCCTCCTAAATATATTTACTTTCAGTCAGAAATCCTAAATATCTAGTCTTTTCCTCAGTCCACTACTGGAATGACCCATATGTTTTTGTTTTTTTTCTCATCTCACTTTCTTGATTCTCTTCCAGCCAACCAAAAGCTAATGTTTAATTGCCAAAGACGCTGAGTTCAATAGATTGGCTTGTCTTTTTTGTGAATGTTTGCTTGACATCATTTTTTGTATTGTCAATTGATTTCATAGCTTAACAATAAAGTCTAATACTTAAATATACAATAAATACTTAAATATACAATAAATATATTTACTTTCAGTCAGAAATCCTAAATATCTAGTCTTTTCCTCAGTCCACTACTGGAATGACCCATATGTTTTTGTTTTTTTTCTCATCTCACTTTCTTGATTCTCTTCCAGCCAACCAAAAGCTAATGTTTAATTGCCAAAGACGCTGAGTTCAATAGATTGGCTTGTCTTTTTTGTGAATGTTTGCTTGACATCATTTTTTGTATTGTCAATTGATTTCATAGCTTAACAATAAAGTCTAATACTTAAATATACAATAAATACTTAAATATACAATAAATATATTTACTTTCAGTCAGAAATCCTAAATATCTAGTCTTTTCCTCAGTCCACTACTGGAATGACCCATATGTTTTTGTTTTTTTTCTCATCTCACTTTCTTGATTCTCTTCCAGCCAACCAAAAGCTAATGTTTAATTGCCAAAGACGCTGAGTTCAATAGATTGGCTTGTCTTTTTTATTAATGTTTGCTTGACATCATTTTTTGTATTGTCAATTGATTTCATAGCTTAACATTTCCAGGAGGGGGGGATACTATGGTATCCCAGTAACCATTTTTTTATCACCATTCCCAGGTTTATTTTAATCCAGAGTGGTAGTACCTGTCACGGCCCTGTCTAGGGGTCAAATAGAACTATCTTGAATATGACATGAAACTGCAGCTGGTAATCGATCCCTGGAATTGCATCATGAATAAAACTCATTAACGTAAACAGCGATATGAAGGACTTGACGCATAAAAACTTTTACCAAAATTAATGGATTCGGCATTAAATAACCAGAAAAGGGTTGATATGCCATAAAACATGTTTGAATTCAAATGAAATGTTTTAAAAATGTTATAATGGATGCTAATATTGAATATGAAATCAACAAGCTTGGATCTAAAACTACTGGATCTGTGGGATTAATCTTTTGAATTTTTTTTGTTAAATAGATTTTGGTTCAAAGTTAACAACAAAAAAAAAGAATCTCGTATATAGATTAAATAGAATTTGTCCTTCGTACGATATAAAACTGCATCCAATAATTGGCACATCATGAATTAAGGAAGGTGACTGCTTTAAGCAATTAAGGTTTTTTTTTTTTAACCAAACAACTGAATTCAGCATTAAATAACCAAAAAATTTTGATATATGGTAAAAACAATTTTAACCACACAAAATGGTAAAAACTTATATTCCTGAAACATTTGTAAATCTTGCAATAAAAAAAAAATTTGAACTAGCATCAAATGTCAGTTAAAAAAAAAATCCATTTAATAAATTCGGTGCTCAAAATATTTTGTATTCTTTTTGTACTGAATTATAAAAATGCAAATCTCTGAACTCTGTAAATATATTATAATCACTATTATTGTATAAAATAATTTTATCCCAATTGTATTTTTTTTTTAATGCTTTGTTTTCACTTAATTAAAAAGAAAATTTAATTTCACAAATCTTTTCAAATCTGCAGTTTTTTTTATTTCTGATTTATTTACATTTTCAAAGTAAAGTTCATTTATTTATTCTGTAAAATTGTATTTTGTTTTAATTTTTTTAATATTTCAAACTAACAGTTGAAAATGCTTTTATTTTTATTTATTTATTTTTTTTTTGCTTCCATACACTTGCAATTTTATTGATGCCTTTCCCACCTCAAGTGTTAAGAAGAAAAAAAGGAAATAAGTTTATCAGCAGAACTAAGGCATAGGAAGTTGTTCACCAAGGTACACAAAAGAAACTTGAATAGGATTATTAATTAAGGTATGACTGACAAGACAATAGAATTCACAAGTTTACAGCCTTGAGGAACTGACTATCAAACTCAACCTATGTCTGCAACGTAATTATACTATCGACCTCCCCCTCCCCCTCATTCTTAGGAATAAAAAAGAGGTAAAATGACAAAACTAGAGGAAATAAGTTTATCAGTAGAACAAAGGTATAGGAAATTGTTCAGCAATATACACAAAAAAAGCTGAACATAGGATTATTAATCAAGGTGTGGCAGTAATCAGACAGCTAGCAACGAACAATGTTTGGGTTTCCTTTTTCTACACTAAACGACAGTAGTGGATGCACACAATCCCAGAGCTTAACTACATTAAGTACTTGTCTTGTGTTGTTTATATTTTTGGTGCTTGTTAAAATAATTGACAGATGAATTTTTGTAAATATGTTGTTTTAAACTGTCTCACTTTGTCTCTCTCTCTCTATCTATATATATATATATATATATAATCTGTTTCGCTTCGGTTCCGTTTTTCTATCTCTACCTCTCTCACTTTCTCTATCTCCCTCTAATGACATTTAGAGAGAAAGAGAGGGAGTGGGATTGAGAAGCAAATAACTTTGTTGAGGCGAAGTAATCGCTTTACTTAATGTAAAAATCTGGCCTCCTCTATCGGTAGTCGCCATATTGGATAACGGCTTGATTGATTGTTCATTTTAGTGTTTAGAATAGTATTCTAGAATAAGAGATCAGTATGATCTAAGCCAATAAGTGTAGGATCATTGTAAGGGAGAAGTTATTTTTTGAATAGACTGACGGGAATTTAATGGTTGGGCTATAAGTTTATGAATTTAAGAACGTTGTGACCACAGTATCCATAACTTGTGTATAAATGTACATGGTGTGGTATGGAGGGAAGAGGTAGTGAAAATCTACTTCCTCTGTAGGTTACGACAGTGATTAATTAACATGCACTCCTCGGAATAAATGTAATGTTTTAATAATACAAAATAATGTGTTCTATAGGTAAATAAGGTAATGCCTAATGGTGTAAACATAATAAATTTTTCTGTGCATCAGTTAATGTCAACCTATGCTAGTTTCGTACAGAGGGGAAAAATTGCGTCTTTTCTTATATACAAGAAAACAAGGTTAGTAAAATATTAATTTTTACTAAATATACGTCACAAAAAACTTAAAATTCTATCATCAAAGGACTGCTTCAAGGTTATTTCCTAAAATTTTATCTAAATCCGTGCAATATTCACAAAGTTATGGCATTTTATTTATTATCAAGGAATTTATACTGTGCATCACTTGTTTGCAGATCTTATAATGCAAAAAAAAAAAGATTGAAGGTTATCAAAAAGCAGCCTCAGAGCTGGAAAGGGGTCCAAGAACCTTGGTTTCATTCTTGAACAACCCCAACATGAAATCCAGAAAGGATAAGGGCACCAGGAGAACCCTTTCAGATTGTGATATTCAGAAAGTTCATAGGGAAGTTGATCAAAACCCAAACAGCACCAGTGCTTACATTTTTGCAAGAGCTGGAATTGCTCCAAGATCTAGATTTTTTTATTTTTTTTTACATGGAGGTCACCACTTATCAAGGCCCAGAAGCCACCAGATGTGTTGAATGAGATGGCAAAGAACCTCAAACCTTTTCCAAGGCCTCCACTGAACAAACAACATAGGGATAAACGAATGGCTTGGCCACAGAATCAGATGAAAACGGATTTCCAACGTGTCCTATTTAGGGATGAGGCCCATGCTACACTTGATGGTCCAGATGGACGGGCCAAACCCGAACGGAACTCTGACCTCTTACAGAGTTCATCGCCAATGAGGAGGTGGGGGCATCATGTTTTGGGCGGAAATCATTGGGGATAAGTTGGTTAGACCATTCCGAGTGCCAAAGGGTGTAAAGCTTACCAGCAATGTGTACACGGCCTTTTTGGATAATCAGTTGTCACCATGGATAGATAACCTACCATTGTCACGTCGATTTCAGATGATTTTTATGCATGACAATGCATCATCCCATTCTGCTTGGGGCGGCTGCAACCTTCCTTGAATCTATGAGCTTCAAGAAACCTTCATGACCTGGCCACCGTATTCTCCAGATTTTAATCCCATTGAACATCTCTGGGTAATATTGAAAAGAGGGAATTATGAGGGAGGAGAGGAATTTACTTCAAAGGATGTGGAGGAAAATAGTTGATGTCGTCAGAGCCATAACTTCTTTTCAGCTCAAACAATTGACTTCCTTGATGGACAAAAGCTTGTTTAAAGTTATTGAAAAAAAATGGTGGATATATCGATCAATAAATAATTTATTTGAGGGTTAATACCTAGGATGTGCTTTTGTTTATTATTCTTTGACAGAAAAATATAATAAAAAAAGGTTTTCATGATTAGACATTGTATTTTTGCAAGATTTTAAGAGACCTGTAATAAAGCGATGGACAGTAGAAATTCCACGATAAAGAACAAAAATGTCAACTTTGTGAATATCGCATGAATTTGAACAAAAATTTGGGAAATAATTAACCTTAAAGCAGTCGTTTGATGATACAATTTTAATTTTTTTGTGACGTATATTTAGTGAAATATTGATAGTTTACTAATTTGCAATAAAGCAATTGACGCAATTTAGTGGCCAAGTTTGCAATTAAAGAAAATAGTTGTCAATTTTAAATTTGCTGCCTCAAAAAAAAAAAAAAATAAATAAAAAAAAAAATAAAGTAAAAATTATATTTTTCTGAAAGGCTGTATTTCAGTTTGCTTTGTATTGCGATATAAACTTGTACTGCTTCCTGTTATGGAGATCTCTATAGCGATTAAATGAAGCCTGCTGTCTGTTTACAAACAATCAACTCGAGCACTGTCAAGCAATGGGCAGATGTTTATTTAATAAACATTTGATGAATCGTTTATGAGTACCGATTCTTAGTTGGCAGCTCTAACCACTGGACTATCAACACGATGGTTTTAGGTTCAATCCCCGACTAGGGAAAGGTGCTAGTCTAGCTGCACTGATGAGTTGTGATACAGCAAAACAGTACTATATTTGGATGACTCTCTCTCTCTCTCTATATATATATATATTAGCAGGCCACTCGGCATTAGAGGGACAGAATAAGAGAAGCGAGAGTTTCGGAGCTGCTGAAAACGCATCTACAATGCGTTTTCTGCTCTCCTTTTAGAAACAAAACAAATAAATCAATAAAAAATGAAACTAAGTATTGTATTTAATGTAAGTTAAAATAAGGGTTCTATTTAAAAAAAAAAAAATTTTTGTATACACAAATATGGTCCAAATTCTGATTGATGGATAACTAGTTAATCAAACTCTTGCATATATAAAGCCGACCACCTGGCATTGTCTGGTCATAAAATATTCTTAAATATGATATTTTAATTTATACAGATTTAGTATTTATTATTGTAGAGTTAATTCTCTTTTGATTATTATATTGTACCCAATATATAGCACTAATTTCAAAAGTTAAAAAAAAAATTACTTGGGTGCCATCAGCTAAAATCAAAACTAAAATATGTAGCTTTCCATCTTTATTTGTTACTATCTGAACCAAGTCTATATGTATATGCAAGCGTTAAAAATAATGTTGTTAAACGCATAAATGTTTGTTGCACATGCATAGAAGTTTAGTTAACTTACGCCTGCTAAGTTCCAATTTTTTTCAATTTTGACCTTTTAGCAGCTATTTTTACCGGTTAAAAACCAAATTGAATTTGTTCCACAGGTAAAGATCCTCTATATATCAAGTTTCAATCTGTAGACCAAAAATTGACAGGATAGTTTGGTAGAAATTGTTCCCCACACAGGCAGACAAACAATATTTATTTGTTTCCACAATTGAGCAACGTCGCAGCGAACACAAGCCATGAAAGCTAACAAACTGGAAATCGAAGACTCGAGTTTCACCCTAATTTTGGCTCATTAGTTGAACACATCCGAACTCGGGATTCGAAACTCAAATCTGTTGCATGCGAGGTGAGTACTCTGCGACTTGAGCAACTGTGACAAACACAAAACTCGAGTTTTGGACTTCCAGTTTGTTGGCTTTCATGACTCATGTGAGCTATGACGTCGCTTGACTGGAAATAATTATATTATATCACTTCTCACATTCTGAAAATTTCCTGAAAGGATGAAACACTAGTGTCTGTAGTTATTTAATAATTATTTTAGTAAATAATTATGTCAGCCCCTTTAAGAAACTCGTTTCTTATTAGTTGAAATAAAAGTCGGTCAATTTAACTCTTATGCGCAAATCATCATATAATGATTAGATCAATCTGACTGACGTTAAAAAACATTTTAAAAATAAATGTTTAAATTTCAACAATATTTCTCGCGATTAACGGTAGTCGAATGAATTAGGTCCTTGCTAATGAAACCAGAGATTGCTTTTGTTGCCGGGTTCGAATCTCTCAACTGGTGTTAATCGCGACACCCTGCACTGATGATTCCCGAAAGGATGAAACACGAGTGTCTGTAGACATTAAATAATTCTTATAGTAAATAATTATATATATAGGGTGACCCCAAAAAAAACAAAATCTAAATGGAGGCAATCTAGAACATATGCTGTAGAACTGAGAAAAAAAGGCCAAAGACCCTAGTGTTTTGATGTGATGTTTTGAATATAATAAACAAGTTATGATCAAAGTTTCATTCCATTTGGACAAAACACTAAGAAACGGGGCCTAATTAGACTTGGGCCCCGTTTTTTTTTTTATATATATATATGAATAGATTCAATATTTATACATAAAGTGTCAATTATTGAAAATTAAAAAAAAATCATTTAGAAACCAAATATAACGCTAGAGTTTTTTCAATTAATGAAAATATCATAAATAAAATATTTCAGCCACATCAAACTTTTTTTTCAATGAAATATAAATTTTTTTTTTCTAAAAAAAAAATTGTTTTTTTATTAATGTTATGTTATGATTGTTCTTCATTTCTGTTTTTTTCTAGAGACGAATCAGTTTTTTCGTTTTTGTCTGTTGCTGTTTTTCGTTTCCATTTTCTTCATTTCTGATTTTCTCAAATTTCTTCCCATCGAAAGTTCAGTCTCATCAAAATATCAGAGAAACTTAAAAGAAACAAAAATTACAAAATTATACGTTCATCAAATGATGGGAAATCAAATCTTACATTTTTATAAAACATCAAAATTTCTACCTTTTCTGATGCTTTTGAATTTTCTTGACGAGATCAATTTTATGCATTCATTTTTTTTGCAGGCTGTTATCTTCATAGGTGTTGTTTCACAACGTTTCGGCCAACTCGACCTTTGGCCTTCTTCAGGTGGTTAACCATGACGAGATAGGAATGCTGAGTCTTGTAACTGCATCCCCAGTAATTACTGCCTTCTATAGTTGTTGTCGTCTCATCACGTTTTGGCCCAACTAATCCTCTGGCCTGCTTTGGGTAGGATTGAAACTGCTATCTTCAGACAATGCTCATCTGAAATCATAGACTCAACGCCACTATGCACTGCGCCACGGACCCCGAAGTTAAGTTGACCAAAACGTGGTGAGATAACAACTATGGAAGGCAGTAATTATTGGGGATACATTACAAGACTCGGCATTCATATTCGGCCGCAGTTAACCACCTGCAGAAGGCCAGAGGATGAGTTGGCCGAAACATGGTAAAACAACAACAACAACAACAACAACTGTGAAGATGAGGATAACAGTTTGTAAAAAGAATGAACAAATTATAAAGCGCCATCACAAAGGATTGCAAAAATAAAACAAAAAATAATCTTAGTAAGTACATAATAATACATGCAATGGCCTTGCTGTTTTAACAGTGACCACGGCTCTTCAATGGTAATCTCGGGAAGGCAAGTAAAGATGATAGTTTCTCCGTTGCTTTCTGTCTTGATTCGGGGGGGGGGGGGTATCTCCCTCTGTGAGTTAAACACACTCCCGGATACCAACCTGGAAATAGCTAAAACATGGTGAAACAACTACAAAGATGAGGATAACAGTCCGCAAAAAAAAAAAGAAAAAAAAAAATGAATACACAAATAAAAAAAATTTAAAAATAAAAAAAAACATTTTTTTAAATAAAAAACATTTTTATTATATTTTTTATTATGGAGCAATTTAGTTCTGTTTATTCTCCGTTTTGTATTATCCTCTGTTATCGATCTTATCGATCTAAAGTCAATCTTATACTCAACATTTTTAGTTCAGAGCATTCATTTGTACCAAATATTTTGAAATTCTTTCATAGTCGACATTTTTTTAATTCCTTCTTTTTTTTTTTACATAGGCATCACCACTTATCAAGGCCAAGAGGCCACTCGAGTATAAGGGTTAAAGAGTGTACAGTAGAAATTGGACAATATAGTAATCGTTAGTAATGGAAATTCAGTAAATTTGTTAACTTATATCGAACGGCTCATCAAAAAATTGTTTACATTAGACTTGAAGACAACCATATAGTAGTCATCTGGAAAGCAGGAAAACGGAAGACAATTCCACAGGCGTGCAGTTCTAAGGAAGAAGATTTGTTCATGGAATCTACGTTTAGGTTTAGGCACAGATAAAGAGTGGGGGGAATTATTGATAGTGTTTTCTGCTAGACGGGTGTTTCTTGTGAAAGTTTGGCAAGAGGGGAGGGGACCATAGATTGAAGCTCAGCCGAGCACTTGCCATGAAAATAACAATAAAGCAGAGACAAACTTGCAACATCTCTTCTGTGAGAAAGAGGTTGCAGGGTAGAGAAAAGGACATCCCCTACGAGGCTACGAAGTCTCTTTTGAACTCTATCAAGGCAGGACAAGTCCTTTCTAGGGTGAATGCCATGTCATAGGTGAAGAAGAAGATACAAAACAAAAGTAGAAAGGCAGGCTCATAACTTTTATTTGACTCCGATTTTATGGTTTAGTCCTCACATTCCATAAGCGATGTACAAAATTTATTGATTTATTGTAATTATGTTTGTATTGAATGACCACATTAAACAGATTACTTCGATAAATACTTTTACAATTTTAACAAAAGGGCTACAATAATATTGTGAGGTCTCCATTCATGCTACACGTCCACAGAATGCCCAACAGCAATATATCGCATATGAAAGATGCTACTGAGGAATTTCCGCAGGTCCCGCTAGTAAATTAAGACTGTTACCTAGTCATGGCTGACAGAATGAGAACAATGTATCCATTAGATAAAACGTTCGGTTTTAACTTCCTGATTGGTTCTTGAGTTTGACATGAAGATTCCCAGGTTTTAAAAGATGTACTAGAAGATCAAAGGTTACAGTGGCCGAAAACGTACGAAAATATGCAACAGACCCCTATAAGGATATTGGAGATAAAACGTAATAACCAGATATATTCTGGCACTACATTAACCAAATTACTTTACAGTTTTAAAAAAGGGTTACAATAATAATGTGAGGTTTTCCATTCACACTGAACTTTTGCAGGGCATTCCTCGTCAAGCCCAAATATCAGCTGACGTGATATTGTAAACAAACACAGACGGAATTTGATGAACTACATTATCATTATTATTTTTTTTTTTTTTTTTTTGTGTTTTTATATGAATTATTCCACTGAATAAAAGCATATTGTACGACCGAGAAATGCCGACGTCCAGCTAGTTAGTATATAGATACACTAATTTAATGTCCGTAGTACATTATCACCTTGTATCCTCATTTTGATTAAATAGGATCTCCCGATCACTGAAGATGCAATTTAAAAAATAAACAATTCAGATTAAAAAAAAAAAAATGATGAAACTAAAATTCTAGGTCTTCTGGCTAGGATTGTTCTGTTTAATAATGGTATAATGATATCGTGGGGTTTCTGTTTGCATCCATACAATGGAAATATGCAACAGACCCCTATAAGGATATTGGAGATAAAACGTAATAACCAGATATATTCTGGCACTATATTAACCAAATTACTTTACAGTTTTAAAAAAGGGCTACAATAATGTGAGGTCTCCATTCATGCTAAACGTCCATAGAATGCCCAACAACAATATATTACACATGAAAGATGCTGCTGTGGAATTTCCACAGGTCCCACTAGTTTATTTCATTGGTTTTTGTCCTTCTGATGAGAAGAGCTTATCTGTGAAAATCCATGGATTAAGGGTCAGTTTTTTCATTTTTATATTCCTAGCTTAAACACTTGATTTAATAAATTTTGTACATCACTTATGGAATGTGAGGACTAAATCATAAAATAGGGGTCAAATAAAAGTTATGAGCCTGCCTTTCTACTTTCTTTTTGTATCTTCTTCTTCATCTTCTATGACATGGCATTCACCCTAGGCATATTGAACCAGCTTCCTCCAAAGGAGGAAGTGTCAAGAGAGTAAAGTTCAGTTCTCTCCCACTGCAAGAACTGAGATACCAGGGTCAGAAAGTGGGTTTGAGAAGTCAGCGCCCCCAAGGAGGGTCATTCTGACCTGAAAAAAGTACCTAGGCAGCCCCGTCGGCATTTCCCAGTAAGGGCGCCTCAGGTAATTAGCAATAAACTAACCCCTTCTCAAAGAGAGAAGCAAGGCCTGGGAGGGTGGACCTCCTAGAACTGCACAGAACTAAACTCTGCCGCAAAATCAACAGGGACCAGATCATTACAGAAATGGCTTAATCTTTGTTGATTTTGGGAGATCAAGGATAAAAACCCGAAGGGCGATCAAAGTTGGATTCTTTGATCTTATAAATCCATGTTTATTTATTATCTGATCTTCCATAGTCGAGTCCGTACGGATTGGTATATATATTATTCCTTAATTGGAATTCATTTTTGAGATGAGCATTATATATATTAATTTATTTTATTTATTTATTTATTTTTTTACACAGAGATCACCACTTATGAAGGCCCGGAAGCCACTCAGGGATAAGGGTTATTGCAAGTACATTATGTTAGTGTGGAGATTTGATGAAGTGTTTACTTAAGGGGGCGGTTCATTAGGAATTTGTTAACATTAGACTTGAAGACATCCAAGTTGTAGTCCGGAGGGAAGCAGGCAGACGGAACAGAGTTCCACAGGCGTGCAGTTCTAAGAAAGAAGCTTTGTTCATGGAATCCGCGTTTTGATTTAGGCACAGATATAGAGTGGGGGAAATTTTTCACAGTGGATTCAGCTAGACGGGTGTTTTTCGTGAAAGATTGGCGAGGGGGGACCAGGGATTGGAGTTCAGACGAGCACCTGCCATGAAAATAACGATAAAACAAGGATAGGCTCGCAACGTCTCTTCTGTGGGAGAGGGGTTGCAGGGTAGAGAAAAGGGAATCCCCCACTAAACCACGAAGTCTATTTTGTACTCTGTCAAGGCATGATAGGCTGTTTTTGGCAGCTCCTGCCCAGATATGTGAACAGTATTCCATCCTTGGACATACTTGGCTTTTATATAGATAGAGAATTGCATCAGTAGTGAGATATCTTCTGGAGCGGTAGAAGGATCCCACCATCTTTCCAGCGACCTTGGAAACAGACTTGATGTACGTGTTCCATTTCAGATCAGGAGTAAAGGTCAAACCCAGAAGCTTGTCAAAACACGGGGCCTCACCCAGACGAGAGCCATCCATCACAATTGATGCCATCTGGGGATCAGAGTGTTGATGATGTAAGGATAGGAGTTTGGTTTTGGATGCATTAAAGGTAACTAGCCACATCTTCCCCCACTGAACCACGCGCTCGAGATCAGAGGAGAGAGAATCAGAGAGAACTTTGTCATTTACAGCCTTTGATGTGTTACCGTAGATGGTCGTGTTATCAGCATAGATGTCAACGAATGATTTAAGTATGTGTTTAGGGAGGTCATTGATGTAGATCAGGAAGAGAGTTGGGCCCAGGATTGACCCCTGAGGGACTCCAGCATTTATATTGCAGGCCTCCAATTTTTGTCCATCTACCACTTCTCTTATGAGCCTATCGGAGAGAAATGATTTAATGATAGAGAAAACATTTCCAGTTATACCGTAGCTGGAAATCTTGTGAAGTAGATCCTTATGCCATACCTTGTCGAAGGCCTTTGATATGTCAAGAGCAATTGTCCTAGAAAGGAAGCCTTTGTCAAGAGATTTACTAATCCTGTGGGATATAACCGTCAGCACATCTGCGGTAGATCTTGCAGAGCAGAAACCATATTGTGTGTCACTAAGAAGGTTATTCCTGCTGAGGTGGTTGACTATTTCTCTATTTAATATTGATTCCAGCAACTTACTCATAACACACAGGAGACTTATTGGTCTGTACTGAGAGGGAGATGACTTATCACCTGAATTCTTAAATACAGGGCAAACTGATGAGGTCTTCTAGGGGGTCGGAAAGCACTTCTCCTTAAGGCAGCGCTTAAATAGTTTCGTAAGTATGGGAGCAAGTTCTGGTTGAAGCTTTTTTAACACTATAATTGGGATGCCATCAGGGCCAGTTGCTTTACTGGAATCTAGGTTTTTTATTAGCTTAGCGACCTCATGCACGGATATTTCGGACTATTATTCTCATCTTTATTAGTTGTTGTTTTTCACAACCTTGATCGCTCTTCGGGCCCATGGCGCAGTTGATAGAGACGTTGAATCTCTATGGTTCCAGATGGACATTGTCTGAAGATAGCGGTTTCAATCCTACCCAAAGCCGGCCAGAGGCTTACTTGGCTAAAAAAAACGTGGTGAGACGACAACAACTCCAGATGGCAGTGATTGCTGAGAATGCAGTTAGGAGATTCGAAGTTTCCTATCTGTCACGGTTACCACCTGACGAAGCCCAGAGGAATAGTTGGCCGAAACGTCGTGAAAACAACAACCAATAAAGATGAAAACAACTAATAAAGATGAGAATAATAGTCCGAAATAAAAATAAATCAATATATATAATGCTCATCTCAAAAATGAATTCCAATTAAGGAATAATATATATTTATATCTGGAGTTAAACTAATTTAAAAATATAATTTTGTGGATGTCTGTTGTATATTTTTCAAGTTTTAGCTGGACATAATAATAGAAATTGCCCTTTGTATAATAAAAGATGAAAAAAAAATGTGAGGAATCGTTACTCATAAAAGATATCGCAATCAGTAAAGAAGCCATGCAACGTTCCACACAAAAACAACAAAGAGGTAAAGGTGGTTAGCAACACGCACTGATTTCAGGCCAAGATTTTTTTTTTTTTTTTTTTTTTACATGGGGGGTCACCACTTATCAAGGTCCGAAGGCCACTCAGGGATAAGGGTTATTACGTGTACAGTAATCAATGGGATAGTATTGTAGTAATCATTAGTATTAGGGGTTTTGATAGAGTGTCTTACTTAAGGGGACGGTTTGTCAGGAGTTTGTTTATGTTGGACTTGAAGACGTCCAGGTTGTAGTCAGGTGGAAAACAGGCAAGCGGCAGAGAGTTCCACTGGCACGCAGTTCTAAGAAAGAAGCTTTGCTCATAGAATCTACATTTGGATTTAAGCACAGATGAAGAGTGGGGAAAATTATTGACAGTAGTTTCAGCTAGACGAGTGTTTCTCTTGAAAGATTGGCGAGGGGGGGGCGAAGGATTGGAGCTCAGACGAGCACCTGCCATGGAAATAACGATAAAACAAAGACAGGCTCGCAATACACTTCACTTTTTCTGTCCTCAGTCAGTGAAGGAGAAATCCTTCATGACTGAGACGATTTTTATTTTTGTTCCTATCCATAGTGCCCCTTTTTGGGAAGCTGGATTTTCCCTACATTGCAAGTCGACCTTGTGTCTAACTCTGCCCTCGTGGGGAGGCAAGTAAATAGGAATAAATAAGTGGTAACCATAACCGGCACTGACAACCTGGGTGTGCCAAGTTCGAGTTCAGTTCATTCCACAGAAACACAATGGCATTGATTACTTTTCCATTTTTTTAGTCCAGTTTATGGAAAGTTTTGCAATTCTATAACTGCAGAGCCGTATCATTCCTGAATGTTTCATGGCTGATGGAACAAGAGTGTGCTATGCCAATGCATTAAATAAAAGATTCAGTTAAAAATTCTGTGCAGATTCCTGAGTTCAACAAAAAAAATTCCCGAGTTCCACAAAATACACCTTAACAAAAACAGATGTTACATAGAGATTACATAGTATGCAAATGAAACTCAAGATGTGAACAGTAGTCTGAAAAACCTAAATGATACAAAATTTTCATATTTCTTTTTATCGAAGTTAGGTTCAATTAACTCCCCTTTTGTTAAGAATAAGTTTACTTTATTCAAATGATAATTAAGTGTATCAGTTTTATTTTTACGTTTTATTGTTTTAAGAAAGTTTTTCAATTCTTTTGGTGTGTGTGAATCAGCTAAGAATGTTTCTAATCGTAGCTCTCTGTTACCCTCATTAAATTGATTCTAGTTTTGCATTTGTATGATTTTGTGTCATCTGCCTTTTAAATTCTAGCTGAAATATTATTTGACTTTATATTTTTTTTTATTTCAAAATTATCAATGGCGACCTTCATAATTAAAATCAAATGAATATGTAGACTATTATAGAAATACAAGTTTATTCTGTGTATACAGTTGTTTGGTATTTCACATCTACAGTTTAATAGGTTTGGAAGGTATTCAAAGTTTAAGATTTCATATATATATATATATATATATATATATATATATATACAGGGTGGAATCATAAATTTGTTGCCATAAAGAAAACAATGCTACAGCTATATTTTCAAACTTTGGTATTAACTTTCAAGCCGACTTTGAAGATGTGAGGTGGCATAATGTGGCCCTCACTTGAAAGCAGACCAAAGACCATAACCGTGGCTGGAAACTTTATTGATCTATGCTCTCAAGCATTGAACCATATCGGATTTGCATTTTGAGGGTGCTGGCAATGGTCCTGTTATAACTTAGATCGATAGAGAGCATGTTATACAGTGGCGCATCTCCAATCTCGCTCGTTGAACATTGTGTCACTTTCAGACATGATAGAAAGTCCCTAAAGCTCTTGGGATTTGTACATAACTGGCTAACTAGTAGATGTTCTGCAACAAAAATGAAAACCGGTTTTCATCAAACGGAAATGGAATAATATTGTGATTTCTAGAGCAACAATTTTATCGTTCCATCCTGAATATATATATATATATATATATGTGGAAATTTTGGATTAAATCATGTAAATTTACAACAAAATTTATTGTTTGACGAGAAATACAAAAATTAAAGTTTATTTCCTTAATCCATGGATTTTCCATGAATGGCTCATCTCATCGGAGGAAATGTTATTAGCAAAATAAATATGGGTAGTTATAAATTTGCTTTTTGACACATAAATTGAAAATTAAATCTAAAATGTTTGTATGAAAAGGATATTCCATGGTTGAATGAATATATATATATATATATATATATATATATATATATATATATATATATATATATATATAATGTTCCCTATCTTAGGTTGAGCATTTGAGAAGTGATATACAAATTACCATTAGCGTATGAAGCGATGCTCTTTGTGCAAACAAATTTAGCTTGGGTACTTTGGACAATGTCAAAACATTGTTAATTCACTGCCCACATTGCAGCAGCCATATAGCCATATAGCGCAACTGTCATTTGGGCAATCCGGTTTTCGATCCTAGCTTGAGGTAGTTGCTTATCTAGCCGCACTGATGAGCTGTGAAACAGCGAAACAATACTGTATGTGGATGACTATATATATATATATATATATATATATATATATATATATATTAGTGTGCCCACGATATTTCAGGACATATGTTATTTTTACTCCAGCAGAAAAATTATTTGACTTGATATTTTATATCAATGACTATTCGTATGATTGGTTAAATTCATTTTAGCTTTGCATTTGTATGCTTTTGTGTCGTCTGCCTTTTCACATTTTTTACCTTTTAATTTCAAATCGTAAACTGCTTCGGTCATTTTCACTTTGTTCAATAAATTGTAATCAGAATCATTCGAGTTGATACGAATCTCAAACTATTACAACAGACACTTTTAAATTGTCAAAAAAAAAAAAAATACTTACACATTTTTCCCCTTTTTTTGAATCAAACAATTTGGATTTATTTGGCAAACCATCTGAAAACACAGAATTGTAAATCGGTTTTGAAAATTTCATTATTTTTTTTTCTTTTTTAAAGATTAAAACTCAAAAAGGTTTCAACATTTTTGAAATGTCAACTAAAATATTTTCCTTCTTCCAAAATTTTTTATTTCTAAAAAATTTGGTGTCAAAATTTAGAAAAACTTGACTCTTTTTTTTAAACCAAATTTTGTTTGTTTCGGTCCTGTGTGGCACAGTGGATTAAATAATAAAATTCAATTGTAAAGTTACACTCATCTGGAGCGTTCAATCCTCAATGCGGGCGACCACAAAATACAATTGGGAATTACTTAGGACTTTTATCTACTCATGGCTGATGGAACGAGAGCATACTACATCCATGGGTGAAATAAAAGATTCCGTTTAAAATTTCATGCAGATTTCTGAGTTTGACAGACAGATTCTTCAGTTCAACAATATATTCCTGAAGATTATTGGAAGTTGCATTGACCGAAACATTGTGCAAATAAACTCAAGATGAGAACAATAGTCCGAAGAATCCAAACAATACGAATTCTATTTGTTTTGAATCATTGATGTCAACACCCATCAAAACTAAATCCAAAATTGTTGTTGGCGTGAAATAAAACAAAATATTATTTATAGATCAGCTGTGTTGTGTTTTACTCGCTGTCAGTGTGGATATAGCGTAGATTAGTAACAAAAGTAGATTTAGCAATTATATAGACTGAAAAGCACATTTGAACAGCTGGCCACATTTAGTTTTATGACGGTGGGAGCCGTTTGTGGGGTTTAGTGTTTTGCAATAAGAATAATTAATGGACAATCAATGAATTTTTACGACAGTCATTAGTTGATGAAGACAGATTGTCATTCAGAGGTTCCACAGCTGGATGCTAAAGAAAGCAGATCGTGACTTGGGCAAGGTCGGGAAAGCTTCGGGAGATTGAGATGAACTGACAGCAACAGACAAACGTAGCTCAGCATGAAGAGGGTCGATAGTGATGCAGATACCCAGAGTCCAACGTTTATATATGTAAAGCATCTGTGTTTTCTTTTGCTTTTTTGTTGTGTTTTATTTTTCTAGTTATGAACCCGTGTGCTCTTCTAAATGTCTGCCAGTGTGAGAAACGATGATGGTATTGACAATAATAAAAACAGAAAAAATCTGCAGTACACAACGTTAGTGTCGGCAGGATGTCAGGTCTGGTAGCACATGGCATCTGCTGTCAAAACACCCAAGCATTTATACTTATCTTTGCCCAGCCTCCTTATCACCTTATAAGGTGTGGTCCATGGCCTTGGTAGGGCCATTTTGCATGATGACATCATCTTTGGATATTATCAAGAACCACACTGACATCTTCTATTATATAAATCTCAAACGTTGCTTTGTTTGTTTGTGTGTTTGCATGCTTGTATGTCCGCTAAAAAACTTTTGTCAACTGCATTGGACCAGATCGAAACCAGTACCATCTGAAAGAGTAATCCCTTGGATGCATATGTGAAAATTAGAAAAAAACCATTAATTCTGTGGTGGTCAACTGGACCATTTCTTGCAAGGAGGGTCACTTTTTGCATCATGATTTTAGCAAGTCACGCATGCGTAGCAAACTGAAAGCATGTTTAAGGATTTTATTTTGCAGCGTCATGATATCATAAGTCATTATGGCTGTGACAGCTAGTGCGTTAGCTTTTTCCCCTTCTTTTCCTCTTTCATGTTTCAGGTTCGAACCCAGCTGCTGTGGCTCATTTTTTTGGAGGGTAGGGGTAGGGGGGTAGCACAGGCACTCACTGCTGTTTTAATTGAAAGAGAAGTTGTTTTGATTCATTTATTTATTTGGGGGTTGGTCTTCTCTCTGTATCCCTTCGGCTTAAATATCTGGTGGGGTGGTTGTTCTTTTTTTGTGGGAGTATTGATGAAAGTGCTCAATATCCTCAGTATAGTAGCTGTGTCCAAACCAAACTTTATGTCCACCTGGCAACACCGGATATCCATGCGGTGTGTTTGTATGCCTACTAAAAACTTTAATTACCTGCATAGGAGCAGATCGAAAGCAGTACCATCTGAAAGAGCAATGCCTCAAATGCATAATATGTGAGAATCAAAAAAAAAGATTAATTCTGTGGTGGTTAATTGGACCACTTTTTGGAAGAGGGGTCCATTTCCGCATCATTGTTTTCGCAAGTCGCACACACATAATTCACTAAAACTATGTTTAAAAAACTTATTTTCAATGTCATAATGTTATAAGCAATCATGGTCCGATGGGCAAAAATATTTGCTAGAACTTTTCTCCCTTCTTTCCATCTTTTGTGTTTCGGGTCCGAGCCTGCTTACCCCGACTAATTTTTCTTTTTTTTGCAGTCACACAGGCACTCGCTGCTATTTTAAATAGAAGCTTAGTCGTATCGTCGAAAATAATATTCCATAAAGTTAATTTAAAAATATTAGAAAACCAAATAACATTATAAAATATTTTATTAAATGACAAGGAGAAACGGAGGAAAATAATACCGGAACTTGTAGAAATTAAATATTTGCTCCCTTCCACCCCCGGTGTATGATGGGAATGTGGGAGGAAAAATTAGATAGTGAGTAAGTAACAAGCTACAAAGTGTTTGTGTGTTTTGAGTAAGGAATTAAATTTGCCAGAACTAATATAGAAAGATACGGTAGTGGATGAAAGCGGGTGATAATTAAGGCAAAACATACACTAGATATAGTCAGCTAGTGTGAGCATATTGAATGTGCATGTGGCGTCTACATTTGCAATGCTATAATGATTTTATGTTATAGGGGAAAAGCGTTATCAGTTTATATAATAATAATAATAATAATAATTAATAATATTAACAATAATAACTAGTGGGACCGGTGTAAATTCCACAGGGGGCTCATTCATATATAATATATTGATGTTGGCATTCTGTAGATGTTCAGCATAAAGGTAGGTTCTCTCTACCGTGCTAGAAAGCTACTAACGCCCAAAAGTATCTTGTACCTCTATAAGGCCACCATTCGCCCATGTATGGAGTATTGCTGTCATATTTGGGCTGGTGCATCTGCTACTAGTCTTTCACTCCTAGACAAGGTTCAAAAGAGAGTCGCCAACCTAATAGGTCCTGAACTGTCATCTAAGCTTCAGCCTCTGTCCCATCGACGAAATGTAGCATCCCTCTGCCTGTTCTACAAGTACTTTAACGGTAAATGCTCCGACAAACTGTAAGCACTTGTACCCTCTCGACGTAAATACCCTCGACAAACCCGACAAGCAGCAAAATTCACAGTTGAGATCCCTAGATGTAAGAGAGCCTTCTACTCCAGTAGTTTCTACTCCCAGAACAGTTAGACTTTGGAATTCCCTTCCGGATTCCTGCTTCCCTAACTGTACTGACATGCAGAAGTTCAAGTGTAACGTGAACCGATATCTTGCTGCCCAACTCCCCACATAGTACCCCTGTAGCTTATGTCCCTGATAGTAGCCCCCTACATGCTAGTGGCAATGTGCCTTGTTTGGGGTGAAAATGTAATAAAAAAAAAAAAAAATGGAGACGCTCTGATATTATTGTAGCTCTTTTGTTAAAACTGCAAAAGTATTTATCTAAGCTAGAAGGGACGCCGTCGTAGCTCAGTCGTAAAGTATGCTTAAATATATTTTAATTCTTGCAGATTTCGTATATATTATTATAGAATTAATGTTCTATCGATTTTTATCTATTATAAAGTTGCGATTACAAAAATAAAAAAAATATGTATCCATATGACTTGGGTGCATCAGCTTGAATCGAAACTGAAAGCAAAACTTATGAAAAAGTATGTGTATATATATATATATAACCTATATATAACTTGAGTTTCTTCAGCTGCAATTGAAACCGAAACCAAACCTTATAAAGAATTGTTGATAAAATTATTTATAAAAAAAATAGATTACTGGAGTGCGATTAGCTTTAATCGAAACCGAAACCAAAACTTATGAAAAATTCTTGGTAAAATTATTTATATTACAAGAAATGGAAGTCCATAGCAATTAAATGACAGTCACTCAGATATAAGCATGACACACAAAATAAATAACACACACACTATCCTATTAATATATAGATAGTTTCAAGGATTTTCAAACAGACCGAGGAAGTAGAACATAATCCAAAATTCTACTGAAAGGTCATGGAAAGTACTGGAACCTTCAGGAGGTGTTTTTCCCACTCAATTCCAGAGAAAGCTATATATATATATATCCCTGAAACAGGGTTTCATGGTAAACAACTGATGATCCCTTAAATTTCATTGGTACTATAGTGAATTCGAGAGAGCAAGTTAATGCAGTTATTGCAGGTTATTAAATGACTTACTGACTAAATAGTTTTCTAACGAATGAGAACAAAATATAAAAATTAAATAAGTTTTTTTCAATAGTTTTATAAAGGTTAAAAAAAACTTTCAAGACTATATGTGTGTGTATGTGTGTGTGTGTGTGTGCGTGCGCGCGCGTGCGCGCGGGTGTGTGTGAGTGGAGATTAACTTTTTTTTGGGAGGTTTTTGTTGTAAAACAAGTCCCAGAAAATTTTTTTTTAATCGTTTAGTAAAAAAAAATTAAATAACTTTATTTGGTTTTCTAAAATTTAAAAGTTAACCTTACAAAATAATTTTTGCAAAGACGTTACCAACCTCTTTCTAGTTATGCTCTTCTTAGTTATTATCGCCTGTAATAAGCATTGCACCTTTAACCCCGAGAAGATTGCCAGTTAGAACTGTTTGGCAACCAATGCCTTTAACCATTGTGCCATGTGTACATAGCTGACCGAATGAGAACAATCTGTCTTGAGGATTAAATAAAAAGGTCAGTTTGAAATTCTGTCTGCATTCCCAAGTTCGACTTCAAAATTCTCGAGTTCAGTAAGGTGCACGTCAAACACTAGACAGCTTACTTGCCGTATGAAGCTTACTTTTTTTTTCTAAATTTGGTATAAGTAACTTTATCTTCATCTCCATCCCACGTAGGGAAGATATGCCACAAGGTCGGGAACTTGAGGTTCGAAAAGCCAGTGCCTTAGAGAAAGAGCACTCCAGCCTGAAAAAAAAAAGAAAAGAAAAAAAAAGATGCCTGGATAGCCCTGTCAGCATTCCTCCTGTAGGAGCACTTCAAGCGATTAGCAATAAACTAACCCCATTCTTAAAGGGTGAGAAGGCAATGCCTGGGAAAGTGGATCACTTAGAACTGCGCAGGAAATAGGGCCATACAGCTCAGCAAACAGAAAGCACGTAATCTCAACAATGATCTAGATTCTGATGGCTTTGAGTGCGAGGAGGGGTAGGGAGATCAAGCACTCAGATTGAGAATTCTTCTGATTCATTCTTTCTAATCGTCGTTTTTTAAGCATCATTCTCAGCAGGCCTGTCGGATGACATCCAAAGTTTCGTATAAGTTCGTTGATGTAGGTGTTTAGCTGAGA
The DNA here is from genome assembly GCF_053919585.1 of Euprymna scolopes. NCBI lineage: Eukaryota > Metazoa > Mollusca > Cephalopoda > Sepiida > Sepiolidae > Euprymna > Euprymna scolopes. Next base: position 15,862,182 of record NC_136510.1, on the reverse strand, counting down.
AAATTATGAGTGTAAACAGATATACAAACATTGCGCGCTTTTTATATAGATCACAACACCAACCGAGAGAGGCTAAAACGGGATACAAATTGAAATCGGTTCAGCACTCTCAGCAGGATTCCATCATAAAACAGCGGCGTAGATTTTGTTGAGACAACTTTTCTCTCAGCCGTAACCAAACAATAGCTGAAACATTAGTCGAAAGAAACCAATGTCGGAAATTTTTTTTTCTTTTGTCATCTAGCAGGGTTACCCGGCGTTGCTCGGAACAAAACTGTAACATATTTCTATTAAAACCCCTCTCTCCCCCCTCCATCCACCCCTTTCCTCATTGCCCATTCCTTTCTCTAGATATACACACACGCTTTGAGGTTTTCCAACGGATCTTTTGCCATGTAATAGATTCCTTAGGAAGGTGTCACTCATAAGTTTTGATTTATTTCTCCAAGAATGACAGGAAAACTGAAGACCTCTCTCTTTTTGTGTACTAGTGCATATACCTACATGTACTAAATAACGGCATAATCACGTCAACACACGGGTTCCCATTAGATCATCGAAGTTAAGCAATATTGAGCCTTGTCAGTACTAAATGGGTAACCATGTGGGAATACCAGGTGCTGCATGTGCCCCTTGCTTATCTTGGCATTGTTTCCAGTCGTCCTGGACTTCTCCTTATAACTGGACTCAAGCAGTGCTGATTACTGCTGATTTAGGGAGAAATGTGGTTGAAGATTGCGCAAACCTTGCCTCACAATTACACGTGCCGCTGCTCTTACAGGCAACAAATCAAATAATAATCTATTGTATAATCGTGGTGTGTGTATACACGAGTATATAGCATGGCTGCCTATATAATATATATATATATATATACACACACACACACACACACACACACACACACACACACACACGTGTATGTATATATCATGTCTGTGTTTCCAGTCCGTATCGCCGAGTCTCTTTTAATGTATGTATAAAATACATCTGTTTGTCTCCATGTGTGAGTGTTGTACATTACGCATAATCTCGATATTTCATGTGGGTGCGTATTTTATAGACATTTAACGTCTTACAGAGATAAATCACGTACCTTGTTCCATAGTCGATGTTTTCCGGTGGTTAGTTTTTTTTCCTTGAACTCCAGTGACAGAAGATATTTCTCTCCAACTAAACGCTAAAAAATTATATTTCACAGAACTTTATTCCCATCTCCTCTGGGAGTTTGCTAACGTTCCTTTCGGATGCTACATCCTGCTATGATGCGTCTGTTAGCTTACACTAGCGTAAAAATACATCATCCATTTCTGAGTCCAATCTCCGGTCAACTTACGAGTACGACTCTCTTGTGCTTTACGTGTATATATGATAATCTCGTTCTTTCTTATTTACTACATAACTAATGCTCTTTTCGCATTGTATTCGACAATAGTCCACGTTTGGAGATAAGGGTAGGGGTTTAATCGCCCCCCCCCCCTCCAAGAAACCGCAGCGCGCGGTCTCTATTCCAAAGGTTTAACAGCTATGTTTTTGACAGATGAAGTTAAAAAGAAGGATAAAACTCACCTAAAGCTTCATTTAGTTTTTCATTTCTTGCCAAAAACATAAGAAATTCGTAAAACGAAATAGTCACTGTCGATGTTAAAATTTCTTGTAAAACTTCCATGGGGGGAATTCTGGACAGAAAAAAAAATACTTACAAAAAACAATTAAGAACAAAAGCAGTAGAAAAAAACAAAAAAAAAACAAAACAATAGTAAATAAAAATAATAGAAAATAAAAACAGAAAAAAAAACAATATAAACCAAACAGCAATAAATATCGATAAAAAAAAGACAAAACAAAACAAAAATATTAAATAAAAAATATAAAACAAAATAGTAGAAACCAAACAACAATAAAACACAAAAACGTAAAAAATAATAATAATAAAAAACAATAGAAAACAAAAATAAAATAATAGAAAACGATTGCAAAATATAAATATTAATAAACATTTATTTAAAAAATATTTGCAAAAAATAAATGAATAAACATAAATAAACGTATTAAAAATATTTGCGAAAAATAAATGAATAAACATAAATAAACGTATTAAAAATATTTGCGAAAAATAAATGAATAAACATAAATAAACGTATTAAAAATTTTTGCGAAAAATAAATGAATAAACATAAATAAACGTATTAAAAATTTTTGCGAAAAATAAATGAATAAACATAAATAAACGTATTAAAAATATTTGCGAAAAATAAATGAATAAACATAAATAAACGTATTAAAAATTTTTGCAAAAAATAAATGAATAAACATAAATAAACGTATTAAAAATTTTTGCGAAAAATAAATGAATAAACATAAATAAACGTATTAAAAATATTTGCGAAAAATAAATGAATAAACATAAATAAACGTATTAAAAATATTTGCAAAAAATAAATGAATAAACATAAATAAACGTATTAAAAATATTTGCGAAAAATAAATGAATAAACATAAATAAACGTATTAAAAATTTTTGCGAAAAATAAATGAATAAACATAAATAAACGTATTAAAAATATTTGCAAAAAATAAATGAATAAACATAAATAAACGTATTAAAAATATTTGCAAAAAATAAATGAATAAACATAAATAAACGTATTAAAAATATTTGTGAAAAAAATGAAAAAACAAAGAAAACATAAACTTATTTTAAAAACTAGGAATAATTTGTGAATATTCCTATCTATTATTAATTGTGCAAAAATAAAATGGGTGAAAGAAAATTCATAAAAATAAAGTGTTGTTGCTCGAAGGGTCGTTAAGGAAGATACGAATATGGGTTAAAGCAAGGTATTTGTATTGAGAAAACAAAATAAACAGAGAACAACACTCAACAGTCGTAGTACTTAATACCACCGAGTGTCGGTACCTCTATGTCTATCTATATTTATTTTTAAAGTTAGGAAGAGTTCATGCTTTGTGTATGGGTGAGTCCCCACAAAATAAATAAACATATTTATAAAAAATAAAAAATAATATTGAAATGAAACAAACCATAAATCGTGGAACGATATTTGGGTGGGGTCACTAAAATGACTGATGACGTCTATTTCTTACGAGGCGTCACAGAGCAAACGGCCCAAGTAACCTAATACGCGTGATCGTTTAATTTTCTTGTAAATTTTATTTAGCTGGGAATTGTGTCATCCTAATGAACGTTAGATATTCACCCGCTATCTCATACATTACAAGCAAGGGATCTTTAAAGACGCATCCACTATTTTAGAGATCAAACCGAGAGATCTTTTAAAGATTCCCATTGAGTGCAATTGCTTGTATACCTCTTGCACTTGGTCCACCGGGTATATTTGCTAGGTAGTTTTGGAAATTCTTTTTCATGAACGCGGTTGCTTTTATAATCACTGGAATGATGGAGATCTTCCCAAGATTCCAATTTCTTTTCAAGTCGTACTCATACATAAGGCATTAGTATTTTGTCATCTTTTTTTCTCTTTCAGATCTGCTTAACCCAGCATAATTGGGCACACTAACTTCTACTAAGGTTGCTTCTTTTTTTTTTTTCATTATGTCAGGTTTAATAACCCCGTTTTCTAGGTAAGTAACTGTAGGAATAGTATAGTCAAAGTGGATAGTGTGTATGATTTATTTTCGAATGTTCTTTCAACATGTTCAGCAAGGAAAATGCAATTTCAAACTTAAGCATGACAAACCAATGGAAATTTTATGCTTCTGAATTTTTGAGATGAGGATTGGCTATTCATATCATTTGGATTCATCAGACTATTAGTCTCATCTTGAGTGTGATTTTCACAACATTTCGGTCGATGTAACCTCCAGCCTTCTTCAGGTTGTCTTGTCGCATTTGGGAATGTTACTGTCGAACTTGGAAATTTGGATGACATTTTAAGTTTAAGGCTCCTCAAATTCGTACTAGAATTTTGTGCAAAGACCTGTGGCACTTGGAAAAATCAATTATAAAAGCGATATTCTCCCGAAGGTTCAAGGTTCAATTCTCAGTGTGGGCGACCGAAAAATATAATTGTGATTACTTAGGATCTCTATACAGTCATGGCTGACGGAACAAGAGCATGCTACTCCTATGAAGTAAATAAAGGATTCCGTTCAAAATTCCGTCGAAATTCTCGAGTTCAACAGAAGCATTACCAAGTTCGACAAAATACACCTGAAGAAGATCGGAGGTTACATCGACTGAAACGTTGTGAAAATAACGCTCAAGATGAGAACAGTAGTCCGATGAATCCAAATAATACGAATAATGGAAATATTATTTCAAACATATATAAGAGACCCCCTGAAATTCTATTTCAAACATTCATCTCTGGTTTCCCGTCCATATCTTTCATCTCGTTTTTTTTTTTTTTCCATTGAATAATACCCGCCCCATATCGAAAGATGGCTACTGCGAATATTTTGTTTCTCCCATTCAAATATGGTTACAGTTATTATTATTAATTTTTCTTGGTCAGTTACGCTATGTTTCAAGCTAAACTGTTACTGACCAATCAAAATGCTTCAGCGTGACAGATCAACTATTGACCGACGGAGCCTCGTTTACAGATACGTAGGTGCTTCTCAGGAAAAGACAATAACAATATAATTATTGTTTGTGAATTCCGTCAAATGCCAACCTTATATTCGTCGATATTTAGTTATCGTTGCGGGAAGGTCAACATCCTCAAAATAATGCAATTATCAAACGAAGAAGAGAAACCATTTTCTTTCATTTTTTTTTTTTTTTTTTTTTTTACTTGTTAAACTTTTTTTTTTTATTGACCTTCTTGTAAAAGCGCAAACGGTTGATTTAAATAAGTTGTGAATGCAATGCAAACAATTGGTTGACAAAAAGTATTCAGAGTAATATTGTCACTACTTACATACGGTCGGTACACTGGCCAAGAATTAAACGCTGCTGCTGCATCATCATCATTATTATTATTATTATTATTATTATTATTATTATTATATTTTACTAGACCACCCGTGACCCGTTGGGTCAGTACGTTATATTAGCTATGGAATTCATGTATGAGCGTGACACTTGTGGCATAAAGAAAATAGTTTTTTTTTACATAACAGAAGCATTTCTATGAAAGTATATTAAAATGAAAAAAGAATATAGATAGATTTCTATGAGTCGTTCTGTTTATTATAATTGTTATTTTTCTTTAAATTACAGTTACTGAATTATAAGTGGTTGGTCATACTTATAGGTAAATATGCACTGAACAGGTATCATAATCCTTATTATAGTTAAATTCAAATTTTGATATATCATCTTTTAAATGAAATTGTTAGTTGAAAGTACAGAATAATAAAAAAAAACACTCTCCACATGTTAATAATGGCTTTTTAAATAGAAAATGAAAATAAAATGTAACTTTTTTCATTTAATTTAAGCAAACATTCAGTACCCATTGTGTAAAGGAAAACACTATTTAATGTAATAGAAATGTGTGCATTTACCGATTCAGCTTTCCGTTTGGAAATGTAAGCAGAAGACTTTAAAAAACATGGGAAGAAGAAAAAGAAATGTTTTTGTAATAACGCCCTCTAGTAAAAAGGTCTGCATTAGTTAAGGGGGATAACTCTATCCAGTTTTACATCGCTCTCTTTTTCTCTCTCTCACACATACACGTAACTATTTCTCGCGTACGTAACGATAACAGAGGGAGTAGGAGTGTTGAAATCTATTAGAGGGAAAGTGAGAGGGGTTTTCTTTCCATAAATTGTATAGGGTAATATTTCATATTATTAATAGATTCATAGATAAATAGATTTTATAATATATATTATAATTATCTATGAATCTATGTATTATTTGTATATATAAATAACTATTTGATCAAATTAAATGAAATTGTTTGTATTAAAAGCGATATAAAAATTCCGGAATTGGAATAACGGATTGAAGACGTTGCTATTTACGCATGCGCAATCGGATGTTGAAAACTGAAAATCTGATTGCAAACATACAAGATCCATAGACTTTTAGTATTATATAGATTTTATTTTATTTTTTTATCAAAGATGGCATAAATATCATAAAACACAATTACAACTTCTCTTCCGATTCTTTTTCGAATTTATTAAATTAAGCCCATATTCTTTTCCTTTTTATTTTTTAGTTGATGAGTTCCTATTCTTCTGATGAGTCAGGCCGGAAAAGATTTAAAAATTAACATAATAATTATATAAATGGTTCTGAGCTACGGAACAGATGTTGTCAAGAATCGAGCATTTTCACATACTGAAAAAAATAAACAGTAAGATGGACAAGACCTTGGAATTTGAACTTTTTGTAAATTATTTGTATATGCTCTGTAGTTACATCGAGCTTCATAAATTAAAGGATTGGTATAAATAAATAAATAAAGGGTGAAATATAATTGAATAAGCATATTTCCCCATATATATATATATATATATATATATATATATATATATATATATATATATATATATATATATATAAACATATATTAACATATATATAAACATATATATAAACATATATATAAACGGATATATGTATATGTTTATATATATATGTTTGTTTATATATATGCTTGTTTATATATATATATATGTTTATATATATAAACATATATATATATAAACATATATATATTATATATATGTGTTTATATATATGTATATATATAAACACAACATATATATAATATAAATATATATATATATATAAACATATATATATATATATAAGCATAAACATATATATATATATATATATATATATATATATATATATATATGTATATAATGTTTATTCCTACTGATTGTGCTATTTCTAATTTATTAAGTAATTCTATTTCAAACAAATTTAATTGAATTTTTTAATTAAAGGGTAATTAAGTTTGAGAGGCAGACGGTGAACAAATCCAATTACACATCTAAACAAGAAAAGGAAAAAATGATTGTAAGCATGTACATACGTTCGACTATTCTGACAAGCAGCAAAATCCCACCCCTTCACTGTCGAGGTCTCTACTTCCCTCGAAATGCTAGACTTTAGAATTCCCTCACTAGTTTCTGCTTCACTGACTGTACTAACCCGATAAAGTGTAAATGTAATGTGAACAAACATCTCATTGCTCAACTTCCCACGGTCCCATGTAAGACACGATCTCAAATAGTAGCCCCTTTTATTCTAAATTGGTTAGGGTTGATAAAAAAAAAAAAACTGAAAATACCGAATGTTTTTCTTGTCGTTTCTTGAATGCTTGATTGCTCTTAGAAAAGTGCCAGCCTCAACTCCGTCGGCTGGAGGCGAAGAGCTCGAAGAGGCAACAGGGAGGTTGGCAATATCCGATGTAGGCACAACGACTGGGTCTCGAGGGCTGCGTTGAGAATGAAGGGCTGAATAGATTTCGCCACACTTTTGGATGAATTCTGCAGAATAGAAAAAAAAAAAAGTCAAAAAACAAAATAAGACAACGGGGGAAAAATATTGTAGCACTATTTGGAAATAGCAGCTCCGTGCATACATTTTTGCTAGCCTTTATAGACGTTTCATAAAAAACGAACATCATATACTACAATAGCCTCAAAGGAGGAGGTAATAACTGGGACGATGGGCTCATAATGAACGAACAAATACTTCACTATTACATTGCCTTTCAATAAAAAAGGAGAAGTTTGACATTCACAGACAACATGAATTAGAACAATTACATTGAGGACATTGCCAAGGCTGCTGCAAAGAAGGTGTGCTCTCTCTACTGTACTAAAAGGCTACTCACACCTGAGAGTATCCTGTATAACAGACACGAGGGGAAAGCAAGTGAACACATATCCAAGGCAATGACAGAAACACCAAAGGAAGACCTCCAGTCTGTTGTGAAATGGAAACAAAAATGGATGGTAACGTTCAATGTTGCGAAGACTAAGCTTGTTTCCTTTAATAATTACAAGAAACCTTCTAAACCACCAATAGCTATGACTAATGATACACTACCTGAAAGTACTTCGCTCAAACTCCTCGGCTTAATGTTCACAGGGAACACGAGTTGGAATAGATACATCGAGAGCACTGCCAAGGCTGTTCTGAGGAAGGCAGGGTCTCTCTACCGTGCTAGAAAGTTACTTACACCTGAAAGTATCCTGTATCTCTACAAGGCCACCATTCGCCCATGTATGGATTATTTATATTTAACAGAGAAACTTGAAACTATTAGATATAAGAACCGCAAAAAATTATTAAATGTTAAAGTAGAATCGGCAAACACTTTAGAGGTTATGGAGTAAATAAGATGTAAACAAAAAATCGCTATTCCCTTCATTGTGGTTTTATTACAATCAATAACCTTTCGGTCGCCATACCTTTATAATAAACCAATTGATAAAGTTGAAAAAATATGAAGTGGTTCCATTACACTGCTAATTAATAACTACACTAACCAGAAAATGTGGAAGACTAGGCTAACATAAACGATTAAGTAAAATAATGGATAGAGCTCCCGTCTGGCTACGATAGGCGAATGAAGACAGAATACGCCATTTGCTGGAAAAAGGAGAGTGCACATTTGAATGCTTATTAAACAAATAATAATAAACTAATAAAAAACAAAAATAAAACACCAAGAAAATATTAAGAAAATATTAATAAAATAATAAAATATTAATAAAATAATAAACAATAATAATAAAATATTAATAAAATAATAATAAAATATTAATAAAATATTAATAAAATATTAATAAAATAATAAAATAATAAAGAAATAATAAAATAATAATAAAATATTAATAAAATAATAAAATATTAATAAAATAATGATAACATGTTAATATAATATTAATATCATAATAATAAAATAATAAAAAATAATAAAATATTAATATAATATTAATATAATAATAATAAAATATTAATGAAATAATGATAACATATTAATATAATATTAATATAATAATAAAATATTAATACAATAATAATAAAATATTAATATAATATTAATATAAAAATAATAATAAAATATTAATAAAATAATAATAAAATATAATTATAATATTAATATAATAATAATAAAATATTAATAAAATAATAACAAAAAATTTATATAATATTAATATAATAATAATAATAATAGTAAAATATTAATATAATAATAATAAAATAATAATAAAATATTAATATAATATTAATGTAATAATAATAAAATAATAATAAAATACGAATATAATATTAATATAATAATAATTAAATATTAATAAAATAATAATAAAATATTAATATAATATTAATATAATAATAATAATAATAAAATATTAATAAAATAATAATAAAATATTAATATAATATTAAAATGATAATAATAATAAAATATAATATAATAATAATAAAATATTAATATAATATTAATATAATAATAATAATAATAATAATAATAAAATATTTATAAAATGATAATAAAATATTAATATAATAATAATAATAATAATAATAATAATAAAATATTAATATAATATTAATATAATAATAATAATAAAATATTAATAAAATAATAATAAATATTAATAAAATATTAATAAAATAATAATAAAATATTAATATAATATTAATATAATAATAATAATAAAATATTAATATAATATTAATAAAATAATAATAATAAAATATTAATAAAATAATAATAAAATATTAATATAATATTAATATAATAATAATAATAAAATATTAATATAATATTAATAAAATAATAATAATAATAAAATATTAATAAAATAATAATAAAATATTAATATAATATTAATAAAATAATAATAATAAAATAATAATAAAATAAATATAAAATATTAATATAATATTAATATAATAATAAAATATTAATATAATATTAATATAATATTAATATAATAATAATAATAATAATAATAATAAAATATTAATATAATATTAATATAATAATAATAAAATAATAATAAAATAATAATAAAATAAATATAAAATATTAATATAATATTAATATAATAATAATAAAATAATAAGAAAATAATAAGAAAATAATAAGAAAATAATAATAAATAATAATAAAACAACAAAATATAATAAAATATTAATAAAATAAGAATAAAGTATTGATAAAAAATTAATAATATTATAATAAAATAACAATAAAATAACAATAAAATATTAATAGAATAATAATTAAATAATAATAAAACAATAAAATATTAATAAAATAATAATACAATAATAATAAAATAATAATAAAATAATAATGAAATATTAATAAAATATTAATAAAATAATAATAAAATAATATAGACGCATACATACTATTATGTATTTGTCTGCATATATACAGTCGGGTAATCCTATCCCTATAAAGAATCATATAAAATATATATTGAATTAAATAAAATACGCATCAAGTGCGCCTGAAAGCCAAATCACAACATACTCTATTTTCAGTGTTTTGTTTTGTTTCTTTTTTTCTTTTCTTTTTTCTTGCCATTTCGTAAAGTTGTAGAAAAAAGTCTGTTTGTAAAGAGCCGAGCGTTGTATCTAGCGGTTGTATTTTGAAATGTTTGAACTGTGCGTAGGCAATGCGAGAATAACGTCAAGGATGTGAGTTTATATAGAAACGTTGTTTTAATTTGAATAAAATAAAATACGTATCAAGTGCGCTTGAAAGCCAAATCACAACGTAATATTAGGAAAATAAAATAAATATTTTACTTGTTTGAAATTTATCACAAATATATTTCAGAGGTATACTCCATCTTCAGTGTGTTGTTTTGTTTCTTTTTTTTTTCCTTTTCTTCTTCCTTGCCATGTTGTAAATTTGGAGAAAGAAATGTTTGTATTGGATAAACAATTCAAATGAAAGAATGACAACGCTGAAATAATAAACTTTATGTATAGACATGAAAACTTATACGTTCATACGCTTCGATGTTTTACATCTGTATAATTATTACGTACACGTTAATAATAAAAAAAATGCAACTCTCATAACACCATCTATATCTGGATCTTTAAAAAAACCGTTACAGGTTGTTAATTTGATCATCTAAACATATGTTATTTTGAAATAAATAAACAAATAGGTAAAAAAAATAAATAAAACGAAAAATAAAATAAATAAATAAATAAATTATGGTTTATCAGTAAAATAAACAGATAAGGAATACACCAATGGTAATAAAGAACTCTGTTCCGTCTGCCTGCTTCCCTCCGGACTACAACTTGGATGTCTTCAAGTCCAATGTTAACAAATTCCTAATGAACCGTCCCCTTAATTAAACACCTCATCAAATCTCCACACTAACGTAATGTACTTGCAATAACCCTTATCCCTGAGTGGCTTCTGGGCCTTGATAAGTGGTGATCACTGTGTAAAAAAAAAAAAAAAAAACTAGACGGAAAGTCTAGAAATGAGAAGCTACCCAAATGAGAATATTTTTTTTAAAGTGTGTATGTGTGTGTGGGGGGGGGTCACACGGGACCCACTTGAAATTAAAGTAAGCACTTAGGCCTAAAATTAGAATATAGCCCAAACCTTCCCGCTGAGATAACTTGACCAGGTCGAAATGTATTTCTTTTCTCTCCCTACCCTCTCATTCCCTATTCCCTCTTTTTGCCGCACCCCTTCCTCCTACTCGCATTCACAAGCTATACCCCCCCCCCCCGCTTTCTTACAGGCTTTGATCAAACCCAGAAAACTTTGTTATATAAAAAGTGAATGAACCTTGATTTTCCTTTCAGTATCGCTTCTTCTTTCGGTTTGATGAGGTGGATCTCTCTAAATTGATTGTTGTTGGTTGTTTTTGTTTTACGGCATATCAACCCTTTTCAGGTTATTTAATGCCGAATCCAAAGATTTTTAAGAAAAAATTTTTAATAGAATATATTTGTTGTTTTCAAGTCAGTTTCTATTCAACCCGTAGTTGGGACCCTAACAGGTACTATCACTACGGGTCAGATTAGACCTGGGAGCAATGGCAATTAAAGGGTGGCTCCACACTCCCTAAAGCCAGTCTCAGCACTGGATATAGTTTAAGGTCATATCCAGAACCCTCTAAATTGAGATTCCACTGAAACATGTATGTTCATATAACAAACAGACTATCTATACTTCTATGAATTATTTTTTTTGTGTGTGTGTGTATTGGTAATCATATTAAAAAAACAAACCTTTTTTCTATTTATTTCAAAAGAAAATACAACTTTGTTATATATGGGTCGTGGAATTGCATTCATCTGCAAAGAAATCTAGCTAATGTGCATATTCTTTTAAACATTCATTTTAATTAATTCCCTATCAGTTTTTTCATTTTTCTTATAGGATGATGGTCATAGTTAACTGTTACTTGTAATTATATTCATGCAGATATTCTACATGATTTATACTTGCATAATATTTGCGTAAAAACGCTTTAGCAAACACAAACATCTTTCTATATACATTTATATGCATGCGCATATATATATATATATATATATATATATATATATATATATATATATATATATATATATATACCTACCAAACTTCTCTATCAGTTTTTGGTCTACAGACATGAAACTTAATATATAGGGTATTCGACCCCATGCAAAATATGTTGGTTTTAGCCAGGGAAAATCAGTGCAAAAGTATGAAAATTAAAAAAAAAATGGAATTTGCCAGATGAAGGTCGAATGACGGCATTACGAATATGCATGCATAACGTAATAGCTATTGGTTTATGTTTTTGTTTTTAGCCTTATCAAGTCTCATCTAAAAAAAAAAAAAAAAAAAATCGGCATTTCCCTCCAGCATATATCTCGAGACAGTTAATTCTTGAATTACTTCTGTTTTCTAGACGGTGATAGATAATGTGGGATCGCCGACGAAACATCTCCCAACAGATATTTTAACTGAAGAAATTTATCACACTCTTAGACAAATTTATTATTATTATTATTATTATTATTATTATTATTATTATTATTATTATTAGTAGTAGTAGTAGTTGTTGTTGTTGTTGTTGTTGTTCCGCGTAAACATGATACATTTCTGTAAAAAAATATGTTTACTTATTTTAAAAATGTTTCACATAAAAAAGAAAGTTAACAGTTACAAGAAATAAATATTACACATTTTTTGAAAATTAAAAGTAAGAATGTTTCACATTAAATGTTAATAAAAAATAATTAAAAAATAATATAATATTACATATATATTGTAATACATCATATGTGTTGTAAGATGTTTCGTTGGGGACACCAAATCGTCTATCATCGTCTAGAAAACAGGGGAAGTAATACAAGAACTAAATTCTCGAGATATATGCTTGAATGCAAAAAAAAAAAAAAAAAAAAAATTTAGAAACTTGAATTTGTTTCTTACTTGAACTGCACAGCTCAAATTTTGAGAAAATTGCGCATTTGAGCTTAAAAAATAGAAAGATGAAAGATAATCACGGATCGTTTCAAGTTGAATTTCATATGCAATTAAATTTAAGATTTCTCAAAATAAAACTTTCTTTTCTTTTCTTTTCTTTTTTTCCCCTCTTGAGATATTCCAGATTGTCGTCGATTATCTAACTGCGCGGAAGAATTCGCTTACCTTGGAAATAGAATTGAACTTGAAAGGCATACAAGAAATCAGCAAAAGAAACGAGCGAATCCAAAGCGTCGTCGAGAAGAATAATCCTGGAAAAAAAAAATACAACTTTATTTGAATTTCCTGTTCGATTAAACGAATAAAAATTCAACGATCGAAAACCGCCATTTTGGATTCATATTTTCATCTTTTCAGTGAAACAACATTTTTTTCTTTCAAGAATCACAAAAGCTAATTTGAAATCAAGTATACCAGGGACGTTCCAAAAGTAATGCCTCTTATTTTTTTTTTATTCCACCCGAATAAATTAGAGGGGATTGCAAATTGCATTGTTATGATAACTGAACTAATGCATTCATGACCTGAAAGTTTCATCTTTCTGTTGCAGATATTGACGATGTTAGAGTATAAGAAAACAATCCCTATCATGGATGTTCGCCAAAAGCAAAGTTGCATCATTGAATTCCTGCAAAATGCATAGAGAATGGCGAAAAGTTACGAAGACGGGAGTAGTACTATTAAAACGATCGAAATTTTGTGACGCATTTTGTAATCGTCATTACCAAAACACGTTCAAATATTTTTTTTTTAATGGGGAAAGAAAAAAAAAAATGCCGGAGACTTTAAGCAAAGTCTCGTGAATAAAGACAAAATACAAAAAAAAAAAAAAAAAAAAAAAAAAAAAGGGATAGAAAACATAAAAAAAGGAGCAAATAAAAACCAAACCCGAAAAGTATATTAATTTAGTCAAGTTTTATTGAGAGAAATAAAATGCTGAATTGCTTTTATTTCATAAAGCAAGGATTAGCAATTAACCTTAAGTACCAATTATAAAGAATAAAAAATAGATAAAATAAAAAAGGGGGTCTCTAGTTGAGAGAGTATTCTAGATTTAATTTTATCGAATGGAACGACAACGTTAAATTTATCGTCCAAACGATAGTAAGCAATTAAAAATTGGGGGAAAATATGTTTTCCCTTTTAAAATAATGATACAGAAAAAAAAAAAACAGTCGTACTTGATATGTAAAATCCTGAAAAGAAAAAAAAATGCAAAAGAGTCTTTAAAATGTTCTTTTTCTGTTAGTCTTTATTTCAGAGGCACTCTCTCAATCTTCTAGAACCTTCTGATTCTAATGTTTTTTTTTGTTTTTTTTTTTGTCTTTTAAAATAGAAATGTCCTGATGAGGAAGGGAATTTCGGTAGAATTGTCTTCTAACCCGACGGTCGTTTTCCTTAAGTTATTAATTTTACTACTTTATTACTTTCCTGGAGAACACGTGTGCCGATAATCTGTCCGTCGTTTGGTTGACAGGCCGGTAAATTTAATTTCTGTTTCTTACAGAAAAATATCTCAGTTTCTTTGTTGATCACTTGAGACTAA